>NC_060233.1:20749455-21395563 GCF_021155775.2 Neodiprion pinetum
ATATTCATATGTATATATATATATATATATATATATATACATACATAAATACATATATATATATACAATTGTATATATATGTGTATATACATATATATATATATATGTATATATATATTTATATATATTTATATTATACAGTAATATAATAAAATATAAATAAAGGTAATTGAGGTGAATAATGTAATGAAATAAAAAATGATTGTAAATAGAAAAAATTATAAGAAAATGAGACGAAATAAAAAATAAGCGAATATATAAAAAAATTTGGGATTTTTCTGATAATTATACATAATTTGAAAAAATTAAAATATTGTGGACAAAATTTTTTTTTTTCAATTTCCCTCTTTTTAAAAGTGAATTGAAAATTATAATATACATATATATATTCATATGTATATATATATGTATATGTGTATGTATTGTAACCAACATTTTTCATACAGTTGAGGGTAAGAACGATATAACGATAATTGGTTACCCTACGGCGCAGTCACTAACCTGACTGATTAGATAGAGAGAGATACTAAGAGAGAAAGATACGATTGTTGGGCGCCAGACGCACATGCGTCAAAAATAGATAATTAGACAAAAAGACAAAGGTAAAGGTAAAGGTAATAGATAAAGGTAAGGTCAGGTTCTACGACGGTTTTGCACAGTTCGCTCAGAGAGACAAGATAATGGTAGAGGGGCGGAGTCGAATCCAATAGATAAAATAAGAAACAGGTGGAGCAGGAATAATGTCAAATATATTAAACAAAAAGCGATAAGTTTAATGACAAGCAAGTAGCTGAAGAGATTGAGTTACAATTACGATAGATGCGATAATTAACAATATTTACAGCCAGAGAAAGGTTAAGCGAGAGAGTTAACAAATAACGGAACGTTTTCCGAATAAGCGGGAAATATGCGCAAGCTCGCGATACTAACGGTAATGATTAACACGGTTTTACGATAGATAGGCAGAACAGAAAAAGATATACTGTACTTAAATTAAGCGGTAAGCAAATAAATCATAAAATATGAGAAGCGACTATAAACACATGCGAAATACAACAATTGTAATAGTTATCACATCACCAGAATGATCAGAAATAGGCAGACAAGGAATTATGAATTACAAGGTAAATTCAAGCGACAGGTCAAATAGAAAATTAGCATAAAATATAGAGAATAAAGATAATACGTAGTCTATAGTTTGCGGTAAGTGCGAGAGAAAGATAGATAATATTCGGTACGATAAAAGGCAATTCAAGATAAGACAAACAATATTCAAGATATATAATAGGCAACGTACGGCAAACCAAATAGACTACGGACAACTACGATCAGCGATATAAGCGAAGAAAATAGTGAAAAAGATGTAATGCGATACGGCACAATACTCCAATGTCAAATGAACGACGAACGGGACCGCGCAGCGATATCAGATCGCTCTCGCGATTCTCTCACTAAGATACGATAATCAACGATCATAGGTAAAGAGACAGATAAAAACTAATCAGAGAAAATATAACAAAATAGCAATGCTCAATAGCTAAGATAAAAATTTAACCTTCAACGGAACGCGCTGCTAGACAGCGATATTAGACATTCAAATATTCTAAAAGAGAAAGATAATAAGATAAACAATAGTCACTACAATGCGTAAGTAATAATCAACCAGTCGCGAAGTTACTTGCAATAAGGCAGAAAAAGGGACAAGATAAGAGACAAGAGAGAATAAGGTACGAGCCCAGGTGGCTCAAGCAGACCAACTGCAAGATAAAGAGAAAAGATACGAGCCCAATTGGCTCAAGCAGACCAACTGCAAGGTAAAGAGAGAAAGAGATAAAGGTAAAGGTACGATATATTGCAAGTAATCTCGTGGCTTCACAAAATAGAAAAGGAACCTCACTCACGTAAAAGAAGATATAACAGGTGCGAGAGAATGCGATACGATAGCGGTAATCAAAGCGATAATGGGAACACTGGTACAATTAACAAAAGCTGAAGGTCGGATTAATAAAGGCGCTATCAACGAAACTGGAAGTCGAGTTACAAAAAGGCACGTCTGCTATGATTGATAACTGAACGTAGAGTGAGGAGATGAGCGATGATCCTGATTTTCGTCGAGCTGCTGTCACGTGATTCTTCCTAAAATTTGCGGTATTCTAATTGGACCAGCAGGTCGCGTGGCCTGGTCCACGGATAGGCGGCGATAATCCCTCGCCGCTCGTTTTTCTTTTCCCTCGACGACAGGTATCGGGGCATCGGGACGTCGGAAGGTGGTTAGAGATGTTTTCCTTCAGCTAGGCGGTATCGTTGGTGAGAGGGGGGGGGGGGGGGGTCGTACTGCTCATGTGTTGCGATATTGAGGTGTGCGGCAATGTTACGTCACCGGTCTCCTGGACTTGCGACAGACTGTAACTCACTCCTTGCTTTACTGGTACTCCCCGTTGTAGCTATTTCGTCGGCGCTGCATCCCGGCCCTCACTCATCGGAGCCCTCATGCCGGAACGATCTGGTGGTGATGGCCCTTAACCCGGATCCCCACACTAGATCCACCAGATCCACGTGGTCAGCATATCATTAGCCTATTCCACGCCGCAGTCCTTCGATAAGACGGTTCGTGAAGAGAAAACCGTCTTCTATTGGAAAGTCAACGACTTAGTAGATGTTAGGGTCGGTTCAGCTCCAGGCTGATAAGTATCGTCGACGGGAGGCTTTGTTGTGTTTTTGACGCACAGCCCTGTACGCCGCCTGACGATGCATCCGAGCGGTAGAAGCATTCGTTCGTGGTTCGGCTCCTGGCCGATAAGTCTGAAATAGTTGGAGGTGCTGTTTGTGCATCACGCACGACCCTGTTCGACAACTAGATAGGCATCCATCGGGAGTGGTTTCAGCGGTATTCGTTCGTCTGTAGTCGGTTGTGGTCGATGTTGAGCTGGTACGTGACCCCTGTCAGGCAGTGTCCTGGTATCTTGACGTGAAGGTCTCGCGGATGGTTCTCGAAGAGCATTACAGAATTAGAAAATAGCATACAATTAGCTTAGTAAAGAGAAATCAACTTAAAGATAATTAGTCGTTCATTTTTGGAGTATTGGCCTCAGACGTGCTTTTGTTATTTTTAGCGATATCTGCACCTAGGGGAATGCGATGATTAAATGAAGTGACGGGGTACGAAATACCACGTCACAGTATATATATATATATATATATATATATAGATATATATGTATATACATATTTATATATATTTATAATATACATTGATATAATAAAATATGAATAAAGGTAATTGAGGTGAATAATGTCATGAAATAAAGAATGATTGTGAATGGAAAAAATTATAAAAAAATGAAATGAAATAAAAAATAAGCGAATAATTGGAAATATTCCGGATTTTTCTAATAATTATACATAATTTTGGAAAATTGAAATAATGAAAGGAAAATTTTATTTTTTTCAATTTCCCATTTTTTAAAATTAAATTGAAAATTATAATATACATATGTATACAGGGTGTCCCTAAATTGAGGGACACGGACCAGCGAGCGTGATACCTGACTGAAATGCAACCGAGAATTCTTTACCGGAAGCTCGTCCGACGCATAGTTTCTGAATTATAAACGATAGCGTTAGGCCAATCAGAGTGCACCATTTCATCTGGATTTGCCGCCACGGAAATTGCTGTTTTGTTCGTCTGGGTGAATTATTATTATTCGGTTACAAAGTAAATATCGGCACCTCCCCTCTCTCGCTGTCGTACCCCTTCTCGAGCGCTGACCTCGGTATTGTTGCCGCGGCACACGCTGCCGGCCGCACACCCACGGACGCACACTCGTGTGTGTGAAACATAAGCGAATGCCCAGCTACACAATACTACGAAACACACATCTACGAGTGAAAATAAAAATAAATCTCCAAATAAATCAGCGGATTTAAGATTTAATGTTACAAAACACTTCCAATCATCGATGTATGCATAAAACTAGAGATTTTAGACGGTTGATATGCCGTTAGGGTTCATAATTTGTCATTCAATCAATCTGAATTATGCTTTCCGAACATTTTTTGTGTCTTTGCAACATAATTTTTCCATTAGTTTGAAATTCATCATTGACATCCGATTTTTCAATAATGCGAGGGAACAACAACTCGCTGAAATGACGTGTCAATAGGTTTGTAAATCACTTACGATTCACCTGAGTTAACACAAAATAACTGAATAAATGAGAATTCACTGACTCACTAAAAATGATAACTGAAATCTGGAGAATTATTTAAGATTTAACTGAATTAGGAAGAGTTGTAATAAGTCAAGTTACTTTGAATAACTTTAGATTCGTGCCAAAATTTTATGTTACGAGAGAAAAATAATTAAATTCAAATGAAAAAGTAATTTTAAATCAAGAAGAAGGAAATTCCCAAATACCTGAATTCAAATAAAGCAATTTCAATTTAATAAATCTATCTGAATTTGAAGAAAAATAATTATCATTATTTGGAATAGAAAAATGAAGTCGAACTACATGAATAAATTCAATTAATTCAACTCAAAAAAATATGGTGTCATTCAAATTCCCAGTTATTTCCTCGTCGATTCAATGTGGGTCTGGAGTGGCAAGTAACGTTGAAATTGTTGAGATCAATGCTAGTGATGGACACTTATCTGAGAATAATCGATGTATCGATTAATCGATTTCAACAAAGTGATCGGACATGGCTCGATGAAATTGGTAAAAATTAATCAATTTGGTAAATTTCTGCGTGTAGTCTTAATATCAGAAGAGATATTTCGATAATTCATAGTCTTATTCAAAATATTTTTGAATTTGACAAATTTTGAGTAATTGTTACTTAAATCACATACATCGATACTGTATTGCATCGTTCGTGTTAGTAAACAAGCGGCTCCAGACCCACATTGAATCGACGAGGAAATAACTGGGAATTTGAATGACACCATATTTTTTTGAGTTGAATTGATTGAATTTATTCATGTAGTTCGACTTCATTTTTCTATTCCAAATAATAATAATTATTTTTCTTCAAATTCAGATAGATTTATTAAATTGAAATTGCTTCATTCGAATTCAGGTATTTGGGAATTTCCTTCTTCTTGATTTAAAATTACTTTTTTATTTGAATTTAATTATTTTTCTCTCGTAACATAAAATTTTGGCACGAATCTAAAGTTATTCAAAGTAACTTGACTTATTACAACTCTTCCTAATTCAGTTAAATCTCAAATAATTCTCCAGATTTCAGTTATCATTTTTAGTGAGTCAGTGAATTCTCATTTATTCAGTTATTTTGTGTTAACTCAGGTGAATCGTAAGTGATTTACAAACCTATTGACACGTCATTTCAGCGAGTTGTTGTTCCCTCGCATTATTGAAAAATCGGATGTCAATGATGAATTTCAAACTAGTGGAAAAGTTATGTTGCAAAGACACAAAAAATGTTCGGAAAGCATAATTCAGATTGATTGAATGACAAATTATGAACCCTAACGGCATATCAATCATCTAAAATCTCTAGTTTTATGCATACATCGATGATTGGAAGTGTTTTATAACATTAAATCTTAAATCCGCTGATTTATTTGGAGATTTATTTTTATTTTCACTCGTAGATGTGTGTTTCGTAGTATTGTGTAGCTGGGCATTCGCTTATTTTCACACACACGAGTGTGCGTCCGTGGGTGTGCGGCCGGCAGCGTGTGCCGCGGCAACAATACCGAGGTCAGCGCTCGAGAAGGGGTACAACAGCGAGTGAGGGGAGGTGCCGATATTTAATTTGTAACCGAATAATAATAATTCACCCAGCCGAACAAATTAGCAATTTCCGTGGCGGCAAATCCAGATGAAATGGTGCACTCTGATTGGCCTAACGCTATCGCTCATAATTCAAAAGCTATGCGTCGGACGAGCTTCCGGTAAAGAAATTCTCGGTTGCATTTCAGTCAGGTATCACGCTCGCTGGTCCGTGTCCTTCAATTTAGGGACACCCTGTATATATATGTATATTTATTGATATATATATATTTAAATATGTATGTATATATATATATATATATATATATATATATATATGTATATATATATATATATATATATATATATATATATATATATATATATATATATATGTATATATATATATATGTATACATATATGTATATATGATCATATATATGTATATCATAATTTTCAATTCACTTTCAAAAAGAGGGAAATTGGAAGAAAAATTTTTTTACGCATTATTTCAATTCTTTAAAATTGTGTATAATTATTGGGAAAATCCTGAATATTTTTAATCATTAGCTTATTTTTCATTTCATTTAATTTTTTTGAAATTTATTCCATTCACAATCATTCTTTATTTTATCACATTATTTACCCTAATCACCTTCATTTCTATTCTATTATAATAATGTATAATATAAATATATATAAATATATACATACATACACATGTATATATATATATATATATATATATATATATATATATATATATATATATATATATATATATATATATATATATATATATACATATAAATATATATATATATAAATATTTATGTATATTACGATTTTCAATTTACTTTCGAAAAGAGTGAAATAGAAAAAAAAAAAAATTTTTTCACATTATTTCAATTTCTGAAAATTATGTATGATTATTAGAAAAATCCTAAATATTCCTAATTATCCGCTCATTTTTCATTCTATTTTATTTCTCTATAATTTCTTTCATTTATAATCATTTTTTATTTTATCACATTATTCACCTTAATTACCTTCATTTATATTCCATTATATGGATGTATATTATGAATGTACGTCAAAAAATACATGTATGTATGTATATATATATGTTTATTATCATTTTCAATTTACTTTTAAAAAGAGGAAAATTGAAAAAAAAATTTTCTTCACATTATTTCAATTTTTCAAAATTATGTATAATTATTTGGAAAATCCTCAATATTTTTAATAATCCGCTAATACTTTATTGTATTTTATTTTTTCATAATTTCTCTCATTCATAATCATTTTTTATTTTATCACATTATTTACCTTAATTACCTTTATTTATATTCCATTATATGGCTGTATATTATGAATGTACGTCAAAAAATACATGTATGTATGTATATATATATGTTTATTATCATTTTCAATTTACTTTTAAACAGAGGAAAATTGAAAAAAAAAATTTTTATCCACAATATTTCAATTTTTCAAAATTATGTATAATTATTAGAAAAATCCTCAATATTTTCAATTAATCGCTTATTTTTTATTTTATTCCATTTTTTTGTAATTTTTCTCATTTATAATCATTTTTCATTTTATTACATTATTCACCTTAAGTACCTTCATTTATATTCCATTATATGGTTGTATATTATGAATGTATGTAAAAAAGTATATGTATATATGTATGTATATATATTTATATATATACATATATGTATATATATATATATATATATATATATATATATGTATATGTATATATGAATATTTATTTGTATATTATAATTTTCAATTCACTTCTGAAAAAAGGGAAAAAAAAAAAAAAATTTTTTTTTACAATATTCCAATTTTTCAAAATTAAGTATAATTATTCGAAAAATCCTAAATATTTTTACTCATTCGCTTATTTTTTATTTCATTCTATTTTTTCATAATTTTTTCCATTCACAATCATTTTTTATTTCATTACATTATTCACCTTAATTACCTTCATTTTTTTTCTATTATATCAATGTATAATATAAATATATACAAATATATATATACATATATATACATATCTATATATACATATTATTTTTATTATTTATCATTTATTCTTAAGTGCTTTTATAAGATACATACATCTTTGATACACCGGCAATAGGTCGATAGATAAATTACGTGACAACAATAAATATAAATATAAATGTAAATGTAAAAATTCAACAGTAAAGTTAGAGAGTAAAAGATATAAGCTAAGTACAAAAGGATATAGAAAACTCAGTTTCGCTGAAACTGGCACTGGAGGAATAGGCAGATGTTTTGGCAGTTGTATAACACTACCGAAGATTAGTTTACGTTGTTCTGTGGGATGAGGTTTACGCAGGCGATAAGATAGTTGAACAGATTTTTTGACCCAGTTGGAGAATGATCGTCTAAAATAAGCAGTAGATTTAAGATGTTGTTGTTGTCTTGTGAGATGTGGAGGTATTGTGAGCGCGGGATCGTGAATAGTGGGCACTCCAAGAGAAAGTGTATCACTGATTCATGGTCCAAATTATAGCAGAAGCGACAGTGCCCCGGAGGTCTCAATTTAATAATGCTTTGGTTTACAGTTATGTGGCAGGAGTGAATGTTGGCAGTTCTCAATTGAGCTTGGGCGATCAGCGTGTGGAACTCATTTCTCAGCAGGTACTTGGGTAACCCATCCTGGATTGACCTTGGGATAGGAGCCAGGCAAGAGCTGGAGTTAGCGTATCTTTGAAGGTCTTGAAGTTTGAGATGGTGTTGGAATTTGTCGAGGATTCTCGCTTTGTTACGCCACCAGTGGTGAGCCGACAGATGCAAGAGCATGTGATCTTCATTTATCTTGCTAAGCAAGATGCGCAGTTGGATGGCCCAATTGAATCTTGGGAGTTTGTAAGTTTCGGAAAGCTTAAGCAGTCGAATCAGGGCAGTTTTTGGTAGTCGAGTGTCCTCCATTTCCAAGATCTTAATTGTCCAGTTATACGCCAGTTTCAGCAGTTCTCAGGAAATATGGGTCCGGTTTAGTTCTAAACGCAGCACGTAATGAGGAGTGCAGTTTGGGAGATGCAGTATTCTCTTGAAATAGGTACAATGGGCTGACTCGAGTTTTTCAATCAGTTCCTCTTGGAGACCCCAGATGTGTGCTAGATATAATAGTGTTGATTTTACTGTGCTGTTGTATAGCTTGACTTTACTGGACCAAGTTTCAGCTTTGAGCCTAGAGAGGATATAGTAGACTGTTCCCGTTGCCTGATTGCTTTTTCTCATTGCTTCAGCGGCAGCTAAGCTTCCCTGAAGGTTGCTACTCAGAGGAATTCCAAGATAAGTGTAAGTTTTCACGATTTCAATGTTCTCATCATTGAAGGTGGAGTTGCGGTCTGACTTCCTTAATCTACCCGAGGTTCTGCAGGCCATTATTTTGGTCTTGCTTGTGTTGACTGTTAGACCGTTGATTTCACAGTAATCTTCTAATGTCTTGAGAGCCAGTCTGAGTTTATTAGCTGAATGTGTGACAATTACCATGTCATCTGCGAAAAGTAGCATGACAATTTGAGTAACTGAGTCTAGGCATAGGCCTTCGACTCCTTGTGCTTTGAAGAAATCGTTGATGTCGGCAAGGTAAAGTATGAATAACAAAGGACTAAGCACGTCTCCTTGGAGAACACCTTCAGACACCTCGATTGAATTGGATAGAGTAGCGCCAGATCTGATGTACATTGATGCCTTATCGTAGAAATCCTTCAGTGTTCTGATGAATTTACTACTGACTCCCAGCTTATCAAGTTTTGTCCATAGTTTGCCGTGTGGGACTTTGTCAAAGGCTTTTCTGAAGTCGATAAAAAGCGCGTAAGCAGTAATCTCAGGGAAACGCAACTGCATATGAAGTACCGCTTGAAGGACGAATACATTGTCTGTCGTACCTTTGCCTACGCAGAATCCCGCTTGTTCTTCTGGGATTAAATTCTGCGATGTCGCCCACTGCCTGAGTCTGTCGTGAAGTATTTTCGTAAGGATTTTGGTTAAAGAATTGATTAGCGCTATACCTCTATAGTTACCTGGATCAAGATTATCTCCTTTTTTGAATAGCATGAACATGACTACCTTAGCCCAATCGTCCGGGATGGATTCCGTCTCGTAAATTTTGTTGAAGAAAGCTAGAGTGAAGAGATACCAATTTTCCGGCATTTCTTTGAGAAAGTCGCTGCTGATCGAGTCCATGCCCGGAGCTTTCCCTCTTTTACTTTTGTTGATACTGTTGATCAGCTCTTCCAGGGTGAAAGCTTGGTCCAAGGCATCTTCATGAAGCTGAGATAAGTTGATGCAGTTGGTGTTTTTAGGAGGAAAGGAGCTGGTGAAGTAGTTGTGCCAAATATCTAACGGGATGTTGTTAGCCGGAGAAGAGTGCCTTTTAAATAGTTTGACTAATTTCCAGAAGTCTGCTGGACATTTGACATGATTAAACTGGTTTGTTATGTCTTCTTGGTACTGCTTAGCTTTTGTTTTGAGAAGAGAAAAGTACTCCTTCTTCTTCCCCAGGTATAATGACCACAGTGGCGAGTTTTGGTCCATGGATTTACTGAGCTGCAGATAGCGCACGATCTCCTGTTCTTTGATTTTGCATTCGGTGTCGTACCAAGGTTTGTGAGAAGAGAGTGGTGCGGTACCCGGTTTGTTGATAAACATTTTTGCTGAGCGGGCCGCATTTACTATTGATTCCCTGAGAATATCGGAGAGGGTGTTAACTGTGGTTGTAGCGAAATCTTGAGCTATTGAAGAGGACCAGCGTAGCGTTTCACGGAAAGTATCTGCGTATAGAGGGTTCCAGCTTAGCTTAGGAGTCGGAGTAGAGCATGCGGGTGATATGACGCTGTTTTCCTGTCTGATAGAGTTTAGAATGACTGTGACAGGTAAGTGATCTGAGTTAGTGATGATATACTCTATTTTCATGTCCTTGACATGGTTGATGCCAAGGATGTTGATCCAGATGAGGTCGAGCGTACTTTTTCCTATAGCGTTTCTAAATGTGTAGCCACCTGGGCGATCACTAGATGTACGGCCGTTTGAGAGGATGAAACCATTGGAGGACATGAAATCTAGGACTGTTGTGCCT
This sequence comes from Neodiprion pinetum, assembly GCF_021155775.2. Taxonomy (NCBI): domain Eukaryota; kingdom Metazoa; phylum Arthropoda; class Insecta; order Hymenoptera; family Diprionidae; genus Neodiprion; species Neodiprion pinetum. The sequence goes on from NC_060233.1 coordinate 20,760,329, forward strand.
TGCTTGTTGGTTGTATTGTCACAGGTTATTCTGGAAGATAGAAGGTTAGAACCTTCAAGCATGCTTTCATCTTCGTGGAGTGGGTTTCCTATTTTTGCGTTAAAGTCTCCACCAATGAGGGCTACATCGTGGTCTTGGGATAGAATATCATTGAGTAACAGTTGTAGGTTATGCAGAGACGAGTTGAGGTCTTTCTGGTCTGGTTTGAAGTATAGAGACCCGGTGATGAGTGAGAGCCCGTTTGTGTTGCATTTAAAGAATATCCAGTCTCTACTTTTGTTTAAGATTGTAACTGCCTGCCCTTGTACGAGCGAAAGAAGACCACCACTACCACGTCCGCGTGTTTTGCTTTTTATAGCTGGAGATACAATTTTTGTCCAGTTGCTAAAGTTGGTATGTAGGGGGACCTTGGTTGAAGTGCACCATGTCTCAGAAATACAAAGAATGCTCCCAGGGAAGTTAGTAAAGTCGTTGATGTTGGCTAAACCTCTTACATTCCAGAACGTTAATGTTGTAAAACTGTTGTTGCTGCTTGTAGTGTTGTCGGAGCCGGCTAGGTTATTGAAACTGATTTTGCGCGTCCATTGAGATGCAAGCTGAGCTATTTTGGTTGTGGTTGGGGTCGTGCTGAAGTTGTGTTTCATCCCGGATGGAGATTGGTACGACTGATTGAAGGACAGGGTCGTACTTATAACCCACGCCGTTTACGTAAATGCGCTGATGGCCAAATTTGACCTTCTTACCCTCGTTACGTAGTTTTTTGGCTTCGTGACGGAGTTTATTGGCTGCGAGTTCCTCAGACGGCGTGAGATCATGGTCAATGAAAACGTCGACCTTTAGATTTTTTTTCTTGTTCATAATTAGAGTTTTCACGGAGTTGTCTCGGAGTACAGCCTTGATCGATCTTGTATTATTTCTCCTGAAGATCCAATTGGCCGAAAGAACTGCATGTTCTATCTTGAAGTGCTCTCTGATAAAGTCAGCGAGTGCCTCTGAAGCGCTGCGAGTATCTGGGACTAAACCTCTTACAATGATGTTGTTTTTTCTAGTTAGCTTGTCGAAGGAGTTTATACTTGCCTCGACGAGTCTTGCCTCTAAGGCGGCTAGATTACCGTGAGTGGCGTTTCCCTCGGCTTCCGGAGTATTTGCGTTAAGCTCGAGTACTGTGACACGAGCTGTGAGATCTTGAACTTGGCGTTTAAGTTGCGCATTTTCTTCTTGAAGCCTTTTTGTCTGTTTGTTGAGAAGGTCCGTGTGTTCTGTTCGTGCAGCGCTTATTTCGGCTAAGAGCTCATTTTTTAAAGACAGTTGTTCAGCTTTGTCTTCATTTCTCCATGTTCGTAGGGTCTGTAGGACCGCCGAGAGAGAAAGAGTTGCGTTTGAAGGAGAAATGTCAGTAGTTTGAGCAATTGGAGTCATAAATTGCTCCATGGACATGGGTGTCTGCGTATCCGAGGGTGATTGCTGGGTTATCATTGGTGGAGCGGAAGAGCGAATAATTTTAGCAGGTGGAGATGAGTCGGTTGGTGAGGCTGGTGTATTGCTGGGAAAATAGTCAGTGATCTGATTGGATGGACTGGGATGAGATTCAAGCCGTTCCAAGTTTGCGCGGCGTCCCCTCTTGCGATTGCTGGAGGTTGAGGTACACTTCACCGAGTTGACGTGTTGGGTGAAATGTTGTTGTTTTGGATTAGATGGCTTAGCGGTGTCTGGTGCTGCGGTCGACGGAGGTAAGCAATCAGTTGACAAAATAGCTGGGCGTATGTTAGGCGAAACTGCGTAGGTGCCGCTATCTGTAGGTGGGTTTCCCGAATGTTGAGGATTATGACCGTTGGTAGCGAAAGGCTCTACAGTGGGCGCTCTATTTTCCATGAACCTCACCTCCAAAAACGTGGGTGATTCCCAATAAGCTAAAAATGTACTAAAACTGGTGCGAATCACTTGATTTATTATTTATAGCACTTGTAGAATTTTTTTATTGCACCTGTTAATAACACTGACTCGCATTTTAAATTGATATACACAGTTTAATCTGAGGAATAAAAATGTTGCGAAATAAACACGTCTGTACTTGTTCGGCGCCATCTAATGACCATATATATATATATATAAATACATATGTATATTATGATTTTCAGTTTACTTTTAAAAAAAGGGAAATTGAAAAAAAAATCTTTTTCCACAATATTTCAATTTTTTAAAATTATGTATAATTATCAGAAAAATCCTAAATATTTTTAATTATTCGCTTATTTTTTATTTTATTTCATTTTTTTGTAATTTCTCTCATTTATAATCATTTTTTATTTTATTACATTATTTACCTTAATTACCTTCATTTATATTCCATTATATGGTTGTATATTATGAATGTATGTAAAAAAGTATACCGGGACAATCTCTTGAAACTATACATATAATGCGCATGCGCGAGTTTTATCGGCTGCTCAGGCAGGTTAGCCACTCCGAGTTTCAGCTGTCAAACTCTGTTTCTGGCGGCGTTGTAGTTCATACGAATTTTTGAGGTTAGAATCTCAAACAGTCGAGGTAGTGACTCGGAAAGTTGATGCTAATGCTCTTTGAAAATTGGCTTTATTCGACTAAAATGAGAAATCTGTTTAAATGTTGGGTGCTTGGAAGAAACGCAGCAGGTAGGTGCGAACACTTTATTTAATCATTTTTATTATTTCGTACATTAGAAATAACAATGGAATTTTTATCTATCAACAGGTGATACGGCCAAAATAATTACATCTCTGATATTCACTGTTATCTGCCCATTCAATTTGTCAGACGTACAAAGATCATCGCCACTTTCAAGCAACTAAGCAACTTTCTCACTCTTTTGTGATTTCAGGCGGTAATATTGAATTTTATTACTTTCGAAAATGAGACATTAAACCGAGCATTCAAGAAATTTAAATATCTCACTATCTGTAATGGAACTGTGAATTTTTTTTCTCTTGAAAATAGTTCAACAAAATTTACGAATAGTCGATAGTCAATGTATTTTTTCTGATTAACAAATTATTGCTACTACTATTTAAAATTTCCGAATGATTATCAGAATTTATTTCGCAAATTTTCAATGATGTTCGATTAAATAAATGAAGGGAACCTAATACTCAAATTGAAAATTCAAGTGATATTAGATTTATTAAAATGATTTCTGTATTTCATGTTAGTGCGGTTCGAAACAAAGAAAATCTAATCGAAAGCGTAGAACTTAGGAACGTAAATCACATCCTGTGACACAAGTTGCAAATCAGGTTTCTCAAAATGCGCCTCGATGTCACAATTAGCTTCAAGGACAATCATGTTTTAGAGTAATGTCAATTTTGAAGTAATGTAAAGATTGTGTCCCTTGCTCCATCAAAATAAATGAATATCTAATTTTTAACGAAGTTTATGAAGATTTTTTTCCAAATAATGTAATCCGATACAATATCTTGTTCATAGTCCTCCGAACATCACCTTCTAACAAGGATATTTGGAAAGAGTCCCTTTGTTGCAGAAACCATTATAAAATTCTTGGTTTTCAATTCGTGCTATTGAATAACTCTGTGTTTCAGGTTCCATTTTCAATCTCAAAATGGGATTTTTTTTGCTCCAGATAATGCTAACATGAAATGCAGAAATAATTGCGGTACATGGAGATTCACAAGCTTTCAGTCTTAGCGTAGGACCCTATAAAGAGTGTAAAATTGAATTTGGTTTCAAGTTATTGTGCAACTAGCTAGCCAGATGACACCGTCAACTAAGATTAAATTTAAAGACATTTTTAACTGAACTTATTCAACAGTTCTAGATTTAGATTGATTCAGTTTGCCTAGCAAAATTCAACCCTACAATCTAATTGAGGACTTGAAAAACTATTAATCTGAATTCAATGCCAAAGAGAGTAAAAGTAAGCTTCAAAATAAGATACCAAATCAAATGGTATAAAGTTTGAAAAACAATGCTGGTCAATAATAACGCTTAAATTACAATGGTGCACAGAATAATTCCTCGGTAGAATGAATTGGCAGCAACGGTTAAGTAACAAACTTATCGCTATTGGCTCGATCAAAGTAAAATGATGGGATATTCAGCCATTATGATCTGTAGTATATCCCGCTCTTCAATTTTGCCTCAACTGATGTTGAGAAGGTGGCGATGGCCTGATAAAATTCACTCTGGCACCTGATGTCTGACGGAACAACCAGGTTCGATGGTTCTAATGATTGCACCGCTCGAGAAACCAGGATCCTTGCCACCTAAACGTTTTGACCATCAGGTAAGGCATAATTTTCCTCGTGTTAATTAAAGTTTAAACTTCGAGCCTGCTGAAAAAAATACGAATTTTATCATTGAATCCATGTTAAAATATTGTCATTGTCAAAGATCACGTAATTGGAAATTTACTTACATGCTTCCATGCCTGACAAATTTAGTCCCGCTTTGACAATGAATTATTTCGTACCTGAAAATATTAGAAGCTATTATTATCAAACAGGATCTTTCGGTATTTTTGAAGGCAAAAAAAAAGGCAGCACTTTTTGAAAGGCAACCAATGGCCAGACGAGGGGTGATCAGAAGAGTGGAGATTGGTCTTCCAGTGTTATCGGACGATTGTCTTGTAAGTTATTGTTTTGTTTCCTAATTTTTCATTAATAGCATGATTTACACTGTAATATTAACTGTTGTTCTTTTTCTCTTTTTATTCTTGGATATCTGGTGAACCCTCTTTGTTAACGAAACACTGATTGTTGTACAATGGAGCTGCAAAAACTTTGTCAACTAATCAATGATGTCGGTGAGGGTTTTTGTGAGTATTGTGTCGGGTACGTTTTCTGTTAATTGCTACTCTTTGTCCTTCTAAGCTTCGTGTTTAGGATGAATAATTTCTTTATTCCTTGTTACTCATTTCTTTTATTAATTTCATGTTCATTGGCACTAATTACTGACTTCTGGAGCACTGCACCGTAACGAATCTACTCTGGAAATACCTTCTACTGGGTCTCAACCATTCATTTATTTTTAATTTTATGTAAATAAAGAATCTGTTCACAATAAACATTGTTTTTACTTACCTACCTCTGTTTGTCCAGGCTCCCACTTGTTAATGACATTTCACGTTGAATTTCAGATTTCTTCTTTCAATAAATAACACCCAATTTCTGTATCATTTGATATTTGCTTTTTCGTTAAATTCTTTATTGCGTCGGTTGAATATCTTCCGAAATCAACCACGGTATTGCTGAACGATACTATTCTTCTAAGACAATTCACGCTACGTAAAAATAAACAGCAGCATAACCTCAATCCACGGCTTTACGCGCGAGAGAATTACAGCTTTTGTTTCATTTTGGGTACGTTGGCGCCTTGCTCAGCAGATGAAAACATCACCGTGGCGCGATTTCACCGACCAATGAGAATCAATTATTTGGCGCATGCGCGTTATATGTATAGTTTCAAGAGATTGTCCCGGTATGTATTGTGACGTGGTATTTTGTACCCCATCACTTTGTTTAATTATCGCATTCCCCTAGGTGCAGATATCGCTAAAAATAACGAAAGCACGTCTGAGGCCAATACTCCAAAAATGAACGACTAATTATCTTTAAGTTGAATTCTCTTTACTAAGCTAATTGTATGCTATTTTCTAATTCTGTAATGCTCTTCGAGAACCATCCGCGAGACCTTCACGTCATGATACCAGGGACACTGCCTGACAGGGGTCACGTACCAGCTCAACACCGACCACAACCGACTACAGACGAACGAATACCGCTGAAACCACTCCCGATGGATGCCTATCTAGTTGTCGAACAGGGTCGTGCGTGATGCACAAACAGCACCTCCAACTATTTGAGACTTATCGGCCAGGAGCCGAACCACGAACGAATGCTTCTACCGCTCGGATGCATCGTCAGGCGGCGTACAGGGCTGTGCGTCAAAAACACAACGGAGCCTCCCGTCGACGATACTTATCAGCCTGGAGCTGAACCGACCCTAACATCTACTAAGTCGTTGACTATCCAATAGAAGACGGTTTTCTCTTCACGAACCGTCTTATCGAAGGACTGCGGCGTGGAATAGGCTAATGATATGCTGACCACGTGGATCTGGTGGATCTAGTGTGGGGATCCGGGTTAAGGGCCATCACCACCAGATCGTTCCGGCATGAGGGCTTCGATGAGCGAGGGCCCGGATGCAGCGCCGACGAAATAGCTACAACGGGGAGTACCAGTAAAGCAAGGAGTGAGTGACAGTCGGTCGCAAGTCCAAAGGACCGGTGACGTAACATTGCCGCACACCTCATTATCGCAACACATGAGCAGTACGACCCCCCCCCCCCCCCCCCTTCTCACCAACGATACCGCATAGCTGCAGGAAAACATCGCTAACCACCTTCCGACGTCCCGATACCTCGATACCTGTCGTCGAGGGAAAAGAAAAACAAGCGGCGAGGGATTATCGCCGCCTACCCGTGGACCAGGCCACGCGACCTGCTGGTCCAATTAAGATACCGCAAATTTTGGGAAGAATCACGTGACACCAGCTCGATGAAAATCAGGATCATCGCTCATCTCATTACTCTACGTTCAGTTGTCAATTAAGAAAGACGTGTTCTCGATATCTGTAATAGAGTTTTTTTTTGGCTATCATTGTATTAAGTTTATCGCTAGTGTACCGCATCCTGTAGTATCTACTATATCTTCTTTTACGTAAGTGAGGTTCCTTTTCTATTTTGTGAAGCCACGAGATTACTTGCAATATATCGTACCTTTACCTTTATCTCTTTCTCTCTTTACCTTGCAGTTGGTCTGCTTGAGCCAATTGGGCTCGTATCTTTTCTCTTTATCTTGCAGTTGGTCTGCTTGAGCCACCTGGGCTCGTACCTTATTCTCTCTTGTCTCTTATCTTGTCCCTTTTTCTGCCTTATTGCAAGTAACTTCGCGACTGGTTGATTATTACTTACGCATTGTAGTGACTATTGTTTATCTTATTATCTTTCTCTTTTAGAATATTTGAATGTCTAATATCGCTGTCTAGCAGCGCGTTCCGTTGAAGGTTAAATTTTTATCTTAGCTATTGAGCATTGCTATTTTGTTATATATTCTCTGATTAGTTTCTATCTGTCTCTTTACCTATTATCGTTGATTATCGTATCTTAGTGAGTGTACCGCGGGAGCGATCTTATATCGCTGCGCGGTCCCGTTCGTCGTTCATTTGACATTGGAGTATTGTGCCGTATCGCATAACATCTTTTTCACTCTTTTCTTCGCTTATATCGCTGATCGTAGTTGTCCGTAGTCTATTTGGTTTGCCGTACGTTGCCTATGAATTATCTTGAATATTGTTTGTCTTATCTTGAATTGCCTTTTATCGTACCGAATATTATCTATCTTTCTCTCGCACTTACCGCAAACTATAGACTACGTATTATCTTTTATTCTCTATATTTTATGCTAATTTTCTATTTGACCTGTCGCTTGAATTTACCTTGTAATTCATAATTCCCTGTCTGCCTATTTCTGATTATTCTGGTGATGTGATAACTATTACAACTATTGTATTTCGCATGTGTTTATAATTGCTTCTCTGATTTTATGATTTATTTGCTTACCGCTTAATTTAAGTATAGTATATCTTTTTCTGTTCTGCCTATCTATCATAAAACCGTGTTAATCATTACCTTTTAGTATCGCGAGCTTGCGCATATTTCCCGCTTATTCGGAAAACGTTCCGTTGATTGTTAACTCTCTCGCTTAACCTTTCTCTGGATGTAACTATTGTTAATTATCGCATATATCGTACTTGTATCGCAAACTCTTCAGCTACTTGCTTGTCAGTAAACTTATCGCTTCTTGTTTAATATATTTGATATTATTCCTGCTTCACCTGTTTCTTATATTATCTATTGTATTCGACTCCGCCCCTCTACCATTATCTTGTCTCTCTGAGCGAACTGTGCAAAACCGTCGTAGAACCTGACCTTACCTTTATCTATTACCTTTACCTTTATCTTTGTCTTTTTCCCTAATTATCTATTTTTGACGCATGTGCGTCTGGCGCCCTACAATCGTATCTTTCTCCCTTAGTATCTCTCTCTATCTAATCATTCAGGTTAGTGACTGCGCCGTAGGGTAACCAATTATCGTTATATCGTTCTTACTCTGAACTGTATGAAAAATATTGGTTACAGTATGTATGTATGTATACATATATATATATGTTTATATATATATATATATATATATATATATATATATATATATATATGTATATGTATATATGAATATATATTTGTATATTATAATATCCAATTTACTCTTGAAAAAAGGAGAATTAAAAAAAAAAAAATTTTTTTCACAATATTCCAATTTTTTAAAATTAGGTATGATTATTAGGAAAATCCTAAATATTTCTAATCAGCCGCTTATTTTTTATTCTATTTTATTTTTTCATAATTTCTTTCATTTATTATTATTTTTTATTTTATTACATTATTTACCTTTATTACCTTCATTTATATTTCATTATATGGATATTTATTATGAATGTATGTGAAAAAATATATGTATATGTGTATATATATATATATATATATATATATATATACATATATATATATATATATATATATATATATATATAAATATATATGTATATTATGATTTTCAATTTACTTTCGAAAAAAGGGAAATAGAAAAAAAAAAATTTCTACACATTATTTCAATTTTTCGAAATTATGCATAATTATTAGAAAAATCCTGAATATTTTCAATTATTCGCTTATTTTTCATTCTATTTCATTTTTTTATAATTTTTTCCATTCACAATCATGTTTTATTTCATTACATTATTTACCTCAATCACCTTCATGTATATTCTATTATATTAATGTATAATATAAATATATGTAAATATATATATACATATATATATATATATATATATATATATATATATATATATATATATACATATACATATATATACGAATATACATATGTATATTATAATTTCCAATTCACTTTCAAAATATGGGAAATTGACAAAAAAAAAATTTTTCTCACATTATTTCAATTTTTCAAAATCATGTATAATTATTAGAAAAATCCTGGATATCTTTAATTATTCGCTTATTTTTCATTTTATTTCATTTTTTCATAATTTTTTTCATTTACAATAATTCTTCATTTTATCACATTATTTACCTCAATTACCTTCATTCATATTTTATTATATTAATGTATAATATAAATATATATGAATATAGTTATACATATATATCTATATATGAATATATATGTATATATACATATATATATATATATATATATATATGTATGTGTATATATGTATATATATATATATATATATATATTTATATTTATATACATATATATATGAATATATATATGTATATTATAATTTTCAATTCACTTTTAAAAAGAGGAAATTGAAAAAAAAAAATTTTTTCCACAATTTTTCAATTTTTTAGAATTATGCATAATTATCAGAAAAATCCTTGATATTTCTAATTTTCCGCTCATTTTTATTTTATTTCATTTTTTTATAATTTTTTCCATTTACAATTATTTTTTATTTCATTACATCATTTACCTCAATTACCTTGATTTATATTCTATTATATTAATGTATAATATAAATATATATAAATAAAAATATACATATACATGAATATATATGTATATATATATATATATGTATATATATTAGAGTGTCCCAAAAAAACCGCCTATTTTTTTTTTCCAAAGAACATTGAAAAATCGTCAGAGTATCTCTAGAAAATGACCCTGTGAAAATATAAGCTCCTAATATTAATATTTAGAGGTGGCGATTTGTAATTTTCTATTTCCCATTTAAATAACATGGGAAATTTTTTTTTTGAACTTTGGAATTTTGAGATGGGATATCGAGCTACTTCATAAGTATGACAAGATCAGCTCTTATAGGAAATTTGATGCTCTACAAAAAAGATCAAATTGACATTTTGCGTAAATCCAGCCAATTCAAAAGTATCGAGCTTTTTTTTTTCGTAAATACAACTACTATATCATATTAATAATTTCGAATCTGCATTCCGTCAGATATATGCATATATTTATTGTTCAGTTGATAATTGTGGGTTTATAATACAAATAATTTAATTTTTGTTGTATTTACGAAAAAAAAAGCATAATTCTCAACAGTCCGAAGTTTGAGGCTCGATATTTTTGAAACGGCTAGATTTACGCAAAATGTCACTCAGATCTTTTTTGTAGAGTATCAAATTTCCTTTGAGACCTGATTTTGTCATACTTATGAAGTAGCTCGTTATCCCATTACAAAATTCTAGAGTTCAAAAAAAAATTTTCCCATGTTATTTAAATGGGAAATAGAAAATTACAAATCGCCACCTCTAAATATTAATATTAAGAGCTTATATTTTCACAGAAACATTTTCTAGAGATACTCTGACGATTTTTCGATGTTCTTTAAAAAAAAAATAGTCGGTTTTTTTGGGACACTCTAATATATATATAAATACACATATACATGTATATATATATACATAGGTATATTATAATTTTCAATTTACTTTTAAAAAATGGGAAATTGAAAAAAAAAAAACATTTTTCACATTGTTTCAATTTTTTTAAAATTATGCGTAATTATTAGGAGAATCCTAAATATTTCTAATAATCCGCTAATTCTTTATTCTATTTTATTTTTTTATAATTTCTTTTATTTATAATCATTTTTTATTTCATCACATTATTTACCTTAATCACGTTCATTAATATTCCGTTATATCGATGTATATTATGAATGTATGTAAAAAAATATATGTATATATGTATATATATATACATGTATATATATATATAGATTTATATATATATATATATATATATATGTATATATAAATATATATATGTATATTATAATTTTCAATTTACTTTTAAAAAGAGGAAAATTGGAAAAAAAATTTTTGCACATTGTTTTAATTTTTTAAAATTATGTATAATTATTAGGAAAATCCTCAATATTTCTAATTATCCGCTTATTTTTTATTCTATTTCATTTTTCTGTAATTTCTCTCATTTATAATCATTTTTTATTTTATTACATTATTTACCTAAATGACCTTCATTTATATTACATTATATGGATGTTCAATATTAATATATGTAAATAAACATATATATGATATACATATTTATATATAAATATATTTATGTATGTTATAATTTTCAATTTACTTTTGAAAAAAGGGAAATAGAAAAAAAAAAATTTCTTCGCATTATTTCAATTTTTCAAAATCATTTATAATTATTAGAGAAATCCTAAATATTTTTAATTATTCGCTTATTTTTTATTTCATTTCATTTTTTTATAATTTTTTCCATTCACAATCATCTTTTATTTTATTACATTATTGACCTTAATTACCTTCATTTATATTTTATCATATTAACGTATAATATAAATGTATATAAATATATATATACATATACAGGGTGTCCCTAAATTGAGGGACACGGACCAGCGAGCGTGATACCTGACTGAAATGCAACCGAGAATTTCTTTACCGGAAGCTCGTCCGACGCATAGTTTTTGAATTATAAACGATAGCATTAGGCCAATCAGAGTGCACCATTTCATCTGGATTTGCCGCCACGGAAATTGCTGTTTTGTTCGTCTGGGTGAATTATTATTATTCGGTTACAAATTAAATATCGGCACCTCCCCTCACTCGCTGTTGTACCCCTTCTCGAGCGCTGACCTCGGTATTGTTGCCGCGGCACACGCTGCCGGCCGCACACCCACGGACGCACACTCGTGTGTGTGAAAATAAGCGAATGCCCAGCTACACAATACTACGAAACACACATCTACGAGTGAAAATAAAAATAAATCTCCAAATAAATCAGCGGATTTAAGATTTAATGTTATAAAACACTTCCAATCATCGATGTATGCATAAAACTAGAGATTTTAGATGATTGATATGCCGTTAGGGTTCATAATTAGTCATTCAATCAATCTGAATTATGCTTTCCGAACATTTTTTGTGTCTTTGCAACATAACTTTTCCACTAGTTTGAAATTCATCATTGACATCCGATTTTTCAATAATGCGAGGGAACAACAACTCGCTGAAATGACGTGTCAATAGGTTTGTAAATCACTTACGATTCACCTGAGTTAACACAAAATAACTGAATAAATGAGAATTCACTGACTCACTAAAAATGATAACTGAAATCTGGAGAATTATTTGAGATTTAACTGAATTAGGAAGAGTTGTAATAAGTCAAGTTACTTTGAATAACTTTAGATTCGTGCCAAAATTTTATGTTTAGAGAGAAAAATAATTAAATTCAAATAAAAAAGTAATTTTAAATCAAGAAGAAGGAAATTCCCAAATACCTGAATTCAAATGAAGCAATTTCAATTTAATAAATCTATCTGAATTTGAAGAAAAATGATTATTATTATTTGGAATAGAAAAATGAAGTCGAACTACATGAATAAATTCAATTAATTCAACTCAAAAAAATATGGTTTCATTCAAATTCCCAGTTATTTCCTCGTCGATTCAATGTGGGTCTGGAGTGGCAAGTAACGTTGAAATTGTTGAGATCAATGCTAGTGATGGACACTTATCTGAGAATAATCGATGTATCGATTAATCGATTCCAACAAAGTGATCGGACATGGCTCGATGAAATTGGTAAAAATTAATCAATTTGGTAAATTTCTGCGTGTAGTCTTAATATCAGAAGAGATATTTCGATAATTCATAGTCTTATTCAAAATATTTTTGAGTTTGACAAATTTTGAGTAATTGTTACTTAAATCACATACATCGATACTGTATTGCATCGTTCGTGTTAGTAAACAAGCGGCTCCAGACCCACATTGAATCGACGAGGGAATAACTGGGAATTTGAATGAAACCATATTTTTTTGAGTTGAATTGATTGAATTTATTCATGTAGTTCGACTTCATTTTTCTATTCCAAATAATAATAATTATTTTTCTTCAAATTCAGATAGATTTATTAAATTGAAATTGCTTCATTTGAATTCAGGTATTTGGGAATTTCCTTCTTCTTGATTTAAAATTACTTTTTTATTTGAATTTAATTATTTTTCTCTCTAAACATAAAATTTTGGCACGAATCTAAAGTTATTCAAAGTAACTTGACTTATTACAACTCTTCCTAATTCAGTTAAATCTCAAATAATTCTCCAGATTTCAGTTATCATTTTTAGTGAGTCAGTGAATTCTCATTTATTCAGTTATTTTGTGTTAACTCAGGTGAATCGTAAGTGATTTACAAACCTATTGACACGTCATTTCAGCGAGTTGTTGTTCCCTCGCATTATTGAAAAATCGGATGTCAATGATGAATTTCAAACTAGTGGAAAAGTTATGTTGCAAAGACACAAAAAATGTTCGGAAAGCATAATTCAGATTGATTGAATGACTAATTATGAACCCTAACGGCATATCAATCATCTAAAATCTCTAGTTTTATGCATACATCGATGATTGGAAGTGTTTTATAACATTAAATCTTAAATCCGCTGATTTATTTGGAGATTTATTTTTATTTTCACTCGTAGATGTGTGTTTCGTAGTATTGTGTAGCTGGGCATTCGCTTATTTTCACACACACGAGTGTGCGTCCGTGGGTGTGCGGCCGGCAGCGTGTGCCGCGGCAACAATACCGAGGTCAGCGCTCGAGAAGGGGTACAACAGCGAGTGAGGGGAGGTGCCGATATTTAATTTGTAACCGAATAATAATAATTCACCCAGACGAACAAAACAGCAATTTCCGTGGCGGCAAATCCAGATGAAATGGTGCACTCTGATTGGCCTAACGCTATCGTTTATAATTCAAAAACTATGCGTCGGACGAGCTTCCGGTAAAGAAATTCTCGGTTGCATTTCAGTCAGGTATCACGCTCGCTGGTCCGTGTCCCTCAATTTAGGGACACCCTGTATATATATATATATATATATATATATATATATATATTTATATTTATGTATATATATATATATATATATATATATATATATATATATATGTATATATATATATATATATATATATATATACATATTTATACATATATATATATATATATGTATGTATATATATATATATATATATGAATATATATATGTATATTATAATTTTCAATTTACTTTTAAAAAGAGGGAAATTGAGAAAAAAAAATTTTTTCCACAATATTTCAATATTTTAAAATTATGTATAATTATTAGAAAAATCCTGAATATTTCTAATTATTCGCTTATTTTTTATCTTATTTCATTTTTTTATAATTTTTTCCATTTACAATTATTTTTTATTTCATTACATTATTCACCTCAATTACCTTCATTTATATTCGATTATATTATTGTATAATATAAATATATATAAATATATAGATCCATATATATATATATATATATATATATGTCTATATATATATATATATATATATATATATATGTATATATATATATATATATATAAATATACATATATATATATGTATGTATAAATATATATATATATATATACATATATATATATATATATATATATATATATATATATATATAGACATATATATATATATATATATATATATATAGACATATATATATATATATATATATATGGATCTATATATTTATATATATTTATATTATACAATAATATAATCGAATATAAATGAAGGTAATTGAGGTGAATAATGCAATGAAATAAAAAATAATCGTAAATGGAAAAAAATTATAAAAAAATGAAATAAGATAAAAAATAAGCGAATAATTAGAAATATTCAGGATTTTTCTAATAATTATACATAATTTTGAAAAATTGAAATAATGCGAGAATAATTTTTTTTATTCAATTTCCCATTTTTCAAAATTAAATTGAAAATTATAATATACATATGTATGTATATATATATATATATATATATATATATATATATATATATATATATATATATATATACATATATATATATATATGCATATATATGTATATATATATTTATATATATTTATATCATACATTAATATAAAAGAATATAAATTAAGGTAATTGAGTCAAATAATGTTATGGAATAAAAAATGATTGTAAATGGAAAAAATTATAAAAAAATAAAATAAAATAAAAAATAAGCGAATAATTGAAAATATTCACGATTTCTCTGATAATTATACATGATTTCAAAAAATTGAAATGTGGTGGAAAAAATTTTTTTTTTCAATTTCCCTCTTTTGAAAAGTAAATTGAAAATCATAATATACATATATATATATATATGTATATATATGTATATATATATATATATATAGATATATATGTATAAATATATTTATATATATTTATATTATACATCAATATAATAGAATATAAATAAAGGTAATTGAGGTAAATAATGTAATAAAATAAAAAATAATTGTAAATGGATAAATCATAAAAAAATTATATGAAATAAAAGATAAGCGAATGAATAAAAATATTCGGAATTTTTCTGATAATTATACATAATTTAAAAAAATTGAAATTATGTGGAAAAATTGTTTTTCTTCAATTTTCCTCTTTTTAAAAGTAAATTGAAAATTATAATACACATATATGTATTTATATATATGAATAAATACATGTATATTATATTTTTAATTTACTTTTAAAAAGAGGAAAATTTAAGAAAAAATTTTTTTCACATTATTTTAATTTTTTAAAATTATGTATAATTATTAGGAAAATACCAAATATTTCTAATTATCCGCTCATTTTTATTCTATTTTATTCTTTTATAATTTTTTTCATTTACAATCATTTTTCATTTTATTACATTATTTACCTCAATTACTTTCATTTCTATTTTATTATATTAATGTATAATATAAATAGATATAAATATATATAAACATATATATCTATATATAAATATATATATATATTCATATATATACATATATATACATATAATGCATATATGTATATATATATATATATATATATATATATACATATATATATATGGATATATATATGTTTATTATAATTTTCAATTTTCTTTTAAAAAGAGGAAAATTAAAAAAAAAAAAATTTTTCCACAATATTTCAATTTTTGAAAATTATGTATAATTAGTAGGAAAATCCCGAATATTCCAAATCATACGCTAATTTTTCATTCCATTTTATTTTCTCATCATTTCTGTCATTTACAATCATTTTTTATTTTATCACATTATTTACCTTGATTACCTTTATTCATATTCCATTATATGGATGTTCAATATAAATATATGTGAATAAATATATATATACTTATACATATTTATATATAAATATATGTATGTATGTTATAATTTCCAATTTACTTTCAAAAGAAAGAAAAAAGAGGGAAATTGAAAGAAAAAAAAATTCTTCTTCACATTACTCCAATTTTTCGAAATTATGTATGATTATTAGGAAAATCTCAAATATTTCTAATCATCCGCTTAGTTTTTATTCCATTTCATTTTTTCATAATTTCTCTCATTTATAAACATTTTATATTTTATTACATTATTTACCTTAATTACCTTCATTTACATTTCATTATATGGATGTATATTATGAATGTATGTAAAAAAATATATGTATATATGTATATATGTATATGTATATATGAATATATATATATGTATATTATAACTTTCGATTTCCTTTCAAAAAAGGAAAATTGAAAAAAAAAAAAAATTTTTCACAATATTCCAATTTTTTAAAATTAGGCATAATTATTACAAAAATCCTGAATATTTTTAATTATTCGCTTATTTTTTATTTCATTTCATTTTTTTATAATTCTTTTCATTTACAATTATTTTTTATTTCGTTACATTATTTACCCCAATTACCTTTATTTATATTCCATTATATGGATGTATATCATGAATGTATGGAAAAAAATATATGTATACATGTATATATATATATATATATATATATATTTATATATATATATATATATATATATACATATACATATTCATATATATATATAGATTTATATATACATATGTATGTATATATAAATATATATATGTATATGATGATTTTCAATTCACTTTTAAAAAGAGGAGAATTGGAGAAAAAATTTTTTTCGCATTATTCTAATTTTTTGAAATTATGTATGATTATTAGGAAAATCCTAAATATTACTAATAATTCGCTGAGTCTTTATTCTATTTTATTTTTTCATAATTTCTCTCATTTGTAATCATTTTCTATTTCATTACATTATTTACCTTAATTACCTTTATGTATATTCCATTATATGGATGTATATTATGAATGTATGTGAAAAAATATATGTATATATGTAAATATATATCTGTATATATATATACATATATATATTCATATATATATATATACATATATATATATATATAGGTGCATATATACATATATATGTATATATGAATATATATATGTATATTATAATTTTCAATTTACTTTCAAAAAATGGGAAATTGAAAAAAAAAAAATTTTTTCCACAATATTTCAATTTTTTGAAATTATCTATGATTATTGGAAAAATCCCAAATATTTTCAATTATTCGCTTGTTTCTTATTCTATTTTATATTTTTATAATTTTTCTCATTTATAATCGTTTTCTATTTTATTACATTATTTACCTCAATTACCTTCATTCATATTTTATTATATTAATGTATAATATAAATATATATGAATAAAAATATATGTGAATAAAAATATACACATATATGTATATATATATATATGTATATATATATATATACACATATATACGTATGTATATATACATATGTATATTATAATCTTCAATTTACTTTTGAAAAATAGGAAATTAAAAAAAAAAATTTTTCTCACATTATTTCAATTTTTCAAAATTATGTATAATTATTAGAAAAGTCCTGAATATTTTTAATCACTCGCCCATTTTTTATTTTTGTTTATTTTTTCATAATTTTTTCCATTCACAATCATTTTTTATTTTATTACATTATATACCTCAATTACCTTCATTCATATTTCATTATATTAATGTATAATATGAATATATATGAATATATATATACATATATATCTATATATATATATATATATATATACATATATATTTGAATATCTATATGTATATTATAATTTTCAGTTTACTTCTCAAAAGAGGGAAATCGAAAAAAAAAAATTTTTTCCACAATCTTTCAATTTTTTCAAATTACGTATGATTATCAGAAAAATCCTAAATATTTTCAATTATTCGTTTTTTTTTTATTTCATTTCATTTTTCCACAATTTTTTCCATTGACAATTATTTTTTATCTGATTACATTATTTACCTCAATCAACTTCAGTTGTATTCTAATATATTGAGGTATAATATAAATATATATAAATATATAGATACATCTATATATATATATATGTATATATATATATATATATATATATATATATACACATATGTATACATATGTATATATATTATTATATATATTTATATATATATATATATATATATATATATATATATATATATATATATATATATATATATATATATATATATATATGTATATGTTGAGGGACAAGGCTCATAGTGCTAGTAGATTCGCGAATGTTTCCGAACGTATTAGCATAGACCTCTGTCCACTTAGCTATAGTCAGTTCCTATCAGTACACCGCCCTGGACGGACGTGTGTCTTGTACTTGTTTATATTGTGATATGCTTAACGGTTGTAGCCACGAATGTATTATTTGCTTATTAATAACTCCTTTAATCCACTATCTTTTTGTCATCAGGTTATGGGCCCAGATAAGGTAACCCAATAATAAAGGTGGTTGTTAATAAATAAAGTAAAAATTCTGAAAAGTGCGTGTAAAACGTGCGAGTAGCATCGAGAAGTTTCGATAGCGTGCTGTGGCGTGGATTTCGTCATTGTGAGACACTAGGCGTAGGAGCTCGGACAATTTGGCGGGTAAACCGTTGTCCTGTGACTAGCGAAAGAGTTGATAGTGTCGATTTTCAGTGGTTGTTAAGTAGTTTTGTAGAAATGGCTCTCTCCATAAAAATAGATCCTCCCACTGCAGAAAATTATAGATCATGGAGGGCTCAGATCAAAGGACTTTTGATGAGTCATGATTTATGGGAGTATGTCACCGGAGAAGATACAAAACCAGAGACTGGACAAGAACAAATAACAGCGTGGATCAAAAAGGATCGGAAGGCTATGGCAAACCTTCTGATAGCGCTGGGAATGGATGAGGCAGCCAGCTACGATGACCTGAAGACATCGAAGGAGATGTGGGATAAAATTCAGGCGACGTATGAATCAAAAGGACCGGCGCGAAAAGCGTATATACTGAAAAAATTGGCTTTGTCGAAGATGGCAGAGGGAGATGACGTCAGAAAACATGTAGCAGAATTTTATGAAGCAGTGAAAAAATTGCGAGAGGTGAACCTGGATGTAACCAGTGAGATGCTGGTGATTTTGTTGTTAAATAGTTTACCGGAAAGCTACGAGATGTTCAAAACGTCGATCGAGACACAGGATGAGTTACCAACACTGGACGGGCTGAAAGTTAAAATCATGGAGTATCATGAGGGACATGCGAACAAACATGTCGAGCCAGCACAAGGAGCGATGTACTCAAAGTATAACCAGAGGAAACAGCGTGGACAACATGGCGGAAAGCCAAAGGCGTCAAGTTCTCGGGATGAGAATTTTCGGCGGGAAGTCGAATGTTTCAGGTGTCACAAGAGGGGACACATTGCAAAGAACTGCCCGGAGAGAAATAAACGGGAGTACAACAGTGCGAGAAATACTCATGAGTCATCGTTGAGCACCTGTGAGCAGGCGGTGTACAGTGGTAGTGGTCACATGTGTTGGTGTATAGACAGTGGTGCGACTAGTCATCTATGTAATAATAGAGACAAGTTTAGTAATTTTAAGCCTAAGCAGGCGGAGTTGAGCCTGGCAACGGACAAAAATACAAAAATATTGGGAATAGGAAATGTTTCAGTGAATGTGTCAACAGGTAAAAGTCAGTGGGACATCGATTTTAAGAACGTGTCATACGTACCAGACTTGAGAACGAATTCATTCTCGGTGGCGCGAGCCACAGATTTCGGGCATACAGTGACCTTCAAGAAAACTGAAGCGGTAGTGGTAAATAAAAACAATGATGTGATTATGCGCGCGCAAAGACGCGGGAATTTATATTTTGTAAATGACATTAAAGACAGTGTAAACAGTGCCGTATCTAGTGAAAAGCCAGAAATAAATAAATGGCATGAAAAGTTGGGGCATGTCAATGAGCGAGACCTGAAGCTCATGGCTAAAAGTGAATTGGTGTACGGGTTAGACATCAGCGACAGTGAAAAATTGTCAGAGTGCGAAGTGTGTATCCAGGAAAAACAGACTAGACTACCTTTTCCAAAAACCAGTGAACAACGAACCCAAAAATTACTCGAAATAGTTCATTCAGATGTGTGTGGACCAATGCGGCATGCATCGACATCAGGAAAAAGATATTTCGTCACCTTCATCGACGATAAGTCAAGATGGTGTCAAATATATTTGATGAAAAATAAATCTGAAGTTCTGGAAAAATTCAAGGAGTATAAAAGCGAGGTGGAAAACCAAACTGGGGAAAAGATAAAGGCGTTACAATCAGACAATGGAAAAGAGTATTGTAACGGAGCGTTTAATGAATTTCTACTGAAAAATGGGATTCAAAGACGATTGACAGCACCGCATACACCCCAACAGAACGGTATAGCAGAGAGAAAGAACCGAACACTGATTGAGATGGTACGATGTATGATGCGGCAGGCGGGGGCACCTCCCCACCTGTGGGCCGAGGCGTTAAATAACGCAAACTATACAAGGAATAGATGTCCGACCAGTGCGTTAAACGGCGAGATACCGTATTGTGTGTGGAAGGGAAGACCTCTCACAGTTAAACACATGCAAGTTTTTGGGACAAAGGCTTTCGTCTTGGATAAGACGCAAAAGCGCGGGAAATTAGATTCCAGGTCGACACCAGGGATATTTGTAGGATACGCATTTAATTCCAAGGCATATCGTATCTACTTCCCGCGGGATAGATCAGTTGTAACTACACGAGATGTGAAGTTTGTTGATCAGATTGGATTCAAGGGTGAATATCAGGAGATATTCGAGACCGAGAGAAACACTGAGGTAATAGAGGAGCAGTGTGAAGAACTCGAGGTGCCGAGCGAAGAGCCAGAGATACCCGAACCAGCAAAGATACCAGAGAGACCCAATAGAAAGAGAGGGGCAAGGCAGTCTTGGGAAAGCGTAGGGTTACCCAGCAAGAGAGGCCGGGGACGTCCGATGTACCTTCGGACAGGATTGGTAGGCAGACCGAAGAAAGTATACGTCACACTCCCAGAAAAACAGAGTGGGGAAGACCACGGAGCTGCTAGCGAAGAAGAGAATGAAGGAATAGAAGATGATGCGATGGACGAAGAGGTATTCGCATATCTAACAGTGACAGAAAATCCGACTACATGGCAACAAGCGAGCAAGACAGAAAATGCGGACTCGTGGAAGGTAGCATTGGAGGAAGAGATGCTAGCCCAGATAAAAAATAAAACATGGGAAATCGAAAAGAGACCCAAGGGCCGAAAAGTCATCGGAAGTCGCTACGTATTTTGCACTAAGTCTGATGGTAAAAGAAAGGTCAGATTAGTCGCAAAAGGGTGTTCTCAGAGGCCAGGAGAAGATTTCACCGAGACATTTTCACCAGTTGTAAGATCAACATCAGTGAGGGTCATGGCAGCGGTAGCAGCGGAATACAACTTGAAGATTCACCAGATGGATATAGTGACCGCGTTTTTAAATGGCGATTTGCGGGAAAGTGTATACATGGAAGTGCCTGAGTGTATGCGCGAGATTATCGAAAAAATAATTGCGGGTGAGCCCATCGGTTTAGGCGGGAAGGTAATACGCGATGAGAAAATTGTAGAAACCGCGAAGCGCTGGAGAGAGGGCTTGAAAGCGGGGAGTGACAGTGTTTGTGCTCTGAAAAAATCGCTGTATGGTTTGCGTCAAGCCGGGGCTGAGTGGCATAAAAAATTGGTAGATAGATTAAATGTATTAGGTTTTAATGCAGTGCCACAGGATAAATGTTTATTTGTAAACCGAAAAGGTGACAGTGTAATGTATATAGCAATATACGTGGATGATATCTTATTAGCTAGTGACGACGAGGCCTGGATAGGCAAAATAAAGAAAGCGTTGTCAAAGTCGTTTGAGACAAAAGATCTCGGGTTAGTTAAAAGTTGTATAGGTATCGAATTTGAGCGGGACGAAGAGTCACGTGTGTTCTTACGACAAAGAGAGTATACCAGGGCCATACTCAAGCGTTTTGGGATGGATGAGTGTAAACCGATAGACACACCCATTGAGGCTAAATGTAATTTAGTAAAACCAGAATGCATGAATGAGTCAGAAATGAATAAATATCCGTACCAGAGTTTAATTGGAGCGTTGTTGTATCTTGCGATAACTACTAGACCAGATATAGCATACGCAGTAAATTTCTTAAATCAGTTCAATACCAATTACAATGTAGATCATTGGAAAGCCGCGAAAAGGGTTTTAAGGTATTTGAAGGGTACAATAGACTACGGGTTAAAATTTGAGCAAACCGGATTAGCTTTATTTGCAGTTGTAGATGCTAACTGGGGAGGGGACTCACTGGATCGTAAGTCGTATACGGGATATGAATTTATTCTGGCGGGATCTGTTATTAGTTGGGAGGCGCGAAAACAGAAAACAGTGGCGCTCTCAAGTACAGAGGCAGAGTACATGGCCGTAGCGGAGGCGACAAAAGAAGCATTGTATTTGAAAGGCTTATTAGTTAGTTTAGGTATACAGGAAGACTCAGAAATTGTCACAATACTAAATGATAACCAGAGTGCAATCAGTATGATTAAGAATGACGTATATCACCAGCGTACAAAGCATATAGATGTTAGACATCACTTTGTAAGGAATGAGTATGCGTGTGGAGTGATAGACGTGAAATATTTGAGCACAGAGAGAATGCCAGCAGATATGTTTACGAAAGGTCTGAGTGGTAGTAAACACAGGAAATGTGTGAGTAATATAAATATTGTAAATAGTGTGTGTGAGAGCTTGGATTAGTATGCACGCACTATGTACCTTGAGAGAGGGTGTTGAGGGACAAGGCTCATAGTGCTAGTAGATTCGCGAATGTTCCCGAATGTATTAGCATAGACCATTGTCCACTTAGCTATAGTCAGTTCCTATCAGTACACCGCCCTGGACGGACGTGTGTCTTGTACTTGTTTATATTGTGATATGCTTAACGGTTGTAGCCACGAATGTATTATTTGCTTATTAATAACTCCTTCAATCCACTATCCTTTTGTCATCAATATATATATATACATATATATATGAATATATATATGTATATTATAATTTTCACTTTACTATTAAAAAGAGGGAAATTGAAAAAAAAATTTTTTTCCACAATATTTCAATTTTTTAAAATTATGTATAATTATCAGAAAAATCCTAAATATTTTTGATTATTCGCTCATTTTCTATTTTATTTCATTTTTTTATAATTTTCTCCATTCACAATTATTTTTTATTTTATTACATTATTTACCTCAATTACCTTCATTTATATTCCATTATATGAATGTATATTATAAATGTATGTAAAAAAGTATATGTATTGTTACAACGGGGGGAAATTACGAAAGATCTAAGAGAATCAAAGAGTTCTCTGTGCGATTTAAGTGAACGCCGAGCCAAAGAAGTCTCACGAACAAGGAATATTAGACAGAAAATGGATGTATTTTAACACAAGCTCTCTTTTTAAAGTCTAGAGACTGACTGTTTTTACAATAATATCGGTTGACGCAGCAACCTTATTCTTTTTAAAGACATAAGAGGTTTATAAACGTCTTTTATCTATGATGACTACTAGATCATTTGAAAGGGGACAAAACGGGTGATTTCACCCTTTGTAACATTACTCCCCCTCGAGGAAAAGAGTCGACCCGACTCGGAAAAGATAAACAATTACAAAAAAATGTGATCTAGCAGTCAGTGCTCGAAGGTGAGTTGGAGCTGTGGCTCTAAAAATTTGAGAACTCCCTTTTTTACTATCTGGCATTTGCCCACAGTCTCAAGGTAAACCACAGAAAACCTTGAGCAGATAGTTGAGCATTAAATAATCTCAAAAATTTATGTGCCATGTTTTATAAAGGTTAGTGTTATTGAGTGTTATGTGGCTTCATGAATTCGAAGTTAACAGCAACGGTCGAGATCGATGTCGAAAAGAAATCCAATCCTCTTCATGAAGGATTGTCCAAACGAAACAGGTTCGGGTGAAAACATCGAGGCGAGAACCAAAAATTCCAGGACCAAACAGGATAGAAACAGATTCCTTTTCACAGGGAATAGGGGAATAGATGGGTGACTGATCCTAATCTTCTTAAGAAACAGCTCACCCTAGAGTTTTGGAAGGACAAATGTGAGTGATGGTATGACAATTCAAATTCACTAAGTGAATTCGGGAGAATACACGAATAAAATAAATGAAATATGTATTCAAAAGAAAAGAAACGATCTTATCTGAATCATTTCTGCATCCTTCTTCAAAATAAGACCACCAGTCATCTTCAGGAATCGGGAAAAGATTGGATGGGAAAAGGCTGTGTCAAGTAACCTGAAAAGTACTCACAAAAACTGACATATGGATTAGAAAAATAAGAGAGGATCGACCAAATGCTCACTACTTCAATCAAGCGCAGAACCGAAACACTCTTCAAGCCAAAGAAAGCGATGTATCAAAATTTCTCGAATCGACGGAAGTCGAAGATCCCGACATGTCAACATCATAGCTGGAGAAAAACCGGTAGTATCATGAATTGCAGAGCGATACAATAAAAGAAATAAGGGAATCCACTCTTCCCAATCTTTCAAAACGTTTCGAGGTTGATTTTTCGGTAACCAGAACAGAGAGTCGAATCCCCGGTAGAAATGACGCAGTTGTGAGCGGAAAGAAAATCTACGCCTAAAATGCCTTCATCTTCTATATCAGCTACTAGAACTTCATGTGGGGATTGAACACAATCTGCTACTGTTACCTGCACGACCATCTTACCTACTACAGGGGTAGTTGCTCCGGTAGCAGTGCGAATAGACACAGAAGGAATAATTGAAGCAAGAGACGAAATCATATCAGGACGAACAACGGAAATTTCGGCTCCAGTATCTATCAGCCACAAACAACTTAGTCCGTTAACGGAACCTTTAGCATATAGGCCGGTACGTCGCAGGCCTCTAACCACGAACTGTGAAGCAATAGGGCTAAGGAACTTGGAAGAAACCGATGATATCCGCCCTTTCGAAACATCGGTAGCTAGTTTCCCGAATTCTGAGGAACAGAAGGTTGTGCTGCCCAAACCGGATTAGAGGGAGCCCTCTTGGAGGCATTTTTGCGCCACGAATCTTCCGCAGTCTTCAACTGACGGTCGAGTTTAAAACAATTCTTCGCGATATGTCCTCTTGCGCCGCAAAACTGGCACTCTGAGACAGGCCGATTGGAGTTTGATCTATTGTAAAGAGAGAAACCACTATTTTTCCTTCCTGGAAGAGAATCTGAGCTAGGCTGATTGACTGAAGGACGGGACGAAGAATTTTCTGAAGGTTCAGCTTGGCTCAAACGATGAAGTTGACGCGAACCTAAATCCGCCTCGTTTATGGCTTCTAATTCTAAGCCTTTAATAATTGCTTCATGTAGAGAAGTTGGAGCTGCGAGCCTCAGATGATACCGAAGCTCCGGATTCCGAATCGCATTAATGAATTTCGCCCGAGCTATCTGATCTCTAGCTTTTTCTGCACAATCAGTAAGAGAATGTCGAGCGAGACGTTCGATGTCATTTCCGAGAGAGGCTAAATCTTCCTTGGGCCCTTGACGTCTATTTTCAAACTGAGTAAAATAAAGTTTGGAAAGATGTTCTTCGCCAAACCGGAGTTTAAGAGCCGCACAAATGCTGTCGAAATTTTCAGAATCCGAATCTGAAAGCGATCCAAGAACTACCAAAGCCGGACCGGACAAAGAGGCTGTCAAATTAGCTGCTTTCTGGGACGGATTCCAACCATTAACCTTACTAATCATGTTAAACTGACGTTCGTATAGACTCCAAGCAGACGAACCGTCATACGAACCGGGCTTCAAATTCGATTGTTTCGAGGGCAACTCTACAATACTCGCGGGAGGAACAGAGACCTGATTGAGTCCGAACGAGCTCTGAGTCTGCGGAGGGAGAACATTGACAGTTCCGCGCGATTTTAAAAAGGCCAGGAACTCTGCCTGAATATCTACGCTAGGATGAGACGACGCGACAGGAGGCTCAACTACTTCCGAAATATCACGTGACGGAACATCGTGGCATCGCGGAAAAGAGCTAACCTGAGCTTGTCGCGAGACATGAACAGGTGGAAAATTTTTAGCAACAGGGGGAATTTCGCCTCCCCCATAAATAGCGTCAGACCTTGATTGATCCGGAATTGAATGAATGGAGGTCCTCCTTGCCGGGACCGGGACTGAAGGAAGAGCAGTCCTTCTACCTGGGGATGGAACTGGGCGTATCGGGAATTCCTGCGGCCGCTCCTGAAGCTTCTGCAAACCTTGCAGGATCCCGATCAGCGCCTGAGACACGATTTCTTGTTGTTGACGCTGTTGCGAGAGGAGTTCGTGCAGAAGATTCCGCTGTTCTTGTTGCTGCTGTTGTAGCAGTTGTTGATGTTGTTGTTGCTGTTGTTGATGTTGTTGTTGCTGTTGTTGATGTTGTTCTTGCTGCTGAATCTGACGCATCAGCAAATCTTGGTTTCCCTGGATGAGCTCTGCCAAGAGAGCTAGTTGGGGCTGGGGCTGAACCTCAGCTTCCGAACGACGAGAAATGGAAGGAAACGCTGGTTCAGGAGAACGCTGGCACGATGAAACGCGTCCGGCAGCTCGTCGCTCCGCGCGCGATGCTCTCAACGTAGGAGTTCGTTGCATTATTTTGAATACTTCTTTACACTCAAAATCCACTCAAATGGCACAGAAGAGATCCCGCTTCTGACACCAATGTTACAACGGGGGGAAATTACGAAAGATCTAAGAGAATCAAAGAGTTCTCTGTGCGATTTAAGTGAACGCCGAGCCAAAGAAGTCTCACGAACAAGGAATATTAGACAGAAAATGGATGTATTTTAACACAAGCTCTCTTTTTAAAGTCTAGAGACTGACTGTTTCTACAATAATATCGGTTGACGCAGCAACCTTATTCTTTTTAAAGACATAAGAGGTTTATAAACGTCTTTTATCTATGATGACTACTAGATCATTTAAAAGGGGACAAAACGGGTGATTTCACCCTTTGTAACAGTATATATGTATGTATATATATATATTGTTACAACGGGGGGAAATTACGAAAGATCTAAGAGAATCAAAGAGTTCTCTGTGCGATTTAAGCGAACGCCGAGCCAAAGAAGTCTCACGAACAAGGAATATTTAGAAAGAAAATAGATGTATTTGGACACAAGCTCTCTTTTTAAAGTCTAAAGACTGACTGTTTTTACAATAATATCGGTTGACGCAGCAACCTTATTCTTTTTAAAGACATAAGAGGTTTATAAACGTCTTTTATCTATGATGACTACTAGATCATTTAAAAGGGGACAAAACGGGTGATTTTACCCTTTGTAACATTACTCCCCCTCGAGGAAAAGAGTCGACCCGACTCGGAAAAGATAAACAATTACAAAAAAAATGTGATCTAGCAGTCAGTGCTCGAAGGTGAGTTGAAGCTGTGGCTCTAAAAATTTAAGAACTCCCTCTTTTACTATCTGACATTTGCCCACAGTCTCAAGGTAAACCACAGAAAACCTTGAGCAGATAGTTGAGCATTAAATAATCTCAAAAATTTATGTGCCATGTTTTATAAAGGTTAGTGTTATTGAGTGTTATGTGGCTTCATGAATTCGAAGTTAACAGCAACGGTCGAGATCGATGTCGAAAAGAAATCCAATCCTCTTCATGAAGGATTGTCCAAACGAAACAGGTTCGGGTGAAAACATCGAGGCGAGAACCAAAAATTCCAGGACCAAACAGGATAGAAACAGACTCCTTTTCACAGGAAATAGGGGAATAGATGGGTGACTGATCCTAATCTTCTTAAGAAACAGCTCACCCTAGAGTTTTGGAAGGACAAATGTGAGTGATGGTATGACAATTCAAATTCACTAAGTGAATTCGGGAGAATACACGAATAAAATAAATGAAATATGTATTCAAAAGAAAAGAAACGATCTTATCTGAATCATTTCTGCATCCTTCTTCAAAATAAGACCACCAGTCATCTTCAGGAATCGGGAAAAGATTGGATGGGAAAAGGCTGTGTCAAGTGACCTGAAAAGTACTCACAAAAACTGACATATGGATTAGAAAAATAAGAGAGGATCGACCAAATGCTCACTACTTCAATCAAGCGCAGAACCGAAACACTCTTCAAGCCAGAGAAATCGATGTATCAAAATTTCTTGAATCGAACAACATCGAACTAACCTTAACCTGTCAACGAACTTTCTAACCTTCAGAGAGCTACTGAAACGATGCTCTTGACTGATAAGGAGCTAAGCGATCCAGATGAACGACTTACGACTTTAGATTTCGAACGAGGGGAACGTCTAATTCTAAAAACAACGTCGTTAATCCGGTCAACAATAAAATAAGGACCTTCCCAATTACTTTGGAGTTTGGGACAACGCCCTTGTTGCCGACGAGGTTGAAATAACCAAACTGAATCTCCCTTCTCAAATTTTAAATTTCTAGCTCTAATATCATAACGATCCTTAGTCTTATCGGAGACCATACGAATTCTTTCCCTAGCGAATTCATGAACCTCGTCCAATTTTTGACGGAAAACGGAATTGAAATACACCTGGGACAAAGCCACGGAAGGTTTGACGCCCTTATCTAAATCTGACGGAAGTCGAAGATCCCGACCTGTCAACATCAGAGCTGGAGAAAAACCGGTAGTGTCGTGAATTGCAGAGCGATACGATAAAAGAAATAAGGGAATCCACTCATCCCAATCTTTCTGATCCCGATCAACGAAAGAAGAAAGATAACGAAGAAGCGTCCTATTCAATCTTTCTACCATTCCATTAGACTGCGGATGCAAAGCGGTGGTACGAGTTTTTCTAATCCCTAAAATTTGAAGGAACTCCTTCATCAAATTCGACTCAAAATTTCGACCCTGATCTGTGTGTAATTCAAGAGGAGCTCCGTAACGACAGACGAATTCTCGAACGAAAGCTCGAGCAACGGTGCTAGCTTCTTGATTCGGAATTGGGACTACTTCTAACCACTTTGTAAAATAATCTGCTATCACCAGGGCATACCGATTTCCTGACCTAGAAAGAGGAAGAGGGCCTAGGATATCCATTGCGACTCTTTCAAATGGAGCTCCTACGTTATATATTTGAAGAGAGCTCTTCCCTTTTTCACGAGGTCCCTTCTTGGCTAAACAAACCGTGCAAGTTCTACACCAATTTTCAACGTCAGCTCGACAGTGAGCCCAAAAATACCTTTCTCTGATCCTACCCAAAGTCTTATTAGAAGCGAAATGGCCACCAACAGGTGAATCATGAAAGCTTGACAAAATCTCGGCTATCTTTTCTCTAGGAACCAGAAGCTGCCAACGAACCGACCTGGAGTCAGGTGATTCCCATTTCCTATAAAGCAACTGATCGAGGAGAAACAAGGAGTCCCACTGCGCCCAGTAAATTTTCAAAGACTGACTCATAGAAGATATTTCTTCCCACTGAGGCCTGACTCCTGTGGATTTCCAATTCCGAACTAGGAGGAGATCTGAATCTTTCCCCTGGGCGATGATCCAGTCTTCTTTATTTTCAACGAGAAAAATTTGACGAACGTTAAGCGAGGAATCTAGCTGTTTATTTAAACGAGAGCACTGTTTGCAATCGTCCCCGCACGGACGACGAGAAAGTGCATCAGCATTACCATGCAGAACTCCGGGACGGTGTTTAATTTCGAAGTCATATTGACCTAACCTCTCCAACCATCGAGCTACTTGGCCTTCAGGTGATTTGAACGAAAGAAGCCAAGTTAAGGAAGCATTATCTGTTCGAATCAAAAATTTCCTTCCATAAAGATGATAATGGAAATGGCAAATAGATTTTACCATCGCCAATAATTCTCTACGGGTAACACAATAATTGCGTTCCGGTTAAGACAAGACCCGACTGAAATAACTAATAACGCGCTCTTGGTTATCCTGAATTTGAGATAAAACCCCACCTATACCACAGAGAGAAGCGTCAGAATCTACGATGAATTGAGAATCGGTGATGGGATAAGCTAATATCGGTGACGAAGTTAATAATTTTTTAAGAAGAATAAAGGCTCCTTCGCATTCGGGAGTCCAATCGAAAACAACTTTAATTCCTGTAAGAGCATGGAGAGGTCTCGCTATAGAAGCAAAGCCCTTAACAAAACGTCTGTAATAAGTACAAAGTCCTAAGAAACTTTGAACCTTCGCTTTTGAATCGGGACGAGGCCAATTCAAGACCTTTTCTATTTTAGAAGGATCTGTCTTAACACCTTCCGCTGAAACGACGTGTCCGAGAAAAGATACTTCCTTTTTGAAAAAATGACATTTTTTGGGACTCATTTTTAGACCAGCTTGGAATAAACGACTAAAAACCTGCTTAAGATTTTCCAATTCCTCATCAAAAGTCTTACCAAACACAATGATGTCATCGAGATAAACTAAACAAATCTTGCCAGTCAGACCTTGAAGGGCGAATTCCATCGCTCTTTCGAAGGTAGCTGGTGCATTACAAAGGCCAAAAGGCATAACTTTAAATTGCCAAAGTCCACCTAAACCTGTGACAAAAGCTGTTTTCGCTTTGTCTAACGGATTCATTTCAACGTGCCAATAACCACTCTGTAAATCAATCGTAGAGAACCAACGGGCACCAGAAATTAAATCAAGGGTATCTCCTATCTGAGGAAGCGGATATGCATCTTTCTTGGTGATCTCGTTCAACTTCCTATAATCTATACAAAACCTCTTGGAACCATCTTTTTTATTGACTAAGACAATGGGAGAAGCCCACGGACTAGAAGACGGTTCAATAACATCTGCTGTTCTCATATCCTCTACTAATTTTTCAACTTCCCTGCGACCGTTTAAAGGAAGCCGTCTAGCTGCCTGTTTAATCGGAGCGTTATTCCCTACATCTATCGAATGCTTAGCTATGGTACATCTCCCGATGTCGGCAGAGTCTTTAGCAAAAGTCTCTTTAAAATCGTTAAAAAGGCAAACGAGACTGTTAGTCTGAGCGATATCTAAATCTTTAGAAGACCTAGTAAAGAGTTCCGTGAGATAAGAAGGAACGACTAAAGAGTCCGACACATGTTCTAAAACGCGCAAAGACGAGAGGGTTTCTTTCTGTTCAGAAGAGTTAATAAACCTAGACGTTTCGAGGTTGATTTTACGGTAACCAGAACATAGAGTCGAATCCCCGGTAGAAATGACGCAGTTGTGAGCGGAAAGAAAATCTACGCCTAAAATGCCTTCATCTTCTATATCAGCTACTAGAACTTCATGTGGGGATTGAACACAATCTGCTACTGTTACCTGCACGACCATCTTACCTACTACAGGGGTAGTTGCTCCGGTAGCAGTGCGAATAGACACAGAAGGAATAATTGAAGCAAGAGACGAAATCATATCAGGACGAACAACGGAAATTTCGGCTCCAGTATCTATCACCCACAAACAACTTAGTCCGTTAACGGAACCTTTAGCATATAGGCCGGTACGTCGCAGGCCTCTAACCACGAACTGTGAAGCAATAGGGCTAAGGAACTTGGAAGAAACCGATGATATCCGCCCTTTCGAAACATCGGTAGCTAGTTTCCCGAATTCTGAGGAACAGAAGGTTGTGCTGCCCAAACCGGATTAGAGGGAGCCCTCTTGGAGGCATTTTTGCGCCACGAATCTTCCGCAGTCTTCAACTGACGGTCGAGTTTAAAACAATTCTTCGCGATATGTCCTCTTGCGCCGCAAAACTGGCACTCTGAGACAGGCCGATTGGAGTTTGATCTATTGTAAAGAGAGAAACCACTATTTTTCCTTCCTGGAAGAGAATCTGAGCTAGGCTGATTGACTGAAGGACGGGACGAAGAATTTTCTGAAGGTTCAGCTTGGCTCAAACGATGAAGTTGACGCGAACCTAAATCCGCCTCGTTTATGGCTTCTAATTCTAAGCCTTTAATAATTGCTTCATGTAGAGAAGTTGGAGCTGCGAGCCTCAGATGATACCGAAGCTCCGGATTCCGAATCGCATTAATGAATTTCGCCCGAGCTATCTGATCTCTAGCTTTTTCTGCACAATCAGTAAGAGAATGTCGAGCGAGACGTTCGATGTCATTTCCGAGAGAGGCTAAATCTTCCTTGGGCCCTTGACGTCTATTTTCAAACTGAGTAAAATAAAGTTTGGAAAGATGTTCTTCGCCAAACCGGAGTTTAAGAGCCGCACAAATGCTGTCGAAATTTTCAGAATCCGAATCTGAAAGCGATCCAAGAACTACCAAAGCCGGACCGGACAAAGAGGCTGTCAAATTAGCTGCTTTCTGGGACGGATTCCAACCATTAACCTTACTAATCATGTTAAACTGACGTTCGTATAGACTCCAAGCAGACGAACCGTCATACGAACCGGGCTTCAAATTCGATTGTTTCGAGGGCAACTCTACAATACTCGCGGGAGGAACAGAGACCTGATTGAGTCCGAACGAGCTCTGAGTCTGCGGAGGGAGAACATTGACAGTTCCGCGCGATTTTAAAAAGGCCAGGAACTCTGCCTGAATATCTACGCTAGGATGAGACGACGCGACAGGAGGCTCAACTACTTCCGAAATATCACGTGACGGAACATCGTGGCATCGCGGAAAAGAGCTAACCTGAGCTTGTCGCGAGACATGAACAGGTGGAAAATTTTTAGCAACAGGGGGAATTTCGCCTCCCCCATAAATAGCGTCAGACCTTGATTGATCCGGAATTGAATGAATGGAGGTCCTCCTTGCCGGGACCGGGACTGAAGGAAGAGCAGTCCTTCTACCTGGGGATGGAACTGGGCGTATCGGGAATTCCTGCGGCCGCTCCTGAAGCTTCTGCAAACCTTGCAGGATCCCGATCAGCGCCTGAGACACGATTTCTTGTTGTTGACGCTGTTGCGAGAGGAGTTCGTGCAGAAGATTCCGCTGTTCTTGTTGCTGCTGTTGTAGCAGTTGTTGATGTTGTTGTTGCTGTTGTTGATGTTGTTGTTGCTGTTGTTGATGTTGTTCTTGCTGCTGAATCTGACGCATCAGCAAATCTTGGTTTCCCTGGATGAGCTCTGCCAAGAGAGCTAGTTGGGGCTGGGGCTGAACCTCAGCTTCCGAACGACGAGAAATGGAAGGAAACGCTGGTTCAGGAGAACGCTGGCACGATGAAACGCGTCCGGCAGCTCGTCGCTCCGCGCGTGATGCTCTCGACGTAGGAGTTTGTTGCATTATTGTTTTGTATACTTCTTTACACTCAAAATCCACTCAAATGGCACAGAAGAGATCCCACTTCTGACACCAATGTTACAACGGGGGGGAAATTACGAAAGATCTAAGAGAATCAAAGAGTTCTCTGTGCGATTTAAGCGAACGCCGAGCCAAAGAAGTCTCACGAACAAGGAATATTTAGAAAGAAGATAGATGTATTTGGACACAAGCTCTCTTTTTAAAGTCTAGAGACTGACTGTTTTTACAATAATATCGGTTGACGCAGCAACCTTATTCTTATTAAAGACATAAGAGGTTTATAAACGTCTTTTATCTATGATGACTACTAGATCATTTAAAAAGGGACAAAACGGGTGATTTCACCCTTTGTAACAATATATATATACATATATATATATATATATATATATATATATATACATATATATATATATATATATATATATATACATATATTATAATTCTGAGTTTACTTTTCAAAAAAGAGTAATTTGAAAAAAAAAATTTTTTTTCACTGTAATAAAATTCATTGAAAATAAACATAATTGTCGAAAAAATCCTATATGTTTTTCAATTATTTGCTTACGTAATAATTGAAATAAAAATATTATTCATTAAGAAAATAACGTTTGATTCACTTCATGAATTGTAATTGGGAACATTTATACAATGGATTAGAAGTTATTATAAGGTTTGAAGGAAACATACAAATAGATAAATGATTATTGATTTAATTTCATAATATTAATTCGAAAAAACTAATTATCCTTCAATTTAAGAAAAATAATTTATTGGCATTAATTATTTTCTCATTATATCAAATTATTTAACTCAATTATCACCATTTATATTTAATCATTCCAATGTATAATATATTTATATATGAATGAATGCATTTATATCTAGTTATAATAATGTATAATATATATGTATATTAGGCTGATTCAACAAAAACGGCTAATTTTTTTTTTCAAAATCCTCACAAAAAAACTTCCGAAAAGGTGTGAAAAGACGCCTGTAAAAAACAGAGCCCTTAATATTATTATTAAGAGGTCGCGCATCGGGAATTTCTATTTCCCGTTTGAATAACACAGGAATAAATTTTTTTAAATTTTGCAGTTTCGTGATTTTGCAACGGCTCATTGAATTAGCGGACCAAAGCACATTTTTGTAGGAAATTTGACGCTCTACAAAAAAAGTCCTGACAAAGTTTTTGATAGTCACACTCCTTCAAAAGTTATTAGAGGTCAAAGTTGAACTTACAAAAAAATTCAATGTTTTTTTTTTTTTCGATGATACTATGAATCCTTTCTCATTATTTCGTTATAAAGATATATTTAACAAATATATCTGACTCTAATTGGGCTTTTTCAATCATGAATTTTCCCATCGAGTCAATATAAAGTTACCTTACAAAAATGCGATGCTAAATAATAAACATGTTATCATGGAGAATCCATAACTGATGCACTTGACCATTTGAAAATGTAATTGTTCCGAAATCTTTCCTCTTTATAACAAAATAATGGGAAAAGATTCATAGTATTATCGAAAAAAAAAAACATTGAATTTTTTTGTAAGTTCAACTTTGACCTCGAATAACTTTTGAAGGAGTATGAATATCGAAAACTTTGTAAGGACCTTTTTTGTAGAGCGTCAAATTTCCTACAAAAATGTGCTTTGGTCAGCTAATTCAATGAGCCGTTGCAAAAATACGAAATTGCAAAATTCAAAAAAATTTATTCCTGTGTTATTTAAACGGGAAATAGAAATTCCCGATGCGCGACCTCTTAATAATAATATTATGGGCTCTGCTTTTCACAGGCGTCTTTTCACACCTTCTCGGAAGTTTTTATGTGAGGATTTTGAAAAAAAAAAAAATTAGCCGTTTTTTTTGAATCAGCCTAATGTATATATATATAATATATATATGTAATATATCATATATTATACATATATATTACGATTTCGAGTTTACTTTTGAAAAAAAAAAAATTTTGAAAAAAAACAATTTTCTTACAATAATTGAATTCATTAAAAATAAATATGATTATTGGAAAAATCCTCTATATTTATAAATTATTTGCTCTCAAATTAATTGAAATAAAAATATTATTTATTACGAAAAATAATTTATTTTAATCTATTATTTCCTTATTTCATTAATTTATTTGACTTAATTACCTCCATTGATATTCAATCATATTAATGTATAATATATATATAAATAAATGTATTTATATTTGATCATATTAATGTATAATATACATATATATACATATATAAATATATATATATATTATACATATATGATACATATATATATATTATAATTGTTAATTTAATTTTGAAAAAAGAGAAATTTAAAAAAACAAATTTTTTTTACAATAACTGAATTCATTTGAACTGAATATAATTATTAAAAAAATCCTATATATTTTTCAATTATTTACTCACATATCAATCAAAAAGAAAATATTATTCATGAAGAAAATGCAATTTAATATACTTTACGAATTGTGATTTGGAACATTTATACAATGCATTAGAACTTATAATAAGGTTTGAAGAAAACATTTGGATAGATTAATGACTATTTATTTAATTTCAAATTTTTAATTTTTAAAAATTAATTATTCTTCAATTTGAGAAAAAAAATTCATTTTAATCAACTATTTTCTTATTTTATTAAATTATTCAACTCAATTACCTACATTTATATTCAATTATATTAATATATAAATATATACTATAATCTTGAGTTTACTTTCTGCAGAAGAGAAATTAAAAAAAAAAATTTTCTTACAGTAATTAAATTCATTGGGAAAAAATATAATTATTGAAAAAATCCTATATATTTTTCAATTATTTGCTCACATAATAATTAAAATAAAAATATTAGTCATTAAGAAAATGCCATTCAATTTACTTCATGAATTGTAATTAGGATCATTTATACAATGGATTAGAACTTATCATAAGGTTTAAAGAAAACATACAAACAGATAACTAATTATTTATTTAATTTCATATTTTCAATTTTTAAAAATCAAGTTGTTTTCAATTTAAGAAGAATAATTTATCTGAATTAATTATTTTCTCATTTTATTCAATTATTCAACTTAATTACCTCCATTGATATTCAATTATATTCATGTATAATATATATATAAATAAACGTATTTATATTTCATTATATTAATATATAATATATATATATAATTTTCAATTTACTTTTGAAAAAAGAGAAATTTAAAAAAAAAAATTTTCTCACAGTAATCAAATTCATTGAGAAAAAATATAATCATTGAAAAAATCCTATATATTTTTCAATTATTTGCTCACATAATAATTAAAATAAAAATATTAGTCATTAAGAAAATGCCATTCAATTTACTTTATGAATTGTAATTAGGATCATTTATACAATGGATTAGAACTTATCACATGATTTAAAGAAAACATACAAACAGATAACTAATTATTTATTTAATTTCATATTTTCAATTTTTAAAAATCAAGTTGTTTTCAATTTAAGAAGAATAATTTATCTGAATTAATCATTTTCTTATTCTATTCAATTATTCAACTTAATTACCTCCATTGATATTCAATTATATTCATGTATAATATATATATAAATAAACGTATTTATATTTCATTATATTAATATATAATATATATATATATATATATATAATTTTCAATTTACTTTTGAAAAAAGAGAAATTTAAAAAAAAAAAATTTTTTCAACATTAATTGAATTCATTAAAAATAAATATAATCATTAAAAAAATCCCATACATTTTTTAATTATTTGCTTACATATTAATCAAAATAAAAATATTATTCATCAAGGAAATGCCATTTATTTAATTTATGAATGGTAATTTGGAACATTTATACAATGTATTAGAACTTATTATAAGGTTCAAAGAAAACATACAGATAGATGAATGATTATTTATTCAATTTCATATTTTTAATTTTTAAAAATTAATTATCCTTCAATTTTAGAGAAAAAGTTTATTTTAATTAATTATTTTCATATTTTATCAAATTATTCAACTTAATTACCTCCGTTTATATATAATTATAATAATGTATAATATATATACAAACAAGCGTTTTTATATTTAATTATATCAATGTTTAATATACATATATATATATATATATATGTATATTGTAATATTTAATTTACTTTTAGAAAAGAGAAATTTAAATGAAAAAAATTTTTTTTCACACTAATTGGATTCATCAAAAATAAATATAATTATTAAAAAAATCCTATATATTTGTGAATTAACTGCTCACATATCAATTTATATGAAAATATTATCTATCAAGGAAATTCCATTTAATTTACTTTATGAATTGTAATTTGGAACATTTATACAATGGATTAGAACTCATTATAAGGTTTAAAGAAAACATACAGATAGATACATGATTATTTATTCAATTTCATATTCCTAATTTTTGAAAATTGATTTTTCTTCAATTTGAGAAAAATAATTTATTTAAAACAAATATTTTCTTTTCTATTAAATTATTCAACTCAATTACCTCCATTTATATTCAATTATATTAATGTATGATATACATATATATATAGATATATATATATATATATATTGTAACGTACTTTGACGTTACGGAAATAAATATGGATCCGCGAGTTTAATTATCAAGTCAAAAATCAAAAGCGTGAATAAAATGTTGTGAAAATGCTTTAATTGCGTAATATGTGTTTCTCGTTTAAAGTCTGAAACAAGACTGTTTTAACAATAATGTTGGTTGATGCAGCAACTTTATTCTTTTGAAAGACATAAGAGGTTCATAAACGTCTTTCATCTATGC
Organism: Neodiprion pinetum; assembly: GCF_021155775.2. Taxonomy (NCBI): domain Eukaryota; kingdom Metazoa; phylum Arthropoda; class Insecta; order Hymenoptera; family Diprionidae; genus Neodiprion; species Neodiprion pinetum. The sequence goes on from NC_060233.1 coordinate 20,798,921, forward strand.
TGACTACTAGATCATTAAAGAGGGGGCAAAACGGGTGATTTGACCCTCTGTAACACTACTCCCCCCCGAGGAAAAGAGTCGTCCCGACTCGGGAAAGATAAAACAATTATAAAAGTGATCTAGCAGTCAGTGCTCAAAGGTGAGTTGGAGCTGTGGCTCTAAAAATTTAAGAACTCCCTTTCTTACTATCTGGCATTTGCCCACAGTCTCAAGGTAAACCACAGAAAACCTTGAGCAGATAGTTGAGCGTTAAATAATTCCAAAAATTTATGTACCTTGTTTTATAAAGGTTAGTGTTATTGAGTGTTATGTATCTTGATGAATTTGAAGACATCAAAATCATTCGGATCGTCGTCGAAAAGAAAATTCATTCCTCTTCAGGGAAAATAGTCCGGTGAATCAAACACAGATGAGTATGACGAGGCGGGAAACCATAACTGGAAAAACTCTGGGTTCTAGGCAACGTAAAGGCTGATTCCCTCTGAGAACCGGCACAGGAAACAGGAAAAAGGAATGGGTGACCGAATCCAAGACCTCTTCAGAAACAGCACACCCTAGAGTTTGGAGGACAAATGTGAGTGGTGGTATAACAATTCAAATTCACTAAGTGAATTTGGGAGAATACGCGAATAAAATAAATGAAATATGTATTCGAAAGAAAAGAAACGATCTTATCTGAATCATTTCTGCGTCCTTCTTCAAAACAAGACCACCAGTCATCCTCAGGAATCGGGGAAAGATCGGATGGGAAAAGGCTGTGTCAAGTAACCTGAAAAAGTACTCACAAAAACTGACACTTAAGGTTAATAAAATGTAAAAATCAAGCAATCGCTCATCGACCTCGAAAAATAATCGTGGCTCTATTCGCATTTCAAAAGAAACCAAAGCCTGTGCGGCACAAAACTCGATTCCGGAGAAGAAGTTTCTAGAAAGAAACAACCGAAGAAAACAAATTTCAAATTGATTAGCAACTCAGAAATAACAAATCGTTGTAAGAAAATCTTCTATCAAAGACAGTCTTGAACCAACTATCCAACTCTTGAACCACGCAAAATGAATTCAAAAGAACACAATTCATTAAATGCGGCGGCATTAATACAAAAATTCCTCACGGAGTACCTTGAAAAACTCTCCACAAAAGAAATCTCTGATTTTTTAAACTCCAAATAGAAAGAAATGTCATGTGGACAATTAAACGGAATTTTAGAAAAAGATAAGACGGATTACCTTTGCCAAGGCTGCTTCGATTTCCAGTAAGTATACCACAGTGAGAAACACAAATAATTTATAAAAAAATAAGAAAACATCATCATTTTTAGCTCAAAACCCGAATTGTTTGAACATAAAGTCTCCTTCCACATCACTTTCCATGAAGCATAAGCAAAATGCTACCTCTGCGGACAAAGTCTGTACGTAACAGTAAGAAAGGCGGATGGATGTGACGAGTGTGAACTGGTCAAAGAAGAAATAAGAAAAATTCTGAATGTTACCCGTTATTTCCCTCTTTAATCAAAATTGTATTGAGTAGATAAATTTTCCCATTGAATAGGAATAGTATTTTTTATAACAAGAAAATACCTTAACCTTGTCCGAGTGACATAGCGAGACAGAAAGAATAAACTTGGTCGGCTGTGGATTCTGCATCGATAACCAAAACCGGAGCCGATAAAAAAGAAAAGGTTTGTTTTACTAGCCAATCTTCATGAACCTCATGAATAGTTCTGAGTAGCTCTAAAGAAATGCTCGATTCCTCCTCACGAGAACGGGAACTAACTCGAGCAAAAGAAGTTTCTGGGGAAACTCGCAAATAAACAATCAAATCTACTCTGAGCTCAGACGAGCGAATGAGAAGATCGAAATTTTTCATCAATAAATGAGATTCGAAGTCGCGAAAATTACCTAACCTTCGACGAGCTTCTACAAAACAATTGCTACTGAATATCGATCTTTCCATCACCTTCACAGGCAATAAAGTTGTCTAAAGATGTCTTTCTAACATAACCATTTGAGCAAAATGCCGAAAATAGAAGCAATAACGATCTGGGTCCTGATACATCAAATCTAGAAGATTAATTCCAGCTACATCTCGATATTCCTCAAGAGGTTCCTCAAAATATTCCTCAAAAGTGTACAGACCTGGCGATCTGCTGAAAACCTCTTGGTGAAAGTTGTTTTTCCGCATCCGATATTTCCTTCAATAATAATCGTAAGCGGTCGAGTTTTACTCCAATGAATTCCAAAAGGCAAATTCTTCTCCCAATCGATGACCGACTGTAAAGAAGGTCAAGTCGATCACAGTCGTCAAGGATATTTGTTCAAAGATCTAAACTGGAAGGATGTTCCTGGTCTTGGAGAGACTGTTCCAGGTTGATCTTCTTCAAAAGGAGCAAGACGATCCGGGTGAACCACTTTCTGACGCGAATGAGGAGATCTTCGTATTCTATAAACAAAATCATTCATCCGGTTAACCACTAAGGGCCTTCCCAATTTCTTTGTAGCTTTGGACATCGTCCTTTCTGTCTTCGGGGTTGAAAGAGCCAGACAGAATCTCCAGGATTGAATTTTAAATCTCTGGCTCGAATATCATAACGAGTTTTTAATTTATCTGAAGCCATAGAAATTCTATTCCTAGCAAAGTGATGAATTTCTTCTAAACGTTGTTGTAATAAAAAGGCATAATCTGTTTGATGCTGTCTTTGCACAGGAACAGGGCCTTTCTCTAAATCTGACGGAAGTCGAAGATTTCTTCCAGTAAGCATGAGGGCTGGCGTCTGCTTCGTCGTCTCATGAATCGCAGATCTGTAAGATAAGAGGAAGAAAGGGATCCAGGAGTCCCAGTCTCTCTGATTCTGCTCTACGAAGGACGACAAATACTGTAGCAAGGTTCGATTCAGACGCTCTATCATGCCGTCAGATTGCGGATGCAAAGGAGTCGTACGAGTTTTTCTAACCCCTAAAATCTGAGTAACCTCTTTCATTAAGGTTGACTCAAAATTTCGGCCTTGATCAGTATGAAGTTCTAGAGGAACTCCTTGTCTACAAATAAACTCTTTAACGAATGCCTGTGCTACAGTAGATGCTTCTTGATCAGCGAGAGGAACCACTTCAGGCCACTTAGTAAAATAATCAGCAATAACCAAAGCATATTCATTTCCAGAATGGGTTATCGGGAGAGGTCCGAGAATGTCCATTGCTATCCTTTCAAATGGAGCCCCCACGTTGTAAATTTGAAGAGAGCTTTGTCCCTTCGCTCGAGGTCCTTTCTTTGCCGTGCAGATTCGACATCTTCGACACCAATCTTCAACGTCCATCCGGCAACGGGGCCAAAAGTAGAAGTTGCGAATCCTGCCCAGAGTTTTATTTGTAGCGAAGTGTCCGCCTGCAGGAGAATCATGATAAAGAGCAAGAATCTCCGGAACTCGTGACCTGGGAACCAAAAGTTGCCACCTGATTTCTTTCAAGTCTGCAGATTCCCATTTTCGGTATAAAATTTCATCAATTAAAAGGATAGAGTCCCATTGAGCCCAATAAATTTTCAAATCTGGCTCGGCTAAAGATATATCCTGCCAGTCCGGGCGAGTTTCTGCTTCTTTCCAAGACTTCACTTGATTCAAAGTGTTGTCCTCTTGTTGTGATTTTCTCCATTCCTCCTGGTTATTTTCGAGAGAAATCTTCCGTATTATAAGAGAGGCGTCACGATTTTTCTCTAATCGTACACACTGTTTACACTCTGGCATTTCCTCGCAGGGTCTCCGAGAGAGAGCATCGGCGTTTCCATGATGAATTCCTGCTCGATGACGAATGTCAAAATCATACTGACCAAGCCTTTCTATCCATCCAGCTACCTGACCTTCGGGAGATTTGAACGAAAGTATCCACCTAAGAGAAGCATGATCTGTTCGTATCAAAAATCTCCTACCGTACAAATAATGGTGAAAATGTACTACGGTCTTAAAAACAGCTAGAAGTTCTCTACGAGTGACACAATAATTCCTCTCGGTTTTACTCAAAACTCTGCTGAAATAGCGTATCACTCTCTCCTGACCTCCCTGAATTTGTGACAGAACCCCGCCTATTCCTGAAAGAGAGGCATCCGTATCTAAAATAAAAGGAAGTTCAACCTCTGGATAGGCTGAAATCAGCGAAGAAATAAGATTTTCTTTTAATTTCTTGAAAGCCTCTTCGCATTCCGGGGTCCAGTCAAAAGGAATCTTGATTCCGGTCAAGTGATGGTGAGGTTTAGCTGTACTAGCGAAACCTTTTACAAATCTTCTGTAATACGTACAATGGCCTAAACAGCTTTGAATTTGTTCTTTATTCTGAGGTGTCGGCCAAGACGAAACCTTCTCTATTTTGGATGGGTCGGTCTTCACACCTTGTGCTGAGACGATATGTCCGAGAAAGCCTACTTCTTTCTGGAACAGATGGCATTTTTTCGGGCTCATTTTCAGGCCTGCTTGCTTTAGCCTAGCGAAAACTTGTCTGAGATTTTGAACTTCTTCTTCAAAGTTCTTGCCAAAAACGATTATATCGTCTGAATAAACAAGGCATATTTTGCCAGTGAGCCCACGGAGAACAGCTTCAATCATTCGTTCAAAGGTAGCCGGGGCATTACTCAAACCGAACGGCATAACCTTGAATTGCCATAATCCTCCTAAACCCGTAACAAAAGCTGTTTTTTCTTTATCTAGAGAATCCATTTCGACCTGCCAGTATCCGCTCCGAGAATCTATGGTGCTGAACCAAGTTGCACCAGCTATCAAGTCGAGTGTCTCGTCGATTCTGGGTAGAGGTTAAGAATCTTTCTTCGTTATATCGTTCAGCTTCCTGTAATCGATACAAAATCGTTTGGATCCGTCCTTTTTGTTAACAAGGACGATTGGTGAGACCTAGGGACTAGACGATGGTTGAATCACATCGTTCTTTAGCATGTCTTCCACACGCTTCTTCATTTTTTTTCGGGCGTTGAGAGCGAGTCTTCGAGGAGCTTGTTTTATTGGTGAACTCTCTCCGACGTCGATCTTGTGCTTGACAGAAGTACATCGGCCCTTATCACCACCATCTTTGGCAAAAGAATCTATAAATTCTAGCAAAAGAGATTTAAACGATTCTACCTGAGCTGAATTTAACGAAATCGAAGATTTCTCAACAAGGCTCTGTAAATGTGAAGGGAAATGTTGTTGCAAATCATCCTCTGAAAGTTACATTTCCCGAATTCTAGAAGGAGTCCAATAAATTCCATTTCTATTTGTACAAAGAGTTATTTCGCGATTGTTTGAAACTAGTGAATTTCCCTTAGTCGAGATAACACAGTTATGAGCTGTGAGAAAGTCTATTCCCAAAATACCCTCATCCTCTATATCTGCTATAAAAACCTTCTGTGGAGAGTCGATACACCCAAAAAGGTTAATTAGGACAGTAACCTGTCTCGAAACTGGGGTCGTCTCTCCAGTGGCTGTTCGCAGAGATGAAGAGGGAACAATCTGGTCATCGGATTTAAAGAGATCCGATCGAACTACGGTTACTTCCGCGCCCGTGTCTATTACCCATAGACAATCGACGCCATTTACAGTACCGCGCGCGTAAAGACCAGAGTGTCGTAGACTTCTAATTAAAAACTGTTCTCTACGAGGGCTTTCACTCCTACTAATCTGCGATGATTTTCGCCCCGTCAAATCATCTGGAATTAGTTTTTTGGGTGAGTTCCTGTTGAAGAACTCGACTGAGGATTTGCTTCCCCTATTTCTATATTTTTCTTACGTCAGTTATAAGAGTTTGGATTCGAACCTTGCATCGGTTTTCCACTAATTTTGTTAATTAGAAAACAATGATTGGCGTCATGGCCTGTTTTTTTACAAAATATACAAGTCAAGCTGGTTTGACTTGTCATGACCGCGTTCTTAATTACACGCTTGCTTTTCTGGTTTCGAAAAGAACCACGATTCCCTGGTTTAAAATTACTATTGTTATTTTTATTTCTATAATTTTGAGGCATTGGCTCCTCCGAGTGTTCAAAACTTCGTCTTTCTGAGGTGTTTTCGGACACCTCAATCCGACGAAGCTTGCTCAACCCGAAATATTGTTTTCTCATTGCCTCCACCTCAAGGGCTTTGGCCGTTGCCTCCCGCAGAGAAGTGAGACCCGATGTCCCAACGGCCATTTTAATTTCTGGATCATTGATTGCGTTTAAGAAAGCTTGTGTCGCTAATAAATTACGAGACGGCTCGTGATCTGGCAAAGCTACACAAGAAAGCCGTTCAATATCTTCACTAAGAGACGCGAGGTCTTCGTCTCGTCCTTGTCTTCTAGTCTGTAATTGAGCCGTGTACAATTTTGTCAAGTGGTCATTTCCGTATCTTAATTTAAGCGCAGAGCTAAGTCTTTCATAGTCAGAAATTTCTTCTTCAGATAATGCCGTTAAAACATTCAAAGCCGGCGTTCGAAGACAAGAGGCAAGGCTGTGGGCCCTCATGGCGGAGTCCCACTAGTTATGTTTTGCAATTGTATTAAACTGACGTTCATAATCTGCCCATGGAATCTTTTCATCAAAAATTGGCGGTTTTAAAGGATAAAAGGGTTTCTCGTTAATTTGAGAAGCAACCCCAGGAAATCTTGTATTATTCAATTGACTCAAATGGGAATAACGAGGTTGAACCTGAGGCAGAGGCTCGGAAAAGCCAACCTCATTATTAACTGTTGTTCTACCAATTGGGGATTCATCTATTCCCCTAATAAAAGGCACAGACCTAGAGTCTCGTACATCCTGGAACCGTCCTGGATGTTGGACCTCCTGAACAGCGGGAACGGGAACAGGAGAGGGAACAGGAGAGGGAAGCAGAGTAACGACTCTGGAACCTCGAGGGGTGACAGCCGGTTCTTCTGAGCCATTCATCTGATGAACAGCCTGAAGAGCTGCCACAGTCGTCCGGAACAGTTCATGAAGACTGGTCTCAGATCGTTCTTGAGCTTCTCTATCAAGCCTCCGCTGCTCTAACTGAGAGGCAATTTCCCTTTCTCGTTGTTCCTGTTCTCTTTTTCGCTGTTCTTGTTGATCAAGAAGCAGCTGAAGAAGTTGCTGTTGTAGACGTTCGGCGGCTTCTTGTTGTTGAGACATGATCTTCAGCAGATCAATCTGAGAGACTGTCGAAGGAATCGGATGAGGGTCCACTGAAGGTGATGGAATCGTTTCAGGGACCCGCGGATTCTCCATAATGAAAGGTTCTTCTCCGTCACTTTCCCTTCTACGTGAGCGCGTCATACGACTATTCCTCATAATTAAAGTTCGCGCACTGAATTGACCCGATTGAAAAGAAACTCAAGATCCCACTTCTGACACCAATGTAACGTACTTTGACGTTACGGAAATAAATATGGATCCGCGAGTTTAATTATTAAGTCAAAAATCAAGAGCGTGAATAAAATGTTGTGAAAATGCTTCAATTGCGTAATATGTGTTTCTCGTTTGAAGTCTGAAACAAGAATGTTTTTACAATAATGTTGGTTGACGCAACAGCCTTATTCTTTTGAAAGACATAAGAGGTTTATAAGCGTCTTTTATCTATGCTGACTACTAGATCATTAAAGAGGGAGCAAAACGGGTGATTTCACCCTTTGTAACAATATATATATATATAAAAAAATTCATTGGAAATAAATATAATCATTGAAGAAATTCTATATTTTTTTAATTATTTGCTCACATATTAATGAAAATGAGAACATTATTCATTGAGAAAATGCCATTTAATTTACTTTATGAATTGTGATTTAGAACATTCATACCATGGATTAGAACTTATTATAAGGTTTAAAGAAATCATACAGATAGATGAATGATCATTTATTTAATTTCATATTTTCAATTTTCAAAAATTTATTATTTTTCAATTGAGAGGAATAATTTATTTAAATAATTATTTCCCTATTTTATCAAATTATTTAACCTACTTACCTCCATATATATTCAATTATATTAATGTATAATATGTGTATATATATATATATGTATTATAAATGTATTTATATGTAATTATATTAATGTATTATATATTTATAAATATATATACAGGGTGTCCCTAAATTGCCTCCCACGGACTAGCCAGCATAATACCTCGTTAAAATCCAACCCAGAATTTCTTTTCCGGAAGCTCGTCCGACGCATAGTTTTTGAATTATAAGCGATGGCGCTAGGCCAATCAGAGTGCACCATTTCATCTAGATTTGCCGCCACGGAAATTGCTGTTTTTTTCGTCTGGGTGAATTATTATTATTCGCTTACGAATTAAATATCGGCACCTCCCCTCTCTCGCTGCTGTATCCCTTATTCTTGAGGATGCGCTTCTGTTTACACACACAAGTGTGCGCCCATGGATGTGCGGCCGGCAGCGTGTGCCGCGGCAACAATACCGAGGTCAGCGCCCGAGAAGGGGTACAGCAGCGAGAGAGGGGAGGTGCCGATATTTAATTCGTAAACGAATAATAATAATTCACCCAGACGAACAAAACAGCAATTTCCGTGGCGGCAAATCTAGATGAAATGGTGCACTCTGATTGGCCTAGCGCTATCGCTCATAATTCAAAAACTATGCGTCGGACGAGCTTACGGAAAAGAAATTCTCGGTTGGATTTTAACAAGGTATCATGCTGGCTAGTCCGTGGGAGGCAATTTAGGAACACCCTGTATAGCTGAATTATATAGATAGATAGATAGATAGATTCTTTATTTGCCTTATTAGATGTTTCTAATGTTTACAAATTGAGTTCGGAGTTGTACATTTTGATTCTTAGCTTAACTTACTAATTAATCAATTATAAATCGCTTAATCTAGAATATTGTTGTTAGAAATGCGTAATTCTCTTAGCCTACATAATTGTTCAACATAAACATAAATTTTATTAAGTTGAATTGGATTGTTCATTTGACATACTTCGACGACATTAAGATTATTGATTGTAACATTTATATTATTCACAAACTTGCCTCTTATATCCCGGTACAATGGGCATTCCATAAGAAAGTGCTTAAGAGTATCGTATGCTCCATCCTGACATGTTGGACACGGCTCGAATGGGTTAAACTTATTCACTTTCTTGTTTACATATAGACTGAAACCATAATTATTTGCCGTTTTAAGTTGTGCCATAACTTTTTTAATCTTTAGCGGGACCTTACTATGAAGATATTGATTACTTGGTTTGTTGTATAAATCTGGGGTTTCTAGATAGGCAATTCTGTTAACTTGCGCTTTTATTTTGTCTGTTAAGGTTTGTTTGTGCTTTCTTAACAGAATTTTACCTACTCTCTCCCACTCTTTACCGTCAAACGAGTCAAGCACACACATATACCTTTCATCTATTGCTTTTATAAACTTGCCAACCTCGGTAAACCAATTATATTCAGAAGATTCATAACCGCTTTTATATAGCTCTATCTGTTTTTTAAGACATAACAATGGGTATCTATTTTCTTCCATCTTTAGCACTTTTACTATCCAGCCCCATGTGAGCTTCCAAATATTATACGCTAAATCAATTCTGTTTGTCTCATACTTTACCAGATTATTCGGAGTTGTACGTTTTATACATAATATCTTCTTATAGAATTCAGTGGTGAGGCTATCAATTTCGTTTTTGTATCTGAGAGCCCACACAGGGGCTGCATATAGTGCTATCGAAGAAATCATACTATCAAATAGTGTGTTAATACTATCAAAATCATACATTCTAGCTTTATAAATAACTGTGTTTACGGCGCCTATTGCGGTTCTTGCTTTACTTATTGCACTCGTCATTGCCAAGCGCCCCCTTCCTGACGCTGATATAGGTATCCCAAGATATGTAAAATTTGACACTATTTCTATGTTTTTTGCATTGTAATAGAATTTAAGATTTTTTGGTATCTTTCCTGCTTTTCTGCAGTACAATATATAAGATTTGTCTACATTTACAGTTAACCCATTTTTTTCACAGTATTTGTGTAGAATTTTAAGTTTTTTCGCGACATCAGCTTTATTATTAGCAATTATTGCTAGGTCGTCAGCATATAGAAGTAATAGTACGTCAGTTAAAATGTTTAAACTTGTGCCATAGAGGCCTTCTTCCCGGAAGTATTCCTCCATGTCCGCGATAAAGAGAATAAACAAAAGGGGATTAAGGATTTCTCCTTGTAGTACCCCTTCCGTTATATCTATCCTATCCGTTAGACCCTCTGGAGTTTTTATTCTTATATGCGCCTTACCATAGAGGTCCTTCAGTATCCTTATATACTTTGCACTAACGCCCATATTTAAAAGTTTTGCCCATAAATACCTATGTATTATTGTGTCGAATGCTCTTTTTAAATCCACGAATATGATAAATAATGTACCCTTTTTTTGCCTTAGTTTTGCATGTAATAACTCAAACAGTACATATAAGTTGTCCATACAACTTCGGTTTGACCTAAAACCCGCCTGACCTTCAGGTAGTATTTTACATTTTTCTGCCCAAGTATATAGCCTTTCAGCCAATAAAGATGTGAAAAGCTTTGTTATATGATTAACCAGAGAAATTCCCCTGTAATTCGCTGGGTCTTTCTTATCACCTTTTTTAAACAACATTGTTAAGATTATACTTGACCAGCTTTCAGGGACAATTTCATCGCGCAAAATTTTATTGAAAAGACTAAGTAAGTAATATTTCCAGTTTCGCGAGCAACTCCGGTAAAATTCATTTGTGATTTTATTTTCCCCAGGTGATTTACCGTTTTTCGACTTATTAAGTACTTTATTTAATTCTTTTATAGTGAAATCCTCGTCCAGGTAAGGATCTAATACTCCCGAATATATATTACTATTTGGTTCTATCTTTTTTTGCAACTTCTCATAAAAGCTAATCCATTGTTTACCTGTTATTTCTGGTGGTACATATTCTTTAACCCTGTATTTATTTAGCGCTTTCCAAAATTCTTGGGCGTTCCTAGCATCGTTAATTTTTTCTGCTAACTTCACAAAATATTATTTACGCTTACATTCATATACCGCTTTATAACATTTTAAAGTTTCTCGGTACTTAATTCTATCCTGTTCCCTAAAATTATTTTTTCTATAAATTCTCAGATTACAATTTACACTTTTCTTTAACTCTTTACATTCTTTGTCTACCCATGGTTGCTTTTCGTCTGTTTTTATATTATGTACTTCACGCACCATATTCAGCTCATATGCTGATTGGGTGATAGCCAGATGAAACCTTTTTTCAATTTCGTCTATCGTTTCTATTTCCGTATTTTGACCCACGAGCGGCGGCCACCTTAAGTGTTGTTTGTACATGAGTTTATAGTTGTTATCCCAACAATATTTGATTTGCTTACTTGGTCTCGCCCTGACTATATTATTACCATTTAAAACAAGTTTGATTGGAAAATGATCAGAAAAATTAATATTATAAAGCACCTCAAAATCCTGAATTTTTTCAAGCCCTAGTTCATTAGACAACGCGAGATCAATTATACTACTTCCCTTACCGGTGAAGGTTGGTTTCGACGGACTATCACTTACAGTTTTACCATTTACTACTATGAAGTTATTAGTGTCAATAAAATTATTTACTGCTTCCCCTCTTTTGTTGAGAGTACAGTCGGAAAACGTTCCATCTCCGGTAAGATTTGTTTCACTTAGAATTTTATCAGGTATTTGGATAGGGTTACCTATCCTCGCGTTGTAGTCTCCCATCAAATAAATTGGCTCTGACGGAAATTGATTCACTATGCTTTCTGCTACCTCACTGAAGTTTTTTAGGTCATTATTAAAGTGCTCGTCACTTGGCCTAAGATACGTGAAATCCACTATGAATACACTACTCCGATTTACTATACGCACAAAACAGTTGTTATATGACATGTGTACTATCGTTTTATCAAGTTTCTTATTTAACAGTATTAACATTCCACCACTGGCACGCCCATATACGTTGTCCTTGGTTGCGTTTATCCAGGTTGGATCGTAGTTGTTTGTCCAAGCGTTTAGTGGGACTTCACTCATGGTCCATGTTTCAATGAGGCACATGATGTCGTGTGCGTTGAGTTGTGATTGACTATAAAAGTTTTTTATTCCTCTGACATTCCATACGATTAGACTAAGAGAATTCGCTTCTTGTTATTGTTGCTCCATCATTGTGATTTTGTTTTCTTGACGAGTTTTGTTCTTGTTCGGCGGTTGTGTCGGAATAAGTTCCTGAGAGCCCTCGTCCCAGGCCATCCATCTGCCATCGACGTTCACCTTATTCCAGTAAAATTTTACAGATGAGCCGGCTTCTCTTTTCGATTTTACCGCATTCCTGAGGTTCCACCTTTCACGAGCTTGTGATTCGGTAAGATCGCTTTCAACAAATATCTTTGTTCCCTTTAGCGCTGATTTTTTGTTTAACATAATTAAGCTTTTGTCTTCAGCGTTTCGTATCGTTATCTTGTAGATATTTTTGTCTACTCCCAAGATTTCCAGGTTACTGTGTGCATTGCGTAGATTGAATTTTGTTTCCAGTAGTTCGCTTACAATTTTTTCACTGTCGTTGATGTTACTGGTTGCCGCCAAACCTTTGATTACTATGTTCTGTCTTCTGCTCGCTCTATCTTTGTTCTCCTGTCGCTTTACATAGTTCACCAGATATTCAATTTCTTTTATTTGTCTTTCTCCTGCGCTTGACTGGCCTCCTTCAGCTGGTTTCTCATTTATTTTTCCTTCAAGAGCTTTCACTTTTTCTTTGATTTCACTCTGTTCTTTTTTCAGCTCATTACAGTCATTTTTAATGACATTTATTTCCTTCGCATGCTCAATCTTCATGTCGTTCAGCTTTTCTAGAAATTTTTCCTCGAGCCTGTTTAGGTTTGTGCTGCTCTCCAGCCTGAAACTCTTGATTTCCTCCAATATTTTCTCGGAAGCCATGTCCGTTGGTGGGGATGCAGCGACGGGTGAATACTCTTCCAAACTGCTGCTCAGCTCGTTGCTTTCCGTGAAAGCCTTCTTTCGCTGCGCTAGTTTTGGGGACTTTTCTGAGAAACTTTTCTCAAAACTGTCCTCTAACTCCCTTTTCCTTTTATTAAACAGTTCTTTAATTGAACCTGCTGAGTCTGAACGATGGATCAGGAAACTTTCTCGGGTTGTAGGTCTTCCAGGTCTTCGTTTTTCAAAGTTGGCGCCTACCGGTGATTTTAGCTGCTTGTTGTCCACTTTTTCAGCTTGTGGTAAGACACCTACTGTTGATAGTGCAGGAGCCGTTGTATCGACATTTATAGCCCTCCTACTTTCGGACATAACCTTATCTCCGGTTACGTTATTTAATTTTAGTAGTTTTAACCGATTATCACACCCGTTTTTTATTATTTATATACTAAAATACTCTTTTTTTTTTTTGTCTTTCCGATTAACTATACGCTTTTGATTTTACTATACTATCTACTTGTTTTTTTCACACTGGATGCTAACACACTAAACGTGCACATCCACACTCTATCAACTCACACATCGAACTCCGAATTATATATATATATATATATATAATTTTCAATTTACTTTAAAAAAAAAGAAATTTTTGAAAAAAAATTTTTTTCACATTATTAAATTCATTAAAAATAAATATAATCATTAAAAGAATCCTATATATTTGTTAATTATTGGCTCACATATTATTTAAAATAAGAACATTATTCATTAAGAAAATGCCATTCAATTTACTTTGTGAATTGTAGTTTGGAACTATTATACACTGGATTAGAACTTATTATAAGGTTTGAAGAAAACATACAGATAAATGAATGATTATTTATTTAATTCCATATTTTCAATTTTTTGAAATTAGTTATTCTTCAATTTAGGAAAAATGATTCATTCAAATTAATTATCTTCTTATTTTTTGAATTATTTAACTTAATTACCTCCATTTATATTCAATTATAATAATGTATAATATATATATATAAATAAATGTATGTATATTCAATAATAATCGTGTATAACATATTAATGTATAATAATATATATTATTATATATACACATTCATTTATATATATATTATACATTAATATGATTGAATATCAAGGGAGGTAATTAAGTAAAATAAATTAATAAAATAAGGAAATAATAGATTCAAATAAATTATTTTTCGTAATAAATAATATTTTCATTTCAATTAATTTGAGAGCAAATAATTAATAAATATAGAGGATTTTTTTAATAATCATATTCATTTTTAATGAATTCAATTATTGTAAGAAAATTGTTTTTTTTCAAAATTTCTCTTTTTTCAAAAGTAAACTCGAAATCATAATATATATATATATATAATATATAATATATTACATATATATATTATACATATATACATATATATTATACATTATTATAATTAGATATAAATGCATTCATTTATATATAAATATATTATACATTAAAATAATTGAATATGAATGATGGTAATTGAGTTGAATAATTTGATAAAATAAGAAAATAATTAATTTAAATAAATTATTCTTCTTAAATTGAAGAATAATTAGTTTTTTGGAATTATTATTATGAAATTGAATCAATAATCATTCATCTATTTGTATGTTTCCTTCAAACCTTATGATAACTTCTAATCCATTGTATAAATGTTCCCAATTACAATTCATAAAGTAAATCAAACGTTATTTTCTTAATGAATAATATTTTTATTTTAATTTTTATGTAAGCAAATAATTAAAAAATATATCGAATTTTTTCAACAATTATATTTATTTTCAATGAATTTGATTACAGTGAAAAAAATTTTTTTTTTTAAATTTCTCTTTTTTAAAAAGTAAACTCAGAATTATAATATATATATATATTATACATTAATAAATTATACATTCGTATAATTGAATATGAATACATTTATTTATATATGTGTGTATATTATAGATTATTATAATTAAATATGAATGGAGGTATTTAAGTTAAATAATTTAATAAAATGAGAAAATAATTAATTTAAATAAATAATTTTCCTCAAATTGAAGGATAATGAGATTTTCAAAATTAAAAATATGGAATTAAATGAATAATCATTCATCTATCTGTATGTTTTCTTTAAACCTTATAATAAGTTCTCATCCATTGGTATAAATGTTCGAAATCACAATTCGTAAAGTAAATTGAATGGCATTTTCTCAATGAATAATATTCTTATTTTAATTAATATGTGAGCAAATAATTAAAAAAATATAGAATTTCTTCAATGATTATATTTATTTTCAATGAATTTAATTACTGTGAAAAAAATTTTTTTTTTTAAAGTTTCCCTTTTTTTAAAAGTAAACTATAAATTATAATATATATATATATATATATATATGTATGTAATATTTATTGATCCCCTTGGGGTTACAAGGACCTCCCTTTTCCTCTTCCTTTACAATATTTTTACATGTTTTCTTAACCTATTCTTACCCTATTCTTATTTCCTACCTTATCCTTACTTAATTTCTAATTGCCTGTGCCCTGTGCCATTGCCTTGCCATTCCCTTACTTTCCCACTTATCCTTTTCTTATTTTTTATACTTATCTTCACTCAACCTTATCCTATTTTACCTTATTCTCTTCCCTAAATCGTCCTTATCCTAATCGACTTCCATTTCCCATTCATCTCTCAATCTTTTATTCTCTTGTACATCCCTGATCCTTTCCAGGTCTCTCATCCAGACTTCTCCCACCCCCTCCTCACCTAACATCTCCCTCACCACCTCCTGCCAGCTTTCCTCCCATCTATCCCAGCCCACGCACCTTTCCCATACGTGCTTCCATGTTCCTCCTTCCCCCCGCACACCCTACACCTTCTCTTTTCCTCTTCTTCCCAGTACCTTGCCTCCTTCATCTCGCTTCCTAATCTAAATCTTGCCAGCCCTATCCACCTTCTTTCTCCTGTTACGCCCCGACGTACCGCCTTGGCGTACCTTTTTTTTAAATTCCATTTCATTTCATTTCTTTGATTACTTCAATGCACATATATCATTTCATCAAAATCTCATATTCTAATAACGGCGAGTTCCACCCCTCCTGGCAAAAGTCACGTAGAGACCAACGATGATCCCTAGTATAAGGTTCAACTTTATTCTATTTAACTGGTACCAAGAACTGAGATAGGAGACTGCTGAATTAGCATCAGTAGCGCTCAGCCTGGAAATATCCCTCTTTTCAAGTTAAAACTATAATCAATAACTAGGATAAACCACTACCTTTAGAACCACCAAATTAAAATAGATTACTTATTGGAATGTATGAATGAATGTGTGAACATTGCATGTAAATATCTTTTGTTCATATCTTCAATGTGTCACCGACGAGATTGAGAATCGTCGGAACACCGTCGAAGAGCGAGAAGTAACGCTGACCATGTGGATTTGGGCACCAGGAGGTCGCCCTCGCACCTCATTGGCTAATTACCGTTGTAACTAATTACAACTGCAGCTCCTTGGACCCTCGGGCCCAAGAAGCCGCGTCTTTCGTCTGTCAAGTCGCGAAGTGCGTGGACGTAAGCCCGGATTAGCCCTCTCGAGCAAGAGTAGCGTTTGGAAAATCTTAGTTGTGACCGACCCAAAATCTCGCGCTAATTCGTCAAATTCGAGCATTCAGTTATTCTGTTAATTGCAAAAGACTCACTATCTATCTTCTACATTTTCATCTTTTCTGTGCTTTACTAAATCTAGTCATTTTGCGAATAGACATTTTTATGATATTCCATTTTCCTTAATTAAATTGAGTTCGGCCCTGATTCAAACGAATCAGGTAATTCTAAGTAATAATAATAATAATTACACCATTATTTTCAATTAATGAATCGTTGCAATCAATTTCATCATACATTAAAATCAGAAAATTGACACTTTCAACCTTGCGATAACAAGATATCATTCTAAATTCACAAAGACTAAGTGACCGGCGTTCAACATCATTCGATTCATCAACTCTTCCAAATTTGAGGTGAGGCCCCCTGGTCCAGCATTCTACCGACGCAGACCGACACGATCCGACGGCTCTCAATCTCGTCGACCGATTCAACTAAAGCTAAGTCAATTCGAGTGTTAATCTTCGAAATTAGACGAATTCTTGTCTCACCTTGATAATCAAAAACTACTTCAGTAAATTCACAAAAACCTAGTCTAGAATTGGTGGCTAGCTTCACTACCCCCAATTAAATTGTACTTATTGTTTCCAAGAATTAAAGAATCAGACTAAATGATTATATATATATATAATCGATTTGAGATAATCTAAAAAGAGAGATACAATACAATAATCACGACCAGCTAGTTATAACCATCGTTCAGAGTAGATGTTCCTGGTACCAAATAATAATATCCTCTAGGATAGTATAACACACGATTTTTTATAAACTTGAAAACTTTATAAATTGTTAATTTTTGCTCATATATCATTATCACCATCGATTGTTACCAGATATTTCAATAACTAAATTGCACCAGAATATACTTCATCTTTTACCAGTTAAATCATATTAAACATTTATTTTGAATGACCTTCTTCCCATTTACTTTATTATAAAATTGCCTCAACTATTTAAACAAACCTCACAGACCTGTACAGGTCTATGGCAACACGATCCTACAAATTACCGGCTTATCGAAAGGTAAGTCTTTTCTCAGTTTCAATTATTATTCATTGTCGTTACGTGGGAGCTAGATTATTCAATTAATCATTAACTACCACCGCTCAGTACACACTCACCCCCACGTAACACTCCCCATCCCTTTCCCAGATATCCTGGTATCCCTTCTCCTTTCACTAGCCTGTACCATCTGTTGTACCTCGATTCCCTTATTTTCTCCCACCTCTCTTTTCTCTGTTCTTCCCTCTCTCTCTCCTCTATTTCCCTAAACTCCATCTCGCCCCTCTCCCTTCTCGCGACTACCTCTGTACTCTCTGCTCCCCTTTCCGCAAAGAAACTTTCCCTTTCTCTTTCCCATCTCGATTCCTGCCTCCCAACTTCTGCCTTTTCCCTCGTCTCTTCCCAGCATCTCCTAGCTAACTCGCTACCCTCCCCTCTCTCCAGCTTCCTTTCAAAATTCCATGCCCTTCTCCCCGTCCTAACCCTTATCTTCTTCCTCTGTAGTTTCTCCCTTACTATATATCCCGGTGTTCGCCCATCCAGTCCTAATGTCCATCTCAAAAATCTATCCTGTACCGCCTCGACCGCCCTTCACTCCCTCCACCCCCATATCTCCGATGCGCACAATATTACCGTCCATACCAGCCTGTCAAATAACCAAATCCTTTTTTCCCAATCCCTCCCAAACCTTCTTTTTCCTATTCCCTATACCTGCCTCATTACTACCCCTGCCTTCCGTACTCTCTCTTTCACCTGTGCTTCCTGTCCCCCATTGCACTTTACTCTATACCTTAGATAGCTGAACTCTTTCACCTCCTCTATCTTTTTCCCTTTTCATCTCCAATCTATGTTTTTCCTTCTACCGCCTCCTTTCCTAAATCTCATAATCTTTTATTTCCCTACATTTACCGTCAGCCTTTTCCTATCCGTATACCTTTCTAACTTCCTCATCATTACCTCCATTTCCTCTTCACTTTCCGCTAGTAACACTACATCATCCGCATAAGCTAACGTGCATACCCTACCGCCGGCTAACTCCACCCCCCCAACCCTTCTCCCTCTCCCCATTTCCTCTTCTAAGTCCGCCAGCAGTAGGTTGAACACATGCAGACTGAGCGGACATCCCTGCCTTACCCCCCTCGATGTCCAGAACGCCTCTCCTACCTTTCCCCCGCTCCTCACTCGACTCTTTGTTTCCTTGTAAATTTCCTCTATCCTTACCCTTAGCCCTTCCCTCACCCCTCTCCTTTCCATAGTCTCCCACAGCACCTTCCCGTTCACTGAATCGAAAGCCGCTTTCAGGTCCACAAAGAACGCCACCATCTTTCCCTTATCCTTTCCCACCTGCCTATTGATTAAATAATTAAGTACATATATATTGTCAATTGCACCCATGCCTTTTCTGAAACCCGTTTGGTTTTGCGGTATCAAGCCCTTTTCCTCTACCTCTCTTTCTAACCTATCCGCTAATGCCATCGCATACACCTTATACAGGGTGTCCCTATATTGAGGGACACGGACCAGCGAGCGTGATACCTGACTGAAATGCAACCGAGAATTTCTTTACCGGAACCTCGTCCGACGCATAGTTTTTGAATTATAAGCGATAGCGTTAGGCCAATCAGAGTGCACCATTTCATCTGGATTTGCCGCCACGGAAATTGCTGTTTTGTTCGCTGGGTGAATTATTATTATTCGGTTACAAAGTAAATATCGGCACCTCCCCTCACTCGCTGTTGTACCCCTTCTCGAGCGCTGACCTCGGTATTGTTGCCGCGGCACACGCTGCCGGCCGCACACCCACGGACGCACACTCGTGTGTGTGAAAATAAGCGAATGCCCAGCTCCACAATACTACGAAACACACATACACGAGTGAAAATAAAAATAAATCTCGAAATAAATCAGCGGATTTAAGATTTAATGTTATAAAACACTTCCAATCATCGATGTATGCATAAAACTAGAGATTTTAGACGATTGATATGCCGTTAGGGTTCATAATTAGTCATTCAATCAATCTGGATTATGCTTTCCGAACATTTTTTGTGTCTTTGCAACATAACTTTTCCACTAGTTTGAAATTCATCATTGACATCCGATTTTTCAATAATGCGAGGGAACAACAACTCGCTGAATTGACGTGTCAATAGGTTTGTAAATCAATTACAATTCACCTGAGTTAACACAAAATAACTGAGTAAATGAGAATTCACTGAATCACTAAAAATGATAACTGAAATCATGAGAATTATTTGAGATATAAGTGAATTAGGAAGAGTTGTAATAAGTCAAGTTACTTTGAATAACTTTAGATTCGTGCCTAAATTTTATGTTTAGAGAGAAAAATAATTAAATTCAAATAAAAAAGTAATTTTAAATCAAGAAGAAGAAAGATTTCAAATACCTGAATTCAAATAAAGCAATTTGAATTTAATAAATCTATCCGAATTTGAGGAGAAATAATAATTATCATTTGGACCAGAAAAATGAAGTCGAATTACATGAATAAATTCAATTAATTCAACTCAAAAAAATATGGTGTCATTCAAATTCCCAGTTATTTCCTCGTCGATTCAATGTGGGTCTGGAGTGGCAAGTAACGTTGAAATTGTTGAGATCAATGCTAGTGATGGCCACTTATCTGAGAATAATCGATGTATTGATTAATCGATTTCAACAAAATAATCGGACACGGCTCGATTGAATTGGTAAAGATTAATCGATTTGGTAAATTTCTGCGTGTAGTCTTAATATGAGAAGAGATATTTTGATAATTCATAGTCTTATTCAAAATATTTTTAAGTTTGATAAATTTTGAGTAATTAATACCTAAACCACATACATCGATACTGTATTGCATCGTTCGTATGAGTAAGCAAGCGGCTTAAGGCTGACCGTGAGCCAGCCCTCGAACTTCCCGTTTTCACACTGCAAATTCAAGGTTCACGGAACAAACAAATATTAATATCCAATTCCAATTTTCCAACTACGAATTCAGAGTCGTGATTGACGATTCAAAAGCCCTCGCATATCATATTACATAAAAAAATATTACGATTGTTTTTATTTTGAACCACTAATAATGGATCGACCATCATAAATTTTAGAAATCTGACCTTGGATCGGTCACTGATGACCGGAAAAATCTCCACTTACGCATTTCTACCAAAATCCGAATATTTTAAGATTTTGTTTCACCATGTGAGTTCGCCATTTCGAATTTTTCAAATCTAACCCCAGATTCGTGATCAGCGACCCCAAAATCCTCATGGTACCAATTTTCATTCAAATCCGTTAATCCATTCTCAATAATATGTAAATTTCCTTTTTTAAAAATTACCTCAATCAAAGACCTATCCGATGAGGGGGGATGCCAACAAGATTTTTCATAAAAAAAAAAACTTCTAAACATCGAATTTAAAATCGAAAAGCGATGAGTCTCAGTATCCCTTCGTGCTTTTGCTGCCTATTTTGCGACAAAAAATGTATTTTATAGCCAGACAAATTAATGCTCGAATTAAATGGGATTTCGCAATTTCGACAATGCTTCATTTTACCTGGAAACATCTTTTCTTATACCCGGACATTGCCAAATTTTCGAAAGAAATTTCGATTATGTAGACAGAGAGAAGCATTTTAGGGCACAATATCCTTTCACGGCAAAGAAGGAATGAATTCAGAGACACGAAAATTTAGATAAACCAACTGAGTGATAAGTGAGTCATACCATACATTATTTCACTGAATAAATTATTGATTATTCGGAAAAGGTTAATTTTGCTAAATTCATGTTACATACTAGATTTATTCGCACTGTTTTCGGCAACACTCAATTGTTCCATAAATCAGTTTACGGCGCTACAAATGTTATTGGATAAAAAAAATTCTCATGTTCTTCCCATTCGAAGTCACAAAAAATCGATGTACTCCAAATCCAGAAACATAATTTCAATCATGTTCCATGATTCTGTGTTATTATTACTAGGAAATGAGAAACATCGTACGGTACTCTGTTTTGTTTTCGGTATTGACAACTAATCGTTCTTTGCGAAATTATTTGGTGGCTCTGAAAAGTGCCGTTTTTGATCGGGTCAGTGTGACGACTCGTCACAGGGGCTGCAGGTTCTCGAAATGGCCGCCACCTACTTCGATGTAAAGCCTGCAGCGCCTAACTAAATTTTCCATCGCTCCATGAACGATTTCCGGAGTCACCGTCGCTGTCGCTTCCACGATTTTAGCCTCCAGAGCTTGCAAAGAATTCGGTGGGTCCTTGTACACGAATTCTTTGATCAACCCCCATAGACAATAATCCAGAGGGTTCAGGTCAGGTGATCGCGGTGGCCAGGCGATGGGACCCCCACGGCCTATCCACCTCCCCGGAAACCGTTCGTTGAGATACTGACGCGTACGCGCGCTGAAATGCGCTGGAGCACCATCATGCTGAAAAGTCAGGGCGGCTCGGCGATCAAGCGGAACGTCCTCCAGCAGTTCCGGAAGCTGATTTTCAAGAAACTCATGGTACGAGTTTCCATTCAATCTTGCCGGTAGAACGCAGGGGCCAATCTGTGTCAAAAATTACCCCGTATTGTGTGATTGCATAATTAAACGATAATCCTTGCTCTATCACTGATTGCTCAAATATTATAATTATTGATAAAATATCTTGACTGTAGTGATTCAACAAAGTTATTTTCATGAAAAGCAGTAAAACACGTCTTTAAAGAAATTTTTCGAAGTCAAGCAATAAAACTGTAGCAAATT
Organism: Neodiprion pinetum; assembly: GCF_021155775.2. Classification (NCBI taxonomy): domain Eukaryota; kingdom Metazoa; phylum Arthropoda; class Insecta; order Hymenoptera; family Diprionidae; genus Neodiprion; species Neodiprion pinetum. Next base: position 20,821,305 of record NC_060233.1, read on the forward strand.
ATATCTGTTTCCATGCATTATCAAACAAGCTTACCAACTCATCGCCAAGCATGCCGCACCACACGTTGATACTCCAGCGAACTTGGTGGCTTGATTCCCGAACATTGTGCGGGTTTTCTTCTGCCCAATGATGGATATTATGGCTGTTGAAAACCCCGTCGCGATCGAAATTCGACTCATCCGTAAATAAAATGTTAAATACGAACATCGGGTCTGCTTGATGCTGCTCCAATATCCACTCGCAAAAAGCGGTTCTTGCCACACGGTCTGGACCGTGCAGTGCTTGAACCTTTTGCGAGTGAAATGGTTTCAGCTCGTGAGTTCGCAAGACCCGGTGTACGCTTGACTTATCAGTCTCGTGTTCCGCGGCCAAACCCCGAGTACTTTTAGTAGGCGCCCTGTCAACATTGTCAAGGATACGTTCTTCAAACTGGACCGTCCGTCTGGATCTCGGACGTCCAGCGTTAGAACGATCCGGGACGAAGCTGCCAGTTTCGCACAGGATTCGCTCCAAGCGGCGGAAGACCTTCGCAGACGGATGCCGCCTCAACGGATACCGGTCCGCGTATTCGCGAGCTGCGTCCCCCGCAACGTTGTCACACCTTCCCATCATCAGCACCATATCGGACATCTCGCGATTTGAAAAATCCATGGTAAAGACAATTGTACTCGAGCGATGCTGAAGACAATATGAGCAAAATCTGCCAGTTGCCAGTCAAAGCGCGTTGTTTATAACAATTGACTCTCGAGTTGCTATGCAGCCGTATTACTTTCCGTACACAACGGGTGCAAAATAGAATTCGATTGAAAACGAAAGACTGAACTTATTTCAGCAGCATAATATTGAAAATGTCTGAAAGTCGTTAATCTATGATCTGAATAATGAGTAACTACACGGAAAAAATGGAAAAATTGCAATTGTAAGTGGCGCTTCGTAAATAAAACTGAAAAAATTACAGTTTTAGATAACATTTTTATGAATTCAATTTCGAAAATGAATTCTTACAGTTACAAATGTAATTTCACATTTTTAATATGTAATTTCGACAGAAAATGTAAAATTTACACCTGAAACTTTGATTTTTCAAGTTGCTTTCGAAGCGCTACGTTACATAAAAAACTGTGAATTTTCCATTCTTCTTTTTTCTGTGCATTGCAACTTTGAATTCGCGGTCATTATTATCCATTCTTAGCAAAGGTTCAATCACTGTATGGGTCAGACCATGCGGAAAGAATAAATTCTTGCGACAACGCATTACAGCAGCATAAAGCGGAACCGCTGTTCATGTTTCATATCTTGTTTGCACATAAGTAGAATTTCGATCTGGTTTGAATGTTAAACGTCCACAACGTTTATCACTGGGCTAAATGAAATCCACGCAATGTTCGTAAGTTGAGCCATCAAGTTCGATGGATTACCAATGTGTTTTTGCAGCATGTTGGATGACGAGCTGGAAAGCTTGCTTAATAATTCTTCAATACAGACATAAATTGCTATCATCACATTGGCTTGATTTTGAACTTCATAAGTGGAGACCTGTTTTATGACTGTTCAGAAAAATTCGTATGGAATATTTGACCAATCAATGATTCAGCGAGCATTATGGGTTGATTATACATTCAATCAATGCGGGGTTATTCGTACGACAGATTGGTCTCTGCTTTTTACGCGCAAGATGGTATTAAAGAACTTACCTGAAGTTTCTGAAAATCAAGCTTCCAGATCTGCTGAATAATCGTCTACTTAAACGTAAAGCAGAGATATTCGTTGATCATGGTAATTTGTGAATGACAGATTTCAGGACAGGTATAAGATACGCCGTAGACGCCAATCGCTTGGCCACTACGATCAGCGGAAGTGAATCCGTTGAATTCTTTCGTGTAGAGCATGACCTAGAAGTACATACAAGGATCCACCTAATTTCTAAGAAGCCCTAGAGAAAAAAATCGTGAAGGTAACGACAACGGCTACTCCGAATGTCGGTCGAAAAGTTATCGGTCAGCTGGTCAAATGTTGCAGGAGAAATCGCTGCCCCAGTAACAAGCGAAAAGCCGCATTTTTCGAAACCGCAAATCAATACCGAATGGAACGATGAGTTGTCAATACCGAAAACAAAACAGAGTACCGTACGATGTTTCTCATTTCCTAGTAATAATAACACAGAATCATGGAACATGATTGAAATTATGTTTCTGGATTTGGAGTACATCGATTTTTTGTGACTTCGAATGGGAAGAACATGAGAATTTTTTTTATCCAATAACATTTGTAGCGCCGTAAACTGATTTATGGAACAATTGAGTGTTGCCGAAAACAGTGCGAATAAATCTAGTATGTAACATGAATTTAGCAAAATTAACCTTTTCCGAATAATCAATAATTTATTCAGTGAAATAATGTATGGTATGACTCACTTATCACTCAGTTGGTTTATCTAAATTTTCGTGTCTCTGAATTCATTCCTTCTTTGCCGTGAAAGGATATTGTGCCCTAAAATGCTTCTCTCTGTCTACATAATCGAAATTTCTTTCGAAAATTTGGCAATGTCCGGGTATAAGAAAAGATGTTTCCAGGTAAAATGAAGCATTGTCGAAATTGCGAAATCCCATTTAATTCGAGCATTAATTTGTCTGGCTATAAAATACATTTTTTGTCGCAAAATAGGCAGCAAAAGCACGAAGGGATACTGAGACTCATCGCTTTTCGATTTTAAATTCGATGTTTAGAAGTTTTTTTTTTTATGAAAAATCTTGTTGGCATCCCCCCTCATCGGATAGGTCTTTGATTGAGGTAATTTTTAAAAAAGGAAATTTACATATTATTGAGAATGGATTAACGGATTTGAATGAAAATTGGTACCATGAGGATTTTGGGGTCGCTGATCACGAATCTGGGGTTAGATTTGAAAAATTCGAAATGGCGAACTCACATGGTGAAACAAAATCTTAAAATATTCGGATTTTGGTAGAAATGCGTAAGTGGAGATTTTTCCGGTCATCAGTGACCGATCCAAGGTCAGATTTCTAAAATTTATGATGGTCGATCCATTATTAGTGGTTCAAAATAAAAACAATCGTAATATTTTTTTATGTAATATGATATGCGAGGGCTTTTGAATCGTCAATCACGACTCTGAATTCGTAGTTGGAAAATTGGAATTGGATATTAATATTTATTTGTTCCGTGAACCTTGAATTTGCAGTGTGAAAACGGGAAGTTCGAGGGCTGGCTCACGGTCAGCCTTAAGCCGCTTGCTTACTCATACGAACGATGCAATACAGTATCGATGTATGTGGTTTAGGTATTAATTACTCAAAATTTATCAAACTTAAAAATATTTTGAATAAGACTATGAATTATCAAAATATCTCTTCTCATATTAAGACTACACGCAGAAATTTACCAAATCGATTAATCTTTACCAATTCAATCGAGCCGTGTCCGATTATTTTGTTGAAATCGATTAATCAATACATCGATTATTCTCAGATAAGTGGCCATCACTAGCATTGATCTCAACAATTTCAACGTTACTTGCCACTCCAGACCCACATTGAATCGACGAGGAAATAACTGGGAATTTGAATGACACCATATTTTTTTGAGTTGAATTAATTGAATTTATTCATGTAATTCGACTTCATTTTTCTGGTCCAAATGATAATTATTATTTCTCCTCAAATTCGGATAGATTTATTAAATTCAAATTGCTTTATTTGAATTCAGGTATTTGAAATCTTTCTTCTTCTTGATTTAAAATTACTTTTTTATTTGAATTTAATTATTTTTCTCTCTAAACATAAAATTTAGGCACGAATCTAAAGTTATTCAAAGTAACTTGACTTATTACAACTCTTCCTAATTCACTTATATCTCAAATAATTCTCATGATTTCAGTTATCATTTTTAGTGATTCAGTGAATTCTCATTTACTCAGTTATTTTGTGTTAACTCAGGTGAATTGTAATTGATTTACAAACCTATTGACACGTCAATTCAGCGAGTTGTTGTTCCCTCGCATTATTGAAAAATCGGATGTCAATGATGAATTTCAAACTAGTGGAAAAGTTATGTTGCAAAGACACAAAAAATGTTCGGAAAGCATAATCCAGATTGATTGAATGACTAATTATGAACCCTAACGGCATATCAATCGTCTAAAATCTCTAGTTTTATGCATACATCGATGATTGGAAGTGTTTTATAACATTAAATCTTAAATCCGCTGATTTATTTCGAGATTTATTTTTATTTTCACTCGTGTATGTGTGTTTCGTAGTATTGTGGAGCTGGGCATTCGCTTATTTTCACACACACGAGTGTGCGTCCGTGGGTGTGCGGCCGGCAGCGTGTGCCGCGGCAACAATACCGAGGTCAGCGCTCGAGAAGGGGTACAACAGCGAGTGAGGGGAGGTGCCGATATTTACTTTGTAACCGAATAATAATAATTCACCCAGCGAACAAAACAGCAATTTCCGTGGCGGCAAATCCAGATGAAATGGTGCACTCTGATTGGCCTAACGCTATCGCTTATAATTCAAAAACTATGCGTCGGACGAGGTTCCGGTAAAGAAATTCTCGGTTGCATTTCAGTCAGGTATCACGCTCGCTGGTCCGTGTCCCTCAATTTAGGGACACCCTGTATAGAGTTGGCATCAAAGTCACCCCCCTATACTCTTCTACCCTGTTCCCCTCCCCCGTCTCAACTATCGGCGCTATCAATCCCTTCCTCCAATCCTCTGGCCAGCCCTCCCCCACCCAAACTCTGTTACATATTTTCCATATCCACTGCTCCATTTCTTTCCCCCCATACCGCCATACCTCGCTTACTATTCCATCCCCCCCTGGTGCCTTTCCATCCCTCAGCTTTCCTATCACCTTTTTAATCTCTTCCCTCTGCAGCTCCCCTTCGCCGTCTCCCTTCCTATTTACCGTCTCCCCGCCTTCTGTTACCTTGCTTTCTACCCCGCCTAATAATCCCATGAAATTTTCCCTCCACTCCTGATCTCCTATTTCTTTATTCACCCTCTTCCACTTCTTTCTTTCCCGATCAACTATCTCCCATACCTTGCTTTCTGTCCTTGCTTCCGCTGCTTCTTTTATGAATCCCTCATTTTCTTTCTTTTTCCTCTCCTCGCATAGCCTATTATATTCCCTTCTTTCCTTTTTATACGCGTTCCCTTCCCCCTCCCCCTTTCTCCATTTCCTCAGACTCTGCCTAACTTCCGCTTTTTTTCGCCTACATTCCTCATCCCACCATCCGTTTTTCGCTTCCCTCCCCCTCCCTCATACATCTAAGGCTCGTCTAAACTCCCTTATTCTTTTCTCTATCTCTTTACCTACATCCACTTCTCCTATCCTCTCCCATTTGACTTCTGTTCTAAACCTCATCCTACCCTCCTCCGTCCAGTCTCCTCTACTAGTTCCCCCTACTCTTTTTCCCTTCCTTGTCCTAGCCACTGCCCCCCTCAACCACACTATTACCGGGTGATGATCCGAGTCAACCCTATCCCCAATCTCTATCCTTTTGACCCTATCCCTTACCTCGATGTCTCCTATAGCGTAGTCTATCACCGTCACCCCCGCCCCTCCTACATACGTAAATTCCCCCTCCTCATCCCCCTCTATGTTCCCGTTCATCATTGCCCATCCTGTCTCATCTAAAAATTGCACCAGCTGCCTACCTTCCAAGTTTATTTTCCTGTCCTTTGATTTCCTACTCCCACTCTCCTCCTCTCCTTCTCGCCAGCATCCTCCCCCCTCCTGCCCTGTCCTGGCATTAAAATCACCCCCCAATAGCACTTTTACCCCTCCCTCTATCTCTTCTGCCCGCTCCTTCAATTCCCCTATCTTCTCTTTTAGATCCCCATTTACGTATATTCCTACTACTACCCATTTCCCCCCCCCCTACACTTATTTTCCTTGTTATCATGCCCTCTTTTACCTCTTCCCTCCCTCCCGCCCCACTTACTATCTCCCTTCTTACCCCTGACAGCATTCCGCCTATTGCTCTTCCCTTCCTATTTTTTCGAACCGCATACTGCACTTCCCATTTATACCCTACTGGCAACTTATTTCTGATCCTTTCCCATCCCTTCTTTTCTATCCATGTCTCCATTAGAAATATTACATCCCACTCCCCTAGCCCCCTCCAGAAATCTTCATCCTTTCTCGCGAGCCCCGCCACATTCCAAAAAGCTACTTTCCACCCCTCCCTTTCTGTCTCGCCTACTCCCCTCTCTCTCCTCCTTATCTCCCTCCCCACCTGCCTCTGTCCCCCCCCACTACCCATTCCCCCGACTGCCTTTTCCTACGTACCCTTCCCTATGCTTCTATACTTCCCTCTTGTCTTTCCTCGCTTGCTGACCTTTCCCTATCGCTTTCCCCTACTTTTCCCCTCCCCTCCCTTTGCCCCTCTTCCCTCGCTCTCCCTGTACCGTCCCTAAGCACCTCTCCTATCTCATCCCACTTCCACATTTTCCCTTCTATCCAGATCTTTGCATACCCTATTCTTACTCTGTTTCCCCTTCTCTCCTCAATAGCTGCTATCTCCCTCAACTTCCATTTCATTCTCCTCTCTGCCCAGGTGAGATCCTCGTCTGTTCTCTCCTCCCTCCCTTTGGAGAGGCTAGTTCTTCCCATTACCTGCCTCTTTTGCTACCTATTTCCTAGTATTGCTATCCATATCCCCTTTTCTCCCCCCTTTTTCGCGCCTACCTCCCACATATCCTTTACCTCGACCTCTACCCCTATCAGCTGCACAATCTTTTTCAACCCTTCCTTTTCTCTTCCCTTCTCTAGTCTCGCTCCTCTCACCACTATATTTCCCCTTCTTTCTTCCCTTTCTTTCCTTTCTATGGCCCACTCTATCTCTTTTAACCTATCTATTGTTACCTGCGCCACTTCCGCATTTCCCTGTACCTGCCTTTCCCCCCGCCTTCTGCACTCTTCTTTTCTGATTCTATCAGCCTCTCCTTTACCCTTTCCATCTCCCCCCCTCGCCGCTCTTCTACTTCTTCTAGTCTTTTACCTAGATCCCTTATCATTTCCTTTATCTCCCCCCTCTCTACTTCCCACTGCTCTTCCCTTCTAGTCATTTCGCCTTTAATCTTTTCCATTTCTTCCCTGATCCCCCTTCCCTGCCCTTTGACCTTCTTTAGACCTATCTTCAGCTCTTCCCTAATCAACCTTAGCATATCCTGTATACCCCCTCCCTCTGCCCTCCCTTCCTCGCCTGTCTTACCCTCCGGCAAACGGTGCACTTTCCTGCTTTTCCCAAATACTCTTTCTCTTTCCTGCATCTCGTCTACATCCTCCTCCCCCTTTTCCCCTTCCTCCTCCCGCTTTCTCTTCCATAAGTCTAGCACCGTCGCCGTCGATCCCAGGCTATGCCTCCTATCCCTCCCTAACGCTGCTACTGCCCCCGGCCTACCTTTCTTTTTCTCCTCCTCTTCCCTGTTCGCCCCTTCCTTTTGGCCACCCGCTTTACTCATATTCTTTTTCTCCGTCACCACTCCCTACCTTATCTATCCGCCGCCTACCTGTCTATACTCTAACCCCTTCTTACTCCCTATATGTCACCGCCTATTCTTATCTCATCCGAATCGTTGCCGTCCGCCGGCTCGTTCTGCCTAACCTCGAAACTCTCCCCCTTTTTTCTTTTTCAACTGCCCTTCCCTTCTATTCCTGCCTCCCTATTCCCTTCACCCGACCTCCCGTCTATGTCTTCCCCGCTCCTTCACTGCCCTGTTTCCTTTTCTCCTCACCTTTGCTATTCTGCTGAATTCTCGCCTGTTCACTCACACTCTTTCGCACACCTGCCACTCACATTCAAAACGGAAACGAAAGTCCCAATATATATATATATATATATATGTATATATATATATGTGTGTGTGTAAATTATACATTCATATGATTGAATATAAATACATTTATTTATATATATATCATACATTGATATAATTGAATATAAATGAAGGTAATTAAGTTGAATAATTTGATGAAATAAGAAAATAATTAATTTGAATAAATTATTTTCCTTAAATTGAAGAATATTTGATTTTCGAAAATTGAAAATACGAAATGTATGAATAATCATTTATTGATCTGTATGTTTTCTTTGAACCTTACAATAATTTCTCATACATTGTGTAAATGTTCGAAATTACCATTCATAAAGTGAATTAAATGGCATTTTCTTGATTAATAATATTTTTATTTTAATTAACTAGGGGCTTCGCCCCTGCGCGCTTCGCGCGCCGACCCCATCTCGGCGCTACGCGCCTCGGGCACTTGGCGCTGCGCGCCTCACTATTTCCTTACGCATTGTCTAGTAGACAGGCGAATTCCTTCATGTTGATTTGATGACAAGTCTGCACTTGCTGTCCACTTCAATTCCTTCTGTGCTTACTTTTCTTTTTTTCATCAATCGAAGCTTCCATTCTTGGTTGAAAATTGGTGTTCCTTCTCTATTGATATCCATCTATCTCCTTGACTTGCTGAATTATTTTTGCTACCGCTCTGCCCGTTATTCTCCAAAATCACCTTCTTTATATTATTTGTTTCTCTATATTTGTGTTGCTGTTCACTCCGCAAAACACCTCTTTCTCTTGTGGTTAACATAGATCCTGGTCGTCCTCTTGCCTGGTTATAGGAACATTTGTTTATTATTATTCTCTGGCTTATTTGGTTATTCGCACTTACAATTTTATTTTCCTTTTTCTTTTGTGATACGTCCGACCATCCACCGTCTCCATCGCCTTGTCTGCTGGTTGAAACTCCTTCTTTCTGTTCGTTGGTTGAAAAGCCAGTATGATATTTTTTGTTCGCTTCCCTATATTTTCACTGCTGTTCTCGTCGTCTAATTTTTCGCTCCTCTATGTCGATCACATTGGTTGGTCGTCCTCTTGATTTATTTTCCAAATCAATAATCACAATCGATTCTTCTAATTCTTCCACACCCTTCGTTGAATTATTTTTACTACCGCTTTGCCGGTTATTCTCCAAAATCACCTTCTTTATATTATTTTTTTCTCTATATTTGCGTTGCTGTTCATTCCGCAAAACACCTCCTTCTCTTGTGACCAACATCGATCCTGGTCGTCCTCTTACCTGGTCATACGAATATTTGATGGATATTATTCTATGGCTTATTTGGTTCTTCGCTCTTACGATTTTATTTTCCTCTTTCTTTTGTAATATTTCCGACCATCCACCATCTTCATCGCCTTGTCTGCTGCTTAAAACTCCTCCTTTCTCCACTGTCATCGTAAATCCTGGCTGTCCTTTTGACTGTATGGTGACATATTTAGATTTACTATTATTTGATTTTTACTTTTCGTACTTATTACTCACTATCTGAATTTTATTTTGGTTCTGCAAGACATCAAAGTGTCCACTGTCTCCGTCGCCGGTGAAGAGTAGCGAGAATTGAGTTTCATTTTGTGATCCGATCCGGTGTGGATGAATTTGTTCTTCGCGATACACGATTAAACATATCTTAAAAATGTCCGCAGCTGCAGCTAATTCTGCTTCTCCCCCGTACATTCCATTCTTATTCGTATGTGATTTGTAACCACCAGGTCACCTGATCACAGCACCGTTTGACTCATTATCTGTAATAAGACCCGCAAATGTAGACCAATTATCCACTATATTTGAAACGATACTCAGTCTCACCTCAGCGTGTCGATCTTGAGTGCAGTATACACAATACGCCAACGCGCGAAAAAGACAATTCCCGTCGGGAATCATCTTGATAATTTTCGTTTGCATGTTTATTTTTTGCGCGTCAGAAACAGATACCTATAAAGATATTTGTCAAAGACTGTCATAAACAGCCGATGACAGCTGTCAAAGGGTTTCCTAGATGATTTTTGTTTTGTTTTCGGGATCTCACCCCACCGCCAACTTCATGCGTATACTATTGTTATTATAATATTTTTTTTACTATTGTTATTATAATCTTTTTCTACGTTCATTTGTTTGAAACTTTTTTATTAGATAGAGAGATATGTGAGCAAATAATTGAAAAATATATAGGATTTTTTCAATAATTGCATTTATTTCGAATGAATATAATTGATGTTGGAAATTTTTTTTTCAAAAATTTTTTTTTTTTCAAAAGTAAACTAAAAATTATAATAAATATATATATATATGTATATAAATATATGTTTATATATATATATATATATTTATATATATATATATATATATATATATATATATATATAAATATATATAAATATATATATACATATATATATATATATATATATATCATACATTATTATATTATACAATAATATATCATACATTAATATAAATCAAGATAAATGGAGGTAATCAAGTTAAATAATTAATTAAAATGAGAAAAAAATCAACTTGAATAAATTGTTTTTCTTAAATTAAGGAATAATTCATTTTTAAAAATTGAGAATATAAAATTAAATAAATGATCATTTATCTATCTGTATGTTTTCTTCAAACCTTATAATCAGTTCTAATTCATTGTAAAAATGTTCCCAATACAATTCATAAAGTAAATTAAATGGCATTTTCTTCATGAATAATATTTTTATTTTAATTTATATGTGAGCAAATGATTAAAAAATACATAGGATTCCTTTAATGATTATATTCATTCGAAATGAATTTAATAATGTTGAAAAAATTTTTTTTTCAAAAATTTTTTTTTTTTCAAAGTAAATTCAAAATTATAATATATATATATATATATATATATATATATATATATATATGTATATATACATATCATAAATTAATATATTATACATTAATATAATTGAATATGAATGGAGGTAATTAAGATGAATAATTTAATAAAATAAGAAGCCAATTAATTCAAATAAATTATTTTCCTCAAACTGGAAAATAATTAATTTTCGAGAATTCAAAATACGAAATAAATAAATAATCATTTATCTATCTTTATGTTTTCTTTGAACCTTATAATAAGTTTTAATACATTGTATGAATGTTCCGAATTACCATTCATGAAGTAAATTAAATTGCATTTTCTTAATGAATAATATTAGAATTTCAATTAATATGTGAGCAAATAATTGAAAAATATTTAGGAATTTTCCAATAACTATATTTATTTCCAATGAATGTAATTAATGTTAAAAAACTTTTTTTTTCGAAAATTTCTTTTTTTTTCAAAAGTAAACTAAAAATTATAATATACGTATAATATAATAAAATATATATATATATATATATATATATATAATATAATATAATATATATATATATATATTAGGCTGATTCAAAAAAAAAAGGCTAATTTTTTTTTTTCAAAATCCTCACATAAAAACTTCCGAGAAGGTGTGAAAAGACGCCTGTAAAAAGCAGAGCCCTTAATATTATCATTAAGAGGTCGCGCATCGGGAATTTCTATTTCCCGTTTAAATAACACAGGAATACATTTTTTTAAATTTTGCAATTTCGTATTTTTGCAACGGTTTATTGAATCAGCGGACCAAAGCATATTTTTGTAGGAAATTTGACGCTCTACAAAAAAAGTCCTTACAAAGTTTTCGATGGTCACACTCCTTCAAAAGTTATTCGAGGTCAAAGTTGAACTTACAAAAAAATTCAATGTTTTTTTTTTCGATGATACTATGAATCTTTTCTCATTATTTTGTTATAAAGAAGATAGATTTCGGAACAATTACATTTTTAAATAGTCAAGTGCATCAGTTATGGATTCTCCATGATAACATGTTTATTATTTAACATCGCATTTTTCTAAGGTAACTTTATATTGACTCGATGGGAAAATTAATGATTGAAAAAGCCCAATTAGAGAAACATATATTTATTAAATATAACAAAATAATGAGAAAAGATTCATAGTATCATCGAAAAAAAAAAAACATTGAATTTTTTTGTAAGTTCAACTTTGACCTCGAATAACTTTTGAAGGAGTGTGACTATCGAAAACTTTGTAAGGACCTTTTTTGTAGAGCGTCACATTTCCTACAAAAATGTGCTTTGGTCAGCTTATTCAATGAGCCGTTGCAAAAATACGAAATTGCAAAATTCAAAAAAATTTATTCCTGTGTTATTTAAACGGGAAATAGAAATTCTCGATGCGCGACCTCTTAATAATAATATTAAGGGCTCTGCTTTTCACAGGCGTTTTTTCACACCTTCTCGGAAGTTTTTATGTGAGGATTTTGAAAAAAAAAATTAGCCGTTTTTTTTGAATCAGCCTAATATATATATATCATACACTAATATATTATACAATAATATATCATACATTATTATAATTAAATATAAATGCAGGTAATTAAGTCGAATAATTTAATAAAATAAGAAAATAATTAATTTGAATAAATTATTCTTCTCAAATTGAGGAATAATTAATTTTCAAAAATTAAAAATATGAAATCAAATGAATAATCATTTATCTATCTGTATGTTTCCTCCAAACCTTATGATTAGTTCTGATCCACTGTGAAAATGTTCCCAATACAATTCATAAAGTAAATTAAATGGCATTTTCTTGATGGCTAACATTTATATTTTAATCAATATGTGAGCAAATAATTTAAAAATGTATAGAATTTTTTCAATGAGTAAATTTATTTTCAATGAATTTAATCATTGTAAAAAAATTTTTTTTTTTCAAATTTCTCTTTTTTTAAAAGTAAATTCAAAATGATAATATATATATATATATATATATATATATATATATATATATATATATGTATGTATACATATCATAAATTGATATATTATACATTAATATAATTGAATATAAATGGAGGTAATTGAGTCAAATAATTTACTAAAATTAGAAAATAATCAATTTAAATAAATTATTTTCTCTAAACTGAAGAATAATTAATTTTCAAGAATTCAAAATATGAAATAAATAGATAATCATTTATCTTTCTATATGTTTCCTTTGAACCTTTTAATAAGTTCTAATACATTGTAAAAATGTTCCCAATACAATTCATAAAGTAAATTGAATGGCATTTTCTTGATGACTAATATTTATATTTTAATTAATATGTGAGCAAATAATCAAAAAATGTATAGAATTTTTCCAATAAGTTTATTTATTTTTAATGAATTTAAGTATTGTAAATATAATTTTTGTTTCAGAAATTTCTCTTTTTTTGAAAGTGAATTAAAAATTATAATATATATATATTGTAACGTGGCGTTTCAGAGTCGCCTGTCACAAGGGCACACAACCGCTATTATTTTTAGTTTACACGTCCTCAGCAGGGTACTCCAACCGAACTCGATACACAATAGGCAATAACTACTTCTAACTAATTCTTTTTTGTAAATTCTTTATTTCGCGCTTCGGCGCAAGCTAACAAGGTACTTGGACGACAACGATCCCGATCAACAAGGGACCACCAGCTACCGTTCGCAGCTCTCGACGACTTCGCCTACTGACGGTCTCATCAGACTACACTGGCTACCTTGGTGCACCTTTATATACACCTGGGCTAGCATCCACCCGAACCTTCCGTATCGCCTCGACTGCCGGTGAACAGGGAGACAAAAATCCTCCCGGCCGCCGAGGGCACCGTTTCTCGAAGAGGAACCAGCGGCCAGCTCTATCGGATGCCGTAAGGATGGCGTGAAGGGCAGACCGTAGCCTGCCATCCTCCGACTTACCGGCCTGGTGCCGGACCGACCCCAAACCACTACGTCCAGGTTGATAAAGCCATCATTCTGAGGATCGACGCTGCCTTCCTATCGGCAGGGACTAATTGTGTGGGTCGTGGTCCACGGTTTGGCCAACCGTCTGACTGCACGACCTCAGGTACAGGCAGCTAGCTACTGTCTGTGCAAAAGGCCGGTGGAGGTGAACAATGAGGCGTCACTCTCCACCCGGTAACTTTGGCCGAGAGGCACCCTGTGTATGCCTCTGCCAAAGAAGTCCCCGATGATAGGCAGCCTGGACCGTAAACCGAAGCAGCTACAAAATCGTACGAGTTGGTGTCAACGACGAAATCGCGAGCAGCACATTACGCCACATCTAGCGGTAATTTTGGAAAACGTATGACCACGCAGTAACCAATATTCGCCACAGGGGGATGGCCTATTTGCGGTGGGGGTCAACCAACCAATCAAAGAAGAAGAATCACCTCACGACAACCGCGAGATCGGCGAGCTGACCTACGACCTGCTATTCTACGCTTGACCTGCTGAGCGACAGCTTTGTTTTCCGCATCCTTCCGATTATTCTCCCGATTTAAGATACAGATACCTTTCCTTCTTCCGCTACCGTTCTATCGTTTATTCTATCGTAAAATTTATCCTATAAACTCTTTTCATTCTTTTTCCCTTCCTTCTAAGTCTTGCTAGTATTACGTATAATTTAAATTAGAGTCAGTTTGTGTGCCTGAAGTCAACCGCCAAGGTAAGGCTTCTGCCTTTGAATAGTATCGTTACGAAGTTGCTCATAATTTCTATTCTTTCTTACGGTATTTATCGACTTTGTGTGAATCATGGTCCACGGCTTAAAGTTGCAGTAAGCCGCCGTGTGGCTGCATGATTTCGGTCATTAATATTATATTTACTGTTTCTTGGTTGCATCGTGTGATGCCAGTTTTGTGTGAATCATGGTCCACGGCCTAGAGTTGCAGTAAGCCGCCGTGTGACTGCATGATTTCAGTCATTTATTATTTTCGTATCTGAGCGACCTCGTAACTGCCGAATAATTATTTTACTGTATTTATGATTTTTCTGATTATTTGTGAATCTCTATTAGCCTGCTTCTGCCCTTTCTATCATATTTTGAGTCCTATTGGCTTCATATTTTATTTTATACTCTTTTTGTAATAGTAGTGTGCTTTATATTTTATTTCTGTTATTGCTTATTATATTTTTATTTATTTTTGTGCCTATTGTATCATATATCGAGTTCCTTGGAGTACAAGCGAGCGTAGAATCAGCCCTAGATATTACCGCACTTTTTCTTTATTGCTATTGGCAATTTCATATTATTTTTGCCTGTTATTCATTTCTCTGTATTTTGTTAAATTAAGTTCCGTGAATTATTCTTTTGTACTGCGGTGTATTTTAGTGTATTTCTTTATTTTGTAAACTCTCCGAAATTCTCACTCTCTCATAATTTTGTATTTTGGTATTCTCTCAAAAGTTATGTTTGGGAATTCACTATTCAATTCCTCAAGTATGTAATAATTATAAATTATCGAATCTACCGTTCATGAATAATTCTACCGAAGGCTATCTAGTCGATCGTTTGCCAACTTGGTAAATTGTTACTGAATGTCAATCTCTCATACTGGTTATAATTTATGGTAAATTTGTTGTATCATCTACCGAACTATCGTTACGTTGTTTTCTACCAATCGCGGCAAAGTTCTCTCGCTCTAATTGACAGAATAATAATTTTCGTAGCGTCATTTGCAACTTGGGTAAGATCACGTCGCCCAGTGACGTGTAGTTTTAAGTCAACTCTTGCATTATATCGCATCTCCCGACCTACGTTCATTTTTCTCTGTTAACTACCGTCTCTCGTTTTAAAGCTACCGTTTACTGCTATTCTACCGAAATTTTTGTGAACAACGATTATTTATTTTATTAACTACCGCTGTCGATACCATCTTACTTGCCTGTCTCACTCATGTAACCTTCTCGACATTATATGATCGATTGACCAGTTCATTTTCCTTTTGACTGGAGTTTATTCTTTATTTTGTTACTTTCTTCAATTCTGGAATTACTGTTAGCTGCCTTGAATTCCGCCACTCTACCGGGATGTACGCGATCGTACCTGTGCCTAGCCAGCCATACAACGGGTTCTCTATTTATCTCTTTTGTACGGTTTTGTGTTAATTTTATTGATTTGCATTATTGTTTGAAAATCGACGCTAACGCGTCTGGCGCCCAAAGTAATTATTTTGTTATAGTTTGATATTGCGGATAAGTAGAGAATCGCGCCAAAGTGTCAACGGTAAGATATTTATATTATAGAGTCTTGGTGATCGGTCAATTAAGAAAACGTGTTTTTAGTTAACGTTTCGACCCGGATATGGGCCCTCTTCAGAACGATTTATTTAAAAACTGTTAAAAAAAACAAAACAAAAACAGGATTTTATAATATAAATAATGGTACTAGAAGTAATCGGACATAAATATTGTAGATGTAATATTCTTAGAGCTATTAAATATTGTTGATAGTAAGAACCTTATGATTAATTGTGATAAGGATGTTTTTTGGTGTTATTTACCTTTTGGGTTAGGTAAGTGTAATAAGATGTAGTCGAATTCACAATTACAATTGGTGGAAACAGTGTTCTTTTGAGTGACGGTAGACAATGTCAATCTTCCAGTTATTTTTTTATGTGGGAGTTAAAGGTTGATAGTCAATAATTAAAAAGATTAAAGAACTATGTTTCTTCACAGTCAATATGTCATAGTGTTAAAAGGTTATTAAAGAAGGTCGTTTAGCAATGAAATTAATCCACAGGTGTCAATTAAGTGGAGGTAGGCTCTTTATAATTAAGTTCTACATGTCTAACGAAATATTGTTGGTTGAACCACTTAGGTCAACAGGTGAATAACGACTGATGGGAGAAAACAAAATAATCCAGAGTGAAGGTGAACCTATTATAAACATTATACAGAAAAAACAATAAATATTTTGTAAGAATGGTTATGTAGAAAGAACTGTAAATGGAGACTAAATAATTTTTTTTAAAAAATAAAAAAATAGTTTAGGTTAAACAATATTTGTTGTGTGGGCAGAGATTAGAGGTTTGTAAATATTGCTTAAATGTTCAACGTCTTGTCTGAGATTAACTGAATTGGTATGACCTACAATGTTGCACATTTCTAATAACAATCTTCTGTAATAATTGTGTTCTTCACAAAGGATGTTTGTGTTGTCGTAATTAAATGTGTGCTGTTTATCAGTACTATGTTTCGTTAGAGCTGTGTGCCGTTCCTCTGTCTCATGTATGTTGCGTTGGTGTTCCCTAATTCTGGTGTTGAGATGTCGACCCGTTTGACCTATGTATACTTGATTGCAGTCATTACATGGTATTTTATACACTACATTAGATCGTTTGCCTATGGGCATCTTATCCTTACCTGTATCAAAAACTAGTTTTAGGTCTTTTGAATTTTTTCCAACAAACTTTACATTATATTTATCGAATAAACGATTAAGTGACTCAAATAGGCCGGCTACATATGGAATGGGGGTATATGTAGTAGCAGGTCTATTGTTATCTTCGACAGGAGCAGAGTCAATATAATGGTCAAGTATGTTGTTGATGTAGGAGCGTCTCTTATTGATTTGTTATTTTTTAAAAAAAATTATTTAGTCTCCATTTACAGTTCTTTCTACATAACCTTTCTTACAAAATATTTATTGTTTTTTCTGTATAATGTTTATAATAGGTTCACCTTCACTCTGGATTATTTTGTTTTCTGCCATCAGTCGTTATTCACCTGTTGACCTAAGTGGTTCAACCAACAATATTTCGTTAGACATGTAGAACTTAATTATAAAAAGCCTACCTCCACTTAATTGACACCTGTAAATTAATTTCATTGCTAAACGACCTTCTTTAATAACCTTTTAACACAATGACATATTGACTGTGAAGAAACATAGTTCTTTAATCTTTTCAATTGATGACTATCTACCTTTAACTCCCACATAAAAAAATAACTGGAAGATTGACATTGTCTACCGTCACTCAAAAGAACACTGTTTCCACCAATTGTAATTGTGAATTCGACTACATCTTATTACACTTACCTAACCCAAAAGGTAAATAACACCAAAAAACATCCTTATCACAATTAATCATTGGGTTCTTACTATCAACAATATTTAATAGCTCTAAGAATATTACATCTACAATATTTATGTCCGATTACTTCTAGTACCATTATTTATATTATAAAATCCTATTTTTGTTTTGTTTTTTTTGACAGTTTTTAAATAAATCGTTCTGAGGAGGGCCCATATCCGGGTCGAAACGTTAACTAAAAACACGTTTTCTTAATTGACCGATCACCAAGACTCTATAATATATTACATACGAGGTCGAGAATTCTTATTCATCAGATTGTCAACGGTAAGTCCTCATCCGAGGGTAACAGAATTTAGCGTTACAATATATATGTATTCATATGTATATTATACATTAATATAATTGAATATAAATGGAGGTAATTAAGTTGAATAATTTAATCAAATAAGAAAATAATCCATTTGAATAAATTATTTTCCTTAAATTTGTTACGTCCGTGAGTAGAGTTACTCCTGAGCGGTAAGAGTAAACTGGTTGGCTTCGCTTTTACGTTCCAGGACAACCGGAAATCAGGATGAGGATCGAATAACGTAGGGTTTGTTTGAGATATTACTAATATTTTTATTTCGAGGAAATTCAGATGACGGTAAAAACGAAGTGTGCTGTATGAAGCTATGTAAGAAGTTCAGATGTGACGTTGTTGAGAGTTAGAATAGAAGTGACCCTCGAGACGTGAAACGTACGGGTGCAGAAAAGGTGTGACAATGCTAGGAGTAGGGAATGGAATTTGATGAGTAAGCGTGATAGTGGATAGCGTGAGACTACGTAGAGATAAGAGGACAGGACAGAGACCATGAGATTAATGTAAGAACTGTGGGAGAGTTAGCGAGTAGGAAAAATAGAGAGAAGTGGTATGCTGGACGTAACACCCCCCCCCCGTCAGAGGGAGCATAGCGGTAGGTATGGTCCCGAATATGGGAAGCAAGAAGGTGGAAATGTGAAACATGATTTTAAAGTATGTGCTTAAAATTAGTTTGACAATTTATCTTATTATAGGTAGTGTATGGTTTATATTCTGGATCACGAATGAGCGTAAGGCATATAGTTATAATACTATGGTTACATAATGTTGTTGAAAGCTAGGCGCCTAGGGTTAATGCGCATGGAAGCGGGTTAGTACACTTAAGACTAAACAACAATGATTTCTCTGATTAGCTGGGTACTAAGTAATACTATATTTTTTTTTTCTTGATATATCGAGATACAGAGTTTGACCTATTCGTACAATGATATCGGTTATGAGTGTAGATATATTTCGGGCTAATTGTAAACTAAGGGTATAAGATCGTCATTACAATCATTTTAGTGCAGTAGTGTACACAAGTATTTACTTTACTTGTGTCTGTTTGACAGCGCAACAGCAGATCTTGGTAGCAATATAGTAGTTGCTATTAAAGGGGTTAATATGGGATTTTACTATGTATGTGCGATTTTCAGTTTATTGAGATGAACTATTTTAGTTTTGTTTAGAGTGAGGTATATTTCGGCGTTAACGTCATCTATTATTCGTTTGATTACATACGGGCCTTTATAATGATCTTGGAATTTTGACCTTGTTTCGTTCAATAGGTAGACAGTTTGTCCTACTTCAAATCGTTGTGGGTTAATCGTTCTGTCGTAGTGTTCTTTACTTTTCTGTTTAGCTTGTTTCAGGTTCAACGCGGCGCGTTTACGGATGTCTGTGAGATTCGCTATTAGATCGAGGAGGAATGTATCGTATGTATGCGTGGATGTGTTGCTTAGTATCGCATCTGTCGGTAGTTTAGCTTCCGAGCCGAAGATCAGCTGGTGAGGTGAATAATGTGTACTGTCGTGTTTTGCTGTATTATAGCAGAAAATGGCGAAACGTATGAATTCATCCCAATCTTTACCTTCGTTGGTGTAATGTTTGATGTATTCGGTAATTACGAGGTGACTTCTTTCTAATGAGCCGTTTGATTGCGGTCTATAGGCGGTTGTTCGTGGTTGTTTAATTTTGAAGAGTTTACAAAGTTGTTTGATGACTGTGCTCATAAAATTCTGTCCTTGGTCTGTCAGTATTGCTCGAGGAGCACCGTAACGTGTAATGTATTCTTTTGCGAATGCTGCGCCTATAGTTTTGGCGGTGGCATCAGGTAAAGGGATGGCGTCCAGGAATTTTGTCAAATTGCATTGTATTGTCAAGAGATATTTGTTGTTCGATTTAGTGAGGGGTACAGGTCCAACAATATCTAATGCCACTTTGTCAAAGGCCTCTGCGGGCGTGTCAGTGATTGCCATGGGTAATTTTGTTTTGATCCTGACTAGTTTTTTCCTCTGGCAACTGCCGCAAGATCTGATGATATTTTGAATTTGCTTTTTCATATTTGGCAAAAAATATTTTTCTCTTATTTTATTGAAAATTTTTGTAACGCCTTGGTGTCCTCCGATCAGTGACTCGTGGTACTCTTTGATCATGTCTTCGCGTAATCGTTCGTCTGGTATAATTGTAGTATTTCTACAAAGTGTTACTCGAATGTCTGAATCCGCAAAAATGTGATAAATCAGTTTTTTAAAGATAGATCGTAGAATATCATCAACTCCTGGTCCTGACACGGGGAATGATATGGACCGAATGTCTAGTCCGGACAAGATAATCCTCAAGTTAACTAACGTGTAGAAAATGTCGTCAAGTCTGCCCGGGTCTGATTGACGTGGTTTCACTACGAGGGTAAATATGTATTTGTTGTTTTTCAACCGAGTTTTAATTACGTCGGATATTTCTGGATTCTGGTTTTGAAAGGATTCCATGCTTACTAGATTTCCGTCTATCAACTGTTTTTCTAGTCCTTCTGTCCAACCACAATTAGCTGATACGAAATGAGCGTAATTGTCGCACAACATGAGAAGTCCGTCATTGGTTTCGGTTACGTTGGGTGTTGGTAATATGTCATTTTGATTTTGTATGAAGTAATCTAAGCAACAAAAGTTGTCATTGTCAATATGGGGGCGGTCCGGTTTTCGCTCTTCGGGATTGTCGCGACGTTGTGAGCCTAAAGGTGGTAGCGTTGCCGTAGGTACAACGGAGGCATCGCTATCCGTGTCTTCAACAGCTGACTCCAGATCATGTGTCACGGAGTCACTCTCCGAGATATCAGTTGGGTAGCGCGAGGGAGTAGAAACCGGAGCATGTCTTGGAGCTGACCTAGTGCCGGTCCGACGCATTGGCCGACGAGTTGCAGGGGGAGCAGGGATTCTGGGTGTTGATGCGTCTGCTTCAGATTCAGAAGATGTCGAGTCATAAGTCGGGTTTTGATAATTACAAATGGTGATCTTTATGTCGGAGTCTTTAAATATGTAATGGATCATCCGATTAACAAGGTTCCAGTCTAACTTATCTAAGCCGCAGCCTAGTCTTGGAATCGAGAGCGATTTGACTTTGTCTTGTTCCAAGCAATTCTTCAGATTTACTAGGGCGTTGAACAGTGTTTCTTCAGTTGGTTTCTGGTAGTGGTATTTTTTGGTTACTAGATTGTAAATGAGGCGGTTACCATGTGGCAGTGTCAATACGGTCGTTACTTCAGGGTCTAGTTGTTGTAGTTGATCTCGGGTGATTATTTTCCTATTGATTAGTTGTCCCGCGACTCCTCGTGATGTCTTGCAGTCTGCCGAGATGCAGTGGGCTAGGTTATCTTGTCTGTCGCGGAGATTGGCGCGTATCTCTTGAATAAATTTACTATGCGTTAATGGTAGGTGGTTAAGATCTGTTACGAATTCCGTGAATCGAGGGGCGTAATTTCGTCCTTTACTGGTAGTGGCTTCGGGTGTCGGCTTATTCAGTGTGTCGGACTGTTCTTCACGTATTTTAACACTACGACCCTGGGGCTTACCGGAGTTTTAGTGTGATTTACCTGAGGTGAGTGGTTGAACTCGTTCCGTAGTTTGCTTGATCGTTTTATCGACCACGATCGGTGCCTCCGTTGCGCTGCTATTGTCAGTCATACTGGCACTTGAGTCAGAGGTAACAGTAGAAGTCGAAGTGTCTTGTAATGCTTTGTTTCGTCTTCGACTGGAAGGGCTGGTGGATTCATGTGCAGATCCATGCGCTTGTATTGGGTGCTGGTCTACATGTTTCATTCGCTTGTGAGCGCCGGTAGATGAAGATAGCGTATCCGGTTCGCGAGCACGTGTTGGGTGTTGGTGAGCTATTTTGGTGCGTTTGTGAGCGCTGGTAGACGAAGATAGCGTATCTGGTTCGCGAGCACGCGTTGGGTGTTGGTGAGCTACTTTGGCGCGCTTGTGGGCGTCAGTAGATGAGCATTCTGTATCGGGTCGTGGCCGTTTTGAGGTAATAGGTAGAATTCGGAAAGAGTCGCTAGGTGGATTTCTGGAAAGCGCGTCTGCGTTAGAGTTTGCTATTCCTTTTTTATGTTTTGTGACGTACGAATATTCTTCCAACTTTAGTCTCCAGTGCATTAAACGAGAAGTCGGGTCCCGTACGGTTTTGATCCACTTTAGTGGTTCGTGGTCTGTTACCAGAGTGAAGGTTCTACCGTAAAGATAAGGACGAAAATGTTTGACGGCATAAACGACTGCTAAGAATTCTTTTTCGGACACCGAGTAATTGATTTCGGCCTTTTGTAACACCCTCGATGCATACGCGATTGGTAATTCCTCGCCATCTTTGTCTTGACTAAGTATTGCTCCTATTGCATACTTTGAAGCGTCGGTTGTTAGGACGAAGGGTTTTTCGAAATATGGATACTGCAGTATTGGTTTTCGACACAGACTATCGCGTAGTGTTTCGAACGCAAATTGATGTTCTGCTGTCCATAGGAAAGGGCTATTCTTCTTTAGCAAATTATTAATAGGTCTAGCAATTTTTGAAAGGTTAGGAATGAATCTTCGGTAGTAGCCTATCAAGCCTAAAAATTGTTTGATCTGTTTAGGATTCTTGGGAACTGGGTAGTTTTTTATTGCTGATATCTTCTCCGGATTAGGTTTCAATCCATTTTGAGTGATGACGTGACCTAGGTATGCTACTTCTTTACGCAGAAATTCACATTTATTTGGCTGCAGGGTTAGTCCTGCATCAGACAATCTCTTCATGAGTTTCCGAAATTTGGTTTCGTGCTCCTCCAAGGATCGGGAGTAAATGACTATATCATCCAAATAGACAAACATATCTGTACCCTGTAATCCCGATAGAACCTGATCTATTAGACGTCGAAAGGTGGATGGGGCATTTTTTAAGCCTAATGGCATTCTAGTATATTCGAAATGGCCTCGAGGAGTCGAAAAAGCGGTCTTTGCGCTGTGATCGGGATCCATTGGGATTTGATGGAACCCGGAAGCCAGGTCGAACGTTGAGAAATATTTTGCGGAGCCTAGCTGATCTAGGATATCGACGATGTTTGGTAGCGGGTGAGCGTCGCCAATGGTTTTTTCGTTCAATTTCCTGAAGTCAATGACCATTCGCCACTTCTTTTCGCCGCTGGCATCTGATTTCTTGGGGATGATCCAGACCGGAGAATTGTAAGGAGATGAAGAATGTGTGATAATGTTCTGATCAAGGAGTTTGGTCACTTGTTTTTGTTATTTATCTTTGTGTACTCTTGGGTGTCTGTATTGTTTGGTATAAATTGGTGCGTCATTGGAAGTAGGGATCGTATGGCTGACTAGGTTTGTATGTCTCAGGGTGTCACCTGGGAGGAAAAATAAATGGTTGAATCCGATAGAAAGATTAACTATCAATTGTTTTTCTTCGTCGTTTAAATGGTCCAATCGTAAGTTTTCTTTCGGAATGTCAAGGCGTCTTGAATCGTAATTTGTGGATGTAGGAAGAACGCGATTCTCGATCCGTTTCTTTTTTCACGTAAGACCTGTGCTAGTAAGACCTGTCCGCTGCTTGCAGTACTTGTATGCGTTAGGTGTGTTTTTGCACTGAGCGTGGCGGTGCTCGCGAGTTCATCGACTTCTTTTAGTGTTAGGACTGGTCTTCTTATTTCCACAGCTGATTCGTTGGAATTTATTGCATAAACGTAAGCAAACCCTTGTTGGTTGGTAACCAGGGCCTGTCCCAGGAATATGTTAGCGCCTACTTCCAACTGTTCTATGAATCCCGTTTTTACCGAGGGATTCGAAATTTTTAGTGCAATCACCTGAGTCTTTTGTGGTGGTATCAATATGTAGTCTTCGTTTAGGAGTTTGAATGGTTTGCTAGTATTGTTCGGTATTATTTTTTCTGTATCGAAAGATATCGTTGCATTTTCGTTCCGTAAAAATATCGATCCTAAGATTCCGTCTTCTTGTATCGGAAACAGATCGTTGACTATATGGAATATATGAAGGTTGTCACCGATTCGAATGCTAGTTGTTCCTATTACTTTTATTGGCTCACGTATAGCACTGGTAACGTGGATCTGACCTTCGAGTAATTTACACGGAACATGCGGATGTATTGCTCCGAGTTTAATTATGTTTACATCAGCACCGGTGTCAACTTTAAATGTGCTGGGTTGTCGTATGAGTTCACCGGTGGTTATTCGAACCTTCGGTGTTTGTGTGACAGATGTTATGAGGATACGCGGTGGTGTTTTTGTGTTGGTTGTATGCCTGTTAAAGGGAATAACGCCGGTTTCGCGAGAGATAAGGTAGTTGTTTTTGAAACAGATAGTCGCCTTTTCCGAACGTAAAAAGTCTGCACTTAGTATACCGTCCTCGATGATAGGGAAGGAGTTATCGACAAGATGGAATTCGTGGCGTGTATTAGCTAACTCGATGTAGAGACTTCCTATTGTTCTAATGGATTCTTCCGTTATCCCTGAAATCTGCCCAATGTCCGTCTTTGTGACGTGGACTCTTGGGTCGATTTTATCGATTTTTAACAAATTAATATTAGCGCCAGTATCTATTATTAGTGTCACGTACCCATTCAAAGACTGCGGGCATTGTGTTCGAATCTGTGGAGGGCCAGATTCTAATTGTACGGAGCTGACATTTGGTTTGGACGCTGCTCCGGTTTGAGGGAGGTCGATGCGTCCGCGCGGCCGTCCCTGAACTCGTTTAAATGGCTCGCGTTGCCTGAATATTCGCGATGTTGCTTTGCTCCGTATGAAACTTCCGGGTGGATGCCCGTATCGCAATTCTCGTTCGAGTAGTCTTGTGTTACGAAATTAACCCTGAAGTTCGATCGTGAAGGATTTGGTGTGTTATACTGTTGTGAGCGGTGACAGTCATTTCGCGTCTGGTCTAAAGGTTGGTTTGTCGGGTCTCTTGCTCGATATTGGGTATTGGGATTGTTTTGTTGTTGACGATTAGTGTTACTTTGGAAAACTCTTGAATTTTGGTAGAATTTTGGATTCTGGTGATATTGGGAACGATTTGAGCGGCAATTATCGTTTGAGTGGCCTTTGCCACCACACTGCGTGCAAGTTGTGTTGTTGCGCTGCCTCGTTCTGCACTCTTCTATACTATGACCTGCCTTCTTGCAGTATCTGCACACTACTAATAGGGAAGGTTGTTCAGGACAATATTTATCGATGTGATCGGTTAATTTACATACACTACATTTTATATGGTTTTGTGTTTCGTAGTTAGTATCACGGTATGAGGCTAGTTTAAGTCTATCTGATAATAGTTTTTCAGTCTTGGTGGCCGTGTCTATAGCCATTTGTAGGGTTTGAGGATTCTCATGAGCTACTCTTATTTCTAATTCGTCTAGTAACCCTTTGATAAATCTTAGTCTTGCGGTCTCTTTGATATTTTTCTTGAGCACTTGAGCATCACTGATAGATTCTGAGGTATCTATTGATTCGTACGCTTGTCTTAACAGATGTTTTATTCTAGCACCGTAATCTAGAACACTCTCGTTTCGCCTCTGTGCCGATTGTGCGAGGTCTAGCTGGATATCTGGGAGGTGTTGTTTGGACGCGTAGGCCTGTTTTAGGCAGTATAGCAAATCTCGAAGAGAATCCGGATTATCTGACTCTATATATTTACTTGCGTCGCCTTCGATTTTCGTGCGAATGAGTGTGGAGAATAAATTCAGTTCTCTGGCTAAGACAGCTTGTTTTGCGCATTCTACTTTAGTTATGAATTCGGATACGGGCATATTAGTGCCATTGAACGTGGGAATCAGAGCTAATGCATCTTTAAGAGGCAGGTGCGGAAAAGTGCTTTCGGTAGCCATGTTGTAAATTTTAACCTAGGATTTATCGACTTACAAAGTGAAGATGAAGAGGAGGAACGGAATGAAATGTTGCATTCTTCCGTGAGGATGTTGGTCCAGCGATTTCGTGTCTGTAGCCGGTGATGACGTCGGTGTGCGTTGTGTCGTACTAGAAGTCGTGAAGAATGAAGATGTCGTCGTAGTAGCAGCAGGAGATAGTCTTTTAGTAATATCGATTTGGAGATACGGATTTGTCTGTGACGTTCGTGTGAATCAGAGATCGTTGATTGCGTTAACGTAGAATATGGCTTTCAGAGTGTCTTCAACACTATCACACAGTGGTATTACTTTTCTATTATCATCACTGAGCTCGCACACTTCAGAACCGGTCTATCAGATGGCACTTCATGCGTAGCACATACGTAAAATAGTATCACTGGATTTCCGGAAAGCGAAGGCCACCGCTGCCACCAATGTTACGTCCGTGAGTAGAGTTACTCCTGAGCGGTAAGAGTAAACTGGTTGGCTTCGCTTTTACGTTCCAGGACAACCGGAAATCAGGATGAGGATCGAATAACGTAGGGTTTGTTTGAGATATTACTAATATTTTTATTTCGAGGAAATTCAGACGACGGTAAAAACGAAGTGTGCTGTATGAAGCTATGTAAGAAGTTCAGATGTGACGTTGTTGAGAGTTAGAATAGAAGTGACCCTCGAGACGTGAAACGTACGGGTGCAGAAAAGGTGTGACAATGCTAGGAGTAGGGAATGGAATTTGATGAGTAAGCGTGATAGTGGATAGCGTGAGACTACGTAGAGATAAGAGGACAGGACAGAGACCATGAGATTAATGTAAGAACTGTGGGAGAGTTAGCGAGTAGGAAAAATAGAGAAAAATGGTATGCCGGACGTAACAAATTGAAGAATAATTAATTTTCGAAAATTGAAAATACGAAGTAAATGAATAATCATTTATTCATCTGTATGTTTTCTTTGAACCTTATGATAATTTTTAACACATTGTGTGAATGTTCCAAATTGCAATTCATAAAGTAAATTAAACGGCTTTTTCTTGATAAATAATATTTTCATTTCAATTAATATGTGAGCAAATAATTAAAAAATATATAGGATTTTTTTATTAATTATATTTATTTTTAATGAATTTAATTATTGTAAAGAAATTTTTTTTTTCCAAATTTCTCTTTTTGTAAAAGTAAATTAAAAATCATAATATACATATATATGTATATATATGTATATTATACATTGATATAATTGAATATAAACGGAGGTAATCAAGTTGAATAATTCAATAAAATAAGGAAATAATTGATTTGAATAAATGATTTTTCTTAATGAATAGTATTTTTAGTTCAATTAATATGTAAGCAAATAATTGAAAAATATGCAGGATCTTTTCAATAACCATATTTATTTTTAATAAATTTAATTATTGTGAAAAAATTTTTCTTTTTCCAAATTTCTCTTTTTTTAAAAGTAAATTAAAAATCATAATATATATATATGTATATATTTGAATAATATACATCAATATAATTGAATATAAATGAAGGTAATTAAGTTGAATAATTTGATGAAATAAGAAAATAATCCATTTGAATAAATTATTTTCCCTAAATTAAAGAATAATTAATTTTTGAAAATTAAAAATACGACGTGAATAAATGATCGTTTATTTATCTGTATGTTTTCTTTGAACCTTACAATAATTTCTCACACATTGTGTGAATGTTCCAAATTGCCATTCATAAAGTAAATTAAATGGCATGTTCTTATTGAATAATATTTTTTTTTAATTAATATGTGAGCAAATAATTAAAAAATATATAGGATTTTTCCAATAATTGCATTTATTTCTAATCAATATAATTGATGTTGGAAAATTTATTTCACAAAAATTTCTTTTACTTTAAGAGTAAACTAAAAATTATAATATATATATATATGTATATATATATATCATACATTAATATATTATACAATAATGGATCATACATAGATATAATTGGATATAAATGGAGGTAATTAAGTTGAATAATTATTCAAAATGAGAAAAAAATTGATTTGAATAAATTATTTTTTTTAAATTGAGGAATAATCAATTTTTAAAAATTAAAAATATTAAATTAGATAAATAATCATTCATCTATCTGTATGTTTTCTTCAAACCTTATGATCAGTTCTAATCCATAGTAAAAATGTTCCCAATACAATTTATAAAGTGAATTGAATGGCATTTTCTTGATGACTAATATTTATAGTTTAATCAATATGTGAGCAAATAATTAAAGAATGTATAGAATTTTTTTGATAAGTATATTGATTTTTGATGAATTTAATTATTGTAAAAATAATTTTTTTTTCAGAAATTTCTCTTTTTTTAAAAGTGAATTAAAAATTATAATATATGTATACATGTATATATATGTATATGATACATTAATATGATTGAATATAAACGGAGGTAATCAAGTTGAATATTTCAATAAAATAAGGAAATAATTGATTTTAATCAATTATTTTTCTTAATGAATAATATTTTTATTTCAATTATTATATGAGCAAATACTTAAAAAATATACAGGATTTTTTGAATGATCATATTTATTTTCAATGAATTTAATTATTGTGAAAAAAATTTTTTTTTCAATAATTTCGCTTTTTTTAATAGTGTTACGTCCAGCATACCACTTCTCTCTATTTTTCCTACTCGCTAACTCTCCCACAGTTCTTACATCAATCTCATGGTCTCTGTCCTGTCCTCTTATCTCTACGTAGTCTCACGCTATTCACTATCGCGCTTACTCATCAAATTCCATTCCCTACTCCTAGCATTGTCACACCTTTTCTGCACCCGTACGTTTCGCGTCTCGAGGAACACTCCTATTCTAACTCTCAACAACGTCACATCTAGACTTCTTACATAGCTTCATACAGCACACTTCGTTTTTACCGCCATCTAAGCTTCCTCGAAATAAATATATAAGTAATATTTCAAACAAACCTACGTTATTCAATCCTCATCCTGATTTCCGGTTGTCCTGGAACGTAAAAGCGAAGCCAACCAGTTTACTCTTACCGCTCAGGAGTAACTCTACTCACGGACGTAACATTGGTGGCAGCGGTGGCCTTCGGTTTCCGGAAATCCAGTGATACAATTTCACGTGTGTGCTACGCATAAAGTGCTATCTGATAGACCGGTTCCGAAGTGTGCAAGCTCAGTGATGTTAATACAAAAGTAATACCACTGTGTAATAGTGTTGAAGACACTCTGAAAGCCATATTCCACGCTAACGCAATCAACGATCTCTGATTCACACGAACGTCACAGACAAATCCGTATCTCCAAATCGATATTACTAAAAGACTATCTCCTGCTGCTACTACGACGACATCTTCATTCTTCACGACTTCTAGTACGACACAACGCACACCGACGTCATCACCGGCTACAGACACGAAATCGCTGGACCAACATCCTCACGGAAGAATGCAACATTTCATTCCGTTCCTCCTCTTCATCTTCACTTTGTAAGTCGATAAATCCTAGGTTAAAATTTACAACATGGCTACCGAAAGCACTTTTCCGCACCTGCCTCTTAAAGATGCATTAGCTCTGATTCCCACGTTCAATGGCACTAATATGCCCGTATCCGAATTCATAACTAAAGTAGAATGCGCAAAACAAGCTGTCTTAGCCAGAGAACTGAATTTATTCTCCACACTCATTCGCACGAAAATCGAAGGCGACGCAAGTAAATATATAGAGTCAGATAATCCGGATTCTCTTCGAGATTTGCTATACTGCCTAAAACAGGCCTACGCGTCCAAACAACACCTCCCAGATATCCAGCTAGACCTCGCACAATCGGCACAGAGGCGAAACGAGAGTGTTCTAGATTACGGTGCTAGAATAAAACATCTGTTAAGACAAGCGTACGAATCAATAGATACCTCAGAATCTATCAGTGATGCTCAAGTGCTCAAGAAAAATATCAAAGAGACGGCAAGACTAAGATTTATCAAAGGGTTACTAGACGAATTAGAAATAAGAGTAGCTCATGAGAATCCTCAAACCCTACAAATGGCTATAGACACGGCCACCAAGACTGAAAAACTATTATCAGATAGACTTAAACTAGCCTCATACCGTGATACTAACTACGAAACACAAAACCATATAAAATGTAGTGTATGTAAATTAACCGATCACATCGATAAATATTGTCCTGAACAACCTTCCCTATTAGTAGTGTGCAGATACTGCAAAAAGGCAGGTCATAGTATAGAAGAGTGCAGAACGAGGCAGCGCAACAACACAACTTGCACGCAGTGTGGTGACAAAGGCCACTCAAACGAAAATTGCCGCTCAAATCGTTCCCAATATCCCCAGAATCCAAAGTTCTACCAAAATTCAAGAGTTTTCCAAAATAACACTAATCGTCAACAACAGAACAATCCCAATACCCAATATCGAGCAAGAGACCCGACAAACCAACCTTTAGACCAGACGCGAAATGACAGTCAACGCTCACAACAGTATAACACACCAAATCCTTCACGATCGAACTTCAGGGTTAATTTCGTAACACAAGACTACTCGAACGAGAATTGCGATACGGACATCCACCCGGAAGTTTTATATGAAGCAAAGCAACATCGCGAATATTCAGGCAACTGGAGCCATTTAAACAAGTTCAGGGACGGCCGCGCGGACGCATCCACCTCCCTCAAACCGGAGCAGCGTCCAAACCAAACGTCAGCTCCGTACAATTAGAATCTGGCTCTCCACAAATTCGATCACAATGCCTGCAGTCTTTGAATGGGTACGTGACACTAATAATAGATACTGGCGCTAATATTAATTTGTTAAAAATCGATAAAATCGACCCAAGAGTCCACGTCACAAAGACGGACATTAGGCAGATATGAGGGATAACGGAAGAATCCATCAGAACAATAGGAAGTCTCTACATCGAGTTAGCTAATACACGCCACGAATTCCACCTTGTCGATATATCCTTCCCTATCATCGAAGACGTTATACTGAGTGCAGACTTCTTACGTTCGGAAAAGGCGACTATCTGTTCCAAAAACAACTACCTTATCTCTCGCGAAACCGGCGTTATTCCCTTTAACAAGCATAGAACCAACACAAAAACACCACCGCGTATCCTCATAACATCTGTCACACAAACACCGAAGGTCCGAATAACCACCGGTGAACTCACACGACAACCCAGCACATTTATAGTTGACACCGGTGCTGATGTAAACATAATTAAACTCGGAGCAATACATCCGCATGTTCCGTGTGAATTACTCGAAGGTCAGATCCACGTTACCAGTGCTATACATGAGCCAATAAAAGTGGTAGGAATAACTAGCATTTGAATCGGTGACAACCTTCATATATTCCATATAGTCGACGATCTGTTTCCGATACAAGAAGACGGAATCTTAGGATCGATATTTTTACGAAACGAAAATGCAACGATATCTTTCGAAACAGAAAAAATAATACCGAACAATACTAGCAAACCATTCAAACTCCTAAACGAAGACTACATATTGATACCACCACAAAAGGCTCAGGTGATTGCACTAAAAATTTCGAATCCCTCGGTAAAAACGGGATTCATAGAACAGTTGGAAGTAGGCGCTAACATATTCCTGGGACAGGCCCTGGTTACCAACCAACAAGGGTTTGCTTACGTTTATGCAATAAATTCCAACGAATCAGCTGTGGAAATAAGAAGACCAGTCCTAACACTAAAAGAAGTCGATGAACTCGCGAGCACCGCCACGCTCAGTGCAAAAACACACCTAACGCATACAAGTACTGCAAGCAGCGGACAGGTCTTACTCGCACAGGTCTTACGTGATAAAAGAAACGGATCGAGAATCGCGTTCTTCCTACATCCACAAATTACGATTCAAGACGCCTTGACATTCCGAAAGAAAACTTACGATTGGACCATTTAAACGACGAAGAAAAACAATTGATAGTTAATCTTTCTATCGGATTCAACCATTTATTTTTCCTCCCAGGTGACACCCTGAGACATATAAACCTAGTCAGCCATACGATCCCTACTTCCAATGACGCACCAATTTATACCAAACAATACAGACACCCAAGAGTACACAAAGATAAATAACAAAAACAAGTGACCAAACTCCTTGATCAGAACATTATCACACATTCTTCATCTTCTTACAATTCTCCGGTCCGGATCATCCCCAAGAAATCAGATGCTAGCGGCGAAAAGAAGTGGCGAATGGTCATTGACTTCCGGAAACTGAACGAAAAAACCATTAGCGACGCTTACCCGCAACCAAATATCGTCGATATCCTAGATCAGCTAAGCTCCGCAAAATATTTCTCAACGTTCGACTTGGCTTTCGGGTTCCACCAAATTCCAATGCATCCCGATCACAGCGCAAAGACCACTTTTTCGACTCCTCACGGCCGTTTCGACTATACTGGAATGCCATTTGACTTAAAAAATGCGCCATCCACCTTTCAACGTCTAATGGATCAGGTTTTATCGGGATTACAGGGTACAGATATGTTTGTCTATTTGGATGATATAGTCATTTACTGCCGATCCTTGGAGGAACACGAAACCAAATTTCGGAAACTCATGAAGAGATTGTCTGATGCAGGACTAACCCTGCAGCCAGACAAATGTGAATTTCTGCGTAAAGAAGTAGCATACCTAGGTCACGTCATCACTCAAAATGGATTGAAACCTAATCCAGAGAAGATATCAGCATACTACCGAAGATTCATTTCTAACCTTTCAAAAATTGCTAGACCTATTAATAATTTGCTAAAGAAGAATAGCCCTTTCCTATGGACAGCAAAACATCAATTTGCGTTCGAAACACTACGCGATAGTCTGTGTCGAGAACCGATACTGCAGTATCCAGACTTCGAAAAACCCTTCATCCTAACAACCGACGCTTCAAAGTATGCAATAGGAGCAATACGTGGTCAAGACAAAGATGGCGAGGATTTACCAATCGCGTATGCATCGAGGGTGTTACAAAAGGCCGAAATCAATCACTCGGTGTCCGAAAAAGAATTCTTAGCAGTCGTTTATGCCGTCAAACATTTTCGTCCTGACCTTTACGGTAGAACCTTCACTCTGGTAACAGACCACGAACCACTAAAGTGGATCAAAAACGTACGGGACCCGACTTCTCGTTCAATGCACTGGAGACTGGAGTTGGAAGAATATTCGTGCGTCAAAAAACATAAAAAAGGAATAGCAAACTGTAACGCAGACGCGCTCTCCAGAAATCCACCTGTCGACTCTTTCCGAATTCTACCTATTACCTCAAAACGACCACGACCCGATACAGAATGCTCATCTACTGACGCCCACCAGCGCGCCAAAGTAGCTCACCAACACCCAACGCGTGCTCGCGAACCAGATACGCTATCTTCGTCTACCAACGCTCACAAACGCACCAAAATAGCTCACCAACACCCAACACGTGCTCGCAAACCGGATACGCTATCTTCATCTACCGGCGCTCACAAGCGAATGAAACATGTAGACCAGCACCCAATACGAGCGCATGGATCTGCACATGAATCCACCAGCCCTTCCCCACGAAGACGAAACAAAGCATTACAAGACACTTAGACTTCTACTGTTACCTCTGACTCAAGTGCCAGTATGACTGACAATAGCAGCGCAACGGAGGCACCGATCGTAGTCGATAAAACGATCAAGCAAACTACGGAACGAGTTCAACCACTCACCTCATCTAAATCACACCAAAACTCCGGTAAGCCCCAGGGTTGTAGTGTTAAAATACGTGAAGAACAGTCCGACACACTGAATAAGCCGACACCCGAAGCCACTACCAGTAAAGGACGAAATTACGCCCCTCGATTCACGGAATTCGTAACAGATCTTAACCACCTACCATTAACGCATAGTAAATTTATTCAAGAGATACGCGCCAATCTCCGCGACAGACAAGATAACCTAGCCCACTGCATCTCGGCAGACTGCAAGACATCACGAGGAGTCGCGGGACAACTAATCAATAGGAAAATAATCACCCGAGATCAACTACAACAACTAGACCCTGAAGTAACGACCGTATTGACACTGCCACATGGTAACCGCCTCATTTACAATCTAGTAACCAAAAAATACCACTACCAGAAACCAACTGAAGAGACACTGTTCAACACCCTAGTAAATCTAAAGAATTGCTTAGAACAAGACAAAGTCAAATCGCTCTCGATTCCAAGACTAGGCTGCGGCTTAGATAAGTTAGACTGGAACCTTGTTAATCGGATGATCTATTACATATTTAAAGACTGCGATATAATGATCACCATTTGTAATTATCAAAACCCGACTTATGACTCGACATCTTCTGAATCTGAAGCAGACGCATCAACACCCAGAACCCCTGCTCCCCCTTTAACTCGTCGGCCAATGCGTCGGACCGGCACTAGGTCAGCTTCAAGACATGCTCTGGTTTCTACTCCCTCGCGCTACCCAACTGATATCTCGGAGAGTGACTCCGTGAAACGTGATCCGGAGTCAGCTGTTGAGGACACGGATAGCGATGCCTCCGTTGTACCTACGGCAACGCTACCACCTTTAGGCTCACAACGTCGCGACAATCCCGAAGAGCGAAAACCGGACCGCCCCCATATTGACAATGACAACTTTTGTTGCTTAGATTATTTCATACAAAATCAAAATGACATATTACCAACACCCAACGTAACCGAAACTAATGACGGACTTCTCATGTTGTGCGACAATTACGCTCATTTCGTATCAGCTAATTGTGGTTGGACAGAAGGACTAGAAAAACAGTTGATAGACGGAAATCTAGTAAGCATGGAATCCTTTCAAAACCAGAATCCAGAAATATCCGACGTAATTAAAACTCGGTTGAAAAACAACAAATACATATTTACCCTCGTAGTGAAACCACGTCAATCAGACCCGGGCAGACTTGACGACATTTTCTACACGTTAGTTAACTTGAGGATTATCTTGTCCGGACTAGACATTCGGTCCATATCATTCCCCGTGTCAGGACCAGGAGTTGATGATATTCTACGATCTATCTTTAAAAAACTAATTTATCACATTTTTGCGGATTCAGACATTCGAGTAACACTTTGTAGAAATACTACAATTATACCAGACGAACGATTACGCGAAGACATGATCAAAGAGTACCACGAGTCACTGATCGGAGGACACCAAGGCGTTACAAAAATTTTCAATAAAATAAGAGAAAAATATTTTTGGCCAAAAATGGAAAAGCAAATTCAAAATATCATCAGATCTTGCGGCAGTTGCCAGAGGAAAAAACTAGTCAGGATCAAAACAAAATTACCCATGGCAATCACTGACACGCCCGCAGAGGCCTTAGACAAAGTAGCTCTAGATTCAATTGGTCCACTCCCTGTTACGAAATCGAATAACCGCTACCTTTTGACGATCCAGTGCAATCTGACCAAGTTCTTAGACGCCATTCCAATTCCCAATGCTACGGCAAAGACGATAGGGACAGTATTCGCTAAAGAATACATCACGCGCTATGGATCCCCACGAACTATACTCACTGACCAGGGACAAAACTTCATGAGTACCACTTTTAAAAAAATATGCAGGCTCTTCAAACCTAAACAACTACGAACAACCGCCTATAGACCGCAATCAAACGGCTCATTAGAAAGAAGTCACCTCGTAATTACCGAATACATCAAACATTACACCAACGAAGGTAAAGATTGGGATGAATTCATACGTTTCGCCATTTTCTGCAATAATACAGCGAAACACGACAGTACACATTATACACCTCACCAGCTGATCTTCGGCTCGGAAGCTAAACTACCGACAGATGCGATACTAAGCAACACATCCACGCATACATACGATACATTCCTCCTCGATCTAATAGCGAATCTCACAGACATCCGTAAACGCGCCGCGTTGAACCTGAAACAAGCTAAACAGAAAAGTAAAGAACACTACGACAGAACGATTAACCCACAACGATTTGAAGTAGGACAAACTGTCTACCTATTGAACGAAACAAGGTCAAAATTCCAAGATCATTATAAAGGCCCATATGTAATCAAATGAATAATAGATGACGTTAACGCCGAAATATACCTCACGCTAAACAAAACAAAAATAGTTCATCTTAATAAACTGAAAATCGCACATACATAGTAAAATTTCACATTAACACCTTCAATAGCAAACACAGTACAACCAACAAACAGGGTATGGCAATCCAATCAAGCTAAATATTATCCACCCACCTACTTTTTCTGACCTACCCATTCCCAACGAAGTAGAAACCCATGATGCAGTTCCTCACACACCACCTCCGCTTCCTTTAAACCCACCAGTACTTAAAACCTTCCGAAAACCTTATTACAAATAGGCAACTACTATATTGCTACCAAGATCTGCTGTTGCGCTGTCAAACAGACATAAGTAAAATAAATACTTGTGTAGACTACTGCACTAAAATGATTGTAATGACGATCTTATACCCTTAGTTTACAATTAGCCCAAAATATATGTACACTTATAACCGATATCATTGTACGAATAGGTCAAACTCTGTATCTCGATATATCAGAAAAAAAAAAAATATAGTATTACTTAGTACCCAGCGAATCAAAGAAATCATTGTTGTTTAGTCTTAAGTGTACTTACCCGCTTTCATGCGCATTATCCCTAGGCGCCTAGCTTTAAGCAACATTATGTAACCATAGTATTATAACTATATGCCTTACGCTCATACGTAATCCAGGATATAAACCATACACTACCTAT
This sequence comes from Neodiprion pinetum, assembly GCF_021155775.2. Taxonomy (NCBI): domain Eukaryota; kingdom Metazoa; phylum Arthropoda; class Insecta; order Hymenoptera; family Diprionidae; genus Neodiprion; species Neodiprion pinetum. The sequence continues at coordinate 20,858,169 of NC_060233.1, forward strand.
AATAAGATAAATTGTAAAACTAATTTTAAGCACATACTTTAAAATCGTGTTTCACATTTCCACCTTCTTGCTCCCCATATTCGGGACCATACCTACCGCTATGCTCCCTCTGACGGGGGGGGGGGGGGGGGGGGGGGGGGTGTTACGCCCAGCATACCTCCTCACTCTATTTTTCCTACTCGCTAACTCTCCTACAGTTCTTACATTAATCTCATGATCTCTGTCCTGTCCTCTTATCTCTACGTAGTCTCACGCTATTTACTATCGCGCTTACTCATCAAATTCCATTCCCTACTCCTAGCATTGTCACACCTTTTCTGCACCCTTACGTTTCGCGTCTTGAGGAACACTCCTATTCTAACTCTCAACAACGTCACATCCAGACTTCTCACATAGCTTCATACAGCACATTTCGTTTTTACCGCCATCTGAGCTTCCTCGGAATAAATATATTAGTAATATCTCAAATAAACCCTACGTTATTCAATCCTCATCCTGATTTCCGGTTGTCCTGGAACGTAAAAACGAAGCCAACCAGTTTACTCTTACCGCTCAGGAGTAACACTTCTCACGGACGTAACAAAAGTAAATTCAAAATTATAATATATATATATATACATATATACACTTCTCGCAAAAATTAAGGGAACAACAGAATTTTCGAAATTTTTTGGTGATTTTCAACAGGCTGTATTTCAGTGAAAAATGGTCGTACAAGAAATAAGAAAACAAAGCTTTTAAAGGTTGAAGACTCTAGTTTTTGAATTTTTTGGTTAAAAATTTTTTAAAGCACTATTAGTCATGCAATCCTTGGATAAAGCACGGAGAAAAAATTTTCAGAATTTTTTACATTTTTTTTTTCGCTTTACGGGCATGGAAAAATTTTTCCGAGTTAAACCAATGCATAGGTTGCATAGCCTGTTCATTCAGCTTCAGAATGCTTTTTTTTAAACCTCGATACGACCATTTGTCTTTGAGATATCGAATTTTGAATGCTAAAGGATCCTTTTTCGATCAACTGCCGATATCTCTGGAACTACTGGTCGCACAGCGAGCCGAAGGGCGGTTTCTTTTTCTGCAGAAAATTTCCTACAAAAATCTGTCAAGGTTGATGTCAAAAAAAAATTTTTTCCACCTGTAGCGTTAACGTGAAAAAAAAACAAAAAAATGCCATTTTGCCTTTTTTTGGATAATCGACTGTATCTTCGTCAATACTGGGGGGAAAGCTTAGGTTAGAAGAAAATTTTACAGCCTAATGTACCCCAAAGGTCCCCCTAAATCGGTAAATCGATCGGTTTAGCGGTTTTCCTGGACCGATTGATTGAAATTTTGAAAAAATTAGGGGAACGAGGTTTTTGTTTCTTAAGGAATTTTTGGGAAATCGACTGTATCTTTGTATATATATATATATACATATATATATATATACACATATCATACATTGATATATTATACATCAATACAATTGAATATAAATACATTCAATTATATATATACAGGGTGACCACGATAAGGTGGCCACCCCCCTCCAAAATCTAGCCGTGTGATAATTTGAGAAATTTTTTGCATAATTTTTAAAGGATTTGCGACGATCTCTCCGATAGTGAAGTCAAAATTTTTTTAGAAACAACCGTTTTTGCTCGCGAAAAAAAAATTTTCGATTTCGAGACCAAAAATAGGGTTTAATTTTTTTTTCTGAAAATACGCAAAATCCTGAGCGCGGATATCAAAAATTTTCCGGGATTCGTCAAACCAATCACCCAGAAATAAATCTCAAAATTCGAACTTTTTGTCGAAAATTCGGTACTAACTGGCGGAACAGGTGGAATTGAAATATCTGGCAAAATCGACCAGCGCCAACTTCACCCGAGTCCAGGTAGCGGTATACGATATGTCATTGACGATTCTGCGCGATGAGTTTCGTTGGACTGACTTTCTCTGTTTGCAGCTAGGCGAGCAGCAAGATTAGTAGTTTGAAAATATCTGCATTGAGAGAAGCGTGACAAAAACGTCCGCATTTAAAATTATCAATGATAATTACACGAAAGCAGCATAACGGGAGGTTAACAAGCATTTTGTTATCATCGGTTGCCAGTGACAACCGTTGTAGCACGGAGGTTAGCGAACGCTCGCGCGTGGCCGATCCGGCCGATCAAGATCCCGCTATTACCGTTTGCCGACGCGGCGACGTCGAGATGATGTAGCGCAAAAATTGAAATTCTTTCGAAAATGATCATCGAATCATCCCGATTCCGTCAAAGTGCAGCATTATTGACAAAGGCTTATCACTCTTATTTTACACAAAAATGATTTGAAGAAACGAACAGAATCCACCCGAATTTTGACAGTGTATTGCTTGTTCGTCGCAAAATTCTAGGTCAGTTTATTTATATTCTGGAGAACGATGCGCGAAAATTGGTTAATTCTGACACCGTGTATTTACTTTCGTACGTCGAATATTTCCGCGGCAACAAAGCACATGGGTGGCCGACTTTTCTGTGATTCTAGTAGTAACAATGAGCGCAATATTGCCACGACCCAGCGTTATTTTCACGCAATGATCAAACCGGGGACAGTAAACCACGGTTCGAAATTATTTTCGATGAAAATATGCCGTTGCATTCTGGAATTTCGTTAATTGTCCGACAAATTGATACGTAATGCGTAAGAACGAAATGACTCGCATTTGTTTAGAACGAAACCCTTCCATTGCTCTTTACTTCAATACGAAAATCGTACTATTCTTATCCAGATGACATAAGTATGTACGAAGCACGACAGGCTGAGGTATCGTTAAAGTACGGCGAAAGTATGGCCGATGTTATGACAGAAGTAGAAGCATGAAGGAATAATCGTCAGGTTATGATTCATCTACCTTTTACCTGTGATTTTTCCATTTCGTGGGCGACAAAGACAGTATTTTTTCGTAAATGCGATCGCTACGCTTCACTTTCCATTTCAATTCAATGACAGTTCGTCAATGACAATAATTAGCAAACTAATATTGAGTTTGTAAACCGATGCAGAGATTTGATACTTAATTCTATACAATTCCTTACAGATATGGTAATACAAATGTTTGATTGGTTTTTACATGTGCAATGAAATATTTTGTTTCATTCAAAATATGTACAATGCGTAAATTCGGGAATCCGTTATTTTTTCGGATCGCGCATAGTATTGCACAACAGAATTATGCACCTTCGATACTCCTCTTATGTTAATCCGTCCTCCTCGCTGAAAATTTTTTCAACGAATGCTGAAATTTACAGGGACGCGGGCATAATATTTGCAATGTTGCCCGCTACATTTCATACATTGAATAATGCGTAATTACTTTTCACTGCGTAATAAATATTCTCCGGCATTGCTTCGTGTTTGCCTTTCCCGGTTGGACTCATCTCTGTCAAACTATCGTTGTCTAAGATAATTTTGAAGAGTGCTCGGTTCGTTTCTTTCCGACTCTTGTACATAATCTCTGTGACGGCGGCCATTTGCACATTGTCAACCCACACGTCGTACCCTATGCTTAACCGTACTTGATGACAATTTAAAAATGATAATTATCTTATCAAAATTAGTGACCATTTAGTGTAAAAGTATTACCAACAGATCGTTTTCCGCTACTCGGTGCTGTTACTTTCAGGACAATTTGAAAAGTGTTCCATGAATTCGTTTGATTAACGCATTTATTCGTTTCTTTGTTTTAATTGCGACTGTAGTCGCAGTTTCATAATGTAGCTACACAACATTTTGTTGGAGACATTGAATTGATGCATTATTTACTGAAAATTTAATGCATTATGAAACGGACGCAGCATTATTGTAATTGGTGTATTTTTTCACAGATCACGAGTGCACCACCTCGACATACAAGTTTGAATTTCTGAATCGACGTGATCTGAGATACTGTATTCGTGCGTGTACATATAATTATTTTTAATTATTTAATTTATTTATTTATTTATTGATTCATTCATTCATTCATTGATTTAATTATTCATTGATTCATTCATTTATTTATTCATTGATTCATTCATTGATTCATTCATTGATTCATTCATTTATTTATTCATTCATTTACTTATTTATTTATTTTTTTTTTTTTTTTTTTTTTTTCTTTGCGTATGGCCAAATCGGTGGGGAAATCCTTTATGGACCGCCCTAGGTAGGGTACCGTCACTCCCAGGAGTGTGGGACTCGCCTTACAGAATACCCACTAAAACCACCACCAAAAACCGTTCCTTGCTGTCGTCCACACCCCACGGAACTGTCGTCGTACCTGTTTTTGAGAATCAAATATCACGATTAGAACAATACGAGGCAAATATTTTGATAAAATTGAATCTAACAAACGGATGTGAACTAGACTTTTCACCATTTTCGTGACACCATTCTCGCGTTACAGAAACGCTGAAACTCAGGTTTATTTGCAATAAGATTTATTAGAGTTCAGTAGTATTCAATACGAGCCTGTAGTAAAAAGAAACTTGTCTTGTATTTCATTTCTGGTCTCGTTCTGTGTTATCGTCCGCCAAAAGCCATTCCTAGCTGTCGTCCACACCACACGGAATTGTCGTCGCATCTGTTTTTGAGAATCAAATATGAGGATTAGAAAAATACGAGGCACATATTTTGATAAAATTTGATTTGACATTTTTGAAACTACAGATGCAGTTTAACGTGCATCAAAAACAAGCGAATGTACACTCGACTTTTTACGATTTTCGTGACACTATTCTCGCGTTACAGAAACGCTGAAGCTCAAATTTCTTCGCAATAAGAATCAATCATTAGAGTTTTGTTGTGTTTAATACGAGCGTTTAATGGAAAGAAACTTGTCTTGCATTTCATTTCTCGTCTCGTTCTGTGTTATCGTCCGCCAAAAGCCATTCCTAGCTGTCGTCCACACCACACGGAACTGTCGTCGCATCTGTTTTTGAGAATCAAATATGAGGATTAGAAAAATACGAGGCACATATTTTGATAAAATTAGATTTGACATTTTTGAAACTACAGATGCAGTTTAACGTGCATCAAAAACAAACGAATGTGCACTCGACTTTTTACGATTTTCGTGACACCATTCTCGCATTACAGAAACGCTGAAGCTCAAATTTCTTCGCAATAAGAATCAATCATTACAGTTTTGTAGTGTTTAATACGAGCGTTTAATAAAAAGAAACTTGTCTTGCGTTTCACGTCTGATTTTGCCAGCTCTTCGTGTCCGCCGACAGCCGTACCTTGCTTATCCTCGAGATCCCACGGGACTATCGTCTAACCTATTTTCAACAATAAACAGCACAATAAGAAAAATACGAGGTGCCTTTTTGATGATAACGATTCCTATGTTATTCAAACATCATATACAGTTTTGTGTGCGGTAGAAAACAAAGAGAGTTTTGACGTCCCACCACTTCTGTTATACTATTTTCACACATCTGAGGATTTTTTTTTCAACCCTCTGAATAACAATAATAATAATTCATGACAGTTTCGCGTTGTCAATCATTGAAGATTTGTAAAAAGAATCATATCTCACATTTCATTCCTGGTTCCGTTGCCTGAGGAGATGCTCGATGTGCCCTCCGTTCTGCTGGACAGTGAGTGCGAGCCGTTTCCGGATAGACCCTCGCACCCGTTGCATCTCCCTAACAGGAATAGCGGCACACGCTTCGGCGATGCGGTGGCGCATGTCGTGTTTTGTTGTGGGGGCCCGTTCGTAGACGATTTCCTTGACTCTACTCCAGAACCAGAAATCACAGACGGTGAGATCTGGTGAGCGCGCTGGCCACCTAACCGGACCTCTCGTACCGATCCAGCGCTCCGGGAACATGGCGTCCAGGATTGCCTTGTTCGCGTTACTGTTGTGGGCAGGGGCCCCGTCCTGCTGCCACCAAACCTGGTCCATACGGATGGGGTTTCCGTCCATCAGGCGGGGGAGTTCCTCGGTGAGTACGGTCGTGTACTTGGCTGACGTGAGATTTCCGTCGAGGAAAATGGGCCCGACGATCCTGTCCTGTAGTACTCCAACCCAGACGTGGAGCTTCCAACGGTGCTGGTTGTCCTGTTCGACGATCCAGTGTGGGTTTTCCGGAGCCCACCAACGACAGTTCTGCTTATTGACGAGTTCGAGGTTCGTGAACAGCGCTTCGTCCGTGAAGCACACGTTCCTGAAGAAATCGGGATCCTCCTGCAGACGCTCCAGTCCCCAGCGACAGTACGTCAGTCTTCGTTCGGCATCACCTGGGCACAGCTTTTGCACCGGCTGGTACTTGAACGGACGGTTCAGCTCGCGTGCGATTTTTCTCACAGATTCTCGAGGAACCTCTGTAGGGAATTAATTACTCCTTTTAGAAAGCACGAAGAGACAATTATCGCATTGACCCCTAAATATACGTTGAATTTGTGTCCAGGATTGTCTCGTCTCTAATAAATCTCACCCAACAGAACGAGGTATGACTTGGTAATAAAATTTCGCATCAAACCGACGGGGAAATATCTCGCCGAACTGACGAGTCAATGGATTTTCGGCTTAATTACAATTCACCTGGATGAATGTAGAATAACTTGATTAATGAGAATTAACTGAATCACTAAATATAACTGAAATGTTTAGAATTAACTGAGACACAACTGAATTACGGAAAATTAAATCAAGTATATGGGCTATTCCGCGTCAACCGGATCAGTCATCTCTCAGATATTTTTTTAATTCGGCATGTGGATTGTGTGGGAGAAGTTAGATTCTTGTGCCAAAGCGCGAATCTCATAATGCAAAATTCGATTTTTTATTAACAATAACAAATTAGACTCCCATTTTTTTCAAAAATTCATAACCTTGGCAAAGAATTAGATACAATATATTTTTTTTTCAAATTACGCGGAAAGCTCCATAGAATTTAAAAAAAATACGAAACGGTAAAAAAAAGTTGTTATCAATTGTTTATTTAACAATTAATTTTTCAAAGATTTTTAAAACAGTGACTGACACGATCAAAAAATTTTTTTTAAATTCCGACATGTTCCTTGAACTGTACTACAACCTGTGAATTAATTCCAGAGAGGTGTTTTTTTTCGTTTTCGAGTTAAAAATCATTAAAGGTGTCGATGCGCATGAAATTGCGGCGCGCCGAGTCTCTACGTAATGGCGGGCGGCCGGTTGCCGTCCACCGCTACACCGCGGTGGCGTCGCAGGGTTATTTCAGTCATTTTCACGATGTAGGACACGATTGGAGAATCTGAAAAAAATACTGTACCTTCACAAGGCCTGCTCAAAGCGATAAGTGAAGTTTCAAGAATGTGTTTTTATTTTAAAATAAGTAGCAAGTTATGTAATTATTATCATTTATGTGCCCTTTCATGGTGTGTAACCGTTATTTTGAATCTCTGTAATAAAAAAACGGTGAAAAACACATTCCTGAAACTTCACTTATCGCTTTGAGCAGGCCTTGTGAAGCTACAGTATTTTTTTCAGATTCTGCAATCATGTCCTACATTGTGAAAATGACTCTAAAATAACGCTACGAGGCCACCGCGGGGTAGCGGTGGACGGCAACCGGCCGCCCGCCAATACGTAGAGACTCGGCGCGCCGCAATTTCATGCGCATCGACACCTTTAATGATTTTTTACTCGAAAACGAAGAAAAACTAAAGTCTGGAATTGATTCACAGGTTGTAGTACAGTTCAAGGAACATGTCAGAATTATAAAAAAATTTTTTGATCGTGTCAGTCACTGTTTTAAAAATCTTTGAAAAATTAATTGTCAAATAAACAATTGATAACAACTTTTTTTTACCGTTTCGTATTTTTTTTTTTAAATTCTATGGAGCTTTCCGCGTAATTAGAAAAAAAAATATAGTGTATCTAATTTTTTGCCAAAGTTATGAATTTTTGAAAAAAATGGGAGTCTAATTTGTTATTGTTAATAAAAAATCGAATTTTGCATTATGAGATTCGCGCTTTGGCACAAAAATCTAACTTCTCCCACATAATCCACATGTCAAATTAAAAAATATCTCAGACATGAGTGATTCGGTTGACGCGGAATAGCCCATATTCAAATAACTTTGGGTTCATGCCAGAATTATATGTTTACAGAGAGTAAAAATTAAATAAAAATGTGAAATGAAGTAGAGTTAAGAAAAATAATTTGAATTAATTGGAAATGCGATAGAACGAATTCAAAACTTTTCAACCTCACTTGAATTAGCGGGAATTATCAAGAATTGAAATTTATGAATTGAAACGAATCAAGTTGAATCATATGAATCTACCTCACTTAAAAGAATTGATTTCAAATAAGAAAATTAAGTTAAATCACATTAATTTATTCAGATTAATTCAACTCAAACAATTACCGTGTTACTCAAATCTCGAATTATTTCCCCCTCGCATGAAACGAACAGTTCAGGTTGCCCGCGCACCATTGATTTTAATTCGAATAACTAAAATACGGTTAATTCTGGTCAGTTGGAAATTTCTGGAAACGCCGGAAGCAATATTTAAAAAATCATCTAATCACGGGGTCGATCTGAAATTGATGAAAACACGAAATTGAATTATTTAGCGTTCTCACAGATCCTGGAAAAGGTTTGGATATTCTTCACCCCGAAGCGGATACACGGAAAAATGTTGCACGGCAATTGGTAGTTTTATAGACACTATTGCGTCAAAAAAATTCAAGAAAACCAATAATAGAGAGTGTTGAAATTAGCGAATTTGGCACGGAATGCCCCATACGTACATCTGAGAATAAATTAAATTGAGAAAAAATATAACGAAGAAAAAAGGAACGTACGCAGTGTCCTCGCGAGGCGTCTGAGGCTCTGTCTTCCGTTTTCCTGGACGGCGTGTTCCACCGCTGCTCGGACTGGGCCATCACGCACCGGCTTGATGCGCTGCTCTCGTCCCCGCTTCAGCACGCCGTGCTCCTGCTCCGTTGCCGCCAGCCTAGAGATGAAGTTTCGCATACTCGAATCATACATTGTTGCAAAGTTTCACAAGCATCGGCTTCTTGCAGGAAAAAAATCGACGTAGCCGACAGTTATGTCGCATAAATGTTTGAAATATATTATTCAGGGCAATGCGCGCCAGCTGCATAGAGTTCTAGTGCAAATTAACACGATTATGCAATTCTGAAAATTATTTCATTGCGAACATCGTACCTTCGAAAAGACTGCCTCGACGGTGGCTGCCCGTCCTCCGGGAATCGCTCTCGGTACATCCTCGCCGATCCTGTAAAATTGTTCCCGGTCTCCGCCAGTATCCGATGCATCCTGGTCGTCCGCACGTCCCTGTCCATCTTAATCTCTAATTTTCTAGTACAATTATTCTAACAATACAGCTACAGTAAATCAACGTTGGTAAGATTATTGGTAAAATAAAAATATTCTTCAACAGCTAACTACGCTACAGTTAAACGTGTAAAATTAACAATTATCACAACACTTTACGGTAACTTAACGATTATAAACGTAATGAGAATATTTAAACGATTGAAACTACGGGTAATGCAACGAATAAACGTGGCGATAATCTCGTTTTTTTTTAAGTTTTGGTTGAAACTCGGATATCGGCTGGTGACGCTTCGAGCGAATCTTAGCGTCTGTTTGCTGAAATTAGCTCGAAACAATGCCAGATCTTCGATTGTCATTTACTACGCCTGACGCGCCGAGCTGCGTCTGTTGGTTATTTCACGAACTGTCGGACAGCAGCGTGTAATAACAAATGAATACATTCGGGACCGTACGATATCCTAATTATTGTAACCAACGGAAAGAAATTGTAAGGAATTTCGCCTTGCGCTATTTCTGAGGGTCACACTTAGCGTGATGTTTAAGAAAAAAATAAGTGATGAGGATTTCAAACTAGACGTTTCAAGCTTCGAAATGCTTCTTGGTTTTTTACGATTCGACTATTTTTCACCAAGTTACAGCTCTTCAAAAATCACTGAAAAAAGTTAGAAATCCTACTGTTCCTTTAATTCTTTTGCTGAGTGTATCTCTTCTGATATTAAGACTGCACGCAGAAATGTACCAAATTGATCAATTTTTACCAATTCAATGGAACCGTGTCCGATTATTTTGTTTAAATCGATTAATCGATACATCGATTATTCTCAGATAAGTGGCCATCACTAGCATTGATCTCAACAATTTCAACGTTACTTACCACTCCAGACCCACAATGAATCGACGAGGAAATAACTGGGAATTTGAATGACACCATATTTTTTTTAGTTGAATTAATTGAATTTATTCATGTAATTCGACTTCATTTTTCTATTCCAAATAATAATTATTATTTTTCCTCAAATTCGGATAGATTTATTAAATTCAAATTGCTTCATTTGAATTCAGGTATTTGGAAATTTTCTTCTTCCTGATTTAAAATTACTTTTTTATTTGAATTTAATTATTTTTCTCTCTAAACATAAAATTTTGGCACGAATCTAAAGTTATTCAAAGTAACTTGACTTATTACAACTCTTCCTAATTCAGTTATATCTCAAATAATTCTGATGATTTCGGTTATCATTTTTAGTGATTCAGTGAATTCTCATTTATTCAGTTATTTTGTGTCAACTCAGGTGAATCGTAACTGATTTACAAACCTATTGACACGTCAATTCAGCGAGTTATTTTTCCCTCGCATTATTGAAAAATCGGATGTCAATGATGAATTTCAAACTAGTGGAAAAATTATGTTGCAAAGACACAAAAAATGTTCGGAAAGCATAATTCAGATTGATTGAATGACTAATTATGAACCCTAACGGCATATCAACCGTCTAAAATCTCTAGTTTTATGCATACATCGATGATTGGAAGTGTTTTGTAACATTAAATCTTAAATCCGCTGATTTATTTGGAGATTTATTTTTATTTTCACTCGTAGATGTGTGTTTCGTAGTATTGTGTAGCTGGGCATTCGCTTATGTTTCACACACACGAGTGTGCGTCCGTGGGTGTGCGGCCGGCAGCGTGTGCCGCGGCAACAATACCGAGGTCAGCGCTCGAGAAGGGGTACAACACGGAGAGAGGGGGGGTGCCGATATTTACTTTGTAACCGAAAAATAATAATTCACCCAGACGAAGAAAACAGCAATTTCCGTGGCGGCAAATCCAGATGAAATGGTGCACTCTGATTAGCCTAACGCTATCGTTTATAATTAAAAAACTATGCGTCGGACGAGCTTGCGGCAAAGAAATTCTCGGTTGGATTTGAGTCAGGTATCACGCTGGCTGGTCCGTGTCCACCAATTTAGGGACATCCTGTATTTAAACGATTAAAAATACGTGTAATGCTACGAATGAACGTGGCAATAATCTTGATTTTGTGAAAGTTTTGGGTAAAACTATGATTTCGGTTGGTGATGCTTCGAGCGAATCTTAGCGTCTGTTTGCTGAAATTAGCGCGAAACAATGCCAGATCTTCGATTGTCATTTAATACGCCTGACGCGTCGAGCTGCGTCCGTTGGTTACAATAATTAGGATATCGTACGATCCCGAATGTATTCATTTGTTATTACACGCTGCTGTCCGACAGTTCGTGAAATAACCAACAGACGCAGCTCGGCGCGTCAGGCGTAGTAAATGACAATCGAAGATCTGGCATTGTTTCGAGCTAATTTCAGCAAACAGACGCCAAGATTCGCTCGAAGCGTCACCAGCCAATATCCGAGTTTCAACCAAAACTTAAAAAAAATCGAGATTATCGCCACGTTTATTCGTTGCATTACCCGTAGTTTCAATCGTTTAAATATTCTCATTACGTTTATAATCGTTAAGTTACCGTGAAGTGTTGTGATAATTGTTAATTTTACACGTTTAACTGTAGCGTAGTTAGCTGTTAAAGAATATTTTTATTTTACCAATAATCTTACCAACGTTGATTTACTGTAGCTGTATTGTTAGAATAATTGTACTAGAAAATTAGAGATTAAGATGGACAGGGACGTGCGGACGACCAGGATGCATCGGATACTGGCGGAGACCGGGAACAATTTTACAGGATCGGCGAGGATGTACCGAGAGCGATTCCCGGAGGACGGGCAGCCACCGTCGAGGCAGTCTTTTCGAAGGTACGATGTTCGCAATGAAATAATTTTCAGAATTGCATAATCGTGTTAATTTGCACTAGAACTCTATGCAGCTGGCGCGCATTGCCCTGAATAATATATTTTAAACATTTATGCGACATAACTGTCGGCTACGTCGATTTTTTTCCTGCAAGAAGCCGATGCTTGTGAAACTTTGCAACAATGTATGATTCGAGTATGCGAAACTTCATCTCTAGGCTGGCGGCAACGGAGCAGGAGCACGTCGTGCTGAAGCGGGCACGAGAGCAGCGCATCAAGCCGGTGCGGGATGGCCCAGTCCGAGCAGCGGTGGAACACGCCGTCCAGGAAAACGGAAGACAGAGCCTCAGACGCCTCGCGAGGACACTGCGTACGTTCATTTTTTCTTCGTTATATTTTTTCTCAATTTAATTTATTCTCAGATGTACGTATGGGGCATTCCGTGCCAAATTCGCTAATTTCAACACTCTCTATTATTGGTTTTCTTGAATTTTTTTGACGCAATAGTGTCTATAAAACTACCAATTGCCGTGCAACATTTTTCCGTGTATCCGCTTCGGGGTGAAGAATATCCAAACCTTTTCCAGGATCTGTGAGAACGCTAAAAAATTCAATTTCGTGTTTTCATCAATTTCAGATCGACCCCGTGATTAGATGATTTTTTAAATATTGCTTCCGGCGTTTCCAGAAATTTCCAACTGACCAGAATTAACCGTATTTTAGTTATTCGAATTAAAATCAATGGTGCGCGGGCAACCTGAACTGTTCGTTTCATGCGAGGGGGAAATAATTCGAGATTTGAGTAACACGGTAATTGTTTGAGTTGAATTAATCTGAATAAATTAATGTGATTTAACTTAATTTTCTTATTTGAAATCAATTCTTTTAAGTGAGGTAGATTCATATGATTCAACTTGATTCGTTTCAATTCATAAATTTCAATTCTTGATAATTCACGCTAATTCAAGTGAGGTTGAAAAGTTTTGAATTCGTTCTATCGCATTTCCAATTAATTCAAATTATTTTTCTTAACTCTACTTCATTTCACATTTTTATTTAATTTTTACTCTCTGTAAACATATAATTCTGGCATGAACCCAAAGTTATTTGAATATGGGCTATTCCGCGTCAACCGAATCACTCATGTCTGAGATATTTTTTAATTTGACATGTGGATTATGTGGGAGAAGTTAGATTTTTGTGCGAAAGCGCGAATCTCATAATGCAAAATTCGATTTTTTATTAACAATAACAAATTAGACTCCCATTTTTTTCAAAAATTCATAACTTTGGCAAAAAATTAGATACAATATATTTTTTTTTCAAATTACGCGGAAAGCTCCATAGAATTTAAAAAAAAATACGAAACGGTAAAAAAAAGTTGTTATCAATTGTTTATTTGACAATTAATTTTTCAAAGATTTTTAAAACAGTGACTGACACGATCAAAAAATTTTTTTATAATCCTGACATGTTCCTTGAACTGTACTACAACCTGTGAATCAATTCCAGACTTTAGTTTTTCTTCGTTTTCGAGTAAAAAATCATTAAAGGTGTCGATGCGCATGAAATTGCGGCGCGCCGAGTCTCTACGTATTGGCGGGCGGCCGGTTGCCGTCCACCGCTACCCCGCGGTGGCCTCGTAGCGTTATTTTAGAGTCATTTTCACAATGTAGGACATGATTGCAGAATCTGAAAAAAATACTGTAGCTTCACAAGGCCTGCTCAAAGCGATAAGTGAAGTTTCAGGAATGTGTTTTTCACCGTTTTTTTATTACAGAGATTCAAAATAACGGTTACACACCATGAAAGGGCACATAAATGATAATAATTACATAACTTGCTACTTATTTTAAAATAAAAACACATTCTTGAAACTTCACTTATCGCTTTGAGCAGGCCTTGTGAAGGTACAGTATTTTTTTCAGATTCTCCAATCGTGTCCTACATCGTGAAAATGACTGAAATAACCCTGCGACGCCACCGCGGTGTAGCGGTGGACGGCAACCGGCCGCCCGCCATTACGTAGAGACTCGGCGCGCCGCAATTTCATGCGCATCGACACCTTTAATGATTTTTAACTCGAAAACGAAAAAAAACACCTCTCTGGAATTAATTCACAGGTTGTAGTACAGTTCAAGGAACATGTCGGAATTTAAAAAAAATTTTTTGATCGTGTCAGTCACTGTTTTAAAAATCTTTGAAAAATTAATTGTTAAATAAACAATTGATAACAACTTTTTTTTACCGTTTCGTATTTTTTTTAAATTCTATGGAGCTTTCCGCGTAATTTGAAAAAAAAATATATTGTATCTAATTCTTTGCCAAGGTTATGAATTTTTGAAAAAAATGGGAGTCTAATTTGTTATTGTTAATAAAAAATCGAATTTTGCATTATGAGATTCGCGCTTTGGCACAAGAATCTAACTTCTCCCACACAATCCACATGCCGAATTAAAAAAATATCTGAGAGATGACTGATCCGGTTGACGCGGAATAGCCCATATACTTGATTTAATTTTCCGTAATTCAGTTGTGTCTCAGTTAATTCTAAACATTTCAGTTATATTTAGTGATTCAGTTAATTCTCATTAATCAAGTTATTCTACATTCATCCAGGTGAATTGTAATTAAGCCGAAAATCCATTGACTCGTCAGTTCGGCGAGATATTTCCCCGTCGGTTTGATGCGAAATTTTATTACCAAGTCATACCTCGTTCTGTTGGGTGAGATTTATTAGAGACGAGACAATCCTGGACACAAATTCAACGTATATTTAGGGGTCAATGCGATAATTGTCTCTTCGTGCTTTCTAAAAGGAGTAATTAATTCCCTACAGAGGTTCCTCGAGAATCTGTGAGAAAAATCGCACGCGAGCTGAACCGTCCGTTCAAGTACCAGCCGGTGCAAAAGCTGTGCCCAGGTGATGCCGAACGAAGACTGACGTACTGTCGCTGGGGACTGGAGCGTCTGCAGGAGGATCCCGATTTCTTCAGGAACGTGTGCTTCACGGACGAAGCGCTGTTCACGAACCTCGAACTCGTCAATAAGCAGAACTGTCGTTGGTGGGCTCCGGAAAACCCACACTGGATCGTCGAACAGGACAACCAGCACCGTTGGAAGCTCCACGTCTGGGTTGGAGTACTACAGGACAGGATCCTCGGGCCCATTTTCCTCGACGGAAATCTCACGTCAGCCAAGTACACGACCGTACTCACCGAGGAACTCCCCCGCCTGATGGACGGAAACCCCATCCGTATGGACCAGGTTTGGTGGCAGCAGGACGGGGCCCCTGCCCACAACAGTAACGCGAACAAGGCAATCCTGGACGCCATGTTCCCGGAGCGCTGGATCGGTACGAGAGGTCCGGTTAGGTGGCCAGCGCGCTCACCAGATCTCACCGTCTGTGATTTCTGGTTCTGGAGTAGAGTCAAGGAAATCGTCTACGAACGGGCCCCCACAACAAAACACGACATGCGCCACCGCATCGCCGAAGCGTGTGCCGCTATTCCTGTTAGGGAGATGCAACGGGTGCGAGGGTCTATCCGGAAACGGCTCGCACTCACTGTCCAGCAGAACGGAGGGCACATCGAGCATCTCCTCAGGCAACGGAACCAGGAATGAAATGTGAGATATGATTCTTTTTACAAATCTTCAATGATTGACAACGCGAAACTGTCATGAATTATTATTATTGTTATTCAGAGGGTTGAAAAAAAAATCCTCAGATGTGTGAAAATAGTATAACAGAAGTGGTGGGACGTCAAAACTCTCTTTGTTTTCTACCGCACACAAAACTGTATATGATGTTTGAATAACATAGGAATCGTTATCATCAAAAAGGCACCTCGTATTTTTCTTATTGTGCTGTTTATTGTTGAAAATAGGTTAGACGATAGTCCCGTGGGATCTCGAGGATAAGCAAGGTACGGCTGTCGGCGGACACGAAGAGCTGGCAAAATCAGACGTGAAACGCAAGACAAGTTTCTTTTTATTAAACGCTCGTATTAAACACTACAAAACTGTAATGATTGATTCTTATTGCGAAGAAATTTGAGCTTCAGCGTTTCTGTAATGCGAGAATGGTGTCACGAAAATCGTAAAAAGTCGAGTGCACATTCGTTTGTTTTTGATGCACGTTAAACTGCATCTGTAGTTTCAAAAATGTCAAATCTAATTTTATCAAAATATGTGCCTCGTATTTTTCTAATCCTCATATTTGATTCTCAAAAACAGATGCGACGACAGTTCCGTGTGGTGTGGACGACAGCTAGGAATGGCTTTTGGCGGACGATAACACAGAACGAGACGAGAAATGAAATGCAAGACAAGTTTCTTTCCATTAAACGCTCGTATTAAACACAACAAAACTCTAATGATTGATTCTTATTGCGAAGAAATTTGAGCTTCAGCGTTTCTGTAACGCGAGAATAGTGTCACGAAAATCGTAAAAAGTCGAGTGTACATTCGCTTGTTTTTGATGCACGTTAAACTGCATCTGTAGTTTCAAAAATGTCAAATCAAATTTTATCAAAATATGTGCCTCGTATTTTTCTAATCCTCATATTTGATTCTCAAAAACAGATGCGACGACAATTCCGTGTGGTGTGGACGACAGCTAGGAATGGCTTTTGGCGGACGATAACACAGAACGAGACCAGAAATGAAATACAAGACAAGTTTCTTTTTACTACAGGCTCGTATTGAATACTACTGAACTCTAATAAATCTTATTGCAAATAAACCTGAGTTTCAGCGTTTCTGTAACGCGAGAATGGTGTCACGAAAATGGTGAAAAGTCTAGTTCACATCCGTTTGTTAGATTCAATTTTATCAAAATATTTGCCTCGTATTGTTCTAATCGTGATATTTGATTCTCAAAAACAGGTACGACGACAGTTCCGTGGGGTGTGGACGACAGCAAGGAACGGTTTTTGGTGGTGGTTTTAGTGGGTATTCTGTAAGGCGAGTCCCACACTCCTGGGAGTGACGGTACCCTACCTAGGGCGGTCCATAAAGGATTTCCCCACCGATTTGGCCATACGCAAAGAAAAAAAAAAAAAAAAAAAAAAAATAAATAAATAAGTAAATGAATGAATAAATAAATGAATGAATCAATGAATGAATCAATGAATGAATCAATGAATAAATAAATGAATGAATCAATGAATAATTAAATCAATGAATGAATGAATGAATCAATAAATAAATAAATAAATTAAATAATTAAAAATAATTATATGTACACGCACGAATACAGTATCTCAGATCACGTCGATTCAGAAATTCAAACTTGTATGTCGAGGTGGTGCACTCGTGATCTGTGAAAAAATACACCAATTACAATAATGCTGCGTCCGTTTCATAATGCATTAAATTTTCAGTAAATAATGCATCAATTCAATGTCTCCAACAAAATGTTGTGTAGCTACATTATGAAACTGCGACTACAGTCGCAATTAAAACAAAGAAACGAATAAATGCGTTAATCAAACGAATTCATGGAACACTTTTCAAATTGTCCTGAAAGTAACAGCACCGAGTAGCGGAAAACGATCTGTTGGTAATACTTTTACACTAAATGGTCACTAATTTTGATAAGATAATTATCATTTTTAAATTGTCATCAAGTACGGTTAAGCATAGGGTACGACGTGTGGGTTGACAATGTGCAAATGGCCGCCGTCACAGAGATTATGTACAAGAGTCGGAAAGAAACGAACCGAGCACTCTTCAAAATTATCTTAGACAACGATAGTTTGACAGAGATGAGTCCAACCGGGAAAGGCAAACACGAAGCAATGCCGGAGAATATTTATTACGCAGTGAAAAGTAATTACGCATTATTCAATGTATGAAATGTAGCGGGCAACATTGCAAATATTATGCCCGCGTCCCTGTAAATTTCAGCATTCGTTGAAAAAATTTTCAGCGAGGAGGACGGATTAACATAAGAGGAGTATCGAAGGTGCATAATTCTGTTGTGCAATCCTATGCGCGATCCGAAAAAATAACGGATTCCCGAATTTACGCATTGTACATATTTTGTATGAAACAAAATATTTCATTGCACATGTAAAAACCAATCAAACATTTGTATTACCATATCTGTAAGGAATTGTATAGAATTAAGTATCAAATCTCTGCATCGGTTTACAAACTCAATATTAGTTTGCTAATTATTGTCATTGACGAACTGTCATTGAATTGAAATGGAAAGTGAAGCGTAGCGATCGCATTTACGAAAAAATACTGTCTTTGTCGCCCACGAAATGGAAAAATCACAGGTAAAAGGTAGATGAATCATAACCTGACGATTATTCCTTCATGCTTCTACTTCTGTCATAACATCGGCCATACTTTCGCCGTACTTTAACGATACCTCAGCCTGTCGTGCTTCGTACATACTTATGTCATCTGGATAAGAATAGTACGATTTTCGTATTGAAGTAAAGAGCAATGGAAGGGTTTCGTTCTAAACAAATGCGAGTCATTTCGTTCTTACGCATTACGTATCAATTTGTCGGACAATTAACGAAATTCCAGAATGCAACGGCATATTTTCATCGAAAATAATTTCGAACCGTGGTTTACTGTCCCCGGTTTGATCATTGCGTGAAAATAACGCTGGGTCGTGGCAATATTGCGCTCATTGTTACTACTAGAATCACAGAAAAGTCGGCCACCCATGTGCTTTGTTGCCGCGGAAATATTCGACGTACGAAAGTAAATACACGGTGTCAGAATTAACCAATTTTCGCGCATCGTTCTCCAGAATATAAATAAACTGACCTAGAATTTTGCGACGAACAAGCAATACACTGTCAAAATTCGGGTGGATTCTGTTCGTTTCTTCAAATCATTTTTGTGTAAAATAAGAGTGATAAGCCTTTGTCAATAATGCTGCACTTTGACGGAATCGGGATGATTCGATGATCATTTTCGAAAGAATTTCAATTTTTGCGCTACATCATCTCGACGTCGCCGCGTCGGCAAACGGTAATAGCGGGATCTTGATCGGCCGGATCGGCCACGCGCGAGCGTTCGCTAACCTCCGTGCTACAACGGTTGTCACTGGCAACCGATGATAACAAAATGCTTGTTAACCTCCCGTTATGCTGCTTTCGTGTAATTATCATTGATAATTTTAAATGCGGACGTTTTTGTCACGCTTCTCTCAATGCAGATATTTTCAAACTACTAATCTTGCTGCTCGCCTAGCTGCAAACAGAGAAAGTCAGTCCAACGAAACTCATCGCGCAGAATCGTCAATGACATATCGTATACCGCTACCTGGACTCGGGTGAAGTTGGCGCTGGTCGATTTTGCCAGATATTTCAATTCCACCTGTTCCGCCAGTTAGTACCGAATTTTCGACAAAAAGTTCGAATTTTGAGATTTATTTCTGGGTGATTGGTTTGACGAATCCCGGAAAATTTTTGATATCCGCGCTCACGATTTTGCGTATTTTCAGAAAAAAAAATTAAACCCTATTTTTGGTCTCGAAATCGAAAATTTTTTTTTCGCGAGCAAAAACGGTTGTTTCTAAAAAAATTTTGACTTCACTATCGGAGAGATCGTCGCAAATCCTTTAAAAATTATGCAAAAAATTTCTCAAATTATCACACGGCTAGATTTTGGAGGGGGGTGGCCACCTTATCGTGGTCACCCTGTATATATATATATACATACATATATACGTATACTTTTTCACATACATTCATAATATACATCCATATAATGGAATATAAATGAAGGTAATTGAGGTAAATAATGTAATTAAATAAAAAATGATTGTAAATGGAAAGAATTATGAAAAAATGATATGAAATAAAAAATGAGCGAATAATTAAAAATATTCACGATTCTTCTAATAATTATACATCATTTTAAAAAATCGAAATATTGTGGAAAAATTTTTTTTTTTTCAATCTTCCTCTTTTTAAAAGTAAATTGAAAATTATAATATACATATATATGTTCATATATACATATATATGTCTACATAAATATATATATGTATATATATATATATATATACATATATACATATATTTTTTTACATACATTCATAATATACATCCATATAATGGAATATAAATGAAGGTAATTAAGGTAAATAATGTAATAAAATAAAAAATGATTATAAATGAGAGAAATTATGGAAAATTGAAATAGAATAAAAAATTAGCGGATTATTAGAAATATTTAGGATTTTCCTAATAATTATACATCATTTTCAAAAATTGAAATAAGGTAAGAAAAATTTTTTTTTTTCAATTTCCCTCTTTTTAAAAGTAAATTGGAAATCATAATATACATACATGTTTATATGTATATATATATATATATATATATATTATATCAATGTATAATATAAATATATATATATATATATATATACATATATATGTATATATATATTCATATATATTTATATATATTTATATTATACATTGATATGATAGAATAAAAATGAAGGTAATTGAGGTAAATAATGCAATAAAATAAAAAATGATTGTAAATGGAAAAAATTGTAAAAAAATGAAATAAAATAAAAAATAAGCGAATAGTTAAAAATATTTAGGATTTTTCTAATAATTATACCTAATTTTGAAAAATTGGAATATTGTGAAAAAATTTTTTTTTTTTTCAATTTCCTTTTTTTCAAAAGTAAATTGAAAATTATAATATACAAATATATATTCATACATACATATACATATATACATATATATATTAATATATATATATATTGTGACGTGGATTTTTCCTGCTCCTCGGTCACTCGGAGAAAATGACCGAGAACTTACCGCGTGCACAATAATTTGGCGTCCACGATGTACCCTGGATCTAAAACAATATGGCAAAGTTTTTGTTGGGCGCCTGGCGTGATTAACACGCCTCGAAATCATTAATACGCTATTCCTCGGGCATATGCCCGATAGCTCAGTACCGCGGAGAGGGGAGGGGTAATTTTTGGAGAGAGAGAGAGACACTCGAAATACACACGCTATTTAACAAAAGTCAAATGAAATCTTATATTTCATAATAGCGGTGATACAAAACAAAAAAAAATATAATTCAAAAATCGCTCATCGCGAGTCTAAAACTAAACAGAAAATTACACGTAACCTACTCTAATTCTTACTCTAATGAGCTCGCGGCTCCCTAACTAAAACGTCACTCGACGATCGCAACATCCTCATACGCAATTCTCAAAACGTCACTCGACGATCGCAACATCCTCATACGCAATTCTCAAAACGTCACTCGACGATCGCAACATCCTCATACGCAATTCTCAATTCGCAAATTCGCCATTTGTTCTCCATGGCGATGATTGCTCGAAACGAAACTAAAACTAATTATTCGACGGTGCGCCGTCAGGTCTCGCAACTTAAAACACCATGCTCAAACTTCTCGTCTCAACTGCTGCGCAACGCAACGGCAATTTCGACTATACATCGCCTAACCTCGACTAAACACTATCTTAACTAAACGTAAACTTAACTAAGCGCAAGCACCACTACATTTAACTTCAACTATACACAAGCTCAAAGTAACTCAACTCAACCTACATTATCTTAACTAACGGGTACGGAACTCAATGCAGGCGCAACTAAACGTAACCTAAACTATACGCAATCGCAACGCATCCGAACTTAATTCTTTTCAAAATTCCCCAAAACGTTACCCGCTAATCCGAGCACTCCAATTCGGTGCTTCCCGACCTACTCGAGAGGTGACACAAAAAGAAAACGATAACGCGGCTCGACCCGGTACGGCGAAATTCGGCTATACTTGGTTTCACTAACGAGAAAGATTCAACTAAAACCCGTGACTCTATTCAACTTTTTCAGAAACTCAAAATTTACTTTACTCTAACCCGCGTACTCAGGCTACGGTCATCAAGCAAGAGAATCGGCAAAAGAATTTCGAGTACTTTTCTACCACGCAAATCCAAAACGGCTATCCGTTACTCGGCAAGCCTTTTCACAATTATGCTCGAAATTCAATCGCGGGGATAGAAGCAGCGCTTACCTTCTACATCCTTGCAACCCCCTTTCCATTCCCTTCGCGATTTTTGGGCGACTCCATGGCTTCGCGAAACTCCCCCAACACGCGACTACTAATCACGACCGCCAGAACTAGAGTGGTTTCAAAAACCTACCACCTGCCGCAACACGGATCTCGATACGCCATCCCACACGTGACGTCATACCCCCAAGAATACGCAATAATCGATCCGTAATCGATTTCGTCGATCGCGCAACTCGACGCGCACCTTCGATCGCATCGCTGCGCAGAACTTAAAGCTAGCTCGCAATCTCGTCCTCCGCGCAGCTCCATGACGTCTTGGCGGTGAGCGTGGTGCTCCCTCGTCGCTAGTCGGTCCGTCGCGAGTCCGCTGGTCAATTGTTGGCGGGGCGAAGGGGAAGAGGCTGCGGCGCGCCGGCCGCCAGCGGGAATCGCGTCCACCTTGGATTCCCGCGATGCGGGGATCTGCGTCGGCTCCCCCTCCGCAGCCTCGACATCCTTCCTTCGCAATTGTTGCTAGTCCGCCATTTCGCAATTTCCTCGAATTCGGTGTCGACTTCTTGCCTGATGCCGTTGTAGCTCGAAAAATAAAAAAAACAAAAAAAACTGAAATATCTTACGCTGGTCGCTAAAGTGTCCCCTTTCGTAGTTTCGGATGCGTGACTCTAGTCCTGGCGCTCTTTTCCAAAAACTTCGCGACTCAATTTCGGAAATTCCTCAATTTTTGGTTTCGCCCAGGGTTCAAGGAGCCCCTTGTAACGGGCATCAAAAATGCCACGTTACAACATATATACAAGCTATATTAATGGTTTCCACGCGAGGGAAGGGGCGGTCGTCGTCCTGTTACACCGCGGTGGAGGCTGCAGTGATGAAGTGCAGCGATGAGTTGGCGCGGTCCTTGGAGGCGGCGTATACCGGCTTTCCGGAGAGCTAGGCGGTGTTGGAGGGCGGCGATTCTCCGGTTCCGTTGCTCGTTGCGGAGACTCCCACTCGCTGTCAGACTGGGTCGTCTGGGTAGCCGTTGATACTTAGATGCGTTGAGGCTCGGGAAACGGAGAGATCGCTGCCGGAATGCGGCGGTAGTAACTCGGTGACGTCACTCTCGCTCTTCTCACGTCCCACACTGATTGCAGAACCGCCGGTGGCCTAGTCAGAGGCCTTGACGGGAGGTCCACTTGATGAAGCACCCACGGAGCTGGTGGATTGCAAGCACTTGTCTTTTGGGTTGGGCTGGCTGTTGCCAGTTGAACAGGATCCGTCATGCAGTCGTCAAAGTCTGCGTGCTGGTCTGGAATCGTAGCGTTGCGTGGCGTAGTGTGGTGTAGCGTAGCGTAGCAGTTAGTTCGTCTTGGTCAGTTCCGGCGAAACCGAAGTGTCCTGCCGATCGGTGAGATCGGTGGTCTCTCATCGCAGCCTCAATTGGTCTTCAGCAGCGGGAGACCACGTTGGCCGATTACGCGACGCGCTCGGCTGCGTGGGTGGCGTGAGCAGCGCGCGTGACGTAATACTTTCTTCTGTGTCGCGCAACTAGAAAGTGTGAAATGCTTGTTGCGGCGCGTGGGTTGAAAGGCGCGCGACCGACTAGTTGCTTTCACAATGTTGTTGTCAACACTTTTAGAAAACAAAGAATTTAGAAAAAAACAAATTCTTACATTAATTAAATTTTTTAATAAAGAATATAATTATTAAAAAAATCCCATATATTTTTCGATTATTCGCTCACATATTGATTGACATAAAAATATTATTCATTAAAAAAATGCCATTCGATTTACTTTATGGATTGTAATTTGGAACATTTATACAATGGACTAGAACTTATTGAAAAGTTTAGAGAAAACATACAGATGGATCAATGATTAGTTATTGGATTTCGTATTTTTAATTTTTGAAAATTAATTATTTTCCAATTTGAGAAAAATGATTTATTCAAATTATTATTTTTTATATCATTGAATTATTTAAATTGATTGCCTACATTTATATTCAATGATGTTAATGTATAATTTGTATATCTATATAATTAATTAAACGAAAAAAATGATCAATAAATTTATCAGATACATTTCATCCATGTTTATCACAATTTTTAATTTACTTTTGAAAAAAAGAAGAATTTTTTGAAAAAAAAAAATTTTTACATCAATCAAATTTTTTAGAAGTGAATATGATTATTGAAAAAATCCTATATATTTTTTGATTATTTGCTGAAATAATAATTAAAATGAAAATATTATTTATTGAACAAATGCCGTGTAATGTACTTCATGGATTGTAATTTGGAACATCAATACAATAGATTGAAACTCATTTAGAAGTTTGAAGAAAACATACAGATAGATTAATGATAAGTTATTTAATTTCATGATTTCAATTCTTGAAAATTAATTAATCTTTGATTCAAGGAAAATTATCTATCTGAATTAATCATTTGTCACATCAATAAATTATTTGATTCAATTGCCTCCATTTATGTTCGATTATATTATCATATGATTTGTATAAATATGTATATATGGTTGAATTAATAAAAAAAATGATTAATCGGATTATTATTTATATTTTATATATATATAAATATATATATATATATATTATAATTTTCAGTTTACTTTTCAGAAAAAAGAATTTAAAAAAAAAAAAAAGTTTTACATGATCGAATTTTTTGAAAATAATCACAATTAATACAAGAAACCTGTAAATCTTTTGATCATTCGATCACATATTAATTAGAATGAATACATTAATCGGTACAAAAATGCCATTTAATGTACTTCATGGGTTGTAATTTGGAACATTTATTCAATGGATTACAACTTATCAAAAAGTTTAAGGAAAACACACAGATAGATATGTGATTAGTTATTCAATTTCATATTTTTAATTTCTCAAAAACTAATTATTCTTTAATTTTAGGAAAATGAAATATTTAGGTTAATTATTTTTCACATCATTAAATCATTAAATTCAGTTGCCTCCATTTATATTGAATTATATCAATGTATCATTTGTACATATATGTATATATAATTAATTAAATGACACATATCAATTATAAATTTATCATTTATGTTTCATTTATATATATGATAATTTCTGATTTACTTTCGAAAAACAAATGATTTGAAAAAAAAAGTTTTACATTTGTTACGTCCTCCAGACTTCATATTCCTTTCCCACGCTCTTAGTTACCTTACGCTCTGTAGTCTACCCTTATCGTTCGCGAGTCAGCAGGTTCTCCTGTAACTCGCGGCTAGCTTGCCTGCTACATCCAGCAAGACCAGGCAGATCCATCCCAGCACTCAAGCAAGACACCTATCCCTCTAAACGAAGACCATACCCTTTTTCCCTTGACCGACTCCGTTGCATTGACCACTAATAAACAATCATATACTTTAAATCGTTTACCTTCCCTTAATACCGATCCCTTTCTATTCCAGTCCCTTCCTGCATTGGGAGTAGTAGCACGCGAGTGCATAGTCGACGTGAACGGACCCTACAATAGCCAAATAACACCTTGGCTGGGCGTGGAGTAAGCTCCGATTACCGCTCATCGGAGCCTACGCAATCTACCCCGTAACATTTTGGTGGCAGCGGTTTTGCCCGTCGACCTACTCGTCAGTGCAGTGCATGTTTTCTACGAAAGTGTTCAGTGCTCGAAATTTCTAACGCCGTACCAATCAGTGATGGCCGTGTTACGAACGAACTCTGGGCCACAAAGTACTGTGATAGGCACGCAGAACCTATTCAACTCGCCACGGATACAGGCTCTGCAAAGAGTCCCCAATTTCAATAACTCCGTCACATTTTGGTACTATTGAAATTCATCGATAGATACGACGTCGAATAACTGTGTAGCGAGTGGAAATTCAGTGCGATAGCCAAGTTAAGCCGCACACTGCATCTGAACACATCACCCTTCGAACCGACAAATATTGAATGGACCCTTCCCGCTCATTCGGACTCCTGCAACCCTGTTAAGACGAGAACCTGGACCCGAAAGTGACATCGCCCCAGGACCTAAATTACCACACTTATTTATCAACACGCCACGGAGTACCTCATCTATACCCTCCTCGTGCCGACGCATGACGTGTATCGCCTCTTCAAGTTTCACCTGCGTCCAGCTGCCTAGAACCATGCTGTACTCTGTTTTTGCGTTTACCTTCGCCCTGTGAGTCTATTCTAAGTCTTAGTATTAGGTTGATATTTTTATTCCTGTACTTGCAATACCCTGCTTAAGTCAACATGGCACCAACTAACGAAACTGGTTCAAATTTTTGGTAAGTAAAAGATGTCTTGCCGACAATCCCCCCTTTCGACGGCCACAACATGCCCTTTGACTCATTTGTAGAACAATTACGTCACGTAGAGACTCTTATAAAAGCTTCGGATAAAATGACTTTCGCCAAATTTGCGCGATCAAAGGTTACAGGCCCCGCTTCTCAATATTTAATAGGCATTAACTGTAATGACGTCAAGGACATCATAACTGCCCTTAGCCGAGCATACCACCCGGATATCCCCATACGCCAGTTATCTGCTCAATTAGATAGAATTACACAACAACCATATGAGCGCATCATAGATTACTCGTGCAGAATAAGAGCAATATATAAAGGAATAAGCACAGCAATTATAGCCAAACACCCACCAGACTTAGCAACGCTTCTACTGAATGATCTAAAAAAGGATACCTCTAGATCGTTTATTAGAGGGCTTCGGCCGAAATTGGAGTGAAGAATCGCTATCAGACCATTACCAACCTTCGAAACTGCCGTCAGCATCGCCGAAGGTGAAGAAGCCGAGCTAATTAACCGTCAGATGCAATTTTCTGCAAATTATTTTACCTTCTCTACACCCATGTGTCTGCCGTTACCCCCCCCATACTGCTCCTCCGTCACAGGTACCCACCGCGGCCTCCTCTATCCCCCCCCTGATGTCATTGCCCACACGTGGTTACGTTGATCAACCAGCGCCTCGTACCGAACCCGGAACCTACGCCCAAGCGCTCCATCCGAACACCAGTTCTGCTGACCACGTTAATGCTCTGCCCAGCACTTGTCAATTTTGTAACCACCAGGGTCACTCCATCACGGAATGTCACCGTTTGCAAAGTGAAAGATATTGTACCAAATGTCGCAGAATGGGCCACTTCCACAATGAATGCAACATAAACCAAGAACTGCACTGCGACAATTGTAATCGCGGAGGCCACACAGTAGACCGATGTAGATCCTTTCCGCGTAATAACCAAGGCAATGCAGGCTCAAATAAACATTTGAACGGGAACATCGCCCGCGGGGAGAACGCGCCCGCGAGCAATGCAAACAACTAGCGTCCCGATCTTCAAGTCATATCTTCATAACAGCTTCAACTGACCCTCCACTAATTCCGATCGACACCCCCGAGCTAATAAAAATATCTACATTTATTATTGACACCGGTGCAGACGTCAACGTGGTCAAAGAAAGTTCCGTTAGGCCCCTCGTACGACGAACAACCGACGAACGTTTGACGCTGACTGGTATAACAGACGAAAAGACGCAAACTATCGCAAAAACGGTAATACGTTTCAATAATAAATCCCATACCTTTCACTTGGTCCCTGACTCGTTTCCGATTCCGCACGACGGCATCTTAGGCCAGCCCTTCTTACGAAAAGAGAAAGCAACTATTTCTTTCAACTCAAACTCGGTGATGCTTGGATCCTCATTGCCAATCCACTTTAGTAAATTCGATGAACCCTCGTCCGCGCTCGAAAAAACGCGCGTAATTACAATACAGGCCAGTACCGTGAAAGCCATCCCACTAATAGTTGCAAACCCAGACACTAAAGTAGGTTACCTCAAACGCATCGATTTAGGCAACAATGTTCTATGTGATGAAGCGTTAGTTGAAAACCAGAACGGCATCGCTTACTCGTACGCGTTCAATTGTAACGAATCTGCCGTAGAGATAAGACCCCCAACAGTCACCCTAGACGAGTTCGACGAGCCACTGAGTACAGTCATGCCCAACGCTACGCCCACTGCATCGAGTAACCACCACAGCGATGCCCGCACCAAAACCCTCGTTTCGCACCCAGGCCCTCTCCTCTGCAACTCATTAATTCTTTCTGCCGCCAAGCGTACATCGCGACCGACTAATAATCCCCCCTCCTGCCCCATCCAGTCCACTGACCTCGCGCAACTGCAATCCGATCCTCCTATTCCTGACGACAGTACACCCTGTCCCGGTGCCGCAACAGTGCTCTTGACTGACAGTAGGTCAGAAAGATTGGAAGTCCTAAAGAGCAGCTTACATCTTGATCATTTGAATGAGACCGAAAAACAATCTATGTTTAACCTCGTGACAGAATTTAACCATCTCTTTCATCTCCCAGGTGATAAATTAGGCCACACCAATTTATCTCATCACACTATCCCCACGACGGACAATACGCCTATTCATACCAAACAATACCGTTTTCCCAAAATTCACAAAGACGAAATCGAATCCCAAGTTGATAAACTACTCAAACAAAATCTTATTAAACATTCCTCATCTCCGTATAATTCCCCGGTGTGGATTGTTCCAAAAAAACCGGATAGTGACGGCAATAAACGATGGCGTATGGTAATCGACTACAGAAAACTTAACGAAAAAACAGTCGGCGACGCATACCCCATGCCCGATATCACGGAAATCCTTGACCAGCTTGGCTCAGCTAAATACTTTTCCACATTCGACCTTGCTTCCGGGTTCCACCAAATTCCCATGCATCCAGACCACAGCACGAAAACTGCATTTTCGACACCCAGAGGCCATTATGAATTCTCTCGTATGCCCTTCAGACTAAAGAACGCCCCCGCCACGTTTCAAAGGCTCATGGACCAAGTCCTCCTAGGTCTACAAGGCAACGAGATGTTCGTATATTTAGATGACATAGTTATTTACGCTCGAAACTTGCAAGAACATGAAATTGAATTTCGGAAACTAACGAAGCGACTAACCGCTGCTGGTTTAACTCTACAGCCAGACAAGTGCGAATTCTTGCGCAAGGAAGTCGTTTATCTCGGACACCTCATAACTGAGTCAGGAGTAAAACCTGACCCTGGTAAATTAATAGCTGTAGAAGAGTATCCTGTCCCCAAAAGTCCCAAAAATGTTAGACAGTTCCTTGGCCTTTTAGGTTATTACCGATGATTTGTTCCAAATTTTGGAAGAATTGCTAAATGCCTTAACAATTTAACGAAGAAGGATACCCCTTTTATCTGGACGTCCGAACACCAGTCTGCCTTTGAAACCTTACGCGATTGTTTACGCAAAGAACCAATTCTACAATACCCGGACTTCAGCAAACCATTTACGCTCACTACAGACGCGTCAAAATTCGCGATAGGTGCAGTTCTCAGTCAAGATAAAGACGGTGCCGACCTACCGGTAGCATACGCATCCCGAGCCCTTAAGCCCGCTGAATTGAACTACTCAGTACCTGATAAAGAATTCTTAGCCGCCTACTGGAGTATGAATCGCTTCCGCCCCTACATCTATGCTCAGAAGTTCACTTTAATAACAGACCACGAGCCACTTGAATGGGTGAAAAGCGTCAAGAAACCTAATTCCCGTTTATTACGATGGAGCTTAGAACTGGCAGAGTACGACTTCGATACGAAATACAAGTCCGGAAAATCTAATACCAACGCTGATGCTCTGTCCAGGAACGCACCGCCCGACACCGCTCAAATTTTTCCTATAGATGCAAAACGCCCCCGTCCAACGACTGAAGCCTCTAGCGATGAACCAAAAAAACGCACTAAAAAGACTCATCAGTACCCCAGACGCCCTCGACAGACCACAGACGAGTCCACCAACTCATTTCCGCTGGAACACCCTAAAATCTCACAACCCTGTAAGATGATATACTCCTCTGATTTCTCTGATTCCTCTGACCTCTCCGACGATGAGCTCAGCGATAAAGAAACTCCGTTGCTCAAACCCCCCCTCGTTACCCCGGCACCGATCCCAGTACATCGCCAACCTAAACGCCATCGCGAAACAAATTCTTCAACAAGTCCTGGGCGTCATAAAAGACCATACCTGAGCCATTTTTCAGATTCTTCCCTTAGCTCGGATGACTTACAGACCCCAGAAACTGAATCAGGAACCGATGACTTTTGTCCAGCCACCGATTTACCGGGCCCTTCTTATAGCGATTTCCTCATAGAAAGCGAAACTTTTTCTCTCATGCGTAATAGACGTATCAAAGAAATAAGAGCTGACCTATTACAGCAAAAGGATAACTTGGCTCATTGCAAATCGGCTGACTGCCAAATGTCAAAAGGAATCGCGTCAGAACTGACAAAACGTGAATTCATAAATCGCGAACAACTTAGAGAATTCGACCCGAATGTGACTGACGTTATTTCTGTGGAACATGGAAACCGGAAAATCTATAACCTAGTCACAAAGTCCAAATACAGTGACAAACCATTGCCCCACGTTTTTTTTGACACCTTGGTTAACTTTAGGAAAACCTTGCAAGAAGATGGCGAAACATCCGTCTCGATACCATTGATAGGTTGTGGACTCGACAAATTGGAATGGAGCGCGGTACGCAGAATGATCCATTACGTTTTCAAAAATTCGAAAATAAGAATCACCGTTTGCCGCCTCGACTCTCCGCTTCCTGCCACCGCGCGCCCCTGCATTACACCACCACCCGTTTGAACTAACCTCCCTGACCCTGTCCCTTTCACATCTGGATTACCCCCCCGCCGCCATCTCCGAACGGAATCGGAACGTCCGATTAAACCTGCAGCACCTCGTCCGATTTCACCTCCACCCCCACCCACTGACGTCATCATGCCCCCCCCCTGTCGGGCCTCCGCTTCCCGCTAGGAGATACCGCCCCGCTACTTCCAGGCCGACGAACCCTTCCTTATACTCCTGTTCCCCTCCCCCCTCGCCCCTCCCGCCCACCTCTGATAACGACGACAGTTCCGACTTGCTTACGGACGCTGAATACTATACGTGCACTCAACAATTCGACTCCCATATAGAAATTACTGACCACAACCATGACAGTGCTCTCAACACTAACGATGATCAAATTTATGACCCTCACGGTTTCGCATATCTTATTGACAACTTGGACGACATACCAGTATCGGACAATGTCAAAGATACCAATGATGGACTTTTGATGCTCAAAACCAACTATGCGCACTTCATATCGACAGACTGCGCTTGGATCAAGGGTATACCAGCCCAACTTGCCGGCGAGAATATGGTTGACCCAAAAATAGTAATGAGGCCTCGTCCGCGAGAATTTGATATCATTGAATCTACGCACAATAGTCGACGTATTTTCACCCTAGTATTGAAAACAAAAGGCTCAGATAAAAGCAATCTATACGATATCTTTAAGCTATTGTCCAAACTGAAAACGGCTTTAGCCAATTCAAACCTAAAGTCCCTTGCCTTCCCGAAAACCGATGACAGCTTAGACGCTCTCGATCCTCGCGTTATCCGAAAACTTCTATCCTATATATTCGCAGACTTAGAAATTCAAATCATCCTTTGTCGAAACACGACTGTCATCCCAGACGAATGTTTGCGAAAAGAAATAATTAGAGAATGCCACGAATCGTTGATCGGCGGTCATCAAGGTGTCATTAAAATATATAACCGCATTAGACAAAAGTATTTTTGGCCCCGCATGAAAGAACAAATCCAAGATGCCATAAGAACTTGCGAGAGTTGCCAAAGAAAACAATTGGTCAGAGTAAAAACCAAATTGCCAATGATGATGACGGACACGCCTGCCGATGCATTC
This sequence comes from Neodiprion pinetum, assembly GCF_021155775.2. Taxonomy (NCBI): domain Eukaryota; kingdom Metazoa; phylum Arthropoda; class Insecta; order Hymenoptera; family Diprionidae; genus Neodiprion; species Neodiprion pinetum. The sequence continues at coordinate 20,890,114 of NC_060233.1, forward strand.
GACGAAGTGGCATTAGATATTGTTGGACCTCTACCCCTTACTAAATCAAACAACAAATATCTTTTGACGATACAATGCAATTTGACAAAATTTCTGGACGCCATCCCTTTACCTGATGCCACCGCCAAAACTATAGGCGCAGCATTCGCCAAAGAATACATTACACGTTACGGTGCTCCTCGAGCAATACTTACAGACCAAGGACAGAATTTTATGAGCACAGTCATCAAACAACTTTGTAAACTTTTTAAAATTAAGCAAATACGAACCACAGCTTACCGCCCACAGTGTAACGGATCGCTAGAACGCAGTCTCCTTGTTCTCACTGAGCACATCAAACACTACACGGATGCTGGTAAAGACTGGGACGATTACATCCGTTTTGCAATTTTTTGTTATAACACCGCGAAGCACGAAGATACTAACTTCACCCCCCACCAACTAAGTTTTGGCTCTCAGCCAGACTCTCAACAGATGCGAACCCTGCCTGCGCGTATACTCGTTCCTACGATTCCTTCCTTCTGGACTTAATCGCTAATCTATCCCGCATACGAAAACACGCCGCGTCCAACCTACAACAAGCAAAGCATCGTTCCAAGACGTATTACGACCGTAATGTCAACAGCCAAAATTTCGAAGCAGGTCAAAAGGTCTATCTACTGAATGAAACCCGATCCTAATTCGACGACCACTATGAAGGAGTGTATACGATTAAACGTATAATTGACAATAATAACGCTGAAATTTGGATTACCTCCCGAAAAACTAAAATCGTCCATTTCAATAAATTGAAATTGGCACACTCAACCGACGCTGGAACGAATACGAACTTGACCTGCCCAGTTCAGTAGACGCTATCCCCTTCGCCCAAAAAGGTATCGTCCAGCCTAAAATTCTATCACCAGAACAAATTATTTTCAGCCTCAAACATATCCCTCGCCCGCGTCGTACAAAACCCCAAATTCCTACGGGCCATGCCATCCACCACCTGCACCCAGAAGTAATACCATCTCCCGATGACTTGCCCACTCGCTCTTCGTCGCTGCTCCGGATCCAATCGGAAATTGAAATGACGGAACTGGGCATACCTAAGCCGCGTAAATTGCTCCCCGAGCAAAGCCTCAACGATAGCTCCGAACCACTCGAAGTCTGGCGCTAAGCCCTCCGCTATTAGCAATTATATTCTTTCATTGCCTTATTCTGCCCATAATAATCTGCAGCCATAATATAATCATCAGCACGTTGCATAAGTGTCGTTTATAACATACACAATATCTATCATATATACAATATCTATCATATATACCACCACATTTATAAGATGTCATTTAGAAATTTTTTTTTTTTTTCATTCAAATGTATACTAACCCACTTAAACGCGCACTAACATCTAGGCGCTATATTTCAAGACTCTTCTTTGTAATATTCTGTAAGTGATTCAGTATGATAACATGTCATTTATAAATTTATTCTTTTCTTCTCAAATGTATACTTACCCACTTAAACGCGCATTAACATCTAGGCGCTATATTTTAAGACCTTTCTTTGTAATATTCTGTAAGTGATTCAGTACGATAAGATGTCATTTATAAATTTTTTTTTTTTTTATTCAAATGTACACTAACCCAATTAAACGCGCACTAACATCTAGGCGCTAGATTTCAAGACGTTTCTTTGTAATATTCTGTTAGTGAGTCACCACGTTTCATGGCATTCCGCTTCCTTCCGAACATCCTATTTCGTACCCTCACCGAATGTTCTTCCCCAAGGGGGGGCGTGTTACGTTCTCCAGACTTCATATTCCTTTCCCACGCTCTTAGTTACCTTACGCTCTGTAGTCCACCCTTATCGTTCGCGAGTCAGCAGGTTCTCCTGTAACTCGCGGCTAGCTTGCCTGCTACATCCGGCAAAACCAGGCAGATCCATCCCAGCACTCAAGCAAGACACCCATCCCTTTAAACGAAGACCATACCCTTTTTCCCTTGACCGACTCCGTTGCATTGACCACTAATAAACAATCATATACTTTAAATCGTTTACCTTCCCTTAATACCGATCCCTTTCTATTCCATTCCCTTCCTGCATTGGGAGTAGTAGCACGCGAGTGCATGGTCGACGTGAACGGACCCTACAATAGCCAAATAACACCTGAGCTGGGCTTGGAGTAAGCTCCGATTACCGCTCATCGGAGCCTACGCAATCTACCCCGTAACACATTGATTAAATTTTTTGAAAATGAATGTAATTATTGGAAAAAACGTTTACATTTTCTAATTATTCGCTCACATATTAATTGAAGTGAAAACATTATTTATTAGAGTAATGCCATTTAATGAACTTTATGGACTGTAATTTGGAACATATAAACAATGGATGGAAAACTTATTGAAAAGTTTAAAGAAAACATACAGATAGATATATGATTAGTTATTTGATTTCATATTTTCATCTTTTGAAAATTAAATATTCTTCAATTTAAAAAAATGATTTATTCAAATTAATTACTTTTTATATCATTGAATTATTCAATTGAATTGCCTCCAATCATATTCATTTATATCAATGTATAATTTGTACATATATATATATATATATTGTGACGTGGTATTTCGTACCCCGTCACTTTGTTCAATTATCGCATTTCCCTAGGTGCAGATATCGCTAAAAATAACGAAAGCACGTCTGAGGCCAATACTCCAAAAATGAACGACTATTTATCTTTAAGTTGATTTCTCTTTACTAAGCTAATTGTATGCTATTTTCTAATTCTGTAATGCTTTTCGAGAACCATCCGCGAGACCTTCGCGTCAAGATACAAGGACACTGCCTGACAGGGGTTACGTACCAGCTCAACATCGACCACAACCAACTACAGACGAACGAATACCGCTGAAACCACTCCCGATGGATGCCTATCTAGTTGTCAAACAGGGTTGTGCGTGATGCACAAACAGCACCTCCAACTATTTGAGACTTATCGGCCAGGAGCCGAACCACGAACGAATGCTTCTACCGCTCGGATGCATCGTCAGGCGGCGTACAGGGCTGTGCGTCAAAAACACAACAAAGCCTCCCGTCGACGATACTTATCAGCCTGGAGCTGAACCGACCCTAACATCTACTAAGTCGTTGACTATCCAATAGAAGACGGTTTTCTCTTCACGAACCGTCTTATCGAAGGACTGCGGCGTGGAATAGGCTAATGATATGCTGACCACGTGGATCTGGTGGATCTAGTGTGGGGATCCGGGTTGAGGGCCATCACCACCAGATCGTTCCGGCATGAGGGCTTCGATGAGCGAGGGCCGGGATGCAGCGCCGACGAAATAGCTACAACGGGGAGTACCAGTAAAGCAAGGAGTGAGTTACAGTCGATCGCAAGTCCAAAGGACCGTCGACGTAATATTGCCGCACACCTCAATATCGCAACACATGAGCAGTACGACCCCCCCCTTTCACCAACGATACCGCATAGCTGAAGGAAAACATCTCTAACCACCTTCCGACGTCCCGATACCTCGATACCTGTCGTCGAGGGAAAAGAAAAACAAGCGGCGAGGGATTATCGCCGCCTTCCCGTGGACCAGGCCTACGCGACCTGCTGGTCCAATTAAAATACCGCAAATTTGAGGAAGAATCACGTGACAGCAGCTCGACGAAAATCAGGATCATCGCTCATCTCGTCACTCTACGTTCAGTTACTGATACTAACAGACGTGTTCTTATTATCGCTACCAAAGTTCGTCGTACCGCTATTGTATCGCATCGCATTCTCTAGTACCTGTTATATCTTCATTTAAGTAAGTGAGGTTCCTTTTCTATTTTGTGAAGCCACGAGATTACTTGCATTATATCGTACCTTTACCTTTATCTCTTTCTCTCTTTACCTTGCAGTTGGTCTGCTTGAGCCAATTGGGCTCGTATCTTTTCTCTTTATCTTGCAGTTGGTCTGCTTGAGCCACCTGGGCTCGTACCTTATCCTCTCTTATCTCTTATCTTGTCCCTTTCTCTGTCTTATTGCAAGTAACTTTGCGACTGGTTGACTATTACTTACGCATTGTAGTGAATAGTGTTTATTGCATTATCTTTCCCTTCTGGAAAATTCGAATGTCTAATATCGCTGTCTAGCAGCGCGTTCCGTTGAAGGATCAATTTTTATCTCAGCTACTGAGTATTGCTATTTTGTTATATTTTCTCTGATTAGTTTCTATCTGTCTCTTTACCTCTTACCGTTGATTATCGTATCTCAGTGAGTGTACCGCGGGAGCGATCTTACATCGCCGCGCGGTCCCGCTCGTCGTTCATTTGACATTGGAGTATTGTGCCGTATCGCATAACATCTTTTTCACTATTTTCTTCGCTACTATCGCTGATCGTAGTTGTCCGTAGTCTATTGGGTTTGCCGTACGTTGCATATTAATTACCTTGAATATTGTTGACCTTATCTTGAATTACCTTTTATCGTACCGATTATTATCTCTCTTTCTCTCGCACTTACCGCAAACCAGAGACTACGTATTGTCTGTTATTCTCTATATTTTATGATAATTTTCTATTTGACCTGTCGCTTGAATTTACCTTGTAATTCATAATTTCCTGTCTGCCTATTTCTGATCATTCTGGTAATGTGATAACTATTACAATTGTTGTATTTCGCATGTGTTCATAATCGCTTCTCATATTTCATGATTTATTTGCTTACCGCCTAATTTGAGTACAGTATATCTTTTCTTTTCTGCCTATCTATCGTAAAACCGTGTTAATCATTACCGTTAGTATCGCGAGCTTGCGCATATTTCCCGCTTATTCGGAAAACGTTCCGTTAATTGTTAACTCTCTCGCTTAACCTTTCTCTGGCTGTAAATATTGTTAATTATCGCATCTACCGTAATTGTATCGCAATCTTTTCAGCTACTTGCTTGTCATTAAACTTATCGCTTCTTGTTTAATATTTGATATTATTCCTGCTTCACCTGTTTCTTATTTTATCTATTGGATTCGACTCCGCCCCTCTACCATTATCTTGTCTCTCTGAGCGAACTGTGCAAAACCGTCGTAGAACCTGACCTTACCTTCATCTATCACCTTTACCTTTATCTTTTTGTCTAATTATCTATTTTTGACGCATGTGCGTCCGGCGCCCAACAATCGTATCTTTCTCTCTTAGTATCTCTCTCTATCTAATCATTCAGGTTAGTGACTGCGCCGTAGGGTAACCAATTATCGTTATATCGTTTTACCCTCAACTCAATTGTATTAAAAACATTTGGTTACAATATATATATATATATAATAAAATGAATAAAAAAAATTATAAATAAATTATTCATTTATATGTTTTGATAAATATTCTAACTTCCAATTCACTACTGGAAAAAAAAAAATTTGAAAAAGAAAAGAAAATTTTACGTCATCAAATTCTTCAAGAATGAATACAATTATTAAAAAAATCCTATATATTTTCCAATTAATTTGCTCACATATTGATTGAAATAAGAATATTATTCATTCGAAAAATGCCTTTGCATGTAATTTATGGATTGTAATTTGGAACATTCAAACAATGGTTTAGAACTCATTGAAAAGTTCAAAGAAAACATACAGAAACATAAATGATTAGTCATATAATTCTATGTATTTAATTTTTAAGAATTGAATATTCTTCAATTTCAGAAAAATGATTTACTCAGATTTGTTATTTTTTATATCATTGAATTATTTAAATTGATTGCCTCCATTTATATTCAATTATATTGATGTATGATTTGTATACATGTATATAAAAATTTGAATAAAAAAAATGATGAATGAATTTATTATTAATATTTTATTTATATAAGTCATAATATTTAATTTACTTTCGAAAAATTTGAAATTTTGAAAAAAAGAAAAATATTTACATTAAATAAATTTTTTGAAAATAAATATAATTATTAAAGAAAACGTTTATATTTTCTAATTATTCGCTTACATATTAATCAAAGTAAAAACATTATTCATTAGAGTAATGCCATTTATTGTACTTTGTGGATTGTAATTTAGAACATTTATGCAATAGATTATAACTTATCGAAAAGTTTTAAGAAAACATACAGATATGATTAGTTGTTTAATTTGATATTCTCAATTTTTCAAAATTAATTATTCTTCAATTTGAGGAAAATGATTAAGTCAAATTGATTATTTTTAGTATCATTAATTCATTCAATTTAATTTCCCCAATTAACATTCAATTATATTAATGTATAATTTATACATAAGCAAAATTATTGAATGAAAAATATGAGAAAATAAAGTTATTATTCCTGTTTTATTTATATATGTTATAATTTGTAATTTACTTTCGAAAAAAGAAGAATTTCGAAAAATCAAAAATTTTTTACATTAACTAAAATTTCTAAAAATACATATGATCATCGAAAGATTTCTATATATTTTTTAATTATTCGCTCACATATTCATTGAAATAAAAATATCGTCCATTCAAAAAATGCCATTCAATGTCCTTTATGGATTGCAATTTGGAACATTTATACAACGGAGGATAACTGATTAAAAAGTTCAAAGAAAACATACAGATAGATGAATGATTAGTTATTTAATTTCATATTTTTAGTATTTAGAAATGACGAATTATTTAATTTGAGAAGAATGATTTATTTAAATTATCATTTCTCATATCATTAGATTATTTCATTAAATTGCCTCTTAATATTATTTTACCTGGATTGGCAAGTGATTCATCTGGTGCAACGGTATTCGACGACAAAGACAAGGGACCAGTTAATTTTAACGTCTTGTGTATTGAAGGCGTATTTTTAAATTGTGTGAATGTTTGGATGTGTGAATGAATAACTTTCGATCTTTTTTTTATGTGTACACTGCTGTTTTTACCATTTATCAATCTGTTTATTCGAACTATTTTATCTATACTATTTTATCTTTACAATTTTGTCGACTATTTTACATATATTTCATTTATATTTCATTTACATGTTATTTATATTTAATTGATTCAACAGGGAGTCAAACTCGTATTTATTATCGTTTTCTTAATATTGTCTTGTAAGCTTGTCGATCGAATTCACGTCTTTTTTTTTTTTTTTTTCACAAAAAAAATTAGTCATTACAAAGTAAATCAAATAATTTGATGATATATAAAATAATCAATTTCAATTAATTATTTTCATTGAATTGAAGAAGAATTAATTTTCAGAAATTAAAGATACGAAATTAAATAACTAATCATATATCTATCTGTATGTTTTCTTCAAACTTTTCAATAAGTTACAATCCATTGTATAAATGTTCCAAATTATAATCCATAAAGTACATTAAATGGCATTTTTTGATTGAATGATATTATTATCATAATTGATGTGTGAGCGAATAATGAAAAAATGTGAAGGATTTTTTTAACAATTATAGTCATTTTTGAGAAATTTAATTACTGTGAAAATTTTTTTTTCAACATTTTTCTTTTTTTGGAGGTGAATTCAAAATTATAATATATATGAATGTAATATGACTAATAAATTTATTTGTCATTTTTTTATTTAATTGATTATATATTTGAACGAATGATACAATAATATAATTGAATATAAATGGAGGCAACTGAATTAGATAATTTATTGATATGAAAAATAATTAACCTCGATAATTGATTTTTCTGAAATTAAAGAATAATTAGCTTTGAAAAATCAAAAATATTAAATTGAATATCTAATTATATATCTATCTCTGTGTTTTCTTTGAACATTTCAATAAGTTCTAATCCATTGCATAATTGTTCCAAATTACAATCCATGAGCGACATTAAATGGCATTTTTTTGATGAATATTACTTTTATTTTGATTAATGTGTGAGCAAACAATTGAAAAATATATAGAATTCTTTTAACAATGATATTTATTTTTAAAAATTTAATTAATGGTTAATGTTTTTTTTTCAAAATTTTTTTTCAGAAGCGAATCAAAAATTGTATTGTACATAAATAAAATATAAATAATAACTTTATTGATCAATTTTTTTTCTTTCAATTAATTATATATATATATACAAATGATACATTATTGTGAGTAAATATAAATGGAGGCAATTGAATTAAATAATTTGATGGTATAAAAAATGATTAATCTGGATTAATCATTTTTCTTGCATTCGAGAACAATTAATTTTCAAAAATTAAGAATATGGAATCAAACAACTAATCATATATCTATCTGTGTGTTTTCTTCAAACTTTTTAATAAGTTGTGATCCATTGTATGAATGTTTAAAAGTACAATCCATGAAGTACATCAAATGGCATTTTTTTGATTGATTATATTTGCATTTCAATTAATATGGGAACAGATAATTAAAAAATATATAGGATTCTTTTCATAATTATATTTTTCTCCAAGAAATTCAATTATTGTGTTACGGGGTAGATTGCGTAGGCTCCGATGAGCGGTAATCGGAGCTTACTCCACGCCCAGCCAAGGTGTTATTTGGTTATTGTAGGGTCCGTTCACGTCGACTAAGCACTCGCGTGATCCCAATGCAGGAAGTGAATGGAATAGAAAGGGATCGGTATTAAGGGAAGGTAAACGATTCAAAGTATATGATTGTTTATTAGTGGTCAATGCAACGAAGTCGGTCAAGGGAAAAATGTATGGTCTTGGTTTAGAGGGATAGGTGTCTTGCTTGAGCGCTGGGATGGATCTGACTGGTTTTGCGGGATGTAGTAGGCAAGCTAGCCGCGAGTTACAGGAGAACCAGCTGACTCGCGAACGATAAGAGTAGATTACAGAGCGTGAGGTAACTAAGAGCGTGGGAAAGGAATATGAAGTCTGGCGGACGTAACACGCCCCCCCTTGGGGAAGAACATTCGGTGAGGGTACGAGATAGGATGTTCGGAAGGAAGCGGAATGCCATGAAATGTAGTGACTCACTCACAGAATATTACAAAAAAAGGTCTTAAAATCTAGCGCCTGGATGTTAGTGCGCGTTTAAGTGGGTTAGTGTACATTTGAATAAAAAAAAAAAATTTATAAATGACATCTTATCGTACTGAATCACTTACAGAATATTACAAGAAAGGTCTTAAAATATAGCGCCTAGATGTAAGTGCGCATTCAAGAGGGTATACATTTGAATGTATTTGAATAAAATTTGAATAAAAAAAAATTTCTAAATGACATCTTTTAAATGTGGTGGTATATATAATAGATATTGTGTATGTTATAAACGAAACTTATGCAACGTGCTGATGATTATATTATGGCTGCAGATTATTATGGGCAGAATAAGGCAATGAAAGAATATAATTGCTGATAGCGGAGGGCTTAGCGCCAGACTTCGAGTGGTTCGGAGCTATCGTTAGGCTTTGCTCGGGGAGCAATTTACGCGGCTTAGGTATGCCTAGTTCCGTCATTTCAATTTCCGATTAGATCCGGAGCAGCGACGAAGAGCGAGTAGGCAAGTCATCGGGAGATGGTATTACTTCTAGGTGCAGGTGGTGGATAGCATGGCCCGTAGGAATTTGGGGTTTTGTACGACGCGGGCGAGGGATATGTTTGAGGCTGGAAATAATTTGTTCTGGTGATAGAATTTCAGGCTGGACGATATCTTTTTGGGCGAAGGGGATAGCGTCTACTAAACTGGACAGGTCAAGTTCGTATTCGTTCGAGCGTCGAGTGAGTGTGTCAATTTCAATTTATTGAAATGGACGATTTGAGTTTTTCGGGGGGTGATCCAAATTTCAGCGTTAATATTGTCAATTATACGTTTAATCGTATACACTCCTTTAAAGTGATCGTCGAATTTGGATCGGGTTTCATTCGGTAGATAGACCTTTTGACCTGCTTCGAAATTTTGGCTGTTGACATTACGGTCGTAATACGTCTTGGAACGATGCTTTGCTTGTTGTAGGTTGGACGCGGCGTGTTTTCGTATGCTGGATAGATTAGCGATTAAGTCTAGAAGAAAGGAATCGTAGGAACGAGTATACGCGCAGGCAGGGTTCGCATCTGTTGAGAGTCTGGCTGAGAGCCAAAAATTAGTTGGTGGGGGGTGAAGTTAGTATCTTCGTGCTTCGCGGTGTTATAACAAAAAATTGCAAAACGGATGTAATCGTCCCAGTCTTTACCAGCATCCGTGTAGTGTTTGATGTGCTCAGTGAGAACAAGGAGACTGCGTTCTAGCGATCCGTTAGACTGTGGGCGGTAAGCTGTGGTTCGTATTTGCTTAATTTTAAAAAGTTTACGAAGTTGTTTGATGACTGTGCTCATAAAATTCTGTCCTTGGTCTGTGAGTATTGCTCGAGGAGCACTGTAACGTGTAATGTATTCTTTTGCGAATGCTGCGCCTATAGTTTTGGCGGTGGCATCAGGTAAAGGGATGGCGTCCGGGAATTTTGTCAAATTGCATTGTATCGTCAGAAGATATTTGTTGTTCGATTTAGTAAGGGGTAGAGGTCCAACAATATCTAATGCCACTTTGTCGAATGCATCGGCAGGCGTGTCCGTCATCATCATTGGCAATTTGGTTTTTACTCTGACCAATTTTTTTCTTTGGCAACTCTCGCAAGTTCTTATGGCATCTTGGATTTGTTCTTTCATACGGGGCCAAAAATACTTTTGTCCAATGCGGTTATATATTTTAGTGACACCTTGATGACCGCCCATCAACGATTCGTGGCATTCTCTAATAATTTCTTTTCGTAAACATTCGTCTGGGATGACAGTCGTGTTTCGACAAAGGATGATTTGAATTTCTAAATCTGCGAAAATATAGGATAGAAGTTTTCGGATAACGCAAGGATCGAGAGCGTCTGAACTGTCATCGGTTATCGGGAGGGCAAGAGACTTTAGGTTTGAATCGGCTAAAGCCGTTTTTAGTTTGGACAATAGCTTGAAGATATCGTATAGATTGCTACTATCTGAGCCTTTTGTTTTCAATACTAGGGTGAAAATACGTCGACTATTGTGCTCAGATTCAATGATATCAAATTTTCACGGACGAGGCCTCATTACTATTTTTTGGTCAACCATATTCTCGCCGGCAAGTTGGGCTGGTATACCCTTGATCCAAGCGCAGTCTGTCGATATGAAGTGCGCATAGTTGGTTTTGAGCATCAAAAGTCCATCATTGGTATCTTTGACATTGTCCGATACTGGTATGTCGTCCAAGTTGTCAATAAAATATGCGAAACCGTGAGGGTCATTGATTTGATCATCGTTAGTGTTGAGAGCACTGTCATGGTTGTGGTCAGTAATTTCTATATGGGAGTCGAATTGTTGAGTGCACGTACAGTATTCAGCGTCCGTGAGCAAGTCGGAACTGTCGTCGTTATCAGAGGTGGGTGGGAGGGGCGAGGGGGGAGGGGAACAGGAGTTTAAGGAAGGGTTCGTCGCGCGACGCGGAGGCCCGACACGGGGGGGCCTAGTGACGTCAGTGGATGGGAGCGGAGATGGAATCGGACGAGGTGCTGCAGGTTTAGTTGGACGTTCCGATTTCTTTCGCAGATGGTGGTGGGGGGACAATCCAGATGTGGAAGGGACAGGGTCAGGGAGGTTAGTATTAACGGGTGGGGGTGTAATGCAGGGGCACGCGGTGGCAGGAAGCGGAGAGTCGAGGCGGCAAACGGTGATTCTTATTTTCGAATTTTTAAAAACATAATGGATCATTCTGCGTACCGCGCTCCATTCTAATTCGTCGAGTCCGCAACCTATCAATAGTATTCAGACGGATGTTACGCCATCTTCTTGCAAGATTTTCCTAAAGTTAACTAAGGTGTCAAGAAAAACGTGGGGCAAAGTTTTGTCACTGTATTTGGGCTTTGTAACTAGGTTATAGATTTTCCGGTTTCCATGTACCACAGAAATAACGTAAGTCACATTCGGGTCGAATTCTCTGAATTGTTCGCGATTTATGAATTTACGTTCTGTCAGTTCTGAAGCGATTCCTTTTGACATTTGGCAGTCAGCCGATATGCAATGAGCCAAGTTATCCTTTTGCTGTAATAGGTCAGCATTCATTTCTTTGATACGACTATTACGCATGAGAGAAAAAGTTTCGCTTTCTATGAGGAAATCGCTATAAGAAGGGCCCGGTAAATCGGTGGCTGGACAAAAGTCATCGGTTCCTGAATCAGTTTCTGGGGTCTGTAAGTCATCCGAGATAAGGGAAGAATATGAAAAGTAGATCAGGTATGGTCTTCTATGACGCCCAGGATTTGTTGAAGAATTTGTTTCGCGATGGCGTTTAGGTTGGCGATGTACTGGGATCGGTGCCGGGGAAACGAGGGGGGGGTTGGAGCAACGGAGTTCCTTTATCGCCGAACTCATCGTCGGCGAGATCAGAGGAATCAGAGGAATCAGAGGAGTATATCATCTTACAGGGTTGTGAGATTTTAGGGTGTTTCAGCGGAGCTGGGTTGGTGGACTCGTCCGTGGTCTGTCGAGGGCGTCTGGGGTACTAATGAGTCTTTTAAGTGCGTTTTTTTGGTTTATCGCTAGAGGCTTCAGTCGTTGGACGGGGGCGTTTTGCATCTATAGGAAAAATTTGAGCGGTGTCGGGCGGTGCGTTCCTGGACAGAGCATCAGCGTTGGTATTAGATTTTCCGGACTTGTATTTCGTATCGAAGTCGTACTCTGCCAGTTCTAAGCTCCATCGTAATAAACGGGAATTAGGCTTCTTGACGCTTTTTATCCATTTGAGTGGCTCGTGGTCTGTTATTGAAGTGAACTTCTAACCATAGATGTAGGGGCGGAAGTGATTCATACTCCAGTAGGCGGCTAAGAATTCTTTATCAGGTACCGAGTAGTTTAATTCAGCGGGCTTGAGGGCTCGGGATGCTTATGCTACCGGTAGGTCGGCACCGTCTTTATCTTGACTGAGAACTGCACCTATCGCGAATTTTGACGCGTCTGTAGTGAGCGTAAATGGTTTGCTGAAGTCCGGGTATTGTAGAATTGGTTCTTTGCGTAAACAATCGCGTAAGGTTTCAAAGGCAGACTGGTGTTCGGACGTTCAGATGAGAGGGGTATCCTTCTTCGTTAAATTGTTAAGGCATTGAGCAATTTTTCCAAAATTTGGAACAAATCTTCGGTAATAACCTAAAAGGCCAAGGAACTGTCAGACATTTTTGGGACTTTTGGGGACAGGACACTCTTTTACAGCTATTAATTTACCAGGGTCAGGTTTTACTCCTGACTCAGTTATGAGGTGTCCGAGGTAAACGACTTTCTTGCGCAAGAATTCGCACTTGTCTGGCTGTAGATTCAAACCAGCGGCGGTAAGTCGCTTCATTAATTTCCGGAATTCAATTTCATGTTCTTGCAAGTTTCGAGCGTGAATAACTATGTCATCTAAATATACGAACATCTCGTTGCCATGTAGGCCTAAGAGGACTTGGTCCATGAGCCTTTGAAACGTGGCGGGGGCGTTCTTCAGTCCAAAGGGCATACGAGAGAATTCATAATGGCCTCTAGGTGTCGAAAATGCAGTATTCGTGCTGTGATCCGGATGCATGGGAATTTGGTGGAACCCGGAAGCAGGGTCGAATGTGGAAAAGTATTTAGCTGAGCCAAGCTGGTCAAGGATTTCCGTGATATCGGGCATGGAGTATGCGTCGCCGACTGTTTTTTCGTTAAGTTTTCTGTAGTCGATTACCATACGCCATCGTTTATTGCCGTCACTATCCGGTTTTTTGGGAACGATCCACACCAGGGAATTATACGGAGATGAGGAATGTTTGATAAGATTCTGCTTCAGTAGTTTATCAACTTGGGATTCGATTTCGTCTTTGTGAATTTTGGGAAAACGGTATTGTTTGGTACAAATAGGCGTATTGTCCGTCGTGAGGATAGTGTGATGAGATAAATTGGCGTGGCCTAATTTATCACCTGGGAGATAAAAGAGATGGTTGAATTCTGTTACGAGGTTAAATATAGATTGTTTTTTGGTCTCATCCAAATGATCAAGATGTAAGCTGCTCTTGAGGACGTCCAATCTTTCTGACCTACTGTCAGTCAAGAGCACTGTTGCGGCACCGGGAGAGGGTGTACTGTCGTCAGGGATAGGAGGATCGGATTGCAGTTGCGCGAGGTTAGTGGACTGGATGGGGCAGGAGGGGGGATTATTAGTCGGTCGCGATGTACGCTTTGCGGCAGAAAGAATTAATGAGTTGCTGAGGAGAGGGCCTGGGTGCAAAACGAGGGTTTTGGCGCGGGCATCGCTGTGGTGGTTACTCTATGCAGCGGGCGTAGCGTTGGGCATGACTGTACTCAGTGGCTCGTCGAACTCGTCTAGTGTTACTGTTGGGGGTCTTATCTCTACGGCAGATTCGTTACAATTGAACGCGTACGAGTAAGCGATGCCGTTCTGATCTTCAACTAACGCTTTACCACATGAAACATAGTTGCCTATATCGATGCGTTTGAGGTAACCTACTTTAGTGTCTGGGTTCGCAACTATTAGTGGGATGGCTTTCACGGTACGGGCCTGTATTGTCATAACGCGCGTTTTTTCGAGCGCGGACGAGGGTTCATCGAATTTACTAAAGTGGATTGGCAATGAGGATCCAAGCATTACCGAGTTTGAGTCGAAAGAAATAGTTGCTTTCTGTTGTCGTAAGAAGGGCTGGCCTAAGATGCCGTCGTGCGGAATCGGAAACGAGTCAGGGACCAAGTGAAAGGTGTGGGATTTATTATTAAAACATATTCCCGTTTTTGCGATAGTTTGCGTCTTTTTGTCTGTTATACCAGTCAGCGTCAAATGTTCGTCTGTTGTTCGTCGTACGAGGGGCCTAAAGGAACTTTCTTTGACCAAGTTGACGTCTGCACCAGTGTCAATAATAAATGTAGATATTTTTATCAGCTCGGGGGTGTCGATTGAAATTAGTGGAGGGTCAGCTAAAGCTGTTATGAGGATATGACTTGAAGATCGGAACGCTAGTTGTTTGCATTGCTCGCGGGCGCGTTCTCCCGCCGGCGATGTTACCGTTTAAATGTTTATTTGAGCCTGCATTGTCTTGGTTATTACGCGGAAAGGATCTACATCGGTTTACTGTGTGGCCTCTGCGATTACAATTGTCGCAGTGTAGTTCTTGGTTTATGTTGCATTCATTGTGGAAGTGGCCCATTCTGCGACATTTGGTACAATATCTTTCACTTTGCAGACGGTGACATTCCGTGATCGAGTGACCCTGGTGGTTACAAAATTGACAACTTCTGGGCAGAGCATCAACGTGGCCAGCAGAACCGGTGTTCTGATCGAGCGCTTGGGCGTCAGGTCTGGGCTCGGTACGAGGCGCTGGTTGATAAGCGTAACCAGGTGTGGGCAATGACATCAGGGGGGGAATAAAGGAGGCCGCGGCGGGCACCTGAGACGGAGGAGCAGTATGGGGAGGTAACGGCAGGCACATGGGTGTAGCGGGGGTAAAATATTGTGCAGAGAATTGCATCTGACGGTTAATCAGCTCGGCTTCTTCACCTTCGGCGATGGTGACGGCAGTTTCGAAGGTCGCTAATGGTCTGATAGTAGCGATTCCCCACTCCAATTCTGGCAGAAGCCCTCTAATAAACGATCTAGAGGTATCCTCCTTCAGATCATTTAGTAAAAGCGTTGCTAAGTCTGGTGGGTGCTTGGATATAATCGCCGTGCTTATTTCTTTTGATATTGCTCTTATTCTGCACGAGTGATCTATGATGCGCTCATATGGTTGTTGTGCAATTCTATCTAATTTCGCAGATAACTGGCGTACGGGGATATCCGGGCGGTATGCTCGGCTAAGGGCAGTCATGAGGTCCTCGACGTCATTACAGTTAATGCCTAATCAATATTGAGAAGCGGGGCCTGTAACCTTTGATTGCGCAAATTTGGCGAAAGTCATTTTATCCGAAGCTTTTATAAGAGTCTCTACGTGACGTAATCGTTCTACAAATGAGTCAAAGGGCATGTTGTGGCCGTCGAAAGGGGGGATTGTCGGCAAGACATCTTTTACTGACCAAAAATTTGAACTGGTTTCGTTAGTTGGTGCCATGTTGATTCAAGCAGGGTATCGCAAGTATAGGAATAAAAATATCAACTTAACACTAAGACTTAGAATAAACTTACAGGGCGAAGGTAAACGCAAAAACAGAGCACAGCATGGTTCTAGGCGGCTGGACGCAGGTGAAACTTGAAGAGGCGACAAACGTCATGCGTCGGCACGTGGAGGGTATAGATGAGGTACTCCGTGGCGTATTGATTAATAAGTGTGGTAATCCAGGTCTGCGGGCGATGCCACTCTCGGGTCCAAATTCTCGTCTTAACAGGGTTGCAGGAGTCCGAATAACCGGGAAGGGTCCGTTCAATATTTTTCGGTTCGAAAGGTGATGTGTTCAGATGCGGTTTGCGGCCTAACTTGGCTATCGCACTGAATTTCCACTCGCTACACATTTATTCGACGTCGTACGTATCGACGAATTTCAATAGTACCAAAATGTGACGGAGTTATTGAAATTGGGGACTGTTTGCAGAGCCTGTTTCCGTGGCGAGTTGAATAGGTTCTGCATGCCTGTCACAGTACTTTGTGGGCCGGAGTTCGTTCGTAACACGGCTATCACTGATTGATACGACGTTAGAAATTTTTGAGCACTGAACACTTTCGTAGAAAACATGCAGCACTGCACTGACGGGTGGGTCGACGGGCAAAACCGCTGCCACCAAAATGTTACGGGGTAGATTGCGTAGGCTCCGATGAGCGGTAATTGGAGCTTACTCCACGCCCAGCCAAGGTGTTATTTGGCTATTGTAGGGTCCGTTCACGTCGACTATGCACTCGCGTGCTACTACTCCCAATGCAGGAAGTGAATGGAATAGAAAGGGATCGGTATTAAGGGAAGGTAAACGATTCAAAGTATATGATTGTTTATTAGTGTTCAATGCAACGGAGTCGGTTAAGGGAAAAAGGTATGGTCTTGGTTTAGAGGGATAGGTGTCTTGCTTGAGTGCTGGGATGGATCTGACTGGTTTTGCGGGATGTAGCAGGCAAGCTAGCCGCGAGTTACAGGAGAACCTGCTGACTCGCGAACGATAAGAGTAGATTACAGAGCGTAAGGTAACTAAGAGCGTGGAAAAGGAATATGAAGTCTGGAGGACGTAACAATTGTCAAGATATTTTTCGATAAAAATTCTTCTTTTTTCAAAAGTGAATTGAAAATTATAATACATTTAAATAAAATAGATATAATAAAGTTATTCATCATTTTCCACATTTTAATAATTATATACATCTACAAATCATACATCATCATGATTGAATATGAATGGGGGCAATTAAATTGAATAATTTGATGGTATTAAAAATAATTAATCCGGATTAATTTTTTTTTTTGAATTGGAGAATATTTCATTTTCAATAATTAAAGATATGAAATTGAATAACTAATCATTCATCTATCTGTATGTTTTCATCAAACTTTTCAATAAGTTATAATCTATTGTGGAAATGTTCCAAATTACAATCCATGAAGTACATTCAATGGCATTTTTCGATTGGATACTATCTTTATTATAATTATTATGTGAGCGAAAAATTGAAAAATATATAGAATTTTTCTAATGATTATATTCATTTTCAAAAAATTTCATTAATGTGAAAATTTTTTTTTATTCTTTTTTCTCTAAAAGTTAATCAAAAATTATAATATTTACAAATATAGCATAAATGATAATTTTAACTATCATTCCATTCACTCAATCAATCATATATATTCACAAATTATACATGAATATAATTGATTATAAATGTAGGCGGATGAATTAAATAACTCAATGATATTGTTATAACATCCACACCCGCGGAGCGTGTGACACCTCAGGCAGATAGGCTTATCCCTTCTCCCTGCCAGCGCATCTTCTGTTTACTCGGACTTTGTGAATTGTATTCATTCGTATCCAGTCTTGAGAAGCGTTCGGTCGATAAGAAACTTTGTTCTATATAAGACTGGCCCCCCCTGAGTTTTGTTTTCCTAACATCAGAAGTGGGATACGCGGAAACTGTTTTTCTTATACATCTTCGCGAGTGGACCCGAACTAAAAGATGCCTTCGGGCAGACGTAGCAGGCGCTCGAGCGCTTTCTCGGGCTCGAATGAGATAAGTGACTTTCGAACATTTATGCAATCCTTGGTGAGGAACGCGAAACAGACCTCTGAAGTCGTCGCAGTGCCGCCATTCAATCCGAGTAGAAGTGCTGGGTACACGGCCGATGCTTGGTGTGGACAACTGGAGAAACTCCAGCGCATTCATGGATGGACGGATACGGAACTTCTTGGCAGAGCGGAAAACAATCCCTTTGGCGATGCTAAAACTTGGTGGGAGACCTGGACCCCCGATAATCGGGAGTGAGAAGGGTTACGTATATCGCTAACTCATACCTTTCCGTCAGTCAGGAATTATTTACACGAGATCCGAGACATTGTGAATAACACTACGCGCCGGGACCAAACGCTTGCTTGTTTCGTCCGTAACAAGCATAACTTACTTTCTCGCCTCGGGTGGGATATACCGGAAAAGACAATAGTAGTAATCGTGATTGATTTAATTAATGAGCAAAGAATTCGTGACAGCCTGCACGCTTGTAAACCTAGTAGTATGGCAAGGCTTTACGAACATCTGAGTCGCTTTGATGCTGAGCTTGCAGATTCTAAGCGACAACACGATAGCCGTAGTCCCGAGCCGACAACCAGTAAACAACACACTCGTGATTGTAACAACACAAGCCCTGGTCCTCTGGCTAGCAAGCGCCGAGCTCACGATTCCAAAACAAAAACTTTCAAATGTCATCATTGCGGGATCCCCGGGCACAAACGGCACGAGTGTCGTAAGTTGAAGCGAGAGTTGAGCTCTAGTAAAGGGGGTGAACCTTCCACAATGACTTGTAACTTTTGTAAGAAACCGGGGCATATCGAGGCAAATTGTTTTAAAAAGGAACGAGCACCCAACCAAGTGTGCACGCCTTTCCAAAGCCGGGACGTAAGAACGACGAGATCGTCATTATTAGAAACAAAGTGTTTTCTTGCTTGCTCGATACTGGAGGTGACTGTAGTTTGATATCGGACCAAGCAGCTACGCGCTGCAATTTGACGCGCACACCACGACGATTGGAACTCTCAGGGTTAGGCGGCTGCACAGTCACCTCAACTGAAGTAGTAGAAACACTAGTATCGCTTAAGGCCGTTGACTTTACCTGTATGCTACATATTGTTAACAACTACGATATGCCAACGGATGTACTGATCGGACGCCATGTCATTGACCACGGACTTGCATTCACGTATGACGCCGAGGGTCTCAAAGTTGCGCGCGCAAAGCACGCAGAGGAAGTTTTTCGAAGCGATCATGCCACGGTTTCGACACTCCGCAAACAAGACATACAAACAGGACTGGCCGGAGCAGACCGGGCGCGACTGCCAGACCTACTCGACAAATTTGGAAAAAATTTTACAACGGGAAAGCAACTAACCACCGTCAACAACGCCGAACTCACCATAAAACTCAAACGCGACACCACATTTTTTTATCGCCCGTATCGAATGTCCCTTGCCGAACGACAAAAGGTTAGAGAAATCATAGAAGACTTACTAAAAAATCAGATAATACAACCAAGTAACGCACAATATGCAAGCCCTACGTCGTTGGTGCGAAAAAACGAAAATGAAGATCGCATGTGTCACGACTTCAGACGGCTCAATGAACTCACAGTAAAGGATCGTTACCCAATACCGCGAATAGACGACTAGTTAGATCGCCTGGGGAAGGGAGTATTTTTCACGAGTCTTGATATGGCTTCGGGGTTCTACCAGGTGCCAATAGCTAAAGATTCACGGGACAAGACATCATTTGTAACGCCGGATGGGCAGTACGAATACCTACGAATGCCGTTTGGCCTAGCTACTGCTCCTGCCGTATTCCAACGAGCTATAAACAACGCGCTCGGGAACTTACGTTACACGATTGCTCTTGTATACTTAGACGACGTTCTGATTCCGTCAAAGACCATCGATGAGGGTTTGCGTAACTTGAAAATAGTACTCCAAGCACTCACTAGCGCCGGCTTTTCACTAAATTATAAAAAATGTAGGTTTGGTTTTGTTCTTCTCGAAACAAAAATAGAGTACCTGGGTCGTGAAATATCCGCGTCTGGTATACGCCCAACAGACAAGAAAATTCAAGCGCTTACACAAAGTCCTGTTCCAACCTGTGTTAAAGAAGTAAGACAATTTGTGGGCCTCGCAAATTACTTCAGAAGATTCATTCTAGCCTTCGCAATACTAATATCACCTATTACCGCGCTGATGAAAAAAGACTCGATCTGGAACTGGACAAGTGAGTGCGAACTAGCGAGAGTTAAAATCATCACGATATTAACTAGCAAACCAACTATCAAAATATTTGATCACGGAAAACCAACAGAACTTCATACCGATGGGAGCAGTATAGGAGTGGCCGCAATACTTATGCAATGGGACGGGGAAAACCGGGTAGTAGTAGCCTATTTTAGTAAGAAAAATTCCGCTGAAGAAAGTAAACGTCATTCTTACGAGTTGGAAACATTGGCAGTCGTAACTGCAGTTAAACATTTTAGATGCTATCTGCTCGGGATTGAATTCAAGGTTGTCACGGATTGTGACGCGGTCAAATCCACAATGGCATAACGTCATATCAGTGGGAAAGTGGCTAGATGGTGGACCTACCTACAAGATTTTGAATTCGAAATTGAGTATCGCGCAGGAAAGAAACTTGCACACGTGAATTACCTGAGCCGAAACCCAGTTATGATTATGAAAAAGAATTGTATTCCTTGGTTAGTGGCTGAACAAGCTAAGGAAGATGAAGTTCAACAAATTATAAAGGAAATAAGAGAAAATCAGAACGCAGAACTGCGCAAGTTATACACGGTTAAAGATGGTATGTTGTATCGACGAATGATCACCCCCGGCGGAAAAGAGACACTTTTGTGGTACGTACCGAAGATAGACAGGCTTCGAATTTGTCGCACATATCACGACGACTTGTCACATGTATCTGGTGACAAAGGGTATGAAGTAGCGTCGAAAACATACTGGTTCCCTAGAATGAGACACACAATCGTGAAATACGCAAGACGGTGTTTAAACAGTACGCTAGGCAAAGGGAACAGAGGCAAATCGGCAGTCAAATTAACACTTCGCGAACGAGCAAAGACCCCGTTCGATACAGTCTACTTAGACTTCTTGGGACCATTACCTGCCATAGATGGCCAGAAGCACGTGTTGTCATTAGTAGATGAATTCACCAAATTTTGCATCTTGAAAAGTGCTCCAGCCGCGAACGCAGTTAATGTCATAGCAATGCTTGAATTGCAAACTTCATTATTTGGCACCGCTAAAATGGTTTATGTTGACCGTGGAAAAGCGTTCGATTCGAACATAGTCTCGGATTATTGTACAACGACAGGAACGAAGATCCACTACACAACTACTGGCAATCACAGGGGAACAGGTAACGTAGAAAAGATGATTCAAGGCATTCGCGAAAAAATCGTGACAGCCCAAACAGATTGGACAAAAGAATTGACAAAAATTCAACATTCTTCTAATATCACAAAAGCGTCCGCGACAGGCTTTACTCGTTAGAACTATTAACCGGTCGAACGGACGTCCCACGAACGGACGCAGTTGCAGAAGCAGTATCAATAGTTTCCGACGAATCGATTGATCAAAAACGCCGACTGGCGATCCAACGCAGTCAATCATATGCCAAAAAGTACACCGATAAATGGAAGGAGAAACATAGACCCATGATTGAGTTCGATGTTCCTGATTTGGTGTGCATAAAATCGAATAATACTCAAGGCAAACTCGGAAAAGCATACGACGGACCATTCAAAGTCATTGGAGCATTGGACAATCATCGATACGAGCTCCACAACTTGCAGACTGGACGCAAAGTTATACGCTCATCAGATCAGATGAGAAGATGGCCTACCCAGTCGGAACAGACTGCCCATGTTGGTAAGCTAAAATTTCCGTTGGCTGTGTATTCAGCAACAAGGCCCTGTATGGGAATTTACAATTTCTGTTGGCTGTGTATTCAGCAACAAGGCCCTGTATGGAAATCTACAATTTCTGTTGGCTGTGTATTCAGCAACAAGGTCCTGTATCGGAAATTGCAACCTCTGTTGGCTGTGTATTCAGCAACGGAAGGACTCAGATCAGACCTGTTGCGAAAGAAAAGAAAAAAAAAAAAGTTACATCTTGATACCGCATAGTACTAATGTACATGGACAGCACCAGATCTGCTGTCAGATTCCTCATCTGTTTCAGAATAGCTCCTAGAGGGATACAAACGCGTTCAAGGACGATCGCATCGTCAGAAGGGCCGTGTTATGACATCCACACACGCGGAGCGTGTGACACCTTAGGCAGATAGGCTTATCCCTTCTCCCCGTCAGCGCATCTTCTGTTTACTCGGACTTTGTGAATTGTATTCATTCGTATCCAGTCTTGAGAAGCGTTCGGTCGATAAGAAACCTTGTTCTCCATAAGACTGGCCCCCCTGAGTTTTATTTTCCTAACAATATAAAAAAAATAATCCAAATGAATCATATTCCTTAAATTAAAAAATAATAGGTTTTCGAAAATTAAAAATATGAAATTGAATAACTAATCATTTATCTGTCGGTATGTTTTCTTTACACTTTTCAACAAGTTCTAATCCATTGTATGAATGTTCCAAATTACAATCCATAAAGGACATTAAATGGCATTTTTTTAAGGTAGTAGTCCGGTGTGACGACCAAAATATAGACGTTTTTTCATGATTTTTTTTTAAAAAGTAAATAAAATGCTATCGTTTTAAAGTTTTTACATGTTTTTATTGGTGTTTTGAAGTATATAAAAAAAATTTTTTAAAGTTAATTTTGCATTAATTTGTTTAAAATTTTTGACGTCAATATGGAGTCCTCAAAGAAAAGATGAGTTGGTTCGGGGAAACACACAGCCTTCCAAAGTCATCTGAAATAAAAAATTCAAAGAGATTATTATTCTGTAGACTTCATTTTAGGTCCCCAACCTTAAATATACATAAAAATAAAAAAACAAAAACAAAATGGCGGACTTGTGAAAAAAGTTCTCAAAATCTAATTTTTTTTCTTCATAAATTGTTTGAATAAAATAGTTTATAATTAAAAAATTAAATGTTTTAAAGCTTCGGCATCTAGATATGTGTGTCTAGAATAACGGGTTAAATTTTTAGCTAAATCGGTTAAATAGTTTTGAGTCAGTGATTCCCCGAACTTTCGAAAACATGGTTTTGAGAAAAACGCTCTTAAAGTTTTGACAACAGATTTTTTTCAATAAAATTATACTTACATTAATCAGCTATGCCTGGTGC
The DNA here is from genome assembly GCF_021155775.2 of Neodiprion pinetum. Taxonomy (NCBI): domain Eukaryota; kingdom Metazoa; phylum Arthropoda; class Insecta; order Hymenoptera; family Diprionidae; genus Neodiprion; species Neodiprion pinetum. The sequence goes on from NC_060233.1 coordinate 20,913,524, forward strand.
ATAGAGCAGTCCTTCCGTTTCCTCAAAGTTGTCATTTTCAGCAGCTTTTAGAGCTCTACGTAAGGTTCTGGCTTCTTTGGAGTTGGCTTTTTAAGCACAATATTAGCAACAGATTTGACAGCGACGCTTTCATACACACGCTTTCATACACACTACGGCGCGCTCTCTTATTTTAGCTATAACTTTAAGAATAATTAAAATTTATGTCTGAAATTTTTATAGCATATTTTTAAGATGTTTTTCTTCCGAAAAATGTAAAAAAAAAAAAAATCGATTTTTTGAACCCGTCACACCGGGCTACTACCTTAATGAAGACTATTTCTATTAAAATTCGTATGTGAGCGAATAATTGAAAAATTCAAAGAATTTTTCTAATTATTATATTCATTTTCAAAAAATTTAATTCATGTGAAAATTTTTCTCTTCTTTAATTTCCCTCTTTTTAGAAGTTAATTGAAAATTATAATATACATAAATAAAATATGAATAATTAATTTATTTGTCATTTAATTCATTTGATCAATTATATATATATGTAAACAAATTATACAATAATATTATTGATTAGAAATGTAGGCGAATAAATTAAATGATCATTAAATTGAATATGAAAAGAAATAATTAAAATGAATCATATTTCCTAAATTGAAAAATAATCATATTTTGAAAATGAAAAATATCGAATAGAATAACTGATTCTTCATCTGTCTGTGTGTTTTCTTCAGACGCTTCAATAAGTTCCAATCCATTGTATAAATGTTCCAAATTGCAATCCATAAAGGACATTGGATGGCATTTTTTCAATGAATAATATTTTTATCTTAATTAATATGTAAGCAAGTGAACAAAAAATATATAGGATTTTTTTCATATCTGTATTTATTTTCAAAAAATTCAATTAATTTGAAAATTTTTTTATGTTATGAAATTTTCCTTTTTTTGAAATTGAATTGAAAATTATAATATATATAAATACAATATAAATAATGAATTTATTTATCATTTTCTTTTATTTAATCAATTATATATATATAAAAATTTTACATTAAGATAATTCAATATGTATGGTGGCAATTAAATTGAATACTTTAATGATATAGAAAGTAATGAATTTTTAATAAATCATATTTCTCAAATTAACAAATAATTTGTTTTTCAGAATTGAAAATATGAACTAGAATAACTGATTATTCATCTGTCTGTGTGTTTTCTTTAGACGTTTCAATAAGTTCTAATCCATTGTATAAATGTTCCAAATTACAATCCATAAAGGACATCGGATGGCATTTTTTCAGTGAATAATATTTTTATTTTCATAAATATGTAAGCAAATAATCAAAAAATATATAAAATTTTTTTCACGGCTATATTTATTTTCAAAAAAATTTAATAATTTGGGAATTTTTTTATGTCATGAAATTTTCCTTTTTTTGAAATTAAATTAAAAATTATAATATATATGAATAAAATGTAAATGATAATTTTGATTATCATTTTCTTTTATTCAATCAATTATATATATATACTGTGACGGGACGCCTGGCTGGCGTACCGACACCCGGGGTTCAGCGCGTGCCCCCTAATATTTTGCTTGGTAAACCCAAGCCAAATCTAACTGTCCACTCGATAACCCCGCCACACACCGGGAACCCAATCAAATCACACGATTTACCGTACCCCTTCTTCAGGGAACGCGACCAATCTCTATCCACGAAAACGGCGTAACTAGACAATAAGAGTATATAAGACGAGCGCAAACGCGAATCAATCAATCTATCACCTATTGAGCAACCGCCAGGATAGATTATCGCAGACTTCCACGAGAAGACCCATACTTCCACATCCACGAGGAGCCGGACACCAAGGACCCACGATCAGGAGACGTGGAGTACCCGTGCAAGGAATTCTCAACACGACTTCCCATCAAAAGAGGGCATTCAGCGTACTAATAAATCCTATTTGTTTTCAATAAAATAAATTCCTTAGGTACTAGGGAGCCGTGTCTGAGTGAAGAACAGCATTGCGTCTGACCTCATAGCTCAGATACGGTGATCGTCTCACAATCCCCCGACCCGTAGGTAGGACACCTGAACCCGTAGAGAGTCACGGTCATAGTGACTGAAAGTCTTAATACAGGTGAAGGTACATTCGCGTAGAATCCCCTTGCCTTCAACTACCACGCTAGTAATATCCAGTCTTGCCATACGCAAACTGAATCACTATCAAAGTCCTTCTGACTACTATGCTATCACTCACATAATATTCTGTTTCAGTACTATCTGAACGAATAATTACAATATTAAAATCAACCGTCAGCGACGATTCCTCATTATCAAATACCGTCCCTCTGACGACCAGGCTATAACAAATAATATTGAGTCTACCCATAGGTAAACCGAACTACCATCCAAGTCCTTCCGACTACCGTACTGGCACACGAATAATATTCTGTCTTAGTTCCCACTAAACGAATCATTATCCATCACCAAAACCGACTAGTCAACGATCCAGAATAATCAAATACCGTCCCTCTGACCAACACGCTATCACGCAATTAATAGTCAGTCTTGCCGCAGGCAAACTTCATTAATATCAAAGCAAATAAGGAAGAACTATCCCTTCCTAAATTATCGAAAATCTCTTCGAGATTACCAGAAGAATAAGTTCACAATCTTTTATCCTGTCTCTTATCCCGCCTCACGGGAACAAAACATTGACGTATAATTGCTATATTTTCTTTCCCGAAATAAATAATTTCGCATCACGAGTCAACCTCTCAGAGCGATCTATCTGTGAATGCTTCACACTCACAGATCCAGTTTGACCCTCAACCGTTTACACGGCCTATGAGGATGGGTCTATTCCACTCGTGCCTGTGCACATGAGGGTGAGAAAACAAATTCTGAGGCTATCTCGAAAAACCAAGTTGGAGTGGTCAAACTATTCGGGCTGTTCCCGGAGTTAATCAGACAATTAACAAGCATCCTTCTCCACCTTCCTTCCGTGTCCAGAGACCGAATCCTGCAGCTCTATTCCAGAGACAGGAAACTCTCAAAACAAAAATATCATTCGAGTATGCGCTAAATATCACACATAGCGTGTGTAGTTTTGGCGAAACAAAGCCCGCGAATAAACTGTACGTCTCATTGGCGAAAGCGTGCAAACTCGAATCGTTTCATTGGCGACCGTAACAGGACGCGAAACGTTTCAATACAAACTTTACATCAAGATAATTCAATATAAATGGTGGCAATTAAATAGAATAATTTAATGATATAAAAAATAATGAATTTAAATATATCATATTTCTCACATTAAAAATAATTTGTTTTTCAAAATTAAAAATATGAAATTAAGTTACTAGTCATTTATCTATCTGTACGTTTTCTTCAGACTTTTCGGTAAGTTCTAATGCATTGTATGAATGTTCCAAACTACAATCCATGAAGTACATCAAATGGCATTTTTTTAATGAATCATATTTTCATTTAAACTGATATGTGATCAAATAATCAAAAACTACATAGAATTTTTTCAATAACTATATTACCTTTAAAAAATTTATTTGTTGTAAGAATTTTTTTTTTTTTTTATTATTTTTTTTTCAGAAAAGAATTCAAAATTATAATATATATAAGTAAAATATGAATCATAAATTTATTCATCATTTGTTCTATTCAATTAATTGTATAATTAAACGAATTATAGATTATTATAATTAAATATAAGTGGAGGCAATTAAATTTAATAATTTGATGATATAAAAAATAATAAAGTTGAATTAATCATTTTTCGTGAATTAATGAATAATCAATTTCAAAAAATTAAAAATATGAAATTAAATAACTAATCATTCACGTATCTGTATGTTTTCGTTAAACACTTTATTAAGTTATGATACGTTGTATTAATGTTACAAATTACAATCCGTAAAGTACATTAATAGGCATTTTTTGATTAAATAATATTTTCATCATAATTAATGTGTGAGCGAATAATGAATAAATATATAGGATTTTTTCATTAATTACAGTTATTTGTGAGAAATTTGATCAATCTGAAAATTTTTTTTTTAACATTTTCCTTATTTTAGAAGTGAACTAAAAATTATGATATATATAAATAAAATGTAAATAATAAATTTATCAATAATTTTTTTTATTTAATTAACTAGGGGCTTCGCGCCTCACTATTTCCTTACGCATTGTCTAGTAGACAGGCGAATTCCTTCATGTTGATTTGATGACAGGTCTGCACTTGTTGTCCACTTCAATTCCTTCTGTGCTTACTTTTCTTTTTTTCATCAATCTAAGCTTCCATTCGTTGGTTGAAAATTGGTGTTCCTTCTCTATTGATATCTATCTATCTCCTTGACTTGCTGAATTATTTTTGCTACCGCTCTGCCCGTTATTCTCCAAAATCACCTTCTTTACATTATTTTTTTCTCTATATTTATGTTGCTGTTCACTCCGTAAAACACCTCTTTCTCTTGTGGTCAACATCGATCATGGTCGTCCTCTTGCCAGGTTATAGGAATATTTGTTTATTATTATTCTCTGGCTTATTTGGTTCTTCGCACTTAAAATTTTATTTTCCTTTTTCCTTTGTGATACTTCCGACCATCCACCATCTTCATCGCCTTGTCTGCTGGTTGAAACTCCTCCTTTCTGTTCGTTGATTGAAAAGCCAGTATGATATTTTTTGTTCGCTTCCCTATATTTTCGCTGCTGTTCCCGTCGTCTAATTTTTCGCTCTTCTATGTACATCACATTGGTTGGTCGTCCTCTCGATTTATTTTCCGAATCAATCATCGCAATCGATTCTTCTAATTCTTCGACACCCTTCGTTGAATTATTTTTACTGCCGCTCTGCCGGTTATTCTCCAAAATCACCTTGTTTATATTATTTTTTTCTCTATATTTGCGTTGATGTTCATTCTGCAAAACACCTCTTTCTCTTGTGGTCAACATCGATCCTGGTCGTCCTCTTTCCTGGTTATACGAATATTTGATGGATATTATTCTATGGCTTATTTGGTTCTTCGCACTCACAATTTTATTTTCCTCTTTCTTTTGTGATACTTCCGACCATCCACCATCTTCATCGCCTTGTCTGCTGCTCGAAACTCCTCCTTTCTCCATTGTCATCGTAAATCCTGGCTGTCCTTTTGACTGTTTGGTGATATATTTAGATTTACTATTATTTGATTGTTACTTTTCATACTTATTACTCACTATCTGAATTTTATTTTGGTTCTGCAAGACATCAAAGTGTCCACTGTCTCCGTCGCCGGTGAAGAGTAGCGAGAATTGTGTTCCATTTTGTGATCTGTTCCGGTGTGGATGAATTTGTTCTTCGCGATACACGATTAAACATATCTTAAAAATATCCGCAGCTGTATATATTGCATTTTTATTCATATGTGATTTGTAATCACCAGGTCACCTAATCACAGCACCGTTTGACTCATTACCTGTAATAAAACCCGCAAATGTAGACCAATTATCCACTATATTTGAAACGATACTTAGTCTCACCTCTGCGTGTCGATCTTGAGTCCCGTATACACAATACGCCAACGCGCGAAAAAGACAATTCCCGTCGGGAATCATCTTGATAATTTTCGTTTGCATGTTCATTTTTTGCGCGTCATTAACAGATACCTATGAAGATATTTGTCATAAACAGCCGATGACAGCTGTCAAAGGGTTTCCTAGATGCTTTTTGTTTTGTTTTCGGGATCTCGGCCCACCGCCAACTTCATGCGTATACTATTGTTATTATAATCTTTTTTTACTATTGTTATTATAATCTTTTTCTACGTTTATTTGTTTGAAACTTTTTTATTAGATAGAGAGATTATATATACATACAAATGATACATTAATATAATTCAATATCAAAAAGAATTGAAAATTATAATATATATGAATAAAATATGAATAATAAATTTATTCATCATTTTTTCCATTTAATTAATTATATATACGCAGACTATACATTATTCTGATTGAATATGAATGGAGGCAAGTGAGTAGAATAATTTGGTGATATGAAAAATAATCATTTTGAATTAATTATTTGCCTTGAATTGAAGAATTATTAATTTTGAAAAATTGAAAATATGAAATTGCATAACTTATCATATATCTATCTGTGATTTTTCTATAAACTTTTTAATAAGTTCAAATCCATTGAATAAATGTTCCAAATTATAATCCATAAAGTACATGAAATGGCATTTTTTAATTGAATGATATTATTATCATAATTAATGTGTGAGCGAATAATGAAAAAATGTGACGGATTTTTTTTAACAATTATAGTCATTTTTGAGAAATTTAATTACTGTGAAAATTTTTTTTTTCAACATTTTCCTTTTTTTAGGGGTACAATCAAAATTATAATATATATGAATGTAATATAAATAATAAATGTATTTGTCATTTTTTTATCAAAATAATTATATATTTATACGAATGATACATTAATATAATTGAATATAAATGGAGGCAACTGAATTAAATAATTTAATGGTATGAAAAATAATTTACCTCAATAATTAATTTTCCTGAAATTAAAGAATAAGTAGCTTTGAAAAATTGGAAATAAAAAATTGAATATTTAATTATATATCCATCTCTGTGTTTTCTTTAAACATTTCAATAAGTTCTGATCCATTGCATAATTGTTCCAAATTATAATCCATAAGCGACATTGAATAGCATTTTTTTAATGAATATTAATTTTATTTTGATTGATATGTGAGCAAACAATTGAAAAATATATAGAACTTTTTTAACAATGCATTTCAATTAATATGTGAACAAATAATCAAAAAATATATAGGATTCTTTTCATAATTATATTTTTTTCTAAAAAATTTAATTATTGTAAAAACTTTTTTTGATAAAAATTCTTCTTTTTTCAAAAGTGAATTGAAAATTGTAATATATTTAGATGAAATAGATATAATAAATTTATTCATCATTTTTTCCATTCAAATAATTATATATATCTACAAATTATACATTACCATAATTGAATATAAATGGGGGCAATGAAATTGAATAATTCAATGATATTGACAATAAATAATCCGAACTGATCTTTTTTTGTGAATTGAAGAATAATTCATTTTCAACAATTAAAAATATAAAATTGAACAACTAATCATTCGTCCATCTGTATGTTTTCATCAAACTTTTCAGTAAGTTATAATCCATTGTGGAAATGTTCCAAATTACAATCCATAAACTACATTAAATATCATTTTTCGATTCGATACTATCTTCATTATAATTAATATGTGAGCGAAAAATTGAAAAATATATAGAAATTTTCTAATGATAATATTCATTTTCAAAAAATTTCATTCATGTGAAAATTTTTTTTTCAATTCCTTTTTTCTAAAAGTTAATTGGAAATTATAATATATACAAATGTGATATACATAATGAATTTATTTATCATTTTACTTACCTAATCAATTATATATACACAAATTATACATTAATATGATCTATTATGAATGTAGGCGAATAAATTAGATAATTTAATGATATAGAAAAAAATAATCCATATAAATCATATTTCTTAAATTATAAAATAATTAGTTTTTAAAAATTAAAAATATAAAACTAAACAACTGATCATTTATCTGTGTGTATGTTTTCTTTACACTTTCCAATCAGTTCTAATCAATTGTATGAATGTTCTGAATGACAATGCATAAAGAACATTGAATGGCATTTTTTGACTGAATAATGTTTATTATAATTATTATGTGAGTGAATAATTAAAAAATATATAGAATTTTTCGGATAATCATATTGATTTTTGAAAAATTGATTTCGTGTAAAAATTTTATTTTTCCTAATTCTTCTTTTCTTGAAAGTTAATTGAAAATTATGATATATAGAAATAAGATATAAATCGGAAATTCATTTATCATTTTCTTTATTCAATCAATCATATATACATACAAATTATACATTATTATAATTAATTATAAATGTAGGCAAATGAATTGGATAATTTAATGATAGAAAAAAAAAATACTTCAAATGAATCATATTTCTTAAATTAAAAAATTATTTATTTTTCTAAATCAAAAATATGAAATGAGTTAACTAATCATTCATCGACCTGTATGTTCTCTTTAGATTTTTTAATGCGTTCTAATCCATTGTATAAATGTTCCAAATTACAATTTATAAGGGACAACGAATGGCATTTTTTTAATGAATGATACCCTTATTTTGATTATTATGTGAGCAAACAATTAAAAAATATGTAAAATCTTTCTAATAATGATATTTATTTTGGAAAAATTTAATTATAGGGAATTTTTTTTTTTTCAAAATCTTTTTCTTAGAGTTTAATCAAAAATTATGATACACGTAGATAAAATATACATGATAAATTTATTTATCATTTTTTTATCATTTAATTATTTATTTACATGCATAAAGATACAAATCATACATTAATGTAAAATGATATTAGGCGGCAATTCAATGAAATAATCTAATGATATGAAAAATGGTAATTTGAATAGATCATTGTTCTCAAATTGAATAATACCTAATTTCTAAAGTCTAAAAATATGAAATTCAATAACTAATCATTTATCTATCTGTATGTTTTCTATGAACTTTTCAATGAGTTCTAATCCGTTGTATAAATGTTCCAAATTGCAATCCATAAAGGACATTAAATGGCATTTTTTCAATGGATGATATTTCATTTCAATAAATATGTGAGCAAATGATTAAAAAATATATAGAAATCTCTCGATGATCATATGTATTTTTAGAAATTTTAGTTAATGTAAAAAATTTTTGATTTTTAGAAATTCTTCTTTTTTCAAAAGTAAATTACAAATTATAATATATATAAATAAAACATGGATACTAAATTTATTTTCTCATTTTTTTCATTTAATAATTTTGTATATATACAAGTTATACATTATTATAATTGAATGTAAATGGGGGAAATTGAATTGAATGAATTAATGATACTAAAAATAATTAATTTAACTTCATCATTTTTCTTGAATTGAAGAATAATTAATGTTGAAGAATTAAAAATATGAAATTAAACAACTAATCATATAGCTATCTGTATGTTTTCTTTAAACTTCCCAATAAGTTAAAATCTATTGTATAAATGTTCTAAATTACAATCCACAAAGTACAATAAATGGCATTACTCTAATGAATAATGTTTTTACTTTGATTAATATGTGAGCGAATAATTAGAAGATATAAACGTTTTTTTTAATAATTATATTTATTTTCAAAAAATATGTATAACGTGAAAATTTTTTTTTTTTCAATCATTCTTTTTTTAGAAGTAAATCATAAATTAAAATGTATATAAATAAAATATATGTAATGAATTAATTCATCATTTTTTCCATTCAATTAATTGTACATATATACAAATTATACATTATTATAGTTGAATATGAATGGAGGCAATTAAATTAAATAATTTGATGATATGAAAAATAATAACTTAAACTAATTATTTTTCTTGAATTAAAGATCAATTAATTTTCAAGAATATGAAATTAAATCACTAATCATTCATCTATCTGTATGTTTTCTTTAAACTTTTCAATAAGTTATAATTCATTGTATGAATGTTCCAAATTACAGTCCATAAAGTACATTAAATGGCATTTTTTTAATGAATACTATTTTCATTATAATTCATATGTGAGCGAATAATTGAGAAATACATGAAATTTTCCTGATTATTATATTAATTTTCAAAAAATTTAATTAATGTGAAAATTTTTTTTTTCTTTAATTTCCCTCTTTTTAAAAGTTAATTAAAAATTATAATATATATAGATAAAATATCAATAATGAATTTATTTATCATTCAATTTATTTGATCAATCATATATATATACAAATTATACAATAATATTATCGATCAGAAATGTAGGCGAATAAATTAAATGATTCAATGAAATAAAAAGAAATAATTAAAATGAATCATATTGCCTAAATTGAAAAATAATAAGATTTTGAAAATTAAAAATATGAAATAAAATAACGGATTATTCATCTGTTGTGTGTTTTCTTCAGACTTTTCAATAAGTTCTAATCCATTGTATAAATGTTACAAATTATAATCCATAAGGGACGTTGAATGGCATTTTTTCAATAAATAATACTTCTATTTTGATTGATACGTGAGCAAACGATCAAAAAATATGTAGAATTTTTTTAATAATGATATTTTTTTTTTAAATATAATTAATGGAAATTTTTTTTTTTTTCAAAAACTGTTTTTCAGAAGTGAATTGAAAATTATAATATACATAAATGAAATATACATATCAAATTTATTCATCATTTTTTTTCATTTAATTAATTATATATATATATATACAAATTATACATTATTGTAATTGAATATGAATGGAGGCAATTCAATTAAATAATTTGATGATATCAAAAATAATTAATCTAAATTAATCATTATTCCTGAATTGAAGAAGAATTAATTTTATAAAATTAAAAATATAAAATTAAATAACTAATCATTCATCTATCTGTATGTTTTCTTCAAACTTTCCAATAAGTTATAATCCGTTGTCTAAATTTTTCAAATTACTATCCATAAAGTACATTAATTAGCATTTTTTGATTTGATACTTTATTTGATATTTTCTAATTATTCGCTCACATATTAATCAAAGTAAAAACATTCTTCATTAGAGTAATGCCATTTATTGTACTTTGTGGATTGTAATTATATTAATTTTTTAAAAATTTGATCCAAGTAAAAATTTATTTTTTCAATTCTTTTTTCTTTAAAAGTTGATTAAAAATTACAATATATATAAATAAAATATAAATAATAAATTTGATCATCATTTTATTTATTTAGTGAAGCACATATCTAACTTTCTTGGACGTTACGGAAATAAATATGGATCCGCGAGTTTAATTATCAAGTCAAAATCAGAAGCGTGAATAAAATGTTGTGGAAAAGCTTTAATTGCGAAATATGTGTTTCGCGTTTAAAGTCTAAAACAAGACTGTTTTTACAATAATGTTGGTTGACGCAGCAACCTTATTTTTTTGAAAGACATAAGAGGTTTATAAACGTCTTTCGTCTATGATGACTACTAGATCATTAAAAAGGGGGCGAAACGGGTGATCTTACCCTTTGTAACACTACTTCCCCCCGAGGAAAAGATTCGTCCCGACTCGGGAAAGATAAAACAATTATGGAAGTGATCTAGCAGTCAGTGCTCAAAGGTGAGTTGGAGCTGTGGCTCTATAAATTTAAAGACTCCCTTTTTCACTATCTGGCATTTGCCCACAGTTCCAAGGTAAACCACAGAAAACCTTGAGCAGATAGTTGAGCGTTGAATAATTTCAAAAATTTATGTGCCTTGTTTTATAAAGGTAAGTGTTATTAAGTGTTGTGTGGCTTCATGAATTCGAAGTTATCAGCATCGGTCCAGATCGATGTCGAAAAGAAATCCAATCCTCTTCATGAAGGATTGCCCAAACGAAACAGGTTCGGGTGAAAACATCGAGGTGGGAACCGAAAATTCCAGGACCAAACAGGACAAAAAAAACAGACTCCTTTTCACAGAAAATAGAAAAATGGATGGGCTTTTTTCCAAAAAATATTCCCTCCCAAAGAAAATTCCCCCAAAACTCCCGTCAGAAGCCTCACCGTTGCCTGGCACGTTGTCGACAAAGTGCCAGCCAACTCCAACGACCGGCACGGCCGCTCCGTGCGAAGAGCGGCAGCCAACCGCGAGCCCGAAGAAAGTATTTGACCAAGACTCGACACTGATTCGCACAATGGGATCTCAACGGTCCTTGGAGCCGCGCTGAAATCCGGCTCCTTCTCAATAGCAACAAATGTAAGCTCTTTGAGAAGTTTATTAATCAAAGAAATTAATTCAATTCTAATTTGAAGGATCGGAGGAAGAGCAACCCATCCTAAAATCATTCTCTCTTATTCATAGACCAACGCTTGAAGCAACATTAGGTTCGACGCAGTAAAATCGAGCCGACCAAAACCCGACTTCGTCTCAGCGTCATCTCGCCTCGAACCTACAAAATGAAGACCAGCTACGCAAAATGTTGATTGCAAGAAAATAAATTTTTTTTCAAAAAACATAACCTCGAATAATCTTTATGTTTTTTCAATAAAGAAAATCTATTTTACTACTTATTTTTTTTATGTCTTTTACTTAATTAAGTGTATCCCTTAATAAAGCAATTATAGGTTAACTATATGCTATCCGCATGTCAAGGAAGTACAAAAATCTTCAAAAACTTGATCGGCCGTAGTTTCTGCATTTATAACCAAGACAGGAGCCGATAAAGAAGAAAAGGTTTGTTTTACTAACCAATCTTCGTGAATCTCATGAATAGTTCTGAGTAGCTCTAAAGAAATGCTCAATTCCTCCTCACGAGAACGGGAACCAACTCGACCAAACACGTTTCTGGGGAAACTCGCAAATAAACAATCAAATCTACTCTGAGCTCAGACGAGCGAATGCGAAGATCGAAATTTTTCATCAATAAATGAGATTCGAAGTCGCGAAAATTACCTAACCTTCGACAAGCTTCTACGAAACAATTGCTACTGAATATCGATCTTTCCATCACCTTTACAGGCAATGGAGTCGTCTGAAGATGTCTATCTAACATAACCATTTGAGCGAAATGCTGAAAATAATAGCAATAACGATCTGGGTCCTGATACATCAAATCTAAGAGATTACTTTCAGCTCCGTCTCGATATTCCTCAACAGGTTCTAAAAGTGTACAGACCTGGCAATCTGCTCAAAACCTCTTGGTAAAAGTTGTTTTTCCGCATCCGATATTTCCTTCAATAATGATCGTAAGCGGTCGAGTTTTACTCAAATGAATTCCAAAAGGCAGATTTTTCTCCCAATCGATGACCGACTGTAAAGAAGGTCAAGTCGATCACAGTCGTCAAGGGTGTTCGTATAAAGATCTAACCTCAAAGGATGTTCCTGGTCTTGAAGAGACTGTTCCAGGTTGATCTTCTTCAAATGGAGCAAGACGATCCAAGTGAACCACTTTTTGACGCGAATGAGGAGATCTTCGGATTCTATAAACATCATTTATCCGGTTAACCAATAAGTGAGGGCCTTCCCAATTTCTTTGTAGCTTTGAACATCGTCCTTTCTGTCTTCGGGGTTGAAAGAACCAGACGGAATCTCCAGGATTAAATTTTGAATCTCTGGCTCGAATATCATAACGAGTTTTTAATTTATCTAAAGCCATAGAAATTCTACTCCTAGCAAAGTGATGAATTTCTTCTAAACGTTGTTGTAATAAAAAGGCATAATCTGTTTGATGCTGTCTTTGCACAGGAACAGGGCGTTTCTCTAAATCTTATGAAAGTCGAAGATTTCTTCCAGTAAGCATGAGGGCTGGCGTCTGCTTCGTCGTCTCATGAATCGCAGATCTGTAAGATAAGAGGAAGAAAGGGATCCAGGAGTCCCAGTCTCTCTGATTCTGCTCTACGAAGGACGACAAATACTGTAGCAAGGTTCGATTCAGACGCTCTATCATGCCGTCAGATTGCGGATGCAAAGGAGTCGTACGAGTTTTCCTAACGCCTAAGATCTGAGTAACCTCTTTCATTAAGGTTGACTCAAAATTTCGGCCTTGATCAGTATGAAGTTCCAGAGGAACTCCGTGTCTACGAATAAACTCTTTAACGAATGCCGGTGCTACAGTGGAGGCTTCTTGATTAGCGAGTGGGACCACTTCAGGCCACTTAGTGAAATAATCAGCAATAACCAAAGCACATTTATTTCCAGAATGGGTTATCGGGAGAGGTCGGAAAATGTCCATCGCTATCCTTTCAAATGGAGCTTTCACGTTGTAAATTTGAAGAGAGCTTCGTCCTTTCGCTCGAGGTCCTTTCTTTGCCGTGCAGATTCGACATCTTCGACACCAATCTTCAACGTCCATCCGGCAACGGGGCCAAAAGTAGAAGTTGTGAATTCTGCCCAGAGTTTTATTTGACGCGAAGTGTCCGCCTGCAGGAGAATCATGATAAAGAGCAAGAATCTCCGGAACTCGTGTCCTGGGAACCAAAAGTTGCCACCTGATTTCTTTCAAGTCTGCAGATTCCCCTTTTCGGTATAAAATTCCATCAATTAAAAGGATAAAGTCCCATTGAGCCCAATAAATTTCCAAATCTGGCTCGGCTAAAGATATATCCTGCCAGTCCTGGCGAGTTTCCGCTTCTTTCCAAGACTTCACTCGAGTCAAAGTGTCGTCCTCTTGTTGCGATTCTCTCCATTCCTCCTGGTTATTTTCGAGAGAAATCTTCCGTATTGTAAGAGAGGGGTCTCGGTTTTTCTCTAGTCGTACACACTGTTTACACTCTGGCATTTCCTCGCAGGATCTTCGTGAGAGAGCATCGGCGTTTCCATGATGAATTCCTGCTCGATGCCGAATGTCAAAATCGTTCTGACCAAGCCTCTATAACCATCCAGCTACCTGACCTTCAGCAGATTTGAACGAAAGTAGCCACCTAAGACGAGCATGATCTTTACGTATCAAAAATCTCCTACTGTACAGATAATGGTGAAAGTGTACTACGGTCTTGACAACAGCTAACAGTTCTCTACGAGTGACACAATAATTCCTTTTAGTTCTACTCAAAACTCTGCTGAAATAGCTTATCACTCTCTCCCAACCTCCCTGAATTTGTGACAGAACCCCGCCTATTCCTGAAAGAGAGGCATCCTCATCTGAAATAAAAGGAAGTTTGACCTCTGGATAAGCTAAAATCGGCGAAGAAATGAGATTTTATTTTAATTTCTTGAAAGCTTTTTCGCATTCCGGGGTCCAGTCAAAAGGAATCTTGATTCCGGTCAAGTGATGGAGAGGTTTAGCTATACTAGCGAAACGTTTTAAAAATCTTCTGTAATACGTACAAAGGCCTAAAGAGCTTTGAATTTGTTCTTTATTCTTAGGTGTCGGCCAAGAAGAAACCTTCTCGATTTTGGTTGGGTCGGTCTTCACACCTTGTGCTGAGACGATATGTCCGAGGAAGCCTACTTCTTTTTGGAACAGATGGCATTTTTTCGGGCTCATTTTCAGGCCTGCTTGCTTCAGCCTAGTTAAAACTTGTCTGAGATTTTGAACTTCTTCTTCAAAGTTCTTGCCAAAAACGATTATATCGTCTAAACAAACGAGGCATATTTTGCCAGTGAGCCCATGGAGAACAGCCTCCATCATTCGTTCAAAGGTAGCCGGGGCATTACTTAAACCAAACGGCATAACCTTGAACTGCCATAATCCTTTCAAACCCGTAACAAAAGTTGTTTTTTCGTTATCTAGAGGATCCATTTCGACCTGCCAGTATCCGCTCTGAAGATCCATGGTGCTGAACCAAGTTGCACCAGCT
Source organism: Neodiprion pinetum (assembly GCF_021155775.2). NCBI lineage: Eukaryota > Metazoa > Arthropoda > Insecta > Hymenoptera > Diprionidae > Neodiprion > Neodiprion pinetum. The sequence goes on from NC_060233.1 coordinate 20,928,974, forward strand.
ATCAGGTCGAGTGTCTCGTCGACTCTCGGTAGAGGGTAAGAATCTTTGATGACGACAATTTATCTTGACCTTGATGACTTGTTGATCAATGTATTCTTGGATATGAAGGTCACAACTCAAAACACTTTTTTATAGTGTTAACGTTTCAGTCATGATGGGGGCCCTCCTCAGAACCAATTTACTTAAACATCTGTCACGGACAAAAATAATAAAATAATGTACAACTCGGTTTTAACAAAATTAAACATAGTGGTTTAGATAATAAGCAAGGATGTTCATGCAGATGTAAATGAGAGGAATTACCCAGTGTGGGATGACACTTTCAATTACATCGAATAATTGGTAATTAAAGAAATAATAGAAACAATAAAAAACAAAAACCGAAACACACTGCGATCGCGATACGTAGTTTCCAAGACTTCATACTTGTTGTTAATTTGATAAAATAAAATAAAACACACAGCCGTTATAGGTTTAAATCAAGAGCACATTTGCATATGTGGAACGTCCAGTGTGTAGTGGGGGGGAGATCGATATCGATAGTTATCAGAGCAAACATAGAGTCAACGGGTTAAAAGGAAACCAAAATTTTGTTGAGAAGGTAAAATCGAGAGCAAGCTCAGTCGGTAATAGATAATTACAATGGTCGTATCACAGAGGTGTGAATATTACTCAGATGTTCGATGTCTTGTCTTCGGTTGACAAAATTGGGATGTGCAACAATATTGCACATTTCTAACAATAGCCTATTATAATACAATGGTTCAACGTCAATAATGCTGGCTTGAGAATAATTGAAAGAGTGGTCGAAATCGATGGCATGTCTCGTCAGTGCAGTACAATTATCCTCGTGTTCATGGATATTGCGTTTATGCTCGGTTTTCCTGGTGTGTAGTTGCCTACTTGATTGGCCTATGTAGGACATGTTGCATTGGATGCAGGGAATTTTGAAAACTACACCAGAGCGCATACCCGGGGGTAAGGGGTCCTGACCCGAATCAAACATCGAGGATAGATCATGTGCACATTTACCCACAAATTGAATTTTGTACTTAAAGAATGTTCTGTTGAGTGACTCAAACAACCCCACGACGTATGGGATGGAAATATGGTTTTTTTGATTAGCTTGTGCAGCAGATGCATCAATATTATTGTTGGAGCTAGTCGATGACAAGATGGAATCGTATTTGAACTGTATATGCTTGTTGAGCAGACGAGGTGGATAGTCGTTTTTACTTAGTACCTGCTGAATCAAAGACATATTTTTGTTATAAAATTCCATACTTGAGAGTCGAATTGCTCTGTCAACCAAGCAATGAATCGTTCCAATTTTGTAAGATCTGGGATGGTGAGAATGGAAATTTAAATACCTCTGTGACCAAGTAGCCTTATGAAACCAATCTGTTTTGATGAGCTGGTTATTATTGATGATCAAGACATCTAAAAAGGTAATTCGATGATTAAACTCTATTCCAGAGGTAAAATGTAATCTCGGATGGAATTGGTTGACGGCAGATAGCATTTCTGCAACTTTATCCGAAGGGTCAGCTGTGATTATGTCATCTACATATCTGAAATCGAATAAAGCCTTGAAGCCCAGTTTGTTGAGACAATATTGTTCAAGATCATCCAAAACCAAATCCGACAAAATTGGAGAGAGCGGTGAGCCCATCGGTAAACCATAAGTTTGAGCATATATGTTCTGATTAAATTTAAATATCGCAGCCTCAAAACATATGTGTAATGCTTTTATGAGTTCATTAAGTGGGACAGGAATTTTGTCCACCAACTGATGCCAACGCTGTTTCACCGCGTTGATTGCAAGATCTTGTAGAACATTTGTAAACAATGACACAACATCCAGCGAAACTAATACATGGTGAGGTGGGAGACTTTCGATCGATAACTATCGATATCGATCTCCCCCCACTACACACTGGACGTTCCACATGTGCAAATGTGCACTTGATTTAAACCTATAACGGCTGTGTGTTTTATTTTATTTTACCAAATTAACAACAAGTATGAAGTCTTGGGAACTACGTATCGCGATCGCAGTGTGTTTCGGTTTTTGTTTTTTATTGTTTCTATTTATTCTTTAATTACCAATTTTCGATGTAATTGAAAGTGTCATCCCACACTAGGTAATTTCTCTCATTTATATCTGCATAAACATCCTTGCTTATTATCTAAACCACTATGTTTAATTTTGTCATAACCGAGTTGTACATTATTTTATTATTTTTGTCCGTGACAGATGTTTAAATAAATTGGTTCTGAGGAGGGCCCCCATCAGGGCTGAAACGTTAACACTATAAAAAAGTGTTTTGAGTTGTGACCTTCATATCCAAGAATAACATTAATCGGTAAGAATCTTTCTTTGTTATATCGTTCAGCTTCCTGTAATCGATACAAAATCGTTTGGATCCATCCTTTTCGTTAACAAGGATGATTGGTGAGGCCCAGGGACTAGACGATGGTTCAATCACATCGTTCATTAGCATGTCCTCCACAAGCTTCTTCACCTCTTCTCGAGCGTTGAGAGCGAGGCTTCGAGGAGCTTTAAAAAATTTGATTCATGTAAAAATTTTTTTTTTCTTAATTTTTCTTTTTATAGAAGTTAATTGAAAATTATGATACACTAAGGGCTTCGCCCCTGCGCGCTTCGCGCGCCAACCCCATCTCGGCGCTACGCGCCTCGGGCACTCGACGCTGCGCGCCTCACTATTTCCTCATGCATTGTCTAGTAGACAGGCGAATTCCTTCATGTTGATTTGATGACAGGTCTGCACTTGCTGTCCACGTCAATTCCTTCTGTGCGCACTTTTCTTTTTTTCATCAATCTAAGCTTCCATTCGTTGGTTGAAAATTGGTGTTCCTTCTCTATTGATATCGATCTATCTCCTTGACTTGCTGAATTATTTTTGCTACCGCTCTGCCCGTTATTCTCCAAAATCACCTTCTTTATATTATTTTTTTCTCTATATTCGCGTTGCTGTTCATTCCGCAAAACACCTCTTTCTCTTGTGGTCAACATCGATCCTGGTCGTCCTCTTACCTGGTTATACGAATATTTGATGGATATTATTCTATGGCTTATTTGGTTCTGCGCACTTGCAATTTTGTTTTCCTCTTTCTTTTGTGATACTTCCGACCATCCACCATCTTCATCGCCTTGTCTGCTGCTTGAAACTCCTTCTTTCTCCATTGTCATCGTAAATCCTGGCTGTCCTTTTGACTGTTTGGTGATATATTTAGATTTACTATTATTTGATTGTTACTTTTCATACTTATTACTCACTATCTGAATTTTATTTCGGTTCTACAAGACATCAAAGTGTCCACTGTCTCCGTCGCCGGTGAAGAGTAGCGAGGATTGTGTTTCATTTTGTAATCCGATCCGGTGTGGATGAATTTCTTCTTCGCGATACACGATTAAACATATCTCAAAAATGTCCGCAGCTGCAGCTAATTCTGCTTCTCCCCCGTATATTCTATTTTTATTCATATGTGATTTGTAATCCCCAGGTGACCTAATCACAGCAACGTTTGACTCATTACCTGTAATAAAACCCGCAAATGTAGACCAATTATCCACTACATTTGAGACGATACTCAGTCTCACCTCTGCGTGTCGATCTTGAGTGCCGTATACACAATACGCCAACGTGCGAAAAAGACAATTCCCGACGGAAATCATCTTGATGATTTTCGTTTGCATGTTCATTTTTTGCGTGTCAGAAACAGATACCTATAAAGATATTTGTCAAAGACTGTCATAAACAGCCGATGACAGCTGTCGAAGGGTTTGCTAGATGCTTTTTGTTTTGTTTTCGGGATCTCACCCCACCGCCAACTTCATGCGTATAATATTGTTATTATAATATTTTTTTTACTATTGTTATTATAATCTTTTTCTACGTTCATTTGTTTGAAACTTTTTTATTAGATAGAGAGATATGAATGAAATATAAATAAGAAATTCATTTGTCATTTTATTTATTTAATAAATTATATATACATACAAATTATACATCAATATAATTGATTATAAATGTAGGCAAATAAATTGTATAATTCAAAGATATGGAAAAAAAACTTTAAATGAATCATGTTTTTCATATTAAGAAATAATTGCCTTTTTTTGGGATTAAAAATATGAAATGAAGTCACTAATCATTCACCTATCTGTATGTTTTTTTTTTTTTAACTTTTCAATAAATTCTAATCCATTGTATAAATGTTTCAAATTACAATCCATATAGTACATCAAATGGCATTTGTTTAATGAATCATATTTTCATTTCAATTGATGTGTGAACAAATAATCAAAAAATATATAGGATTTTTTTTATAATTATATTTTCCTCTAATAAATTTAATTATTGTGAAAATTTTTTTTTTTCTTAAAATTCTTCTTCCAAAAGTGAATCACAGATTATAATATACATAAATAAAATACATATAATAAATTTATTCATTATTTTTTCCATTTAAATAATTATATATACATCCAAATTATACATTATTATAATTGAATATAAACGGGGGCAATTAAATTAAATAATTTGATGATATAAAAAATAATTAATCCAAATTAATCATTTTTCTTGAATTGAAGCATAATTAGTTTTCAAAAATCGAAAATATAAAATTAAATTACTAATCATTCATCTATTTGTATGTTTCCTTTAAACTTTTCAACGAGTTGTAATCCATTGTATAAATGTTTCAAATTACAATCCATAATGTACATTATCTGGCATTTTTTGATTGAATACTATTTTCATTATAATCAATATGTGAGCAAATAATTGAAAAACATATAGAATTTTTCCGATGATTATATTCATTTTTAAGAAATTTAATTCACGTGAAAATTTTTTGTTTTTTCAATTCTTTTTCTTTCAAAAGTTAATTGAAAATTATAATATATGTAAATAAAATATGAATAATAAATTTATTAGTCATTTTTTTCCATTTGATCAATTATATATATATACAAATTATACAATAATATAATTGATTATAAATGTAGGCCAGTAAATTAAATAATTCAATGATATAAAAAAAAATAATTTCAATGGATCATATTTCTTAATTTAAAAAATAATTAATTTTTGAAAATTAAAAATATGAAATCAAATAACTGATTATTTATCTGTCTGTATGTTTTCTTTTGACTTCTCAATAAGTTCTAATTCATTGTATAAATGTTCCAAATTACAATCCACACAGGACATTGAATAGCATTTTTTTAATGGATAATATTTTTATTTCAATTAATATGTGAGCAAATAATCAAGAAATATATGGGAATTTTTCAATAATCATATTTATTTTTGAAAAATTTGATTAGTGTAAAAAATTTTTTTTTTCTCAGAAATTCTTCCCATATTAAAAGTAACCTCGAAATTATAGTATATATAAATGAAATATGAATAATAAATTTACTTTCTCATTTTTTTTATTTATTGATTTTGAATATATACAAATTATACACCAATATAATTGAATATAAATGGGGGCAATTAAATTAAATAATTTAATGAGATGAAAAATAATTCAATTCAATAAATCATTTTTCCTAAATTAGAGAACAATTGATTATGAAAAATTGAAAATATGAAATTAAATAACTAATCGTATATCCATCTGTATGTTTTCTTCAAACTTTCCAATGAGTTACAATCCATTGTATAAATGTTCCCAAATCCAATCCATAAAGTACATTAAATGGCATTTCTTGATTGAATAATATTATTATTATAATTAATATGTGAGCGAATAATTAAAAAATGTGCTACGTTCGTGAGTAGAGTTTACTCCTGAGCGGAAGGAGTAACCTGGTTGGCTTCGCTTTTACGTTCCAGGTTAACCGGAAATCAGGATGAGGATTGAATAAACTTGGGTATGTTGATATGTCGATTATATGTTTATTGCGTAGAACTTGAGATACCGGTAGGAATGAATTGTGTGGTACGAAAAGATATATAAGAAGTTTAGATGTGGAGTTGTCGAAAGTCAGAATAGGAGTGTCCCTCGAGACGTGAAACGTACGGGTGCAGAAAAGGTGTGACAATGCTAGAAGTAGGGAATGGAATTTGATGAGTAAGCGCGATAGTGAATAGCGCGAGACTACGTAGAGATAAGAGGACAGGACAGAGACCATGAGATTAATGTAAGAACTGTGGGAGAGTTAGCGAGTAGAAGAAATAGAGAGAAGTGGTATGCTGGACGTAACAAACGTATAGAATTTTTCTGCCAATTATGTTTTTTTCTAAAAAATTCAATTTGAGTGAAAAATTTTTTTTCCATAATTCTTCTGTTCTTAAACGTGATTTAAAAGTTAAAATACGTATAAATAAAATATAAATAATAAATTTATTTATGATTTTTCCTTCATATAATTAATTATATATATATACAGTAATTATACGTTATTGTGATTGAATATAAATAGAGGCGATTGAATTAAATAATTTGATGATATAGAAAATAATTAATTTAAATTGATCATTTTTCTTGAATTGAAGAATTATTGATTTTCAAAAATTAAAAATATGATATTAAACAACTGATCATTCATCTATCTGTATGTTTTCTTTGAACTTTTCATTAAGTTATAATCCATTGTATAAATGTTCCGAATTACGATCTATGAAGTACATTGAATGGCATTTTTCGATTGAATACTATTTTTATTATAATTAATATGTGAGCGAATAATGAAGAAATATAGGTATATATAATTAATTAAACGAAAAAATTGAATAATAAATTTATTATTCATATTTCATTCATATACATTATAATTTTTGATTTACTTCTAAAAAAAGAATGATTTAAAAAAAAAAAAATTTTACATTAAGCATATTTTTTGAGAATAAATATAATTATTGAAAAAAAAAAGTTTGTATTTTCTAATTATTCGCTCACATATTAATCAAAGTAAAAACATTATTTATCAGAGTAATGCCATTTATTGTACTTTGTGGATTGTAATTTAGAACATTTATGCAATAGATTATAACTTATTGAAAAGTTTAAAGGAAACATACAGATAGCTATATGATTAGTTGTTTAATTTCATATTCTCAATTTTTCAAAATTAATTATTCTTTAATCTAAGAAAAATGAGTAAGTTAAATTAATTATTTTTAGTATCATTAATTCATTTGATTTAATTTCACCCATTTACATTTAATTATATTATTGTATAATTTGTATATATACAAAATTATTGAATGAAAAAATTAGAGAATAAAGTTATTATTCATGTTTTATTTATATGTATTATAATTTGTAATTTACTTTTAAAAAAAAGAAGAATTTCCAGAAATCAAAATTTTTTTGCAATAACTAAAATTTGTAGAAATAAATATGATCATCGAAAGATTTCTATATATTTTTTAATTATTTGCTCACATATTCATTGAAATAAAAATATCATCCATTGAAAAAATGCCATTCAATGTCCTTTATGGATTGCAATTTGGAACATTTATACAACGAATTAGAACTTATTGACAAGTTCAAAGAAAACATACAGATAGATAAATAATAAGTTATTTAATTTCATATTTTTAGTCTTTAGAAATTAAGTATTATTTAATATGAGAAAAATGATTTATTTAAATTATCATTTTTCATATCATTAGATTATTTTATTGAATTGCCGCCTGATATTATTTTACATTAATGTATGATTTGTATCTTTATATAGGTATATGATTAATTGAATGATAAAAAAATGATAAATAAATTTATCATGTATATTTCATCTATGCGTACTATAATTTTCAATTTAACTCTAAGAAAAAGATTTTGAAAAAAAAAAATTTCCAATAATTAAATTTTTCCAAAATAAATGTCATTATTACAAAAATTTTACATATTGTTTAATTGTTTGCTCACACCATAATCACAATAAGGGTATCATTCATTAGAAAAATGCCATTCGTTGTCCCTTATGAATTGTAATTTGGAACATTCATACAATGGATTAGAACTCATTAAAAAGTCCAAAGAGAACATTCAGATCGATAAATGAATAGTTACCTAATTTCATATTTTCGATTTAGAAGAACTAATAATTTTTTAATTTGAGAAATATGATTCATTTGAAGTATTTCTTTTTATATCATTAAATTATCCAATTCATTTGCCTACATTTATAATCAATTATATTAATGTATAATTTGTATGTATATATGATTGATTGAATGACGAAAATGATAAATGAATTTCCGATTTAAATGTTATTTCTATATATCATAATTTTCAATTAAGTTTCAAAAAAAGAAAAATTAGGAAAAATAAAATTTTTACACGAAATCTATTTTTTAAAAATGAATATGATCATCCAAAAAATTCTATATATTCTTTAATTATTCGCTCACATAAAAATTATGATAAACATTATTCAATCAAAAAATGTCATTTAATGTTCTTCATGCATTGTAATTTAGAACATTTATACAATAGATTAGAACTGATTGGAAAGTGTGAAGAAAACATACACACAGATAAATGATCGGTTGTTTGGTTTCATATTTTTAATTTTCAAAAACTAATTATTTTTTAATTCAAGAAATATGATTCATATGGATTATTTTCTTCTATATCATTGAATTATTTAATTTATTCGCCCACATTCATAATAGATTATATTAATGTATAATTTGTATATATATATAATTGATTAGGTAAGTAAAATGATAGATAAATTTATTATTTATATCGCATTTGTATACATTATAATTTCCAATTAACTTTTAAAAAAAGAAGAATTGAAAAAAAAAATTTTCACATGAATTAAATTCTTCAGAAATGAATATAATCATTACAAAAATTCTATATATTTCTTCATTATTCGCTCACATATTAATTATAATAAAAATAGTATTCAATCGAAAAATGCCATTCAATGTACTTCATAGATCGTAATTCGGAACATTTATACAATGGATTATAACTTATTGAAAAGTTCAAAGAAAACATACAGATAGATGAATGATTAGTTGTTTAATATCATATTTTTAATTTTTGAAAATTAATAATTCTTCAATTCGAGAAAAGTGATCAATTTAAATTAATTATTTTCTATATCATCAAATTATTGAATTTAATTGCCTCTATTTATATTCAATCATAATAATGTATAATTTGTACATATATATATAATTGATTGAATAGAAAAAATTATGAATAAATTTATTATATATATTTTATTGATGTATATAATAACTTTCAATTCACTTTTGGAAAAAGAAGAATTTTTCTAAAAAAAAATTTTCACAATAATTAAATTTTCCAGATAAAAATATAATCATGAAAAAAATCCTATATATTTTTTGATTATTTGTTCACATATTCATTAAAATGAAAATTAGATTTGTTAAAAAAATGCCATTTGATGTACTTCATGGATTGTAATTTGAAACATTCATACTATGGATTATAACTCATTGAGAAGTTCAAAGAAAACACGCAGATATATATATGATTAGTTATTCAATTGCGTATTTTTAATTTTTAAAAACTAATTATTCTTTGATTCGAGAAAAATGAATTATTTAGGTTAAATATTTTTCATATCATTGAATTATTCAGTTCAGCTGCATCCATATATATTGAATTATATTGATGTATCATTTGTATATATATATATAATTAAATAAATGAAAAAATTGAATAATAAAAATATTATTTATATTTCATTCATATACATTATAATTTTTGATTCACTTCTAAAAAAAGAACGATTTTAAAAAAAACAAAAGTCTTACATTAGATAAATTTTTTGAAAATAAATATAATTATTAAAAAAAAAAGTTTATATTTTTTAAGTATTCGCTCACATATTAATCAAAGTAAAAACATTATCCATTAGAGTAATGCCATTTATTGTACTTTGTGGATTGTAATTTAGAACATTTATGCAATAGATTATAACTTATTGAAAAGTTTAAAGGAAACACACAGATAGCTATATGATTAGTTGTTTAATTTCATATTCTCAATTTTTCAAAATTAATTATCCTTCAATTTAAGAAAAATGATTGAGTTAAATTATTATTATATAAATGATATATTTTTCAATGTCTTTTATGGATTGCAATTTGGAACATTTATACAATGGATTATAAAAGTTTAAAGAAAACATACAGGTAGATGATTGATTAGTTGTTTAATATGATATTTTTAATTTTTGAAAATTAATAATTCTTCAATTCAAGAAAAATGATCAATCTGAATTAATTATTTTCTACATCATAAAATTATTTAATCCAAATGCCTCTATTCATATTCAATCATAAGAATGTATAATTTGTACATATATATATATATATATATATATAAATAATTGAATGGAAAAAATTATGAATAAATTTATTATATATATTTTATTTATGTATATAATAATTTTCAATTCACTTTTGGAAAAAGAAGAATTTTTCTAAAAAAAAATTTTCACAATAATTAAATTTTTTAGATAGAAATGTAATCATGAAAAAAATCCTATATATTTTTTGATTATTTGTTCACATATTAATTGTAATAAAAATATGATTCGTTAAAAAATTGCCATTCGATGTACATCATGGATTGTATATTGAAACATTCATGCAACGGATTATAACTCATTGAAAAGTTTAAAGAAAACACACAGATAGATAAATGATTAGTTATTAATTTCCTATTTCCAATTTTTCAAAACTAATTATTCTCTTATTCAAGAAAAATTATTCAATCGAATGAATTATTTTTTGTATCATTAATTTATCCAATTTAATTGCCTCTATTTATATTCAATTATCTTACTGTATAATTTGTCTATATACATATATATATAATTGATTAAATCAAAAAAATTACAAATAAATTTATTTTCCATATTTTATTTGTATATATTGTAACGTTCGTTGACGTTGCGGAAATTAATATGGATCCGCGAGTTCAATTATCAAGTCAAAATCAGGAGCGTGAATGAAATATTGTGAAAATGCTTTAATTGCGTAATATGTATTTCTCGTTTAAAGACTGAAACAAGACTGTTTTTTCCAATAATGTTGGTTGACGCAGCAACCTTATTCATCTGAAAGACATAAGAGGTTTATAAACGTCTTTTATCTATGATGACTACTAGATCATTAAAGAGGGGGCAATACGGGTGATTTCACACTTTGTAACACTACTCCCCCCCGAGGAAAAGAGTCGTCCCGACTCGGGAAAGATAAGTCAATTATAAAAGTGATCTAGCAGTCAGTGCTCAAAGGTGAGTTGGAGCTGTGGCTCTAAAAATTTAAAGACTCCCTTTTTTACTACCTGACATTTGCCCACAGTCTCAAGGTAAACCATAGAAAACCTTGAGCAGATAGTTGAGCGTTTAATAATTTCAAAAATTTATGTGCCCTGTTTTTATAAAGGTAAGTGTTATCAAGTGTTGTGTGGCTTCATGGATTCGAAGTTATCAGCATCGGTCCAGATCGATGTCAAAAAGAAATCCAATCCTCTTTATGAAGGATTGCGCAAACGAAACAAGTTCGGGTGAAAGCATCGAGGCCGGAACCGAAAATTCCAGGACCAAACAGGATAGAAAACAGACTCCTTTTCACAGGAAATAGGGAAACAGATGGGTGACTGATCCTAATCTTCTTAAGAAACAGCCCACCATAGAGTTTGGAACGACAAATGTGAGTGATGGTATAACAATTCAAATTCACTAAGTGAATTTGGGAAAATACACGAATAAAATAAATAAATATGTATTCAAAAAAAAAAGAAACGATCTTATCTGAATCATATCTGCGTCCTTCTACAAAATAAGGCCACCAGTCATCCTCAGGAATCGGGGAAGGATTGGATGGTAAAAGGCTGTGTCAAGTAACCTGAAAAAGTACTCACAAAAACTGACACTTAAGGTTAATAAAATGTGAAATTCAAGCAATCGCTCATCGACCCCGAAAAATAATCGTGACTCTATTCACATTAATGAAACAAAGCCTATCCGACACAAAACTCGATTCCGAAGAAGAAGTATCTCAAAGGAAACAAAACTCTTAGGAAAACAAAAGATCATTTGAAAACAAACAACTTCCTATATTGAAAACATCAGATCGTTGTTGTTCTCCGGCCGGCACGGACGCCGGACGGGGCTTTTTCCATGTTCCCCCAAAATAAATTTCCCAAGACTCCTGTGAAAAGCTTCAGTGTTGCCTGGCATTTCGTCGACAAAGTGCCAGACAACTCTTAAGACCAGGACGCTTCGTGCGAAGAGCGGCAGCCAACCGCGAGCCCAAAGAAGGTATTTGACCAGGACTCGACACTGATTCGCACAATGGGATCTCAACGGTCCTTGGAGCCGCGCTGAAATACGGCTCCTTCTCGATAGCAACAAATGTAAGCTCTTTGAAAAGTTTATTAATCAAAGAAATTAATTCAATTCTAATTTGAAGGATCCGAGAAAGAGCAACCCATCCTAAAATCATTCTTTCTTATTCATAGACCAACGCTTGAAGCAACATTAGGTTCGACGCAGTAAAATCGAGCCGACCAAAACCCGACTTCGTCTCAGCGTCATCTCGCCTCGAACCTACAAAATGGAGACCAGCTACGCAAAATGTTGATTGCAAGAAAATAAATTTTTTTTAAAAAACATTACCTCGAATAATCTTTATGTTTTTTCAATAAAGAAAATCTATTTTACTACTTATTTTTTCAATGTCTTTTACTCAATTAAGTGTATCCCTCAATAAAGCAAGTATAGGTTAACTATATGCTATCCGCATGTCAAGGAAGTACAAAAATCTTCAAAAACTTGATCGGCCGTAGCTTCTGCATTTATAACCAAGACAGGAGCCGATGAAGAAGAAAAGGTTTGTTTTACTAACCAATCTTTGTGAATCTCATGAATAGTTCTGAGTAGCTCTGAAGAAATGCTCAATTCCTCCTCACGAGAACGGGAACTAACTCGACCAAACAAGTTTCTGGGGAAACTCGCAAATGAACAATCAAATCTACTCTGAGCTCAGACGAGCGAATGAGAAGATCGAAATTTTTCATCAATAAATGAGATTCGAAGTCGCGAAAATTACCTAACCTTCGACGAGCTTCTACAAAACAATTGCTACTAAATATCGATCTTTCCATCACCTCTACAGGCAATGGAGTCGTCTGAAGGTGTCTATCTAACATAACCATTTGAGCGAAATGCTGAAAATAATAGCAATAACGATCGGGGTCCTGATACATCAAATCTAAGAGATCACTTCCAGCTACGTCTCGATATTCCTCAACAGGTTCTAAAAGTGTACAGACCTGGCGATCTGCTAAAAACCTCTTGGTGAAAGTTGTTCTTCCGCATCCGATATTTCCTTCAATAATGATCGTAAGCGGTCGAGTTTTACTCGAATGAATTCCAAAAGGCAGATTTTTCTCCCAATCGATGACCGACTGTAAAGAAGGTCAAGTCGATCACAGTCGTCAAGGATGTTTGTTCGAAGATCTAAACTCGAAGGATGTTCCTGGTCTTGGAGAGACTGTTCCAGGTTGATCTTCTTCAAATGGAGCAAGACGATCCAAGTGAACCACTTTTTGACGCGAATGAGGAGATCTTCGGATTCTATGAACAACATCATTTATCCGATTAACCAATAAGTAAGGGCCTTCTCAATTTCTTTGTAGCTTTGAACATCGTCCTTTCTGTCTTCGGGGTCGAAAGAACCAGACGGAATCTCCAGGATTAAATTTTGAATCTCTGGCTCGAATATCATAACGAGTTTTTAATTTATCTAAAGCCATAGAAATTCTACTCCTAGCAAAGTGATGAATTTCTTCTAAACGTTGTTGTAATAAAAAGGCATAATCTGTTTGATGCTGTCTTTGCACAGGAACAGGGCCTTTCTCTAAATCTGACGGAAGTCAAAGATTTCTTCCAGTAAGCATGAGGGCTGGCGTCTGCTTCGTCGTCTCATGAATCGCACATCTGTAAGATAAGAGGAAGAAAGGGATCCAGGAGTCCCAGTCTCTCTGATTCTGCTCTACGAAGGACGACAAATACTGTAGCAAGGTTCGATTCAGACGCTCTATCATGCCGTCAGATTGCGGATGCAAAGGAGTCGTACGAGTTTTCCTAACCCCTCAAATCAGAGTAACCTCTTTCATTAAGGTTGACTCAAAATTTCGGCCTTGATCAGTATGAAGTTCTAGAGGAAGTCCGTGTCTACGAATAAACTCTTTAACGGATGCCGGTGCTACAGTGGAGGCTTCTTGATTAGCGAGTGGGACCACTTCAGGCCACTTAGTGAAATAATCAGCAATAACCAAAGCACATTTATTTCCAGAATGGGTTATCGGGAGAGGTCGGAAAATGTCCATCGCTATCCTTTCAAATGGAGCTTTCACGTTGTGAATTTGAAGAGAGCTTTGTCCTTTCGCTCGAGGTCCTTTCTTTGCCGTGCAGATTCGACATCTTCGACACCAATCTTCAACGTCCATCCGGCACGGGGGCCAAAAGTGGAAGTTGCGAATTTCGCCCAGAGTTTTATTTGGAGCGAAGTGTCCGCCTGCAGGAGAATCATGATAAAGAGCAAGAATCTCCGGAACTCGTGTCCTGGGAACCAAAAGTTGCCACCTGATTTCTTTCAAGTCTGCAGATTCCCCTTTTCGGTGTAAAATTCCATCAATTAAAAGGATAGAGTCCCATCGAGCCCAATAAATTTTCAAATCTGGCTCGGCTAAAGATATATCCTGCCAGTCCGGGCGAGTTTCCGCTTCTTTCCAAGACTTCACTTGAGTCAAAGTGTCGTCCTCTTGTTGCGATTTTCTCCATTCCTCCTGGTTATTTTCGAGAGAAATCTTCCGTATTTTAAGAGAGGGGTCACGGTTTTTCTCTAATCGTGCACACTGTTCTCACTCTTGCATTTCCTCGCAGGATCTTCGTGAGAGAGCATCGGCGTTTCCATGATGAATTCCTGCTCGATGCCGAATGTCAAAATTGTACTGACCAAGCCTCTCTAACCATCTAGCTACCTGACCTTCGGGAGATTTGAACGAACGTAGCCACCTAAGAGAAGCATAATCTGTACGCATCAAAAATCTCCTACCGTACAGATAATGGTGAAAATGTACGAGTGACAAAATAATTCCTCTCGGTTTTACTCAAAACTCTGCTGAAATAGCGTATCACTCTCTCCTGACCTTCCTGAATTTGTGACAGAACCCCGCCTATTCCTGAAAGAGAGGCATCCGTATCTAAAATAAAAGGAAGTTCAACCTCTGGATAGGCTAAAATCAGCGAAGAAATAAGATTTTCTTTTAATTTCTTGAAAGCCTCTTCGCATTCCGGGGTCCAGTCAAAAGGAATCTTGATTTCGGTCAAATGATGGAGAGGTTTAGCTATACTAGCGAAACCTTTTACAAATCTTCTGTGATACGTACAAAGGCCTAGAAAGCTTTGAATTTGTTCTTCATTCTTGGGTGTCGGCCAAGAAGAAACCTTCTCGATTTTGGATGGGTCGGTCTTCACACCTTGTGCTGAGACGATATGTCCGAGGAAGCCTACTTCTCTTGGGAACAGATGGCATTTTTTCGGGCTCATTTTTATGCCTGCTTGCTTCAGCCTAGCGAAAACTTGTTTGAGATTTTGAACTTCTTCTTCAAAGTTCTTGCCAAAAACGATTATATCGTCTAAATAGACGAGGCACATTTTGCCGGTGAGCCCATGGAGAACAGCCTCCATCATTCGTTCAAAGGTGGCCGGGGCATTACTCAAACCAAACGGCATAACCTTGAACTGCCATAATCCTCCTAAACCCGTAACAAAAGCTGTTTTTTCTTTATCTAGAGCATCCATTTCGACCTGCCAGTATCCGCTCTGAAGATCTATGGTGCTGAACCAAGTTGCACCAGCTACCAGGTTGAGTGTCTCGTCGATTCTGGGTAGAGGGTAAGAATCTTACTTCGTTATATCGTTCAGCTTTCTGTCATCGATACAAAATCGTTTTGATCCGTCCTTTTTGTTAACAAGGACGATTGGTGAGGCCCAGGGACTAGACGATGGTTCAATCACATCGTTCTTCAGCATGTCTTCTACGAGCTTCTTCACTTTTTCTCGGGCGTTGAGAGCGAGTCTTCGAGGAGCTTGTTTTATTGGTGAACTCTCTCCGACGTCGATCTTGTGCTTGACAGAAGAACATCGGCCCTTATCACCACTATCTTTGGCGAAAAAATCTATAAATTCGAGCAAAAGGGATTTAAACGATTCTACCTGAGGTGGATTCAACAAAATCGAAGATTTCTCCACAAGGCTCTGTGAATGTGGAGGGAAATGTTGTTGAAAATCATCCTCTGAAAGTTCTATTTTCCGAATTCTAGGAGGAGTCCAATAAATTTCATTTCTATTCGTACAAAGAGTTATTTCGCGATTGTTTGAAGCTAGTGAATTTCTCTTGGTCGAGATAACACAGTTATTGGCTGTAAGAAAGTCCATTCCCAAAATACCTTCATTCTCTATATCTGTTATAAAAACCGTATGTGGAGAGTCGATACACCCAAAAAGGTTGATTTGGACAGTAACCTGTCTCAAAACCGGGGTCGTCTCTCTAGTGGCTGTTCGCAGAGATGAAGAGGGAACAATCTGGTCATCTGATTGAAAGAGATCCGATCGAACTACGGTTACTTCCGCGCCGGTGTCTATTACCCATAGATAATTGACGACATTTACAGTACCGCGCGCGTCAAGACCAGACTTTCGTAGACTTTTAATTAAAAACTGTTCTCTAAGAGGGCTTTCACTTCTAACAATCTGCGATGATTTTTGCTCCGACAAATCATCTGAAATTAGTTTTTTGGGCGAGTTCCTGTTGAAGAACTCGACTGAGGATTTGCTTCCCCTATTTCTATATTTTTCGTATGCCATTTATAAGAGTTTGGATTCGAACCCTGCATCGGTTCCCCACTAATTTTTTTAATTAGAAAACAATGATTGGCGTCATAGCCTGTTTTTTTACAAAATTAACAAGTCAAGCTGGTTTGACTTGTCATGACCGCGTTCCTTATACCACGCTTGTTTTTCTGGTCTTGAAAAGAACCACGATTTCTTGATTTGAAATTATTATTGTTTTTTTTATTTCTATAATTTTGAGGCTTTGGCTCCTCCGAGTGTTCAAAACTTCGTCTTTCTGAGGTGTTTTTGGACACCTCAATCCGACGAAGCTTGCTCAACCCAAAATATTGTTTTCGCATTGCCTTCACCTCAAGAGCTTTGGCCGTTGCCTCCCGTAGAGAAGTGAGACCCGATGTCCCAACGGCCATTTTAATTTCTGGATCATTGATTGCGTTCAAGAAAGCTTGTGTCGCTAATAAATTACGAGACGGCTCGTTGTCTGGCAAAGCTACACGAGAAAGCCGTTCAATATCTTGGCTAAGTGACGCGAGGTCTTCGTCTCGTCCTTGTCTTCCAGTCTGTAATTGAGCTGTGTACAATTTTGTCAGATGGTCATTTCCATATCTCAATTTAAGCGCGGAGCTTAGTTTTTCATAATCGGAAATTTCATCTTCAGATAATGCCGTCAAAACATTCAAAGCCGGCGTTCGAAGACAAGAGGCAAGGCTGTGGGCCCTTATAGCGGAGTCCCACTGGTTATGCTTTGCAATTGCGTTAAATTGACGTTTATAATCTGCCTGTGGAATCTTTCCATCGAAAATTGGCAAATTTAAAGGATAAAAGGTGTTCTCGTTGATTTGAGAAGCAACCCCAGGAAATCTTGAATTATTTAATTGACTTAAATGGGAATAACGAGGTTGAACCTGAGGCAGAGGCTCGGAAAAGCCAACCTCATTATTTACTGTTGTTCTACCAATTGGGGATTCATCTATTTCCCTAATAAAAGGCACAGACCTTGAGTCTCGAATATCCGGGAACCGTCCTGGATGTTGGACCTGCCGAACAGCGGGAACGGGAACAGGAGAGGGAACAGGAGAGGGAAGCGGAGTAGCAACTCTGGAATCTCGTGGGGTGACGGCCGGTTCTCCTGAGCCGTTCACCTGATGGACAGCCTGAAGAGCTGCCACAGTCGTCCGGAACAGTTCATAAAGACTGGTCTCGGATCGTTCTTGAGCTTGTCTATGAAGCCTCTGTTGCTCCAACTGCGAGGCAATTTCCCTTTCTCGTTGTTCTTGTTCTCTTTTTCGCTTCTCTTGTTGATCAAGAAGCAGCTGGAGAAGTTGCTGTTGTTGACGTTCAGCGGCTTCTTGTTGTTGGGACATGATCTTTAGCAGATCAATCTGAGAGACCGTCGAAGGAATTGGAAGAGGGTCTACCGAAGGTGATGAGATTGTTTCAGGGACCCGCGGATTCTCCATAATGAAAGGTTCTTCTCCGCTTCTTTCCCTTCGACGTGAGCGCGTCATACGACTATTGCTCATAGTTAAAATTCGCGCACTGAATTGACTCGATTGAAAAGAAACTCAAGATCCCGCTTCTGACACCAATGTAACGTTCGTTGACGTTACGGAAATAAAAATGGATCCGCCAGTTTAATTATCAAGTCAAAATCAAGAGCGTGAATAAAATGTTGTGCAAATGTTTCAATTGCGTAATATGTATTTTTCGTTCAAAGTCTGAAACAAGACTGTTTTTACAATAATGTTGGTTGACGCAGCAACCTCATTTTGAAAGATATAAGAGGTTCATAAACGTCTTTTATCTACGATGACTACTAGATCATTAAAGAGGGGGCAAAACGGGTGATTTCACCCTTTGTAACAATATTATGATTTTTCATTTACTTCCAAAAAATGAAGAATTTTGAAAATATGAAAATTTTCACAATAATCAAATTCATCAAAAATAAACATAATTATTGAAAAACTCCCATGTATTTTTTCATTAATTGCTCACATATGAATCGGAATAAAAATATCATTCATGGAACAAATGCTATTCAAAGTACTTTATGGATCGTAATTTGGAACATTTATGCAATGGGTTAGAACTTATTGAAACGTTTAAAGAAAACATACAGATAGATAAATAAGTAGTTATTTAATTTCATATTTCCAAAATTTAAGAATCAATCATCCTTGATTTTGAGAAAAATAATTTAATTGAATTAATTATTTTCTATATCATTGAATCATTTTATTGTATTGCCTTCATTTACATTTAATTATATTACATTGTAATTTGGAACATTTATACAATGGATTGGAACTCATTCAAAAGGTTAACGAAAATATACGGATAGATAAATGATTAGTTATTTAATTTGGTATTTTCAACTTTTGGAAATCAAAAGTTCTCCAATTGAAGAAATATGATCCATTCAAATTATTTTTTTTTATATCATTGAATTATTTAATTTATTCGCCTACATTCATAACCAATCATATTATTGTTTAATTTGTATGTATATATATAATTGATTAAATAAATAAAATGATAAATAAATTTATTATTTATATTTTATTCATATATATTATAATTTTCAATTAACTTCTGAAGAAAGAAGAATGAAAAAGAAAAAAAAATTTCACATGGATTAAATTTTTCGAAAATGAATATAATTATTAGAAAAATTCTATATATTTTTTAGTTATTCGCTCGCATATTAATTATAATGAAAATAGTATTCAAACGAAAAATGCCATTTAATGTACTTTATGGACTGTAATTTGGAACATTTATACAATGAATTATAACTTTTTGAAAAGTTTAAAGAAAACATACGGATAGATGAATGATTGGATATTTAATTTCATATTTTTAATTCTTAAAAACTAATTATTCTTCAACTCAAGAAAAATGATTAGTTTAGATTATTATTTTTTATATCATCAAATTATTTAATTCAATTGCCTCCATTTATATTCAACTATAATAATGTATAATTTTTTACATATTGTAACTCCAAATTCGGTTACCCTCGGATGAGGACTTACCGTTGACACTTTGGCGCGATTCTCCACTTATTTAAAATATCAAACCATAACAAAATCAATTATGTTGGGCGCCAGACGCGTTAGCGTCGATTTTCAAACAATAATACAAATCAATGAAAATAACACAAAACCGTACAAAAGAATAAATAGAGAACCCGTTGTATGGCTGGCTAGGCTCAGGTACGCACACGTACAACCCGGTAGAGTGGCGGTATTCAAGGCAGCTAACAGTAATTACAGAATTAAAGAAAATAACAAAATGAAGAATAAACTTAAGTCAAAAGGAAAATGAACAGGTCAATCGATCATATATTATCGAGAAGTTTACATGGTTGAGACAGGCAAATAAAATGGTATCGACAGCGGTAGTTAATAAAATAAGCGATCATTGTTCACAATAATTTCGGTAGAACAGCAGTAAACGGTAGTGTTACGTCCGTGAGTAGAGTTACTCCTGAGCGGTAAGAGTAAACTGGTAGGCTTCGCTTTTAAGTTCCAGGACAACCGGAAATCAGGATGAGGATTGAATAACGTAGGGTTTGTTTGAGATATTACTTATATATTTATTTCGAGGAAGCTCAGATGGCGGTAAAAACGAAGTGTGCTGTATGAAGCTGTGTAAGAAGTCTAGATGTGACGTTGTTGAGAGTTAGAATAGGAGTGTGCCTCGAGACGTGAAACGTACGGGTGCAGAAAAGGTGTGACAATGCTGGGAGTAGGGACTGGAATTTGATGAGTAAGCGCGATAGTGAATAGCGTGAGACTACGTAGAGATAAGAGGACAGGACAGAGACGATGAGATTAATGTAAGAACCGTGGGAGAGTTAGCGAGTAGGAAAAATAGAGAGAAGTGGTATGCTGGACGTAACACCCCCCCGCCGTCAGAGGGAGCATAGCGGTCCCGAATATGGGAAGCAAGAAGGTGGAAATGTCATATGTAGTAGTGAAACATGATTTCAAAGTATGTGCTTAAAATTAGTTTTACAATTTTTCCTATTATAGGTAGTGTATGGTATTTATAATTTGAATATAATATGTGAAAATATATATGTGAAAATGATAATTGATGTGTGTTTACAAGTATGTAGTCGCAGTATGAATGTAGATTGAATATTGATTGATGCGTTTAGCAACATTAGTTAGATATTTGAGGATAAGTGTTTGTAATAGTAAGTTTATGTTTGAGATAGTATGGTTTATATTCTGGATTACGTATGAGCGTAAGGCATATAGTTATAATACTACGGTTACATAATGTTGTTTAAAGCTAGGCGCCTAGGGTTAATGCGCATGGAAGCGGGTTAGTACACTTAAGACTGAAGAACAATGATTTCTTTGATTCGCTGGGTACTAAGTAATACTATATTTTTTTTTTCTGATATATCGAGATACAGAGTTTGACCTATTCGTACAATGATATCGGTTATAAGTGTACATATATTTTGGGCTAATTGTAAACTAAGGGTATAAGATCGTCAATACAATCATATTAGTTCAGTAGTGTACACAAGCATTTATTTTACTCATGTCTGTTTGACAGCGCAACAGCAGATCTTGGTAGCAATATAGTAGTTGCCTATTTGTAATAAGGTTTTCGTAAGGTTTTAAGTACTGGTGGGTTTAAAGGAAGCGGAGGTGGTGTGTGAGGAACTGCATGATGGGTTTCTACTTCGTTGGGAATGGGTAGGACAGAAGAAGTAGGTCGGTGGATAATATTTAGCTCGATTGGATTGTCATACCCTGTTTGTATGGCTCTAAATGTCTGGTTCGTTATTTTTTGTTTTGCAATGTGTGCATAGAGTAATGACCTTGCCGAGGCATGAGTGACGGTAGAATAAGTATAGGGTTGCGAGAGATAGCAAACCAACACCGCTGTAAGTAAGACTGTCCTTGATGTGAAACATATAGCGCTGTGTGCGGTGGTGTGTGCTGAATTAAGTAGCTTGTTTTACGATATCCTGCAGCGATAGTCCGGTATTGGCCAAGGCATGTACATTTATGTGCGAGGTTTTGTGGAGTGGGGGGATAGCAATTAAGGATAAATTTGTGGTCTCATTTAAATTGAGGTTTTTGTATATCCGGTCCAGATCGAGGGTAAAGTTCGGGATGTATGAGTGGGTTTCCGATGAGGTCGAATACCTAGTTGTGGAGAGTGTTACCCCACCTGTGTGACCGGTGCACTTGTTATTTAGCCGTAATATTCCGGCTCCTGAAATGGTGATTCGCGAGGTGTGGTCGTTCGGACATAATATATGTACGGTTTCTGGTTTTGCTGAAGAAAATATCCAAGCATTGGCGACGGAAAGTTCCGTCCAATATGCGCCCACGAAAGATGTTAGTCTAACGTCGCAATTTTTTGTTACTGATTGTGAGGAGTGGAGAAACAAGTCGACTTCGCATAGCTTGTGGATTCCGCTGTGGAATAGAGGTTGACTTTGTCTGCAAATGTATCTGTTTTGCGTTAGGATACATTTGTCGATTTTCGGTTCGGATAGCTGGAAGTATAACGCTCTATTTAGTGTTATTGCTATGTAGTCGCTGCCAGGTTGAATGTAAGCGAATTTGTGATTTGCAGAGTCGTATGTCTGTCTGACGGGGACGGGAAGCAGTCGGTACAGGTCAAAAGCCTCGGAGTTGAGCAACGGAATAGATATCACATAAAGCAGTCTGGGTTCGTAATACGCTATGTCGATTTTAGAGATTCGAATCAGTTCTTCAGCGTAATTTGGATCCATTGGAATAGGAAACTCTATTTGTGGTCTGAGTGACTGGATATGTTTAAGACTGGAAATAATTTGTTCTGGTGATAGAATTTTAGGGTAGACGATACCTTTTTGAGCGAAGAGGATAGCGTTTACTAAGCTGGACAGGTCAAGTTCGCATTCGTTCAAGTGTCGGTCCAGGTCAATTAGTCGGTTAAGTAAAGTCGTTCTGAAGGTGTTGTTGGCGATTAAGGCTCTTGAAATAGCTGCATCAGTCGAGAGGGCCGTGAGTAATTTATGTTGTTCGCGGTCGTGGCTTATCATGCTGTTGATTTCTTTCCCGTAGACGCCCAACGTTGACTGTACGATATTTGTCTGTTTGTTAAGCAGGGATGCTAAGTGTCTACTCTCGTTGTACAAGTTTTCAATTTGTTGGTTAAAATATTCTCCATCTTTGATGTCTAGGGTGCCGAATAAGGATTTTGATACGCTACCAATGAAATTAATCGCGCCTCGTGTTCCGCGATGGTGGGCTAATTTAGCAAGTTCGGAGTGAGTGGATTCGCCTGTGCGATGGCCAACTAAATATTCTATTCGGTTTTGGTATAGTTTCATGGTTTTTATTCTATTAGCCAACATTTAAAAATGGTCGCCGGTGTAACAGTAGTTTTTGGCGACAGAGCATTTACCTTCTATTATGGTTAAGAATTCTGATGCTTGGTCAAGTCGGTCGAATAAATATTGGAGGTCTATATAGTTCAGCAAAGTCCATTCTCTGTTATATGTACGTAGGTCTTGCAATTGTTCGAAGAAGATTCCCGGGTTCTGATTCAGTTGCTTAATCGCGACGTTAGTCGAATCGTCTGTCTTGCTGTCGAGAGCACTGCACCTGCAACGATATGCAAGAGTATGAGACGTAATGTAACGCGATCGCAGGCAATTTGGTAGCATGCTATTGTCGATTGTACTGTAGTTGCTATTAATGTGGGATTTTACTATGTATGTGCGATTTTCAGTTTATTGAGATGAACTATTTTTGTTTTGTTTAGCGTGAGGTATATTTCGGCGTTAACGTCATCTATTATTCGTTTGATTACATACGGGCCTTTATAATGATCTTGGAATTTTGACCTTGTTTCGTTTAATAGGTAGACAGTTTGTCCTACTTCAAATCGTTGTGGGTTAATCGTTCTGTCGTAGTGTTCTTTACTTTTCTGTTTAGCTTGTTTCAGGTTCAACGCGGCGCGTTTACGGATGTCTGTGAGATTCGCTATTAGATCGAGGAGGAATGTATTGTATGTATGCGTGGGTGTGTTGCTTAGTATCGCATCTGTCGGTAGTTTGGCTTCCGAGCCGAAGATCAGCTGGTGAGGTGAATAATGTGTACTGTCGTGTTTCGCTGTATTATAGCAGAAAATGGCGAAACGTATGAATTCATCCTAATCTTTACCTTCGTTGGTGTAATGTTTGATGTATTCGGTAATTACGAGGTGACTTCTTTCTAATGAGCCGTTTGATTGCGGTCTATAGGCGGTTGTTCGTAGTTGTTTAATTTTGAAGAGCCTGCATATTTTTTTAAAAGCGGTACTCATGAAGTTTCGTCCCTGGTCAGTGAGTATAGTTTGTGGAGATCCATAGCGCGTGATGTATTCTTTAGCGAATACTGTCCCTATCGTCTTTGCCGTAGCATCGGGAATTAGAATGGCGTCTAAGAACTTGGTCAGATTGCACTGGATCGTCAAAAGGTAGCGGTTATTCGATTTCGTAACAGGGAGTGGACCAATTGAATCTGGAGCTACTTTGTCAAAGGCCTCTGCGGGCGTGTCAGTGATTGCCATGGGTAATTTTGTTTTGATCCTGACTAGTTTTTTCCTCTGGCAACTGCTGCAAGATCTGATGATATTTTAAATTTGCTTTTTCATATTTGGCAAAAAATATTTTTCTCTTATTTTATTGAAAATTTTTGTAACGCCTTGGTGTCCTCCGATCAGTGACTCGTGGTACTCTTTGATCATGTCTTCGCGTAATCGTTCGTCTGGTATAATTGTAGTATTTCTACAAAGTGTTACTCGAATGTCTGAATCCGCAAAAATGTGATGAATTAGTTTTTTAAAGATAGATGGTAGAATATCATCAACTCCTGGTCCTGACATGGGGAATGATATGGACCGAATGTCTAGTCCGGACAAGATAATCCTCAAGTTAACTAACGTGTAGAAAATGTCGTCAAGTCTGCCCGGGTCTGATTGACGTGGTTTCACTACGAGGGTAAATATGTATTTGTTGTTTTTCAACCGAGTTTTAATTACGTCGGATATTTCTGGATTCTGGTTTTGAAAGGATTCCATGCTTATTGGATTTCCGTCTATCAACTGTTTTTCTAGTCCTTCTTTCCAACCACAATTAGCTGATACGAAATGAGCGTAATTGTCGCACAACATGAGAAGTCCGTCATTAGTTTCGGTTACGTTGGGTGTTGGTAATATGTCATTTTGATTTTGTATTAAGTAATCTAAGCAACAAAAGTTGTCATTGTCAATATGGGGCGGTCCGGTTTTCGCTCTTCGGGATTATCGCGACGTTGTGAGCCTAAAGGTGGTAGCGTTGCCGTAGGTACAACGGAGGCATCGCTATCCGTGTCTTCAACAACTGACTCCGGATCATATGTCACGGAGTCACTCTCCGAGATATCAGCTGGGTAGCGCGAGGGAGTAGAAACCGGAGCATGTCTTGGAGCTGACCTAGTGCCGGTCCGACGCATTGGCCGACGAGTTGCAGGGGGAGCAGGGATTCTGGGTGTTGATGCGTCTGCTTCAGATTCAGAAGATGTCGAGTCATAAGTCGGGTTTTGATAATTACAAATGGTGATCGTTATGTCGGAGTCTTTAAATATGTAATGGATCATCCGATTAACAAGGTTCCAGTCTAACTTACCCAAGCCGCAGCCTAGTCTTGGAATCAAGAGCGATTTGACTTTGTCTTGTTCTGAGCAATTCTTCAGATTTACTAGGGCATTGAACAGTGTCTCTTCAGTTGGTTTCTGGTAGTGGTATTTTTTTGTTACTAGATTGTAAATGAGGCGGTTACCATGTGGCAGTGTCAATACGTTCGTTACTTCAGGGTCTAGTTGTTGTAGTTGATCTCGGGTGATTATTTTCCTATTGATTAGTTGTCCCGCGACTCCTCGTGATGTCTTGCAGTCTGCCGAGATGCAGTGGGCTAGGTTATCTTGTCTGTCGAGGAGATTGGCGCGTATCTCTTGAATAAATTTACTATGCGTTAATGGTAGGTGGTTAAGATCTGTTACGAATTCCGTGAATCGAGGGGCGTAATTTCGTCCTTTACTGGTAGTGGCTTAGGGTGTCGGCTTATTCAGTGTGTCGGACTGTTCTTCACGTATTTTAACACTACGACCTTGGGGCTTACGGAGTTTTGGTGTAATTCAGATGAGGTGAGTGGTTGAATTCGTTCCGTAGTTTGCTTGATCGTTTTATCGACTACGATCGGTGCCTCCGTTGCGCTGGTATTGTCAGTCATACTGGCACTTGAGTCAGAGGTACCAGTAGAAGTCGAAGTGTCTTGTAATGCTTTGTTTCGTCTTCGTGGAAAAGGGCTGATGGATTCATGTGCAGATCCATGCGCTCGTATTGGGTGCTGGTCTACATGTTTCATTCGCTTGTGAGCGCCGGTAGATGAAGATAGCGTATCCGGTTCGCGAGCACGTGTTGGGTGTTGGTGAGCTATTTTGGTGCGTTTGTGAGCGCTGGTAGACGAAGATAGCGTATCTGGTTTGCGCGCACGCGTTAGGTGTTGGTGAGCTACTTTGGCGCGCTTGTGGGCGTCAGTAGATGAGCATTCTGTATCGGGTCGTAGCCGTTTTGAGGTAATAGGTAGAATTCGGAAAGAGTCGACAGGTGGATTTCTGGAAATCGCGTCTGCGTTAGAGTTCGCTATTCCTTTTTGATGTTTTGTGACGTACGAATATTCTTCCAACTTCAGTCTCCAGTGCATTAAACGAGAAGTCGGGTCCCGTACGTTTTTGATCCACTTTAGTGGTTCGTGGTCTGTTACCAGGGTGAAGGTTCTACCGTAAAGATAGGGACGAAAATGTTTGACGGCATAAACGACTGCTAAGAATTCTTTTTCGGACACCGAGTAATTGATTTCGGCCTTTTGTAACACCCTCGATGCATACGCGATTGGTAAATCCTCGCTATCTTTGTCTTGACTAAGTATTGCTCCTATTGCATACTTTGAAGCGTCGGTTGTTAGGACGAAGGGTTTTTCGAAGTCTGGATACTGCAGTATCGGTTCTCGACACAGACTATCGCGTAGTGTTTCGAACGCAAATTGATGTTCTGCTGTCCATAGGAAAGGGCTATTCTTCTTTAGCAAATTAATAATAGGTCTAGCAATTTTCGAAAGGTTAGGAATGAATCTTCGGTAGTAGCCTATCAAGCCTAAAAATTGTTTAATCTGTTTAGGATTCTTGGGAACTGGGTAGTTTTTTATTGCTGATATCTTCTCCGGATTAGGTTTCAATCCATTTTGAGTGATGATGTGACCTAGGTATGCTACTTATTCACGCAGAAATTCACATTTATCTGGCTGCAGGGTTAGTCCTGCATCAGACAATCTCTTCATGAGTTTCCGAAATTTGGTTTCGTGCTCCTCCAAGGATCGGGAGTAAATGACTATGTCATCCAAATAGACAAACATATGTGTACCCTGTAATCCCGATAGAACCTGGTCTATTAGACGTTGAAAGGTGGATGGGGCATATTTTCAACCAAATGGCATTCTAGTATACTCGAAATGGCCGTGAGGAGTCGAAAAAGCGGTCTTTGCGCTGTGATCGGGATGCATTGGAATTTGGTGGGACCCGGAAGCCAGGTCGAACGTTGAGAAATATTTTGCGGAGCCTAGTTGATCTAGGATATCGACGATATTTGGTAGCGGGTAAGCGTCGCCATTGGTTTTTTCGTTCAGTTTACGGAAGTCAATGACCATTCGCCACTTCTTCTCGCCGCTAGCATCTGATTTCTTGGGGATGATCCAGACCGGAGAATTGGAAGGCGATGAAGAATGTGTGATAATGTTCTGATCAAGGAGTTTGGTCACTTTTTTTTGTATTTCGTCTTTGTGTACTCCTGGGTGTTTGTATTTTTTGGTATGAATTGGTGCGTCATCGGTAGTAGGGATCGTATGGCTGACTAAGTTTGTATGTCCCAGGGTGTCACGCGGGAGGAAAAATAAATGGTTGAATTCGATAGCAAGATTAACTATTAACTGTTTTTCTTCGTCGTTCAAATGATTTAATCGTAACTTTTCTTTCAAAATCTCAAGGCGTCTCGAATCGTAATTCGGGGATTGCGGAAGAACGCGATTCTCGATCCTTTTTTTTTTCGTGTAAGACCTGTGCTAGTAAGACCTGTCCGCTGCTTGCAGTACTTGTATGCGTTGGGTGTGTTTTTGCACTGAGCGTGGCGGTGCTCGCGAGTTCATTGACTTCTTCTAGTGTTACGACTGGTCTTCTTATTTCCACAGCCGATTCGTTGGAATTTATTGCATAAACGTAAGCAAACCCTTGTTGGTTGGTAACCAGGGCCTGTCCCAGGAATATGTTAGCGCCTACTTCCAACTGTTCTATGAATCCCGCTTTTATCGAGGAATTCGAAATTTTTAGTGCAATCACCTGAGCCGTTCGTGGTGGTATGAATATGTAGTCTTCGTTTAGGAGTTTGAATGGTTCGCTAGTATTGTTCGGTATTATTTTTTTTGTATCGAAAGATATCGTTGCATTTTCGTTCCGTAAAAATATCGATCCTAAGATTCCGTCTTCTTGTATCGGAAACAGATCGTCGACTACATGGAATATGTGAAGGTTGTCACCGATTCGAATGCTAGTTGTTCCTACTACTTTTATTGGTTCATGTATAGCACTAGTAACGTGGATCTGACCTTCGAGTAATTTACACGGAACATGCGGATGTATTGCTCCGAGTTTAATTATGTTCACATCAGCACCGGTGTCAACTATAAATGTGCTGGGTTATCGTGTGAGTTCACCGGTGGTTATTCGAACCTTCGGTGTTTGTGTGACAGATGTTATGAGGATATGCGGTGGTGTTTTTGTGTTGGTTCTATGCCTGTTAAAGGGAATAACGCCGGTTTCGCGAGAGATAAGGTAGTTGTTTTTGAAACAGATAGTCGCCTTTTCCGAACGTAAAAAGTCTGCACTTAGTATACCGTCTTCGATGATAGGGAAGGAGTTTTCGACAAAATGGAATTTGTGGCGTGTATTAGATAACTCAATGTAGAGACTTCCTATTGTTCTGATGGATTTTTCCGTTATCCCTGAAATCTGCCTAATGTCCGTCTTTGTGACGTGGACTCTTGGGTCGATTTTATCGATTTTTAACAAATTAATATTAGCGCCAGTATCTATTATTAGTGTCACGTACCCATTCAAAGACTGTGGGCATTGTGTTCGAATCTGTGGAGGGCCAGATTCTATTTGTACGGAGCTGACGTTTGGTTTAGACGCTGCTCCGGTTTGAGGGAGGTCGATGCGTTTGCGCGGCCGTCCCTGAACTCGTTTAAATGGCTTGCGTTGCCTGAATATTCGCGATGTTGCTTTGCTTCGTATGAAACTTCCGGGTGGACGCCTGCATCGCAATTCTCGTTCTAGTAGTCTTGTGTTACGTAATTAACCCTGAAGTTCGATCGTGAAGGATTTGGTGTGTTATACTGTTGCGAGCGTTGACTGTCATTTCGCATGTGGTCTAAAGGTTGGTTTGTCGGGTCTCTTGCTCGATATTGGGTATTGGGATTGTCCTGTTGTTGACGATTAGTGCTATTTTGGAAAACTTTTGAATCTTGGTGGATTTTTGGATTCTGGGGATATTGGGACCGATTTGAGCGGCACTTATCGTTTGAGTGGCCTTTGCGACCACACTGCGTGCAAGTTGTGTTGTTGCGCTGCCTCGTTCTGCACTCTTCTATACTATGACCTGCCTTTTTGCAGCATTTACACACCACTAATACGGAAGGTTGTTCAGGACAATATTTATCGTTGTGATCGGTTAATTTACATATACTACATTTTATATGGTTTTGTGTTTCGTAGTTAGTATCACGGTATGAGGCTAGTTTAAGTCTATCTGATAATAGTTTTTCAGTCTTGGTGGCCGTGTCTATAGCCATTTGTAGGGTTTGTGGATTCTCATGAGCTACTCTTATTTCTAATTCGTCCAGTAACCCTTTGATAAATCTTAGTCTTGCGGTTTCTTTGATATTTTTCTTTAGCAGTTGAGCATCACTGATAGGTTCTGAGGCACTTATTGATTCGCACGCTTGTCTTAACAGATGTTTTATTCTAGCACCGTAATCTAGAACGCTCTCGTTTCGCCTCTGTGCCGATTGTGCGAGGTCTAGCCGGATATCTGGGAGGTGTTGTTTAGACGCGTAGGCCTGTTTCAGGCAGTCTAGCAAATCTCGAAGAGAATCCGGATTATCTGACTCTATATATTTACTCGCGTCGCCTTCGATTTTCGTGCAAACGAGTGTGGAGAATAAATTCAGTTCTCTGGCTAAGACAGCTTGTTTTGCGCATTCTACTTTAGTTATGAATTCGGATACGGGCATATTATTGCCATTGAACGTGGGAATCAGAGCTAATGCATCTTTAAGAGGCAGGTGCGGAAAAGTGCTTTCGGTAGCCATGTTGTAAATTTTAATCTAGGATTTGTCGACTTACAAAGTGAAGATAAAGAGGAGGAACGGAATAAAATGTTGCATTCTTCCGTGAGGATGTTGGTCCAGCGATTTCGTGTCTGTAGCCGGTGATGACGTCGGTGTGCGTTGTGTCGTACTAGAAGTCGTGAAGAATGAAGATGTCGTCGTTGTAGCAGCAGGAGATAGTCTTTCAGCAATATCGATTTGGAGATACGGATTTGTCTGTGACGTTCGTGTGAATCAGAGATCGTTGATTGCGTTAACGTAGAATATGGCTCTCAGAGTGTCTTCAATACTATCGCACAGTGGTATTACTTTTGTATTAACATCACTGAGCTTGCACACTTCGGAATCGGTCTATCAGATGGCACTTCATGCGTAGCACACACGTCAAATTGTATGACTGGATTTCCGGAAAGCGAAGGCCACCGCTGCCACCAATGTTACGTCCGTGAGTAGAGTTACTCCTGAGCGGTAAGAGTAAACTGGTTGGCTTCGCTTTTAAGTTCCAGGACAACCGGAAATCAGGATGAGGATTGAATAACGTAGGGTTTGTTTGAGATATTACTTATATATTCATTTCGAGGAAGCTCAGATGGCGGTAAAAACGAAGTGTGCTGTATGAAGCTGTGTAAGAAGTCTAGATGTGACGTTGTTAAGAGTTAGAATAGGAGTGTGCCTCGAGACGTGAAACGTACGGGTGCAGAAAAGGTGTGACAATGCTGGGAGTAGGGACTGGAATTTGATGAGTAAGCGCGATAGTGAATAGCTTGAGACTACGTAGAGATAAGAGGACAGGACAGAGACAATGAGATTAATGTAAGAACCGTGGGAGAGTCAGCGAGTAGGAAAAATAGAGAGAAGTGGTATGCTGGACGTAACAGTAGCTTTAAAACGAGAGACGGTAGTTCACAGAGAAGAATGAACGTAGGTCGGGAGATGCGATATAATGCAAGAATTTACTCAAAACTACACGTCACTGGGCGACGTGATCTTACCCAAGATGCAAATGACGCTACGAAAATTATTATTCTGTCAATTAGAAACCAGAGAACTTCGCTGCAATCGGTGGAAAACAACGTGACGATAGTTCGGTAGATAATACGACGAATTTACCATTGATTATAACCAGTACGAGAGATTGACATTCATTAACAATTTACAAAGTCGGCAAACGATCGACTAGATAGCTTTCGGTAGAATTATTCATAAACGATAGAATCAATAATTTATAATTATTATGGACTTGAGGAATTAAACAATGAATTCCTAAACATAGCTTTTGAGAGAATACAAAATACAAAATTACGAGGGAGTGAGAATTTTGGAGAGTTTACAAAATAAAGAAATACAACAAATACACCGCAGTACAAAAAAAAATAATTCGCAGAACTTAATTCAACAAAATACAGAGAAAAGAATAACAGGCAAGAATAATATAAAATTGCCAATAGCAACAAGAAAAGGTGCGGTAACATGCAGGGGCTGATTCTACTCAAAAAAATTTGGTGTCATTCAAATTTCTAGTTATTTCCTCGTCGATTCAATGTGGGTCTGGAACCGCTTGTTTATTCACACGAACGATGCAATACAATATCGATGTATGTAATTTAAGTATCAATTACTTAAAATTTATCAAACTTGAAAATATTTTGAATGAGGCTATGAATTATCAAAATATCTCTCAAATACCTCGACGAGGAAATAACTAGGAATTTGAATGACACCATATTTTTTTGAGTTGAATTAATTGAATTTATTCATGTAATTCGACTTCATTTTTCTATTCCAAATAATAATAATTATTTTTCCTCAAATCAAGATCATTTTATTAAATTGAAATTGCTTCATTTGAATTCAGGTATTTGGGAATTTCCTTCTTCTTGATTTAAAATTACTTTTTTATTTGAATTTAATAATTTTTCTCTCTAAACGTAAAATTTTGGCACGAATCTAAAGTTATTCAAAGTAACTTGACTTATTACAACTCTTCCTAATTCAGTTATATCTCAAATAATTCTCATGATTTCGGTTATCATTGTTAGTGATTCAGTGAATTCTCATTTATTCAGTTATTTTATGTTAACTCAGGTGAATCGTAATTGATTTACAAAGCCATTGACACGTCAATTCAGCAAGTTATTTTTCCCTCGCATTATTGAAAAATCGGATGTCAATGATGAATTTCAAACTAGTGGAAAAATTATGTTGCAAAGACACAAAAAATGTTCGGAAAGCATAATTCAGATTGATTGAATGACTAATTATGAACCCTAACGGCATATCAATCATCTAAAATCTCTAGTTTGATGCATACATCGATAATTGGAAGTGTTTTATAACATTAAATCTTAAATCCGCTGATTTATTTGGGGATTTATTTTTATTTTCACTCGTAGATGTGTGTTTCGTAGTATTGTGTAGCTGGGCATTCGCTTATGTTTCACACACACGAGTGTGCGTCCGTGGGTGTGCGGCCGGCAGCGTGTGCCGCGGCAACAATACCGAGGTCAGCGCTCGAGAAGGGGTACAACAGGGAGAGAGGGGAGGTGCCGATATTCAATTCGTAAACGAATAATAATAATTCACCCAGACGAAGAAAACAGCAATTTCCGTGGCGGCAAATCCAGATGAAATGGTGCACTCTGATTGGCCTAACGCTATCGCTTATAATTCAAAAACTATGCGTCGAACGAGCTTGCGGCAAAGAAATTCTCGGTTGGATTTGAGTCAGGTATCACGCTGACTGGTCCGTGGCCCCCAATTTAGGGACATCCTTCAGTGCGGGCGATCGAGTTCGAATCAGCAAGTACAAGAATGTATTCGAAAAAGGCTGAAAGCCCAATTGGACGACTGAAATATTCACCGTGAGTGAGGTGAAAGATACCAATCCGCCGACGTACAAACCTACCGATTATCAAGATCATCCCATCGAGGGGGGCTTCTACGAGGAGGAGCTAGGCAAAGTAAAATACCCCGACGGCTATCTTGTGGAGAAAGTATTACGCAAACGGTGGAATCGGGTCTATGTGAAGTGGTTTGGTTTTGATAGTTCGCACAATAGCCGGATAAATAAAACAGCCATGTAACATAATTTCTATGTATTTTCCGAATTACAATAAAAGATTTGAATATACAAATATTTCCACACTTATCTCCTTTGCATGCACATGTGCGGTACTCGATGCCATGATAATAATATTAATAATAATAACAATAATCTGCAATTTTTCCATACGATTATTACACATTTTATTTTTTTCATTTTCGGAAAACTTTTTTTCATTTTCAGAAAACTCATTTTCATTTTCAGAAAACTTTTTTTCGTTTTCAGAAAACTTATTTTCATTTCCTGAAAACTTTTTTTACGTGTTAATCAAATGGGAAAAAAGTTCTCGGAAAACTTTTTTTCGTTTTCTAAAAACTTTTCACGTGGTAAACGAATAAAAATGAATAATTTCTCAATATATTCATAATAAATAAATGAATAAATAAATAAATGTTAAGTATATGAATTCACATTTTTGAAAATTTGATTTGAAAAATGATTTGAATCCAGTCTAAATTGTTTCCGCATGGTGGCGGATCGCCCGAGGCTTCAAACGTAAATATTCACAATACTTAAACGTGTACAGTTTTATCCTATAGCTATCAGGGGGCTGGGACAAACCCCCAAGGTAGGGTGTCGGTCTGTCCAGGTATCAATATGGAATCTCAAGCTTTTTCACATCATGTACAGTGGCAGGGAATTTGATACCTGTACAGTCCAATTCGGAGATAAAGCGGCGATAACGGCTAGTTCTATCGGTGGGGGTGTTGGCCGGGTGGCGGCCTGCAGTGATGGGCCATAGAAGACATCTTTCATCTTTGTTTTTCACGTTCACCACCCTCTTCCGCTGCATGTCCTTGGGCAGCTCAACGAATGTCGAAAGCCCCGCAGCGAGAGGCTGGTACCGGTTGATATTTCCGAGATTTGTTACAACTCCCGTTCGGATCCGGTTGGCGAAAGTTCGATCTCCAGCACGCCTGCTTTCATCTCCTCGCGGATGAATTTTTGTAGAGGTGGTGGTTGGGGATAGCATAGTTTATTTATGGCACATAACCGCATGAAAATTCGAGCTTGTTGAATTCTCCACCAAGATATTTCATTCGCAGGCGATTTTGCCAAGCCATGTTGCACATTTCAGCCAGCTGATTTGAATCTTCTTGCAGGGACCTTGCGGTTCTCGGTGGTAAGAAGACGTTGTAATCCTCATCGATCGTCGCCAGAACACGTGCCCCAAATTTCGTTTTGACCAGCCGTAAGCCCGTGATGTTGTACGCCGCTCCAATTTCAAGTTCCGACATCCTCTTGGTTGGTGGATTCTCCAGACGGCCGACGTGGTTAACTTTTGTTAGATCCATCGCGTTTCAATCGGTTTCTTGTTTTTCTCTAGTAAGAGCAGTTCACAACGCGAAGAGACGATGAGACCAGCGTCATCATCGGAATAGGCCCACGTTTTATACAGGGTGTCCCTAAATTGCCTCCCACGGACTAGCCAGCATGATACCTCGTTAAAATCCAACCGAGAATTTTTTTTCGGGAAGCTCATCCGACGCATAGTTTTTGAATTATGAGCGATAGCGCTAGGCCAATCAGAGTGCACCATTTTATCTAGATTTGCCGCATGGAAATTGCTGTTCTGTTCGTCTGGGTGAATTATTATTATTCGTTTACGAATTAAATATCGGCACCTCCCCTCTTTCGCTGCTGTGCCCCTTATGCTTGAAGATGCGCTTCTGTTTACACACACAAGTGTGCGCCCATGGATGTGCGGCCGGCAGCATGTGCCGCGGCAACAATACCGAGGTCAGCGCCCGAAAAGGGGTACAGCAGCGCGAGAGGGAAGGTGCCGATATTCAATTCGTAAACGAATAATAATAATTCACCCAGACGAACAAAACAGCAATTTCCGTGGCGGCAAACCTAGATGAAATGGTGCACCCTGATTGGCCTAGGGCTATCGCTTATAATTCAAAAAATATGCGTCGGACGAGCTTCCGGAAAAGAAATTCTCGGTTGGATTTGAACGAGGTATCTTGCTGGCTAGTCCGTGGGAGGCAATTTAGGGACACCCTGTATATATATACAAATTATACATTATTATAATCTATTATAAATGTGGACGAATAAATTAAATAATTCAATGATATAGAAAAAAATAATCCATATAAATCATATTTCTTGAATTAAAAAATAATTAGTTTTTGAAAATTAAAAATATGAAACTAAAC
Source organism: Neodiprion pinetum (assembly GCF_021155775.2). Classification (NCBI taxonomy): domain Eukaryota; kingdom Metazoa; phylum Arthropoda; class Insecta; order Hymenoptera; family Diprionidae; genus Neodiprion; species Neodiprion pinetum. The sequence continues at coordinate 20,964,634 of NC_060233.1, forward strand.
AACCGATCATTTATCTGTGTGTATGTTTTCTTTACACTTTCCGATCAGTTCTAATCTATTGTATAAATGTTCTAAATTACGAAATTATGAAGAACATTAAATGGCATTCTTTGATTGAATATTGTTTATCATAATTATTATGTGAGCGAATAATTAAAAAATATATAGAATTTTTCGGATAATCATATTCATTTTTAAAAAATTGATTTCGTGTAAAAATTTGATTTTTCCTAATTCTTCTTTTTTTAAAAGGTAATTGAAAATTATGATGTATAGAAATAAGATATAAATCGGAAATTCATTTATCATTTTCTTTATTCAATCAATCATATATACATACAAATTATACATTAATATAATTGATTATAAATGTAGGCAAACGAATTGGATAATTTATTGATATAAAAAAAAATACTTCATATGAATCATATTTCTCAAATTAAAAAATTATTAGTTTTTCTAAATCAAAAATATGGAATTGAGTAACTAATCATTTATTGATCTGAATGTTCTCTTTAGACTTTTTAATGAGTTCTAATCCATTGTATGAATGTTCCAAATTACAATCCATAAGGGACAACGAATGGCATTTTTTCAATGACTGATACTCTTATTTTGATTATTATGTGAGCAAACAATTAAAAAACATGTAAAATTTTTCTAATAGTGATATTTATTTTGGAAAAATTTAATTATTGGAAATTTTTTTTTTTCAAAATCTTTTTCTTAGAGTTAAATTAAAAATTGTAGTACACATAGATGAAATATACATAATAAATTTATTTATCATTTTTTTATCATTTAATTAAATATATACATATATAAAGATACAAATCATACATTAATGTTTTTTTTTTTTTGATTTTTTTTTTTCAATTTATTGCAATAAACAGTTACAGAACTGTTTTTAGCAAGGGAGAAATACAATATAAGTTCAGACAAAATGGTTAATCAGTTGTTGTGTAGAATAAGACAGCAAAATGTAAAATAAGATAAAATAGAGTGAAAAATAACATAACAAACTGTCAATTCTCTCCTTTTGAGGAGTTGATCAGTGCGGCAAAAACAGCCTGAATATACAATCAACTAATTAATGACTTAGACAGTTTTTTTTTTTTTATAATTAACTAATAAAACTTATCACTTAGATAACAGCTTGTTCAACCAGAATTAAGAGTAGAGTATACGTGTAGTGATTTAAATTTTATGATCTATGGTGTCACAGGTTCAGAGCCTAGGCTCTCAGTTTCATGCACGATTCCACGTAGTTAGCAATCGCAAATATTTCCTTGACATTTGTAGTTGCTAGTAGCTTGTCGATGGTTCCTGTTTTTCGAAGGGTGTCTTGGAGATAAGATGCTCTTAAGGCCGTGAACATTGGGCACATACTCAGGAAGTGGCGGAGGCTGTCAGCTTCGTGTAGGTTACATAATGGGCATTGATTGTTTGGCGAGAATTTAATAGCCAGCATGCTTAGATTAAGAAAGCAATTATAGATGTTGGCAAGTCTTAGTTGTGCAAGGGCGCGCTTAGTTGAAAGAGGCAGTTTTATCAGCAGGTATTTGGCTGGTGTGTAACGGTCTGGTCTGGCTAGCTGGAATTCGAGTGAACTAGAGCTTCTTGAAGCAATTGTGTCCCTGAGTAACAGAATCGCACGATATCGCTGGAAAACGCTGTCTGTTCTTGCTTCCCAGATAAGCGGATCAAGCGTATCAAAGAGGTCAGTAGCTTCACATTCAGTTAAAAATTCTCTTATTTGAGTAGCCCAGTTGTAAGGAGAAGTAGTCGTAGTATTTTTGGCTAATTCGAACAGGTGAACCACGCAAATTTTGTGCAGGCAGGTGTCTTTTGATTTCAGCGTTTTGATTAGCCATCTCCATAGACGGAGCATCGCTTTCTATGCAACTGGGACAAGACCAAACTCTAACCGTACAGCCCAGTCGGCCGAGTTTCGTGGAAGGTTAAAAAGTTTTTTATAAAAAAAGGTTTCAACGGGCTCCGGTGAATTGCGGTACCAAAGACCTCATGCTGGGAAAGCATACAGGCAAACAGACTCCACCATGCTTTCAAAGATTTTATTGTAGACTTCCCACGAGTCACGTTTAGCTTTAGCCAGTATGGTCATAGCAGCTCCAGAGGCACATTTAGCCTTGTTGATAGCTGTTTGTAATGATCTAAGGCCCTTCGTCGACGAGGACATGGTGACACCCAAGTATGAGTAACTTTTGACTACCTCTAAGCATGAGCCCTTGTACATTCTGTATTGCGACAAGCAATCACGTGTCCTCCCAGCAGCTTTGAAGGTGACAATCTTGGTTTTCAATTTGTTGACGGTGAGACCATTTAGGAAAAAAGTTCGTGACCAGGAGGTAGATTGAAGGAAGAAGAAGAATTTAATACTTTGAAAGACGTGAATATAAAAATCGACGTTTCGGCCGGGCCCTGCCGACCATCCTCAGGAATAAATTCTATAATAATTAACAAAAAAAAAAAAAAATAATGGGATGCTTCAACACAACAATTCTGAATTGAGAGCATGGAATATGTTCAAAAACAATATTTGTTGTTGTACAAATTAGGTGAAAAAATTTAACAGTTGCACGAAACTGTCAGAGTGACAGTTTTAGGTTAAGTGTCAAATTTTAAAGATAGGTTAATCAGAGGAAACATTGGTTGATGATAAATGAAAATATGTCAGAAAATGCTTATTAATAATTTGGGAAAAGGAATTGGGAAAAGATCAGTTAAATTTGAAAAGATTACTCACAAAAAATGACGACCAGTACATGCTTAGGTGTTGTTAGTAGTACAGCATTTCGGACGGAAGTGAAGGTTAGCGGGAATCGATCCGTAAATCTATGTTGATCACGTGTGATCTTGATCTATGTTCGAAAGTCATGGAGTTCAAACGCAGTGACCAATCGGAGTAAGGGGCGCCAATGATTTGAAAACACGATTATGTAAACTAGAGAATGTTGGAGTATAGGTGGCTAAGATGTTCAATATCTGTACGTTTGTTAACAGAGTTCCTTTTGTTCTTAAAGATATGAATCATTTCTTTGATGATACGTTTATACCAGTTCGGTTCTGTAGCTAGGTGAGACCATTTGCATCGCAGTATTCTTCCAGCACTCGGAGCTTTCGTAGCAAATCTATTGGTGAGTGAGCAAAGATGACCGTGTCGTCGGCGTAAAGAAGCATCAGGTTGTCAGTTAGTCCGTTAATACTGAGGCCATAGTAACCTTTGGATTGCTCAGCGACATTCGGTGGAGCTTCTCCTAGAGAACTGTGTGAGGAACCGAATCAAACGCTCTTTGGAAGTCTGCAAAGATGCCGAATATCTCTCTCCCATCTTTGTGGCGGAATTGAAGTTGTATGGAGCTGATAAGTGAGAATATGGCTTTGGTGCAACCTCGGTTTTTGCGGAATCTCAGCTGGCACTCGGGAAGATGATTTTCTTGCTCTGCCCACGTGACGAGTCTTTTTTTTAGAAGAGTTGTAAAAATCTTAGTGATTGTGTTGATAAGGGCTATGCCTCGGTAGTTAGATGGTTCAGATTTATCACCCTTTTTGTGTATCATAGTCATCTGTGTGATTGCCCAGGATCTGGGGACTTGCTCCTCCTCGAGTACCTTGTTGAATAGGCTTCTGAGGATTTCTTTGTGTTGACTAGTTAGTGCTTTTAAAAGCTCGTTTATTACAAGGTCAGGGCGAGGGGCCTTGCCTGATTTGAGAGATGCGAGTGTAGCGTCCAGCTCGGTAAGAGAAATTTCGGCGTCTAAAGTGTTGTTGACAATCTTCGGCAGAAGAGATGGCATGACAATTCGTGGTTTGTATATTGTGGCGTAAAAGGCATTCCACGTGTTCACCGGAATTTCGCATTGCGCTCCTTTTCTGAAGCTAAATTTTTTCACCGCAGCCCAGAAATTGGAAGGGACGGACAGGTTGGCAAAAGCATTCTTAATGTTCAAAATGTAGGCTTTTTTTTTCCTGGCAAAGGTTTCTGTAGATATTCTTGCAATTTGACACATCTTGGCGCGCCCTAATATTGAATTGACCTTTCTTGCAGTTTCGAAGTGCTTTCCGGAAATTTCTTTTAGCGTCTTTGCAGCTTTTGTCAAACCCTGGGGTACAGGACGCTTTTTGACTGCTGGTTGAATTTGAAACTTTTATTAGTCCTGCCTTCTGAGCAGCAGAGTGTATAGAGCTTAGCAGCCAGTTGTAGGTGGTATCAGCTGGATCGTTCTGGACATCCGGGAGGTCTTCTGAACTAAGTAAGTGGTTCTGGTATGTCACTTTGGCTTCTTCGGAGCAGACGATTTTTTTCTTTATGTGTGGAGTGGCCTGTGGAGCGCAGGTATGATGTTGGTCAAGTGTCTCGGTATGAATGGTTAGACGGACAGGTCGATGGTCCGAAAGAGATGGTTCAAGAATGACTTCTAGATCCACTATCAGGTGAAGCGCAGAGATGTCAACCCAAACCAGGTCAATTATTGAAGTGCCACGATTATCGAAAGTGGGCTGAGCCGGGGAATCACCAATTGTTCTGCCATTTAAAAGGATGAAGTCGCTGTCGAGCATAAAGTCCATGAGCATACGTCCTCTATCACATATTGTTTCATCTGTTGTAGTAATTAGCGGGTTCAGAGGAAGTCCTGTGAAGAGTTCCTCTGGCCAGGGGTTCAGAGAGCCTACTTTGGCGTTCAGATCTCCACCAATAATGAATATATCGTACGTTTGGGAGGATTTGATGCCATCAATTACCTCTTGTAGTATATCGAGTAGGTATCGAAGGTCGAGACATTTTCTTAGGTAGACTGAGCCAAGGATCAGTACTGTGGAACCTATTAATACTTTGTTGAAGATCCAGCATGGAGCGTCTTCTAGTAACGATGCGTTGAGGTTAGCGTTAATTGCAGTGATTAGGTCTCCACTGGCTCTTCCGATGGCATGGTTCCTGATGGCATTAGACCAGTATGTGTTGTAGTTAGCGAGGAAAGGTGGTGAAAACGGCTGCGTGTTCCAGGTTTCGCAGGCTGCTATGATGGTAGAGTGGTTTATTAACGAGCTGTTCGAGGTTTGAGAAGCCGTGGAGATTCCAGAATGTTATTTCAGTCAATTCTGGCGAGCTGTTATCTAGTTTTGCTAAAAATTTTTTGGGACAGCATTCAGTTCTGGAATAAAGGAGCTTACGGCTTTTGGCTGAGGAACAAGAGCGTTTTTTGCCTCATCCCACGAATAAACCAAGTCCTTCGTTGCGATCTTGTTTCCATTTCTGCTGAACTTTGTGCCTTCACTCACTAGTTGCTTAATCTTTGTTCTTACATGCCAATCTATTGTCCTCTCTTTCGCAGTACGGTCCGGGTTGATGTAGATTTTTGTGCCTGCTAGAATATTTTTTTTGTTCTTGAGAATATGCGCTTTCTGATCAAGATCAAAGAGATTCACAATAATCCGTTTCGTGAATTCTTTTAGCGAAATGTTAAGGCACGATATTCCGAATTTCGTACTAAGGAAATTTTTAATCTCGGATACGTGGTCGCTGGAGGTAAAAGAGTACCCTGTAATAGAGATGTTTGTCTTTTTACTTTCTTTTTCGATAGAATCTAGCTTATTAGTGAGATAAGAGATCTGATCATTGCTAGGATTATTAACACGTGCAGTGAAGTTGAGATTAGAGGAAGACGGGTCCGCCAGAATGTTACTCAGTTGATCCATCGTAACAGCATTTTTTTCAAGTTCTGCAATACGGTTAGTCAGGTCAGTCTTGGTTGCTTTATGTTCCTCTTCTAGCAACATGAGGCTGGCTTTTATCTCAGTGAAGGAGGCCTGGTCTTTCAAAAAGTTCTCTTGAAGTTTGTCCGTTAGTTTCTTGGGTTTTTCTTCTTGGCTGGTTCTAAGCGCAGCAATTTCATTGAAAATTCGTTCTATGTCTGCGGGTTGATCGAAAAAGTTGGGCCTGACGGGACTTGACTCCTTGTTGAGTTTTTTAGGTGTTCTGAAGTCCAGAGTAGAGTCTTCTGACTGCCGGGAATCGTCCAAAGTTCTTTTTCTCTTTGTATCAACTGTGTAGTTCGTGATAGGAGTACAAGATTGGCTGGCCGCAACCAGTAGTTGCTGGTTAGACGGTCTGCCTGGCTTTGGAGTGGCAATTACAGGGGTTTTTACTTGAGAGTTACCGACGGCTGTAGGTGTGCTTAAAAGCGATAGAGAGCTACCCGTGGCGAGACCAGAGATGGCGTTGGTATTCATAAATCGCGTGGGCAGTATTAGCCGAGAAATATCCAGCTCCTAACCTAGATGCTCTTAGTCGGGCCAAAAACAGGCTGACAAGAAAGAAAACCCGCAGATCTCACCAGATTCATTAATTTAGAATGATAGAGTTATTTTGCGCGTTAAGAGAGATCAAACACTTGAGGTAGAAAAGTGAATCACTATAGTTATATGATAAAACTTGGAGAGCACACAGAAAAAGCGTCTTGACACAACAACGGTTCAGTGGCCCCCCCTTATTTAAATATATTATGATTTTCAATTCACTTTTGAAAAAAGAAGAATTTTTATCGAAAAATATCTTGACAATAATTGAATTTTTTAGAGAAAAATATAATTATGAAAAGAATCGTATATATTTTTTGATTATTTGTTCACATATTAATTGAAATAAAAATATAATTCATTAAAAATATGCCATTTGATGTACTTCATGGATTGTACTTTGAAACATTCATACAATGGATCACAACTTATTAAAAAGTTCAAAGAAAACACATAGATATATGATTAGTTATTTGATTTCCGATTTTCAATTTTTGAGAATTAATTATTCTTGAATACAAGGAAAATAATTAATTTAAAATGATTATTTTTTGTATCACCAAATTATTTAATATACTTGCCTCCATTTATATTCAATTATAATAATGTATAATCTGCATATATCTAATTAATTAAATGGAAGAAATAATGAATAAATTTATTATTCATATTTTATTCATATGTATTATAATTTTCAATTCTTTTTTGGGGAAAAAAAATTTTTCTGGGAAAAAATTCTTACAACAATTGAAATTTTTAGAGAAATATATAATTATTGGAAAAATCCTATGTATTTTTCAATTATCCGTTCACATATTAATTGAAACAAAAATATAATTCATTAAAAAAATTCCATTTGATGTACTTTATGGATTGTAATTTGGAAAATTTATACAGTGGATTGGAACTTATTGAAAAGTTTGAAGAAGACATACAGATAGATGAATGATTAGTTATTTAATTTCATGATTTCAATTTTTCAAAATTAATTAATTTTTAATTTGAGAAAAATGAATTATGTAGGTTATTTATTTTCCGTAACATTGAATTATTTAATTCAGTTGCCTTCATGTGTATTTTATTATATTAACGTAACATTTGTATATATATATATAATTATTTAAATAAAAAAAATTATTAATAAATTCATTATTTATATTTTATTTATATATATCATAATTTTAAGTTTACTTTTAAAATGAGGAAAATGTGGAAGAACAAATTTTCAGATTAATCAAATTTCTCACAAATAACTATAATTATTGAAAAAATCCTGTATATTTCTTCATTATTAGCTCACACATTAATTATGATGAAAATATTATTTAATCAAAAAATGCCAATTAATGTACTTTATGGATTGTGGTTTGTAACATTAATACAACGTTTTATAACTTATTAAAATGTTAAACGGAAACATATAGATAGGTGAATGATTAGTTACTTAATTTCATATTTTTGATATTTGGAAATTAATTATTTATTAATTCAAGAAAAATGATTAATTTAAATTTATTATTTTTTATATCATCAAATCATTGAATTCAATTGCCTTCATTTATATTCAATTATAATAATCTATAATTCGTTTATATATATAATCAATTGAAACTAATTGAAAATAAATTTATTATTCAAATTTTACTTATATATATTATAATTTTGAATTCATTTCGAAAAAAAATAATTTTTCTAAAAAAAAATTCTTACAACAAATGAATTTTTTAGAGGTAACATAGTTATTAAAACAATTTTATGTAATTTTTGATTATTTGATCACATATCAATTGAAATGAAAATATGATCCATTAAAGAATTGCCATTTGATGTACTTCATGGATTGTAGTTTGGAACATTTATACAATGGATTAGAACTTATTATAAGGTTTAAAGAAAACATACAGATAGATGAATGATTATTTATTTAATTTCATAGTTTTAATTTTAAGAAACAAATTATTTGTTGATTTGAGAAGTATGATTTATTTAAATTCATTATTTTTTATATCATTAAAGTATTCAATTCAATTGCCACCATTCACATTGAATTATCTTAATGTAAAATTTGTATATATATATAATTGATGAAATAAAAGGAAATGATAAATAAATTTATTATTTATATTCCATTTATATATATTATAATTTCCAATTTAATTTCAAAAAAAAGAAAATTTCATGAAATAAAAAAATTATCAAATTAATTGAATTTTTTGAAAATAAATACAAATATGAAAAAAATCCTATATATTTTTTGATTACTTGCTTACATATTAATTAAAATAAAAATATTATTCATTGAAAAAATGCCATGCAATGCCCTTTATGGATTGCAATTTGGAACATTTTTACAATGGATTAGAACTTATTGAAACGTCTAAAGAAAACACACAGACAGATGAATAATCAGTTATTCTATTCGATATTTTTAATTTTCAAAATCTGATTATTTTTTAATTTAGGAAATATGATTCATTTTAATCATTTCTTTTCATATCATTGAATCATTTAATTTATTCGCCTACATTTCTAATCAATAATATTATTCTGTAATTTGTATAAACATATATATTAATTTCAATAAATAAGAGGATGAGGAAGAGATTTTCTATTTATGTTTTATTTCAATATACATACATATATATGTATATTATAATTTTTGATTAACTTTTGAAAAAAGAAAAATATTTGAAGAAAAAATGTAGTTTACATTGATTAAATTTTTAAGTAATGAATATAATTATTGAAAAATCTTATATATTCTTTAATCATTCGCTCACATATTATCTAAAATATTATTCATTAGAAAAATGCCATTCAATGTACTTTATGTATTGTAATTTGAAGCATCTATACAATGGAATGAAACTTGTTGGAAAGTTCAGAAAAAACATACAGATGAATAAATAATTAATCATTGAATTTGATATTTTCAATTTTTGAAAATCAATAATTCATTAATTTATGAAAAATAATTTATTAAGATTGATAATTTTTTGAATTATTGAATTATTTAATATAATTACCTCCATTCATATTCGATTATATTGATGTATAATTCATGTATATATACATTAACTTCATTAAATGAGAGGATAAGGAAGAAATTTATTTCCTCTCAAAACTCTCCCCCTTTTTTCACCTGTCCTTCCCTTCTATTCCTGCCGCCCTATTCCCTCCATTCGTCCGCCCGGCCTGTTCTTCCCCGCTCCTTCTCTGCCCTATTTCCTTTCCTTCTCACCTCTGCTATCCTGCTAAATTCTCGCCTTTTCACTCACACACTTTCTCACGCCTGCCACTCACATCCAAACCGGAAACGGAAGTCCACATTTACTTATATTGATGTATAATTTATATATATATCTATAAATTAATTTTATTAAATGAGTGGATGAGGAAGAAATTTATTATTCATGTTGTTCACAACAACCTTGTGAAGTCAACTAGTCGGTCGCGCGCCTTACAACTCACGCATCGCAACAAGCGTTTCACGCCTTCTAGTCGCGCGCCACAGAAGAAAGTGTTGCGTCACACGCGCCGCTCACGCCATCCACGCAGCCGAGCGCGTCGCGCAATCAGCCAACGTGGGTTCCCGCTGCTGAAGACCAACCGAGGCTGCAATAAGAGACCACCGATCTCACCGATCGGCAGGACACTTCGGTCTCGCCGAAACTGACCAGACGAACTAACTGCACTGCTACGCTACGCTACGGCAGGGGGAGTTCACTCTTTACCCCCACTCCAAGCAATTTTGGCAGGCTGCAGGAGTAAGGCGCGATAAGTTACGAAAACAAAATTCTACTAGAAGTGAATATTTTAGAGTGGTAGAACTGCTAATAATAATAATGTGCACATGTGCAGCCGGAAAATAATATTCCGCCATTCTTGTATCCTATGTTACTGCGATGACATGTGTAAACATTGGTTATCTTGAATTTTTTTGTGATTTCGAGCATTATTTGTCATTTACTATTTATTATTGATTTGTTATTTTTATTTAAAATTATTTATTTTTGGAGCTGAATTTTATTGCTATTTAACTATTTACAACTGCAATTTTTAAAATCATATTCTCTTTCATTTAAACTTCTGCGCTTAAATTTTCTCCAATCACATTACTCGGTAGAGGGCACTCTTAACATCCTAAGTAATGCTGACATGTTACTATACTCTAGCAAGGAACAACTATAGAAATATAGTAACTGCGAATTTTTCAATATTGTGTTGGTACAGTGTACTCCTGCAGCCTGCCAAAATTCGGTCCCATCTAAAAGCATTGAGTGAACTCCCCCTGCGCTACGGTACGCTACACCACGCTACGCCACGCAACGCCACGCTACGCTACGATCCCAGACCAGCACGCAGACTTTGACAACTGCATGACGGACTATGTTCAACTGGCAACAGCCAGCCCAACCGAAAAGACAAGTTCACACAACCCACCAGCTCCGTGGGTGCTTCACCGTGTGGACCTCCCATCAAGGCCTCTGACTAGGCCACCAGCGATCCTGCTATCGCTGTGGGACGTAAGAAGAGCGAGAGTCACGTCACCAAGTTACTACCGCAGCATTCCGGCAGCGGTCTCTCCGTTGCCAGAGCCTCAACCCACCTACGTGTCAACGGCCACCCAGACGACACCGTCTGACAGTGAGTGAGAGTCTCCACAACGAGCAACCGAACCGGAGAATCGCCGCCCTCCAACACCGCCTAGCTCTCCGGAAAGCCGATATACGCCGCCACCAAGGACCGCACCAATTCATCGCTGCACTTCATCGCTGCAGCCTCCACCGCGGTGCAACAGGACTACGACTACCCTTTCCCTCGCGTGGCAACCATTGAAATAACTACCTTGTATATATGTATATATAAAAACTGTCAATAAATAAGATGTATATACAACAATAAATCAAATAACTCATGTATAATAAATAAGTTATATACGTATATATATGTCAAAATGAAACATAAATAATAAATTTATTCATCATCCTCCTATTGATTGAGGATAATTTTAATTTTGAATCATAAATATATATAAAACTAATACAATCATATAATTTAATACAAATAAAGGTAATCAAATTGAATAATTCATGATTAACGAAAAAAAGTGATTCAAATAAATTATTTTCCTTAAATTCATGGAAAATTATTTTTTAAATATCAAAAATATAAAATTAATTAATTAATTATTTATCTATCTGTATGTTTTCTACAAACATTTCAATAAGTTCTCATCCATTGTAAAGATGTTCCAAATTACAATACATAAAGCACTTTGAATAGCATTCTTTTAATGCATAATATTTTCATTTCGATTAATATATGAGCAAATGATTGAAAAAAATATTAGATTTTTTTTAAGATTATATTTAGTTTAAAAAAAATTCGATTCATCTGAATTTTTTTTTTTTTTTAATTTTTTTTTCGTAAGTTAATTCAAAATTGAAATATATGTATATATTTATATCTATGTCAAAGTAACACAGAAATAATAAATTTATTCATCGTCCTTCTATTGAATAAAAATAATTTCAATTATACTTTATAAATATACAGGGTGTCCCTAAATTGCCTCCCACGGACTAGCCAGCATAATACCTCGTTAAAATCCAACCGAGAATTTCTTTTCCGGAAGCTCGTCCGACGCATAGTTTTTGAATTATAAGCGATAGCGCTAGGCCAATCAGAGTGCACCATTTCATCTAGATTTGCCGCTACGGAAATTGCTGTTTTGTTCGTCTGGGTGAATTATTATTATTCGTTTACGAATTAAATATCGGCACCTCCCCTCTCTCGCTGCTGTACCCCTTATGCTTGAGGATGCGCTTCTGTTTACACACACAAGTGTGCGCCCATGGATGTGCGGCCGGCAGCGTGTGCCGCGGCAACAATACCGAGGTCAGCGCCCGTGAAGGGGTACAGCAGCGAGAGAGGGGAAGTGCCGATATTTAATTCGTAAACAAATAATAATAATTCACCCAGACGAACAAAACAGCAATTTCCGTGGCGGTAAATCTAGATGAAATGGTGCACTCTGATTGGTCTAGCGCTATCGCGTATAATTCAAAAACTATGCGTCGGACGAGCTTCCGGAAAAGAAATTCTCGGTTGGATTTTAACGAGGTATCATGCTGGCTAGTCCGTGGAAGGCAATTTAGGGACACCCTGTATATGAAAATAATACAATAATATACTTGAATATGAATGAAGTTAATCAAATTGAATAATTTATTATTAAAAAAAAATCAATGATTTGTGGATAATCAATTTTTAAAATTAAAAATATGAAATTCAATGATTAATTATTTATCTATCTGTATGTTTTTTCCAAATATATATATATGGGCTATTCCGCGTCAACCGGATCAGTCATGTCTCAGATATTTTTTTAATTTAGCATGTGGATTGTGTGTGAGGAGTTAGATTTTTGTGCCAAAGCGCGAATCTCATAATGCAAAATTCGATTTTTTATTAACAATAACAAATTAGACTCCCATTTTTTTCAAAAATTCATAACTTTGGCAAAAAATTAGATACAACATATATTTTTTTTCAAATTACGTGGAAAGCTCCATAGAATTTAAAAAAAAATACGAAATGGTAAAAAAAAGTTGTTATCAATTGTTTATTTAACAATTAATTTTTCAAAGATTTTTAAAACAGTGACCGATACGATCAAAAAATTTTTTTAAAATTCTGACATGTTCCTTGAACTGTACTACAACCTGTGAATCAATTCCAGAGGGGTGTTTTTCTTCGTTTTCGAGTAAAAAATCATTAAAGGTGTCGATGCGCATGAAATTGCGGCCCGCCGAGTCTCTACGTAATGGCGGGCGGCCGGTTGCCGTCCACCGCTACCCCGCGGTGGCGTCGCAGCGTTATTTTAGAGTCATTTTCACAATGTAGGACATGATTGAAGAATCTGAAAAAAATACTGTACCTTCACAAGGCCTGCTCAAAGCGATAAGTGAAGTTTCAGGAATGTGTTTTTCACCGTTTTTTTATTACAGAGATTCAAAATAACGGTTACACACCATGAGAGGGCACATAAATGATAATAATTACATAACTTGCTACTTATTTTAAAATAAAAACACATTCTTGAAACTTCACTTATCGCTTTGAGCAGGCCTTGTGAAGGTACAGTATTTTTTTCAGATTCTTCAATCGTGTCCTACATTGTGAAAATGACTCTAAAATAACGCTGCGACGCCACCGCGGGGTAGCGGTGGACGGCAACCGGCCGCCCGCTATTACGTAGAGACTCGGCGCGCCGCAATTTCATGCGCATCGACACCTTTAATGATTTTTTACTCGAAAACGAAGAAAAACACCCCTCTGGAATTAATTCACAGGTTGTAGTACAGTTTAAGGAACATGTCAGAATTTAAAAAAAATTTTTTGATCGTATCAGTCACTGTTTTAAAAATCTTTGAAAAATTAATTGTTAAATAAACAATTGATAACAACTTTTTTTTACCATTTCGTATTTTTTTTTAAATTCTATGAAGCTTTCCGCGTAATTTGAAAAAAAATATATATTGTATCTAATTTTTCGCCAAAGTTATGAGTTTTTGAAAAAAATGGGAGTCTAATTTGTTATTGTTAATAAAAAATCGAATTTTGCATTATGAGATTCGCGCTTTGGCACAAAAATCTAACTCCTCCCACACAATCCACATGCCAAATTAAAAAAATATCTGAGACATGACTGATCCGGTTGACGCGGAATAGCCCATATGTAAACAAATATGACGAGGCCTATCTTCACCTCATCATATTTCTTCCTCACTCCCAAATTTGAAATTTCATCGCACAACAATGAGCGCCCTTGGCAGCTTCACAGTCAATAGCACATACGTGTAAACATGTGCGAATTCAGACGATAGAATGCCGAGAGCATGTGATAGATCAGTACATGAGCTATTATCAGCGGAATCACACGTAGAAACGGCAGAACGAGAGGAAAATAAGCTGTAAATATCGTTTCTCCATTTACAGGTAATACTTTTTTTATTTAACGTAGAATATAAGTACGTAATGTAAAAAAAAGTAATGTTATGTAATAGTATACGAACAAATAAACTCCATTTACAGAGAAACTCATCGCAGCTTCGACAAGGTTAAAAAAGGAACATTATAAAACGACATTTTTGCTTAGAGAAAAAAAAAAAAGAATGGAAAAACTGAAATTTGAATTTACGGTCAAGTCTTCGACCGAAGATCCGAAAACAAATATAATCGCCATAACCTCTATAACCACACGCGAAGATCGTTGCTTTATACTCCCAGACCAGCTTCAACCGATGAGAAATCATCCGAAACTTACAACTACGGCGGGTTATCAGAAAATAAAAGCTACACTACAAAAAACAGGACAAGTGAGAAGAGTATGGATTAGTTTGGCCGAAGATATACTACAACAGTATAAGTATGAAGATGGGAACATAATATGCAACGACTACTTACTTGAAGAAATGTCAACAACGCAGGACACAACACCCACAGCAAACATCACAGAAGAGGCATTAACAAAATTTTGGAAAAAATTTACCGAAAAGAAAACTGAAGATAAACCCCAAGATTATGGAAACCGTAACTTAAAAAAGGTATCAGAAAAATTTGTGATTGAAAAATTAACAGGCAGAAATTCAAATGTGCCCCAGTGGATGGATATTTTTAAAAATGAATGTTCTCGATTAGGTGTAGAAAGAGATATTGAAAAAATCGAGATCTTTAGACTGTTTCTAGAAGATTCATGCATTGACTGGTATGGGTCAATGCTTATTAAATATACATTAGATTTAGAGTGGAAAACATAGAGACGAAATTTCTGTGAAACTTACGTCAATAAAGAGTGGACTGGAATTAGATATGCAATATCTTACAAATATATAAAGGGTTCGCTATTAGAATATACTTTAAAAAAAGAAAGACTTCTATTAGAAACAAACAAGTCAGTAGATACGCCTACCTTAATTGATCTTATTGCTGTAGGGTTACCAAATTTTGTATCCGATAGAATAGATAGAGAAAAGTTAAATCAGATCAAAGATATATTCGATCAGATCGGAGATCAGAGGACTAGAGCATCTGCTGAATAAAAAAAATTCAGAAAAAAAGAGTACTACAAATATTGAAAACTAAAGTGAAGCGAAAAATAGTGACCATAAACCATGTTCGATTGGCGAGAAAAAAAATAAGAGCAATCGCTACCACCCAGAATATTTATGCTGGTTCAGGAACAAAGCCGACGATCAACAAAACAAAGAATACATAAGGCATGTAAATAACTTTGGGTTAGAAATAGAATTAAATACCAAAGATCCAAAAAACTCATAGTGCCACCATTAATCAAAATCAAAGTATTGCTACATAATGCGTTACAAATCCAAGGAATTTACGATTCCGGCTCGAACGTTTCTTCAATTAATTCGAAGCTATTACATTTAAAACAAAAGAAACTTCATAACTCACATAACGCACATTCAAAAACGATTCATGGTGTAAGAAAAGCAAACGGCATGATAACTCTAAAAGCTAAAATTTTTGATATCGAAAAAGAAACTGATGTTTTCATGATAGATAACAAACATTTTGAACACGATCTTTTAATCGGACTAGACTGTATAAAAATTTTCTAATTAAGACAAAACGAAAATTTATAAATTACACAAAAAGTCCAGGCCATTCCTGAAAATAGACTTAAAAACAAACCTTACATACAATATACAAATAAAGAAGATATTGAAAACAAAACAAAAAATTACCAATTGAATTTCAATGAACATATAAATACGTCAGAATTTAACATAGTAAACTACTTCGAAATGCAACAATAATCCGAAATTGATAAACTAATCGATAAATATAAATCCATTTTTGCCAGAGATAAATACGACATAGGCACTGTAACGAGATATGAAGCTCGCATTGATTTATTAGTTGATAAATATTGTTACGAAGCGGAAAATTAAGAGAGGAAATGGATTTATTTAGTGACGAAGCTCTTCTTTTCAAGTCTCGAGATAGACTGTTTTTACAATAATGTAGGTTGACGCAGCAACCTTATTCTTTTGGAAGACATAAAAGGTTCATAAACGTCTTTTATCTATGATGACTACTAGATCATTTGAAAGGGGACAAAACGGGTGATTTTACCCTTTGTAATAATATTGTTACAAAAGACCGTACAGATGCACTATGGAGGATAAAAAAGGAATAGAACACCAAATAACAAAATTATTAGAAAGAAATTTGATTGAAGAGTCTTATAGCCCATTCGCTGCACCAGTGACATTTGCCTATAAAAAAGATGACGGAAAGAAAGCTAGGCTATGCATAACTTTCCAGGAATTAAACAAAATCGTCATTCCTCAGTCGCAGCCTTTCCCATTAATTGAAGATCTGATAGTTAAGAAACGAGATTGTAAAAATTTTTCGTCCTCAGATATAAATTCAGCTTTCTGGTCAATTCTCCTAAAAATTGAAGACAGACGAAAAACCGCATTCGTAACTCAAGAAGGTCATTTCCAATGGACCTGCTTACCCTTTTGTTTAAAAACATCACCAGCGATTTTCCAGAGAATATTAAGTAATATAATAAGAAAGCACAAGCTCCCGAACTTCAGCGTAAATTATATAAATGATATTCTAGTATTTTCAAAAACTTTTGATGAACACATTGACCACTTATCACAGCTATTAGAGTCAATTATGAAAGTAGGATTCAGACTAAAACTTTCAAAATGTACCTTCGCATCCGACTCAGTTGAATATTTAGGCCACGAAATAAGATACAACTCGCTTAGTCCACTCAATGACAATCTAATCTCAATAAAAAATTTTCCAACGCCAGAAACAAAAAAAAAATGTTTGACAATTTCTAGGAAAAGTGAATTTTTACGGTAAATATGTACCAAACGTTTTGGTTACCTTAGATCCACTACATAACTTACTAAGGAAAGGGCAAAACTTTATTCAATAAAGTTTTGCCTTATATATATATATATATATATATATATATATATATATATATGTATATATATATATATATACATATATATTTCAATTTTTAATCAACTTTCAAAAAAAGGAAAAATTTCCGGAAAAAAAATATTTGACCCCATTCAAATTTTTTAAAAATAAATGTAATTATTGAGAAAATTTGATATTTTTTTCAATTATTTGCTCACACATTGATTAAAATAAAAATATTATGTATTAAAAAATGCCATCTAATGTACTTTATGTAGTGTAATTTGGAGCATCTATACAATGGATTAGAACTTATTAAAAATTTCGAAAAAAACATACAGATAGATGAATAATTGATTATTTAATTTCATATTTTCAATTTCTAAAAATCAATTATCCATCAATTAAAGAAAAATAATTTATTTAGATTCATCATTTTTTTTATTATCGAATTATTCAATTTAATTACCTCCATTTATATTCAATTATGCGGCCCACTTGAGACCAATGTCTCGCTATTTATGATGCTCGTGTTGACGAAAGGGGCCCACTTGAGACCAACGTCTCGCTGTTTATCTGATGCGATAAGTGGCTAGGACAAAGGGCTAGTGAGCCCCACGAATTGCTAAGGAATCGGCGCTTCGACCAGCGAGGCGACGATCACTTCTCGATAGAGTGCCAAACGAACAACATCGTCATCTTGAGCTCATTATTACTTGTTGCTTACGACTCTACGTAATTTTGCACTGATTATCAAATATCACTTACTTACGCTGATAAATATTTCGGCATTTCTTACAGTTCAGAAGTGGGATGAAGAACTTGTTTTTATCTTTTGTGGTGTGCGTGTAATAGTGTGACAACTACTGTGAGGACGGTGTAAAGTGTACGAGTAATCGTAAACGTGTTAAACTATTATACGATGGGTCGCTCGAACGGCGGATCTCGTAGATCTCCATCGAGATCTAATTGTCGTAAGACAACTCCTCGATATACACCGCCTCTGCGATCGAGCCGTAGACGACGCGAAGAAAAGGAGAGATCATCGGAGAGACGCCACGAGCGCTCTCGGGGGCGATCTCGCAGCAGACATTATCAGTGGCATACACCGATCGATCTATGCACACCTAGTGACGATCGTTCTTCGGGCTGGCAGGGAGCCTTTCAAAAGTTAATCGAGACAGTGACAATCGTCGCGGAGAAGCACGGACCGCGAAAGACAACGGAGGGCAAGCGGTCAATTCCATTGTTTGACCCTAGCCAGAAGAGTCAGACGATCGAAGTGTGGATCCAGAGGGTGGAGGAGTTGAAAAAGATCCACGAATGGGATGACATCGCCGTTAGTAGCTTCGCGCTGGAGAATCTACGAGGTGTGGCGAAGACGTGGTACGACAGATTGTCAACCGTCGACTTCAGTTGGACCAAGTGGAAGGAGAAGTTACTCGAGGCATTCACCGACCACACATCGCTACCCGATAAGCTTGCTGTAATGTTGGCACGGACGAAGACAAAGAACGAGAGTATGATGCGATACTTTTTCGGAAAAGCAGCCCTTGTAAGAGCATGTGGGTTCGAAGGAAAAGACGCTGCAGATTGTATTGCGCAAGGAATCTTCGATCAGGCCTTGAAAAACGCAATCAAGCAAAACGATTTCCAAACATCCGAGGCACTACGTATCTTTTTGAGCAAAACAGATACTTTAATGGAAAAGCGTGTCGACACATGTGCTGGCAGAAAGGACAACGACCGTGGACGGCAAGACTCGGGCGGCCATAACAAGTGGAAGCCCAAGCGGGTCCCGCGAAACGACGAAAGGGAAAAACGAGGGCCAAGTGGATCATCAGGGGGCCCTTCGAACAAGCTGGCAACTATGCGGTGCTTTCGCTGTAACGAGGTGGGACACATGTCACGGCAGTGTCCGAAGGTGAAGGAGGAAACAGTGAAAAATGTGCGGAGTATCGGTGTTGAACAAAAGAGTGGGGATATGCGGCTGCATGACGCGATTCTCGACGGTACACTTTTACGATCGTACATCGATGGCGGGAGCGAATGTGTCACTCTGAAGAAAAGCGAAACGGACAAGATGCAGTTACACCTGCAACCAACGGACGTGGTCCTCCGAGGGTACGGTGGAGGGGAGGTTCGCCCGTATGGCACTACCAAGGCGAACATGAGGATTGACCTGGCAGAGGGGCAAGTGGACGTACTTGTCGTCCCAGACGAGATCCAAGGGGTACCGCTCATCGTGGGACAACCCTTTTTGGGGTTACCTGGTGTCACCACGGTCCAGAGAGATGGCAACTTGCGGCTGTTCGACGTGTCGCTGGCTACATTGCCGAAAATGGAGCAGTTGCCACCTCGAAAGGTGACTCTAAGCGCAGCGGAGGAGACTATTATTCCCCCGCGTCATGGAGCAGACATTAAACTGATGAGTAGGAATTCTCGACCTCGTATATAATCTATTATTGAATCTTGGTGATCGGTCAATTGAGTAAACGTATTTTTAGTCAACGTTTCGACCCGGATATGGGCCCTCCTCAGAACGATTAATTTATTTTACTGTCAAGAACAACAAAAATTTTTTTATAATAGAAGTACGATCAGACATTAAATATTGTAGATGTAATACTCTTAGGGCTATTATATATTATTGGTCAACCGATATCATCCACGATTACAATTTACTATTGAAATAGAAGATAATAACGCCATCAATTTCCTAGATTTATTGCTGATTCACAACAACAATAATATCAAAAAAGATTGGTTCCACAAAAAAACCTGGTCTCAAAGATATTACAATTTTAATTCTCACCACCCGATGTCCTACAAAATAGGCACCATCATTAACCTCGTTGACCGAGCCATCAAACTTTCAAGTACAGAATTCCACGTAAAAAATCTGTCACTCATATACAATATACTAAGATGAAATGATTATCCTCATGGCCTATTACACAAACATATAAATAAGAAACGCTCCTACATCAACAACTTACCCGACAATAATATTGACTCTGCTCCCGCTGACGATAACAATAGACTTGCTACTACATTTATTCCCATCCCATATGTATCTGGTCTCTTTGGGTCATTGAACCGTCTATTTACCAAACATAATGTCAAGTTTGTTGGAAAAAGTTCAAAACATTCACAATTAGTCTTTGACACGGGAAAAGATAGGATCCCCAAGGGCAAACGATCCAATGTTGTGTATAAAATACCTTGCAATGATTGCAACCAAGTTTATATCGGACAAACTGGCCGCCACCTAAACACCAGAATCAAAGAACATCAACGTAATGTACATGAGATTGAAGAACGTCACACTGCTCTGACAAAACATATGATCAATAAACAACATACTTTCAACTACGACAATACAAACATCCTTTGTGAAGAACCTGATTATTATGAAAGACTATCACTAGAAATGTGCAATATTGTAGGACACACCAATTCTGTTAATCTTGGACAAGATGTTGAACATTTAAGTAATATTTACAAACCTCTAATCTCTGCCCACACAACACACATTTTTTAACCTTAACTAGATACATAAAATTATTGTCCCCATAGCACATTTTTTCTACATAATTTTTTTCACAAAATATTTTTCTGTTTTTCTGTATAATTGTTTATATTAGGTTCACCTTCACTCTGGATCATATTTGTTTCTCCCATCAGTCACTATTCACCAGTTGACCCAATCTGTTCAACCAATAATAATTTTTGTTAGACATGGGGAACATAGTCATAAAGACCCCAGCTCCACTTCTTAGACACTGTGCAAACTAATTTTACTGCTAAAAAGACCTTCTTTAAAACCTTTTAATACAATGACATATATACTGTGAAGAAACATAGTTCTTTAATGTTTTTAATTAATGACTTCCAACTCTTAACTACTACATGTAAAACAACTAGAATAGTGACAATGACTACCGTCACTCAAAGAACATTGTCTCCACAAATTGTAAATTATGAATTCGACTGCATCTTAGTCCGCTTACTTTAAAAAAGGTAAATAACACTCTAAGCCTATCTTTTTTCAATCAATCAAAATGTTCTCACTAACCAATAATATATAATAGCCCTAAGAGTATTACATCTACAATATTTAATGTCTGATTGTACTTCTATTGTAAAAAAATTTTTGTTGTTCTTGACAGTTAAATAAATAAATCGTTCTGAGGTGGGCCCATATCCGGGTCGAAACGTTAACTAAAAATACGTTTACTTAATTGACCGATCACCAAGATTCAATAATAGAATAGAGCAGACGTTAAGGTAGCGGTGCAAAATAATTATTCTGGTGACTTATACATAGAGCTGAGCGTACGAGGCGAAGAGGGTAGAGAATACTGCATCCCAAGATGCGTTATTAGTACTAAATCGGGAACATTGCCAGTTATTAATTTGTCGGATTAATCGTTGACAATTCACAGAGAAATAATTATCGCTAGGGCAGAGTTAGCAAGACCAGAGTCGCTTGCCGAAAGTAAATTTCGAGTTCTTTGTAGAATTAAAAGTGCAGGCAAAGAAGGTCTTCCAAGAGATCAAGTTGAAGTCGACCCTAGTGTATCAGAGGATACAAAGAAAAGCCTATTCCAATTACTTGACTCGTACTGCGACTGCTTTGCACTGAATATTTCGGAATTAGGGGCCACCCAAGCCGCGGAAATTCAAATAGAATTGAAGAGCGATTCAGTTGTAACTTATCGACCTTATCGACTCTCTTATTCAGAGCGGGAAAGGGTTAGTAAGATTATAGACGAGTTAAAGGAGAATAATATCGTGCGAGATTCGAATTCTCCGTTCTCAAGTCCCATTTTGCTAGTGCGCAAGAAGAACGGGGACATTAGGATGTGTGTCGATTACCGCGCGTTAAATGCAATTACGAAGAAAGATAGATACCCACTACCGTTGATCGAAGATCAGTTAAACAGTCTGCAGGGGAGCGCCTGTTTCACGAGTTTACATTTGGCCTCGGGGTATTATCAGATACCAGTTGCAGAGAAATCAATAAAGAAAACATCTTTTGTAACACCGGACGGGCAGTATAAATTTCTTCAAATGCCTTTTGGGTTGGCAAATGCGCCCGCAGTCTTTCAACGTTTGATAAACAGAGTAGTAAACCCGCTTAAGGGTCAGATTTCCGTCCTAGCGTATATGGACGACATTCTTATTCCATCTAAAGACGTCACATCGGGTTTGCATGCACTGTAGTTGGTATTGCAGGCATTACGAGAGGCACAACTAAAACTAAATATGGGTAAATGCACATTCCTCGAAACGAAGGTTGACTACCTCGGGTACGAAGTGACCCAGCAAGGGATACGGCCGAGTAGTCATAAAATCGACGCCGTAAAAAATTTTCAAGTGCCTTCGAACGTGCATGGTGTGAGACAGTTCATCGGCTTTGCGAGCTATTTCTGAAAATTTATTCGAGACTTCGCCGTTATTGCTCGACCCCTTACTACGTTGACAAAGAAGACTGTAGCTTGGTGTTGGGGTGACGAGCAACAGTGTGCCTTCGATATGTTAAAACAAAAACTGATTTCGAGGCCTATCCTAGCAATATATAAGCAGAGTGCAGAGGTCGAATTACACACGGACGCGAGTCAGCTAGGGTTGGGCGGTATCTTGTTGCAACAACAAATCGAGAATGATTTAAAGCCAATTGCTTACTTTAGCCGACAGACCACTAAAGAGGAACAAAAATATCATTCGTACCCAGGTAACAATTTAATCTTTTGACATGAATGTGACGTCTTTATTGTGATGATCCTGATACGTTCAACTGTAAACGTAATCTTTACGTAATAAAAGTAGAACTAACATATCGGAAACGTAAACTCCATATAACGACAATCCATCACAGCCACACCAGCGTGTTACGTAAAGTATATGCTATGGTGTATATGCGATAATACTTTCCATAGAAATGATGTAAGACATACGGACCGTTTGTACATAACGTATATGGAACAGTGTAACATTTACTTTACATATTTGAGGAATCAAGTGTGACGTAACTAACATAACGTACGCAAGCTGTAACCGCAATCTGCCGCATCTACGTTACAGCGTATCTTTGATTGTACCATCCCTTGAAAGAGACAGCACGGATACATAACTTATGTGCGCATAAGCGCAACGTATACCGAGATCTACGGCTCCTATGTTTCTGCGTATCTGCTACTGCGCCATCTCTGAAAGTGGAAACATAACCTCGAACACATAACCTGCAAGTTCTTACAAGTGAAGCATAATATTATGCAGACGCGTCGTGTGTTTTATTTGTGACTTCAATACCAATTACTAATAAATATAATATCAGGTAATTCGTTACTATAAATATAATATCAGGTAATTAGTTTATATTTTTCTTATTCAAGCCGAGTCGTCGGTTTAATCGACTCTGTTTAGTGAGTGAATTTGTATAAAAACCACGAAAAAAATTAAGGAATCGAAAATCTGGATATTATGCTAATGCGGTTGATGAGCATTTCAATGCATTCGATCATTTTCACATGATATTATCGGAAGATGCCCAAGATTGGAAAGGAGATTACTATTCTGTCTACAAGGCAGCGAAGACGATTAATTTTAAAAGAAGCTAAGAAATTGAAAAAAGTGCTAAAAAAAGTAAGCTCAAAAACTAATAGTGAAAAATGTGAGCATAATTTGAACGACAATAGCTCAGAAAATACAGATCCTAATGTTGAAGCATCAGAGGCAGGGTATTCAGAATATAATTTTCTCGAGACAGAACAAAGCAGTCCAGCTAGAGACGAAAACTTCAATGGTGAGCCTGATACTAGCGGTAGCAGTAGTTATTTCACAAAGAATACTGAAGATTGTGAACAGCATAGAAACAAAAATAATTCTGATATCTATACGGAAATTCAGAATTGGGCTATTGAATCATCAATAAGTCAAAACCATCTGAGCAATTTGTTGAAAATTTTGAAGAAATATGGACATGATTTGCCATCTGACGCAAGGACTTTTATGCAAACACCAAAAAATATAAAAACTACCAGTATGTCACCGGGTAACTATTATCATTTTGGTTTGGCCAATGCTTTAACTAAATCTGTTTTAAAGTATTATGCGCCTAAAGATTTTCCATCAGTAATCAAATTCAATATGAATGTGGATGGTCTACCTTTAACGAAAAGCTCTGGAAGCCAGTTTTGGCCAATTTTAACGGCTATTGAAGCACCTTTTCATACTCAGCCTTGCGTCGTTGGCATATACCATGGCAATGAGAAACCTCTGGATTGTAACGACTTCTTGAAATATTTTGTCGAGGATGCTTTGAAGGTTTGTGAGTCGGGTATACAAATAGAAGGCCACAAAATATCATGTGAACTGAACGTCTTCATATGCGATGCACCTGCGAAAGCCTACATCACTGGTACCAAAGGACATAACGCATACTTTGGATGTAGCAAATGTATGCAAGAGGGTAAATTTAAGGCAAATCGTGTGACGTATCCTGAAGTTGATGCTACTTTGAGAACAGATGAATCATTCAGATTGAAAGTCAACGAAGAATATCACAAGAAGCGATCCATTCTCGAAGACTTGAAGATAGGAATGGTGAGCCAGTTCCCACTGGATTATATGCATCTCTTATGCCTTGGTATCATGAAAAAGCTGCTTCAATTCTGGGTAAAAGGAAGAAAAAATGTGCGGATGACCAGTGCACAATTGAAGGCGGCCTCCGATTACTTGATGTCGTTAGCCGCAACATTATCTAAAGAATTTGCAAGAAAGCCGAGACCGTTAGAGCAAGTCGATCGATATAAGGCAACGGAGCTAAGACAACTCTTACTCTATACTGGACCGATAATATTTAAAGAACATTTAGATAAAGATAAATATTATCACTTTCTTAGCCTCAGTGTCGCTGTACGAATTTTATCCAGCGAAAAATATTCTACGACACTGATAGACTACGCACGGAGCTTATTGATATATTTTGTATCAAATTATTCACGGTTGTACGGTGCAGAACATATTTCTCACAATGTTCACAACTTAATCCATATTTGTGACGATGTACAATTACTCGGCCCTCTCGAAAAGTTCAGTGCTTTTAAATATGAAAATTTTATGCAAAAAATTAAGAAAAAAGTTAAAACATCGAACAAACCCTTACAACAATTTATCAACAGGGTCCACGAAGAAAATGAACTGAAAATAAATCCTGCACAAAGAGAGTATCCGATTATAAAATTTGCCAGCACCGGAGAAGACAGTGAGGGTAGACGATTTATAAAGTCAGTAGAGTATGAAAACTTCTTCTTGGGTACAAAAAAAAGTGATAACTGTGTTCTTTTACGCAATGAAAACATTATAGCCGTCAACCGTATTTTCCTCAGAAAGAACAAAATATTTTTGTACGGAAAAAAATATCGGGATTCGAAATTATTCTTCGATAAGCCCTGCGACTCTTCGGAAGTCGGTATTAATGTAGTAGATGAGGAACGTTACGAATTCGTTGTGATTGAGGCCAGACACATTGAACACAAGTGTTTGAAAATGCCCATAAACGAGCGAGATAGTGTCGTATTTCCGATGGTTCACGAGATTTGAATTTCCGACGCGTAATTAAGCAAGCAGTTCACCTATGCGAGCCTACCCTGCGCGCGCAGGCTCCTATACGTACGCACCACTTTGTAACGCTCTTACAAGCCGAGCTTCAACAAGTCTCACACGTGCGTGTACGGATCTCACCACGCGGTTTGCAAGGTACGTACCGAACCGATAATCCTTTATTTCTCTGTTTTGTTTCAAATTTTCACATTTAATCAGCTTACAGCTAAAATCGACTCAATTTAGTTCTGGATCTAGGTTACCACTTATGGTATTTGCTACCTACTTACGTTTCTATAACCTATCCATTTTTGCAACTTGTGTGCAACCGATAATAAATTCGTCTCGTATATATTACGCATTCCCCGCAGATTCAGACAGTAATTGATCCCAAATGGAAGAAATTCCTGATCAATATTAAATTTGGCAAATGTATGTAGGTACTTTAAATTACCGTAAGAGAAAAAATCGCACTATTCTCGAAATGCACGTGCGATATATTATATGCAAATGATATATTGTTAGCGCGATTGGAGAGATGAAAATCTGTGGTTTCGATTTTCTTAATTTTACAGAAGAAGATATTTCGAAAAATCCCTTGGTTTTCATTAAAATTCAATGATCATAACCCGGCGACTATTCTTCAAGTTTTCAATATAAATAATGGAAGTAATTGAGTACATTGTTCGATGAAACTTATTGTTGAGATCCATTAAGATTTACAATAGATAGCAATAGAGCATCTAATTGAGGTAGGGAGGCTATGATAGAATGAATTAGATATCCAATTAATGTTTCTACTACATGACTCGACGTCTTCCTCAGAAATTCAGAATTTTATATTTTGATATTGACAAATATAAAGTTTTTAGTCCTCAAAGGAAACTATGGACCATGTTTTAGCGATGTCGATTGCATAACTTGGGTCTTTTGTTGCCACCCTGCTTGATCTCAAGTGATGAAATTCATTGTTAATAATATATTGTTCTATACTTTTGTTATCTAGTGAATTCATTTACTGACAATGACTCTGACTGGACCATACGCTGTCGTTACGTTTCTCGACGAAGATGATTTTAGTGATGGGGACGATGATATAACGTCCGAAGTTCCAAGTACATGGCTCACTGCTACCAAAACTGAGTGTTGGTGGCCGAAAACGGCAGACGTAAAATCATACATAACAAAACGAAAGCCCCCTGTAAAAGACAGTAGAAAGTGGATACTCTGCCATGTTAAATTTGAAGGCTATTACGGTAAATAATTGTATAAACTGCATGTAATAGGCCCCCTTGCTTTTGTGAACTCAATTGAAAATTAAGTGATCGTCTAAAGCTCCGTGATATACTGTAGAATGCTTCGTGTTTATGCCAAAAAAAAACTATGCAATTTAAAGTACTTGAATGTCATTGAGCGTTTGAAAAAATCTTCCAATCATGATAATTTAGCAGATCGTAATATGATTCATTTACTCGATTAATAGCGTAATGTAACAAGCTAGGTAGACATAATTGAATATTTACAATTCTCATATTTACAGAAAATTTGGAGAAAGCTCGGTCTGCGGCTTCAACTAAAAAATCTGAAAGTGAGAGTAGCTCAAGTCAAAGTCAAGGTGATAAACCATATCTTAGAAAAAGGAAACAGCCGCTTCCTCGCGTAAGGGAAGAATCTACCGATAGGGAAGATTCGCCTGACAGTGAACATCCCACAACAACCTCGATGCCAGAGCCACCGAAACTTGATAAAAAGAAGAATATGAAACCTTCCGTTACAAATCGATCCACTGATATACCTGATCAGACAGATATTCAAAAAAAAAAATCATCCCCTGATATACCTAATCAGACAGATATCCCAAAGTCATCAAAACGAAGCCAAACAAAGAATAGTAATCCACTATCAGACTCTCAGACAATAATAGACATTGAGCATTTACCCATTGATTTTAACTCGACTAATACGAATACTATTAGTATCCCCCCGGCACGAGCGAAACATATCGTAGGGAAAGATACCAACCTATCGTCAACACCTCATGCATTTGAGTCTTGGCCCATCGATATTGTAGTAGATGATTTTGACATAAATGCGGATAATGGAGCTGCAGGTACATATATGGATAGTATTTTTTTATACAAGTTCCTAAAGGTGGCATGTGTGCATGAGTGGTCTATGATTTGGATTTAGTAGTGTAGAATAACCTTAATGAATGATAATTGGGTACCGTCCAATTTTTTATTTGGTTGATAAGCGTATTTTTTTTTATCTACAGACTTTCCAAGCAGTACAAAAAGACGCGGTGATCCTTCCCTAAATGCTAGTGCTTTACACCCTTCTGCTCATCAGGGTCTAGAAGGGCACTCAATATTATTTGACGGTAGTCTCCCTGACTTATGTAATAGTACGTATATGAGAAATTGCGACATACGCAGTGCAAATTTTCTTGGATCAAAATAATATTTATGGTTCACAATGGAAGTACATGGGCTCGAGTACAATACGATTATTTTGCTTTCAGATTCTCAGGAAAAGACAAGAATACTCATAGAGGGTAACCTTGATTCGTTTTTAAAAAATTTTAGAGTGACCAAGTCCTGCTTGAATTTTGTATTCAGTTTCGATTACGTATTTGTGTTTGTACAGAAAA
Source organism: Neodiprion pinetum (assembly GCF_021155775.2). Lineage (NCBI taxonomy): Eukaryota > Metazoa > Arthropoda > Insecta > Hymenoptera > Diprionidae > Neodiprion > Neodiprion pinetum. Next base: position 20,993,192 of record NC_060233.1, read on the forward strand.
ATTCTCGGCATTAACCACACTATTGGCTGAGATATTGGTCACTCAACAATTAGTGGATCGACGTTTAGCTGAGATTGAAAAGAAAGTGGGTCAACATGGAACTGTAGGTCACGGAAAAGATTTTAAAAAGGTTACAGACGATCTTCCATTCAAAAACACTGCTGATATACAAGCGTTTGAAAACAAATTGGCTGATGCAGATTTTTGCAGTACTTTTGTGAGTGATTCATGATGTATTTTTACAAGGGAATTAGCAAGTAGACCTGCTCATTCAATTTTGGACAGAATTGTTTCTTTTCGTATTCTGAAACATTAACAGACGGTTGAATCAACTGAAAATCAAAAATGCCTCCAATCATTCTTTGATTATGGTAATAAATGTATTGTAAAAAATTCAACTCTGATGAGAGTGTGTGTGTAGGAAATTTTTCTGAAGAGGTACGGCTGGGAATCTTAATCACTTTTATTGTATCATGGGAAATTCATAGCAAGAGTATTACGATTTGTCTTTTTTTAGTCATTCAAAGATTCAAAAGCCGACTATTTTGGCAAAATTTCAAGCGAGTTTCTCTCAAAATATCCTTTCGAAGCAACGACCGTTGAATATGTTCCTATGAGAATTGATCAGTCATGTACAGGCATTTTTTTACAAAATATTTGATACATAAACTTTCCAAATGAAAATAATTATCTTTATGGTAATATTGTTACTCTCAGGTAAAGTATGTTGGACAAATTGGCGGGAACAGTGCCAAAGAAAATACTTTGAGAATATTGCGACAAGTATTCACCAACGACTTCGCTAAAGACGCTTCATGGTGCGGTCTGAGGGCCAATTTTCAACTTTCAAATTTGAAAGTCACAGCAGCCATCAAAGGTTAGTGTGATTATTAAAGCTACATTCACAGAACAGTGAGTAGGCATCAATACGACACTAACTTGTACTTAACTCTACAGATGGAGTGAGACTGTCATACACCTGTACAGATAAAGAATTTGAAGATACGGTGTCAGAATGGTTCCGCCAAGCTAAACAGCGGTTCAAGAGAGAGAATACAAAAAAGAACGGACCTCAACCACATCCTGCAGCTAATAATTAGTACAGATGATGACGCGCTAAACCATGACAGTTTCCATAAGATGCCCCAAACAGATTTATGGGGTACATAAGGAGGAGATGCAGGTCTCATTTCCCCATTATCTTGCCTAGTCTTCGTACCTTTCTAAATATCTAACGTTTACTTTGGTAGTCTATACCAAACAATTAAAGACCTGGAAAGTACAAAGTACAAAGATTTATTTTATAGTTTATTCGTGTTCAACGTTGAGAAAATTTTTTACTTAGATTATTAAGATTAAAAAAGACAAATTTGATTGATGAAATATTATATAAAATGAGCTACGTGCTCATATTGTTATAGATACACGTACAGTGTGGTCACAATAGAAATATTATACGTAGTATTTGGACATTTTTTTTCACTATTTAAACTTCTTCTATTTCTTTCACTCTATTCAATATCGACGATTACGTTAATTGTCAGAGGTTTTCTGGCCTTATCAAAACAAACACATCGTCCAGTTACGAGATTGTGATAATTTAACCAATAGAATAACAGAGGAAAGCACTGAAGTGTTCGTGCCTTGAAATAGTTTCAATACTATGCCCATCAATGAAGTATAATAAATTAGTAGATGACTAAATAAGTTTGAAGAAGAAAAGTATACATACACTCGACCGCTTCTAACAGCAAGACCCTAACTCACGAGCTCCGCTTGTAAAGACTTATTTCAGGCACTCTATATAGTCCGATTACAGAGATCGCTATACTCGGAGCTCCTAAGGTCTTTATAACCGGAGCTCGCGAGTTAGGGACTTGCTGTTAGGAGCGGTCAACATGTACTTCAAAGTTCACTTAGTAATGATCTACTATACACAAAGGTATGGCTTCTCTACTTCGCTACTTTCTTAATTTTTTGAACATTAATGCTTATTATTCACTTTGTTTGATGAAACGTTTTTTTTTCTCCTCCATGTACTATATTTCGACACATATTTCATATCTTTCATAATATTAATATATATACTCAATCAAATAAAGGCCTAAATAATAAAATATAATATTAAGATAAACTATTTCTGTGATGTGGATTAGGTAATACAAGAATCAAACATTCAATAAGACTGTAAAATGATATTGTTCCTAATATCCAATTAAGCTTTTGAATTTATGTTTGTGTGTTAAATAGATATATACGTATGAGAATTAGTACAAATGTACGATACGATCTTTGTATGCTCTATTTATGAGCAAGTCAATAAGTAATACATAATATAATAAACGAGAATACTATATCTCACAGAACAATAGTTATATACTTGATACATTTATGGATAATTGATCGTGATGTATCTGATACCTACCATCATTTCCTGAAACACCTTAGCGACATGGAGGCCATGTAACTCCGATTTCAAGCGGTGCATGATTGCTATGTAGCCTTAACGTAACATTGTGACGTCTCTGTTCTGCCAAATTCACGCTTCAGCAACGTAACTAGCATGTAGCCATTCAACACGATCGTGACGAAACTCTAGCATGATATGTGGCGGACATTTTAGAGTGCCTGGACCATTACATTCACGTTTCATACAACATACCTGTGATATTCACGGAACTAAGTGTAACATAATTTATATGTGTTTGTTACGAAACTATGTTGCCTGGGTATGAACTCGAAACGCTTGCGGTCGTAAACAGTCTGCAGAGATTTCGAGTTTATTTATTAGGAGTCCGGTTTAAAATCGTAAGCGACTGTAGTGCGTTAAGCGCGACTTTTGTTGAACGGGATCTATTACCACGCGTGGCGCGGTGGTGGATCCAATTGCAGGAATTCGACTGTTCCATTGAATATAGGGCTGAAAGGAAAATGCCACATGTCGACGTACTCAGCCGCAATCCAGACGGGACCGATAATAAATCGAAGGAGATAGAGGACGTAGGGTTATTACATATCGAACTCGGAGATTGGTTGTTAATTGCGCAGATGCAAGATCTGCGATTAAGATACGTGCACGAAGTGTTAAACAGAGAAGCGAAAGACGCTGAGGAAAAACAAATCAAATCTGATTACGCGCTCAAGGAGAACCGGGTGTTTAGAAAAACGCCGGACGGCCTCAAGTGGGCTGTGCCGAAGGCAGCGAGACAAAAGATTGTGAGACTTTGCCACGACGAAATGGGTCATTTCGGGGTGACAAAGACGCTTGGGAAATTACAGGCGGACTATTGGTTTGGTTCGATGCGGCGTTATGTGAGACGTTACGTCGCCACCTGTTTGGAGTGCCTTTATAATAAGGAGCCGGCCGGAACGCGGCCAGGTTATTTGAACCCGATAGAAAAAGTCTCTATGCCTATGCACACGGTACACATAGACCACTTGGGACCGTTCGTAAAGAGTACATCCAATAATTCATATTTACTCGTAGTGGTAGAATCATTCACGAAATTTGTATTTGCGAGAGCGGTAAAGAACACCAAGACAATGTTTGTTGAACGACTGTTAACCAGCATTGGTGAAACATTCGGGTTTCCGCAACGTATTATTAGTGATCGAGGAAGTGCGTTCACTGGGAAAAAATTTAAAGAATTTTGTAAGGAAAGAGGTATCAAACACATAGCAACCGCAGTAGCCACTCCAAGGGCGAATGGCCAGGTCGAGCGATATAACAGGACGATCCTTAGCACGTTAGCGGCTAGCTCGAGTGAAGAAAAGAGATGGGATCAGATCTTGCCGCGAGTAGTCTGGGGTTTAAATAACACGATCAATAAGGCAACGGGAAAATGCCCCTCAGAATTATTGTTGGGTTTTAGACCTCGCAATGCGGTCAAGTCACGAATCCTTAATAGCATAGGAGAACCTCGGTACGATGACAACCGAGAAAAAACTCGAGAGGCAGCCGGTAAAGTTATGCGGCGGAATCAAAGCGAGCAAGAGGCAAGGTTCAATAAAAAGAGAGCTCCTTCCAGAAAATTTGATTGCGGAGACATTGTTGTAGCCAGACCTATTGTCTGTACGAACGATGGTGCAAGTAAAAAGTTGTTGCCAAAGTACGCTGGGCCGTATCAAATCACTAGGGTAATAGACCGTGATAGGTACGTCATCGAGGACGTCAAGGGTGCTCAGCGCACGCAGAAACCGTACTGTGCGTGGTTCCGGGCGAAAAACTAAAGCTTTGGAATACAGGAGTCAGTGACACCGAGTCGGATGATAGCGAGGAAGAGCTTCAGGTCCCAGGCCGTGCTGAGACGCGCAACGTGGAAGGTGAGCCCTTGCAGCCCGTCCAGGTTTCGTCCTCAGGGGATGATAAATTATCGACCGGTCACGGATCCGGAATGACGGGGTGACCGGGAGGTGATCGGCATTATACGAGCTAATGCGCGATCATTGGAGATAGTTGAACGGTCACGGATCCGGAATGACGGGGTGACCGGGAGACGATCAGCATTATATGTGTTAATGCGCGATCGTTGGAGGAAGTTGGACGGTCACGGATCCGGAATGACGGGGTGACCGGGCGGCGATTGGCATTATATGTGTTAATGCGCAATCGTGGAAGATGGTTGGACGGTCACGGATCCGGAATGACGGGGTGACTGGGTGACGATTGGCATTATATGTGTCGATGCGCAGTCGTCGGGGACGATCGGATGGTCACGGATTCGGAATGACAGGGTGACCAAATGATCAAATCGTAGGATCAATATGATCGTTGCATGAGTCGTTTAATGAGCACTAAGCGATTGATTGGGCCCAGCTTGGATTATGCACACAAACTGCACGTGAAATAAAGCATGCTAAGTGGTGAAGAAGGGGGGTAACGCAGCAAGCTATTCAATGTTGTTTTATGTGCTCAGACGAGCGCATAGTAACCCGAAGCATGGCCACGCGGGGGGGCATCAACATCCACACGGTCTCCCACGGGTGCGGGTCAACTGAGTGCAACATCGTAAGACCCGAGATACTACCTTCGCGAGGACGCGAGTACGTCAGGATGGACGACTGAACGCAACGAACGCAACAGTTTCTCTCGATGCTCGTGTTGAAGAAAGGGGCCCACTTGAGACCAACGTCTCGCTGTTTATGATGCACGTGTTGACGAAAGGGGCCCACTTGAGACCAACGTCTCACTGTTCATCTGAGGCGATAAGTGGCTAGGACAAAGGGCTAGTGAGCCCCATGAATCACTGAGGGATCGGCGCTTCGACCACCGAGGCGACGATCACTTCTCGATAGAGTGCCAAACGAAAAACATCGTCATCTTGAGCTCATTATTACTTGTTGCTTACGACTCTACGTAATTTTGCACTGATTATCGAATATAACTTACATACGCTAATAAATATTTCGGCATTTCTTACACATGCATATATAAATTGATTTAATTAAATAAGAAGATGAGTAAGGAATTTATTATTCACGTTTTATTTTGATACATATAAATATATATTACTCTTTTCCTTGGAGAGGAGTAGTGTTACAAAGGGTGAAATCACCCGCTTTGCCCCCTCTTCAATGATCTAGTAGTCATCATAGATAAAAGACGTTTATAAACCTCTCATGTCTTTTAAAAGAATAAAGTTGCTGCATCAACCAACATTATTGTAACAACAGTCTTGTTTCAGCCTTTGAACGAGAAACACATATTACGCAATTGAAGCATTTTCACAACATTTTATTCACGTTGTATATATGATGTATATATATATATATATATATATATATATTGTAACGTTCTTTGACGTAACGGAAATATAATATGGATCCGCAAGTTTAATTATCAAGTCAAAATCAAGAACGTGAATAAAATGTTGTGAAAATGCTTTAATTGCGTAATATGTGTTTCTCGTTTAAAGGCTGAAACAAGACTGTTGTTACAATAATGTTGGTTGACGCAGCAACTTTATTCTTCTAAAAGACATGAGAGGTTTATAAACGTCTTTTATCTATGATGACTACTAGATCATTGAAGAGAGGGCAAAACGGGTGATTTCACCTTTTGTAACAATATACTCGTATATATAAATTATACATCAGTATAATTGAATATAAATGGGGGTAATTGAATTAAATAATTTGATAATAAAAAAAAATAATCAATTTAAATAAATTATTCTTCTCAAATTAATGGATAATCAATTTTTTAAAATTGAAAATATGAAATTGAATAATTAATTATGTATCTATCTGTACGTTTTCTTCAAACTTTTCAATTAGTTCTAATCCATTGTATAGATGCTCCAAATTACAATACATGAAGTACATTGGAAGGCATTCTTTCAATGAATCATATTCTCATTTTGAATGATATGCGAGCAAACAATCAAAAAATATATAAGATTTTTTCAATAATTATATTTATTTTTCAAAAATTCAATTAATGTTGAATATGTTTTTTGTTTAAAAAATTTTTCTTCTCTTAAAAATTATTTGAGAATTATAATATATATATGTCGCATAACCGTATTGTGTCATTGCTACATTTTGATCACCGGTTGTATTACATTGATGGAACTTGTTTTGGTTGGATTTGTTTTGTTCTTGTTCAACTTAGTTACTTCTTTTAGAATGATTTTCAAAACGATTTGGATAAAGTTGTGTTTTTCCGTGTCTCTGCGGTTTCCAATTGAATAAACTGTGTAATGCTCTTTATTGATCTTTGTATATCTGACATCAGAAGTGGTATAAAGAACGTTTCAGCGTGTAGAAGTGAAAAACTGAGTAAATTTTCGAGATAGAGATGGAAAGAAGCGAGGAAGATTTCAGTGTGGCAGAAGATGTAGAAGAAAGTGTGAGGAGAAGTGCAAAGAGTGACACAGGCAGAGTAGAAACTTCTCGAAAACAAAAAAGCAATCACCGATCCCCGACGACTTCGGAATCTGAACATTCTGATGATTTGCGAAGAAGAAAGCGTGGAAGACGTAGGCACAGAAAACGTTAGGCAAGATTGAAGGAGGAAAATCTGCGACTGCTTGCACTGCTTTCCAGACGAGAACGTGTTCCGATGGATCTCATCAAATTTGATCCGAAAACGACTGACGCGACTGGTTGGGTGAAAATGGTTGACGAGTGGATTCACCGTTATAATCCTAATGATTATGAAATTGTCTAGCACTTGGCGAAAGCATTTAAGGGCGAAGCGGCACAGTGGTTCACAGGTACGGATCCTTCAGGAAAAAGCTGGGTAGAAATACGTTCTGAGTTTTCAAGTGCGTATGCAAAAAATAACAACGTTGCGTCGGAGCTGCACACGATTTGGATGGAAGACGCAGAGATTACACTCGAAAATTTTATGAAGAAAGGGAGAAAATTAAAAGCGTGGCTCAACGAGAGAAAAACGGTGGACGAGACTGCGCTCAACTTACGGGGTTATCCTATTCGGCGCAAAATAGATTCGTTCACAACATCTTTGTGCGTGAATCACCTAAAAGTCTACAAGAAGTGATAGCGTACATTGATGGACGAACGACCGACTTGCATCAACCGCGTGCATCCTCCAGAGCCTCAGGTCCACATACTAAGACTTTAGCGCCGCGAGATGGTAAGTCGCACCGTTTTGACATCGAGTGCTACAATTGTGGAAGAAAAGGACATCGGAAGGCCGAATGTCGATCAGCTCTGCAGACACAGCGTGGCAGCTACTCACGGGTCATTAAGGAACTGGACAGTAGAGGTTTTGGGGTCAAAGAAGCCGATAACCTGCTACAACTGTAAGGAAGAGGGACACAGTGCCCCGAGTTGCCCTAAGAAGAACGAGAAGGTAGTGAGGCTTTGTAATTCTACCTTCACTGAGAATACTCTGAAGCTTGCTGACGGTAAGGTGTTGACGTTTATCTTTGACTCTGGTTCGGACTGTTCTCTTGTAACAGAGAGTTTGGCAGAGAGGTTGCCTGGTAAAAGACAAGTCGTTTGCATGCGTTTGAGGGGCTTAGGAAATGGGTATGTGGATTGCCGTGAGATGATCTCAGTGTGTGCAGAGTTGAATAGCATCAATGTTGAGATTGATTTATATGTAGTACCGGACGAAAGTTTGTCCACAAAAATAATTCCGGGTCAAGAATTGTTAGGTAATGGTATCTCAGTCACATTAGATGAAACCATAGTTGAATTTGCAAAATTAATAAATTCGCTTAAAGCCGCAAGCCTTAAAAAAGATCTTACTCCACGAGTTTATCGCTGGTGGGCATATTTGCAGTCATTTGAATTTGAAATATAATATCGCGCAGGTCAACGAATGAAGCATACGGACTTTTTGTCAAGTAATCCAGTTACAAAAAAAAGTATACTCAAAATAGTTAAGAAAGATTTGTATAAAATAATTGAATTAGCTGATGACTGGTTGATGGTAGCTCAGCAGAAAGATGACGAAATAAAAACTTTGCACGGTGAGGTAATAGAAGGATCAGAGAGAGCAAAATCATATTCAATTGGAGACAAAATTTTGATGCGGACGATAAACAGAAAATCGAAACAGATAACGTTACCTCTTGTGCCGAGACTGATGGTGTGGTCACTGATACATCACGTACATGAGAATATCTGCCATTTGGGCTGGGAAAAGACTTTAGATAAGTTGTACGAGCTGTATTGGTTTCCTCAAATGTCAAAGCGTGTTAAGAGATTCGTTGAAAATTGTATTTTGTGCCAAACTTGTAAATCAGAGTCAAGACCGACACAAAGTCAGCTGCATCCTATGGAGAAAAAAGATATTCCGTGGTATACGATCCGGATAGATATCCGGAAAATTATCAGGTCCTTCTGACAAGAAAGAGTATGTTTTTGTAATTATAGATGGATTTACGAAATTTGTAACGCTAAATTTGACAAGTTGTTTGGATACAGAAACAGCAATCAATCAGTTGGAAAAACACTCGTTCATTTTTGGAGTTCCGAGAAGAATCATTTGTGACCAAGGTTCAGGATTTACAAATGCACGGTTTAAGAAATACTGCGATGAAAAGAATATTGTGGTTCACTTCATAGCTTCAGGAACGCCCAGAGCTAACGGTCAGGTTGAAAGAGTTATGTCAACCATCAGGAATATGTTATCAGTATGCGAAGCTCAGGGAAAACAATGGGAGTCCGAGTTAGGTAAAGTACAGCTTGCAATAAATTCAACTGTTCAGAAAACGTTAGGAAAAAGTCCCGCTGAAATTTTGTTTGGCACAAAAATAAATTCAATAGATATAGGACGTGTTAAGCATAGGTGCGTAAAGACTGACAATGTAAATTTAACTCAGCTAAGGTCAGAGGATACAAGTAGCATTACAGTAAAAGCCATGAAAGACAAAGAACGGTTTGATAGAAAGAACAAACCAATTAAACCATTCGAAATTGGGGATTTTGTTATGGTTAGAAACAACGATAGAATTAAGACAAAGTTAGATGCAAAATATCGCGGTCCTTTGGAAGTTGTCATGGAGCTTCCGAATGATAGGTATTTAGTTAAAAAAATAGGCTCTTCTAGATTTAGAGGTCGTAATAGCGTTAAGGTGTCTCACGATAAACTGATCGCAGCTCCTGGATATGGCGCAAGTCAGGACAGCTGTGTCGCAGAAAGTGAAGAAGGTAAGAACAAAGTTCCCAAATGACTTTTTTGTTTTAAAGAGAAAAAAAATCGTTGTAGTGCACAAAGTCATGAGTGCAAACATGTTTTGCTGAGATGAACCATGAACCCTTGTGGGTTAATACAGTCGGTTGTTAAAAACAAATGTAGCGATAATTTGCAGAAACATGATTCTGGTTGAGCAGGATTTAGAAGTAGAAATCCGAAGAGAGCAGGGGACTCTGTTAATTGGTTAAGCCGGATTCATATGAAGAAATCCGAAGAGAGCATGAGACTCTGTTGGCTATCGCTGTTTCATTTCGACAGTGCGACTTTGGCTTTCAAGGCTCACTGGACTTGATCACCCAGAATCCTTGAACCCAAAACCTTGATGTAACTTGAGAATGATTCGGCAAGTCACAATAGTTAGAACATGTACGGATGCGAAAGGCATGCCTGCAGAGCTATTGTGAACGAAAACAATAGTTGAAACATGTACGGATGCGTAAGGCATGCCTGCAGAGCTATTGTGGATGAAAACAATAGTTAGAACATGTACGGATGCGTAAGGCATGCCTGCAGAGCTATTATGGATGAAGGCCATAGTTAGAACGTGTACGGATGCATAAGGCATGCCTGCAGAGCTATTGTGAACGAAAACAATAGTTGAAACATGTACGGATGCGTAAGGCATGCCTGCAGAGCTATTGTGGATGAAAACAATAGTTAGAACATGTACGGATGCGTAAGGCATGCCTGCAGAGCTATTATGGATGAAGGCCATAGTTAGAACGTGTACGGATGCATGAGGCATGCCTGCAGAGCTATTGGTGCCTTGGATAAGGAATTTGAGAAAAGTCATGAAAAAAATAAAGCTACGCACATTGTTGCACACATGATGTAGAGATAACAAGGGATTTGATTGAGCAAAGATGCCAGGCTTGTATGATCAGGAAAGCCGAGCGAGATTTGATAAAGGTTTTTTCGATGTTTTGTTGTGTTTCAGAAATAATTTAGAAGAATGAACAAAAACTGGCACTCGAGACGCTTGCTAGTCAGTATCGCCGTGTCGCATAACCATATTGTGTCATTGCTACATTTTTATTACCGGTTCTATGACGTTGACGGAACATGTTTTGGTTGGATTTGTTTTGTTCTTGTTCAACTTAGTTACTTCTTGTAGGATGATTTTCAAAACGATTCAAATGAAGTTATGTTTTTCCGTGTCTCTGCGGTTTTCAATTAAATAAACTGTGTAATACTCTTTATTTATCTTTGTATACCTGACATATATATATATATATATATATATATATATATATATATATATATGTATACATATATATATTGTAACGTGGCAGTTTTACTGCGCGTTCCACATGGCTCCCCGAACTCTAGACGGACCCCAGACTTGGGGAGCACGCGGAGCAGACCGCGGCTCATTTCGAAAAAGAGCGCCAGGACAACAGTCACGCATCCGAGACTCTAAGAGGGGACCATCGCCGGTTTAGCGAATAAGACTTTTCAGGATTTTTGTTTATTTTTTTTGGGTGGCGAGTAAATGCGGCTTCGGACAGGGGATCGGCAGCAAATCCGAACGACGTTACTGGATGGCAATCGCGGCGGATCGCGACGGAAGGAGGGCCTCGCACGAGGCTACGGAGAGAGCGTCAACGGAGAGCTCTGCCGCGAGGGAATCCAAGGCGGACGAGATTCCCGTTGGTGGCCGGCGAGCCGTAGCCCCCCCCCCCTCCGTCACCCAACTGACGACAGGTACCCTCGCGAAGTCATCACCACGCCACTGCCAAGCTACGGGGTACCCGAGACTGGTTAGCCAATCAACACCCCGCGACAGCGGAATTCAACGATAGCGATACGCTAGATTGTAAGAATTGCGTAACGAGAACCCCAATGCGATCGGGAAGATTTTGACTATGGATGGCGCCTATGTTCGGGGCATGTTCGAATTGCGGCTCCGATTTGCAGGACTCGTCACTTGAGTCCTGGCGACAGTTCGCGACTGTTGAGTAGCGCAAAAATTCAAAAAAAAAAAAGAAATAGAGACTTGTGTGTGTGATATGGCAGAAACTGGAGTAGGAGAGTTCCTCGGGTGGCTGCGGAGCGGTAAGCGCTTATAATTCTTTGCGGGCATATTTCGAGCGCAAGTTAAATTGGCACACTGATAAACGGTCGGCCCACGTAATCTTGGAGTTAGAGTAGCGCTCGAAATCTGTTTGCCGATCTCCTTGAGGATGACCGTAGCCTGAGTTTTCGCGATAACGTGTAGAGTCAAGGGGATCCCTGTGAAGTCTCGCGTCGAGTCACGGTTTCGAGTGGGGAACAATGTCGGAGTGAAATTGAGTGCGGCCAAATTCCGCTGCACAGGGTCTCGTCGAGTCTGCGTACGTAAAAAGGGTGGTGAACTTTGGGGAAAATAGGGACTACGACTGGAGCTCGGATGCGTCATAATACGCTATACACTCGCACGATTAGAAATGCTTCCTAGAGTGATTAATTTGGTCGCGATTAGCGCGTCGAGTCACGTCTTTTTGATTTAGTTTATGAATTATTGTGCATCAGCAAGGTGGCGACTAGCGCCCGTAGAAATAAGATACCAGCTAGATTTAATCACAATTGCGATTAGCGCGTCGAGTATGATCCAGATTACGTTTTTGTTTAGCGGTTTATAATTAAGTGACGAGTAGCGTCGTAGTTGAGGCCGATCGCGGGCAGCGCATCGAGTCCGATTGTGTTTTTGGTTTTTGCGAGTTAGGGTATTATTAAGACGGTGACTAGCGCACGTAGGCCGTAGAGGTCTCCTAGATTTATTCATTTTTTTTTTTATTATTTGGTTTGTTTCTCCCTTGCTTATTTCTTTTGGATTAAATTTAAACCTTTGTATTTGGAATCGCGAAGGACGACTTGCGCAGTCGTATTATTATTATTTTTATTTTTATTTTTTTTTTGTAATATCGCTGACGAGAAATATATGATTGGAATTTTATAGTGATTTGGCCACATCACGCGTTGGCTTACTTGTGTTGCAATTCTCTCTACCCAAAAATTACCCCTCCCCTCTCCGCGGTACTGAGCTACCGAGTATCTGGTCGCGGTATATCGTATTACCGATTTCGAGGCGTGTTGACCACGCCAGGCGCCCAACAAATTTCGCGGTCTTATTGCAGGCTCAGGGGACATCATGGACGCCAAATTATTGTGCACGCGGTAAGTTCTCGGTTATTTGCTCCGAGTGACCGAGGTGCAGAAAAATCCACGTCACAATATATATATATATATATTGTCACATATATTATACATTGTTTTCGAGAAGTTTCTACTCTGCCTGTGTCACTCTTTGCACTTCTCCTCACACTTTCTTCTACATCTTCTGCCACACTGAAATCTTCCTCGCTTCTTTCCATCTCTATCGCGAAAATTTACTCAGTTTTTCACTTCTACACGCTGAAACGTTCTTTATACCACTTCTGATGTCAGATATACAAAGATCAATAAAGAGCATTACACAGTTTATTCAATTGAAAACCGCAGAGACTCGGAAAAACACAACTTTATCCAAATCGTTTTGAAAATCATTCTAAAAGAAGTAACTAAGTTGAACAAGAACAAAACAAATCCAACCAAAACAAGTTCCATCAATGTAATACAACCGGTGATCAAAATGTAGCAATGACACAATACGGTTATGCGACATATATATATTATAATTCTCAAATAATTTTTAAGAGAAGAAAAATTTTTTAAACAAAAAACATATTCAACATTAATTGAATTTTTGAAAAATAAATATAATTATTGAAAAAATCTTATATATTTTTTGATTGTTTGCTCGCATATCATTCAAAATGAGAATATGATTCATTGAAAGAATGCCTTCCAATGTACTTCATGTATTGTAATTTGGAGCATCTATACAATGGATTAGAACTAATTGAAAAGTTTGAAGAAAACGTACAGATAGATACATAATTAATTATTCAATTTCATATTTTCAATTTTAAAAAATTGATTATCCATTAATTTGAGAAGAATAATTTATTTAAATTGATTATTTTTTTTTATTATCAAATTATTTAATTCAATTACCCCCATTTATATTCAATTATACTGATGTATAATTTATATATACGAGTATATTGTAACAAAAGGTGAAATCACCCGTTTTGCCCCCTCTTCAATGATCTAGTAGTCATCATAGATAAAAGACGTTTATAAACCTCTCATGTCTTTTAGAAGAATAAAGTTGCTGCGTCAACCAACATTATTGTAACAACAGTCTTGTTTCAGCCTTTAAACGAGAAACACATATTACGCAATTAAAGCATTTTCACAACATTTTATTCACGCTCTAGATTTTGACTTGATAATTAAACTCGCGGATCCATACTTATTTCCGTAACGTCAACGAACGTTACAATATAAATATATACATACGTATTATTATTTTCACTTTACTATTAAAAAAAGAAAAATTTTTGGAAAAAAAATATTTCACAGTCATTAAATTTTTGAAAACAAAATGTAATTATTAGAAAATCTTATATGTTTTTCAATTATTTGCTTACGAATCATTGCAAATAAAAATATTCATCATTAAAAAAATGCCATTCATTGTGCTTTATGTATTGTAATTTGGAGCATCTATACAATGGATTAAAACTCATTGAAAAGCTTGAAGAAAACATACAGATAGATGAATAACTATTTATTTCATTCCATATTTTTCATTTCTAAAAATTAATCATCTATTTATTTAAGAAAAATAAATTATCAAGATTGATTTTTTTTTATAATATAATTATTCAATTTAATGTCCTCATTCATGGTCAATTATATTAATGTATGATTGACATATACATATAAGTTAATTTTATCAATTAAGAGGATGAGAAAGAAATTTATTATTCATGTTTTATTTTGATATATATATATATATATATATATATATGTGAGGTGGATTTTTCCCGCTCTTCGGTCACTCGGAGAAAATGACCGAGAACATACCTCGCGCACAATAAATCGGCGTCCACGATGTACCCTGGACCTGAAACAATATCGCGAAATTTGTTGGGCGCCTGGCGTGATTAACACGCCTCGAAATCGGTATTGCAAAATACCGCGACCATATACTCGATAGCTCAGTACCGCGGAGAGGGGAGGGGTAATTTTTGGGTAGAGAGAGATACAACACACGTAAGCCAACGCGTGGTTTGGCCAAATCACTATAAAATTCCAATAATATATTTCTCGTCAGCGATAATACAAAAAAAAATAATAATAATAATAATACTGCGAAAGTCGTTCTTCGCGATTACAAAAACAAATGCTTAAATTCAACCCAAAAGAAAAAAAAAGAAGGAACAAACAAAATAATAATAAAAAACGAATAAATCTAGAAGACCTCTACGGCCTACGTGCGCTAGTCGCCGTGTTAATAATACCCTAACTCACAAAAACCAAAAACAAAATTTTGACTCGATGCGCTGCCCGCGATCGTCCTCTACTACGACGCTCATCCTCACTTAATCATAAACCGCTAGACAAAAACGTAATCGAGATCAAAATCGACGCGCTAATCGCGATCGTGATTAAATCTAGGTGATGTCTTACTTCTACGGGCGCTAGTCGCCACCTTACTGATACACAATAATTCGTAAAACAAACCAAAAAGACGTGACTCGGCGCGCTAATCGCGACCGAATTAATAACTCCAGGAACCTTTCTTTTCGTGCGGGTGTGTAGCGTATTTTGACGCATCCGAGCTCCAGTTGTAGTCACTATTTCCACCAAGTTCGCAACCCTTCCCGCTAAACCGAGCATCTACGCACAGTAACACGCGACCCCCACGAGAGGTGACCCTTTTTACATACGCATACTCGACGAGACCCCGTGCAGCGGAATTTGGCCACACTCAATTTCGAACCGAAATTGTTCCCCACTCGAAACCGTGACTCTACGCGAGACTTTAGAGGGATCGACTTGACTCTCCGCGTTATCGCGAAAACTCAGGCTACGGTCATCATCAAGGAGATCGGCAAACAAATTCCGAGCGCTATTCTAACTCCAAGATTAAGTGGGCCGACCGTTTATCAGTGTGCCAATCTAACTTGCGCTCGAAATATGCCCGCAAAGAATTACAAGCGCTTACCGCTCCGCAGTCACACGAGGAATTTCCCCGACTCCAGTTTCCACTATCGTACACAATTTTCTTTTTTTTTTTGTTAACTTCTACTCGCTATTATTGCACCCACCGCGTAACGTCGCCAGGACTCAAGTGGCGAGTCCTGCAAATCGGAGCCGCAATTCGAACATGCCCCGAACATAGGCGCTATCCGTAGTCAAAATTCTCCCGATCTGATTGGAGTTCTCGTTACGAAATTCTTACAGCCTAGCGTATCGCTATCGTTGAATTCCGCTGTCGCGGGGTGTTGATTAGCTGGCCAGTCTCTGGTACCCCGTAGCTCGACAGTGGCGTGGTGCCGACTTCGCGAGGGCACCTGTCGTCAGTTGGGTGATTGGGGGGGGGGGGGGGGCTACGGCTCGCCGGCCACCAACGGAATCTCGTCCGCCTTGGGTTCCCTCGCTGCAGAGCTCTCCGTCGACGCTCTCTCCGTAGCCTCGCGTGAGGCCCTCCCTTCGTCGCGATCCACCGCGATTGCCATCCGGTAACGTCGTTCGAATTTGCTGCCGATCCCCTGTCTGAGGCCGCATTTACTCGCCACCCAAAAAAAAATTAACAAAAATTCTGAAAAGTCGTATTCGCTAGACCGACTATGGTCCCCTCTCAGAGTCTCGGATGCGTGACCGTTGTCCCGGCGCTGTTTTTCGAAATGAGCCGCGGTCTGCTCCGCGGGCTCCCTAATTTTGGGTTCCGTCTAGGGTTCGGGGAGCCGTGTGGAACGCGCAGTAAAAATGCCACGTTACAATATATATATATATATATTTTTTTTTATTTTCGATTAAGTTTCAAAAAAAGCAAAATTTTCGGAAAAAAAATATTCCACATTGATCAAATTTTCAGAAAATAAATATAATGATTGAAAAAATCTTATTTCTTTTTTAATTATTTGCTTACATATTAGGTGAAATGAAAATATTATTCATCAAAAAAATGCCAGTTAATGTACTTTATGTATTGTGATTTGGAGCATCTGTACAATGAATCAGAACTCCTTGGAAAGTTTGAAAAAAACATACAGATAGGTAAATAATTAATTATTTATTTCATATTTCAGATTTTTAAAAATCAATTATGCAATAATTTAAGAAAAATAATTTATTTCGATTATTTTTTTTTTTTATTATTGAATTATTTGATTCAATTACCTCCGTTTATTTTTCATTCTAATAATGTATAATTCATATACATAATTTATATTTTTCCCTGGGTTATATTGTATTTTAAAGTAAAATTGAGACAGGTAATTTCAAATTTTTCTCAATCCTGGGTCATTGCAGTTTTTTATATTGAAGTTTTCTTGTGGTTTGTGGTCTGTGAAAACCGTAAATTTTTGTCCTATGAGGTAGTATTGCCAATATGAAATTGCCTCTTTTGTAGCAAGACACTCAATATAGATTGCTCTTTTTGTCTCTTGTGATTCTGTTAATTTGCGTGAGAAGAAAAATACTGGTTTTATCTGTCCATCTAACTGGTTTGGTTTCAATATTGCCCCGACTCCTCCTAGGCAGGCATCGGTGTAAATTTTAATTGGGACAGCTGGGTCAAATATTGCCAGAATCGGGTCTGAGCATAAGTATTCTTCAATTTTTTTGAAACTCTCTTGGCAACATTTTGACCATTTAAATTCTATATTTTTTCTTAACAGATTATGGAGTGGCTCCAGAAGTATATTTGATTTGGGAATATATTCCAGGTAAGAATTTATTTTCCCCAGGAATTGTCTAATGTGTTTCCTTGTCTGTGGTGTTGTAAAATTCTAAATAGCAATTACATTGTCATTTAACAGTCTTATACAATTATTTCCTATTTCGTGACCCAAATATGTTATTTTGCTTTGTGTAAACACGCACTTCTCTAGGTTTAATTTTATTCCCTGTTCTTGTAGGGCTTCCAATGTCAGTTCAATATGTCTCATATGATCCCTGTACTCTTTTGAGTAGATCAGAATATCATCAATGTAATTTACGGCGAAGGCCTCTAACTGCTTTTTCCTTATTATGCTTGACAAGATACGTTGAAAAATTGCCGGCGACGATTTTAGACCAAATGGTAAACAACACCATTGCCAGTGCCTATAATGGGTTACGAACGCTGTTTTGTACCTATCTTTGATACGTAACGGAATCGACCAAAACGCCGAGTTCACGTCTAGTTTTGTGAAATATTTACAATTTCTCGCTCGTAACGTCAAGTCCCCGATTCTCGGAGAAGGTTGGCTTTCTGGGACCACTATTCTGTTCAGCTCTCTATAGTCAATACATAAGCGAGATTTTCTCGCTTCTTCCTTCTTATATACTAATGTAACTGGTGCGCCGTATGGGCTACATGATTCCTCTATCAATCCTGTCTTCAATAATTGTTTAATTTGGCTTTCTATTTCTACTTTATCTTGAATTGAGCATTTATATGGTTTTTTCGCTATATATTTATTTTCCGTTAGTTTTATCGTTGCTTCGTAATTGTTTAGTGTACCAATATCGAATTTCTCTTTTGCGGAAACGTTTTTGTGTTTCATCATTAGATTTTCCAAACTATTATGCTTCGAGTTGATGCTATTTATTATATTTTTATTCGCTCTGGAATCTTCTTTTATTTTTTTTATCTCTCCATCATTTTTTTTTCCATATTCTCAAGTTTTCATCTTGACAAGGTTTGAAATCTTTTATACAATCTAAAGCTAGCAGTACATCATCTCTGAATGAATCGCTTTTAATTATAAAAAATGTAAATTGTTTCGTAATGTTGAATATCGTTACTGGCAGGGTAATCACACCTCCTGCTTTTGACGTGCCTGAAATCGTCTCTATATTTCTATCCCCACTTATATTTTTATTCAAATTTTGTTTTTTCCAAAACGTATAGTTCATTAGAGATATATTCGCTCCCGAATCATACAGACCAATGATTGGTTCATTATTTATCAGAATTTTTAATTTTATAAGTGGGGGTCACTATTCGTTTTTTGCTTCTTTTGTACAAGCAATCGCATTCTGAATTTCTATATTGTTTGTTACTTTAATTTTATCGTTTTTATTTATTTTTTGGTGTGTTACTTTCGTGCGGCACAATTGCTCTGGATGATATCTATTTGGGTAACCTACACTTTCGCAGTACGAGCACGGATTGTGTTTGTTTTGAGTCTTATGTTTATCTTCGTTTCTCTTACTCGAGTTGTTATTTTATTTACTTTTCATAGGGTCCATTTGTCTAAGTGTCGACATTAAATCTTCCATGTTCGTTAAATTATTTTTATTTAACCGTGTTCTAACAAAGTTAGGTAGCGTTATCATTATCAGGTTTATTTGAGAACTGATGGTTAAATTCGGATCCACATCTAGCAACATTTTTTTTTTTTTTAATGCAAACTCCAAAAATGATCCACTTAAATATTTAAACGTGTAGGCGTACGCGATTTCGGACCATGACTTTTGGCCGAGCGTGTCTACGAATGAATTATTCCAGAGTTCCAAGGCGTGTGACAGTGAGTTTGTTTTTTCAAAAATTGCAAACCACTCCAACGCTGGACCTTCTAAGCATAGCCTCAAAACTTCTGGGAATTTGTTTTCCTTTATATCGAGCCTTTTACATTCTGTTTCAAACATGTCTATCTATGATTCAGCATTACGATTTCTTCCATTAAATTGTTCTAGTATTATGTTTTTCGCCACGGGATGGATTGGTTTATCGTGTGTCTGGGGTACGGTAGTAGGGTTTTGCGCTAAGGTCGGTGAGTCATCCTGGGATTCTTCTAGATAATAACCATTGAAAACCTTCGTCGTATAGGTGAGTTTCTTTCAGTCTACCTTCCACTAGGGTTATGATCACTTTCCGGAACTTGTTGCGTGTCCTCAAGCTTCTTACGACTCCTTTTGTCACTGGATTTTCGAAAAGTTGTGGATGCTGGTCACTCGTTTTCAGCTCTCGAGGAAATTGAAAAATTTCTGGTTGACCCACCAATTGAATCGTCTTAACTTTAACTACCGTAGTTTTCGTATCTGCAGCCTCAGCTGCAAAGTAGAATATTGCTTTTATATCACCTATTGTAATTGATTTATAAGTCTCGAAATCAGAGACTTGGTAAATTCGAGGCAAGGTGGAGAAATCACGACATGTGAAGTTGCAGTAAATAACTGTAATTAAAACACACATAAGTAATAAGATGACGTTTACAACTGAATAATATTACATAAGCTTTAGCGCCGCACCTGAATCAATCACAATCGTCGGTATCTCGTAATGATTATGTATAGTTTTATACTGAGCTATGCCGTATGACCACTAACGAGCGCCTGTGTTGATTATACTCAACGTCTCCTTTAGTCGTGTACATAACAGATCCGTGTTGTACCGGACTAGGAGACTAACAATAAGTTTAATAAGGTGTCAAACTCACACTTATAAATTAATTATATTAAATACGAGGATGAGAAAGAAAGTTATTATTCACGTTTTATTTTGATATATATATATATATATATATATATATATATATATATATATACATCATAATTTTTAATCAACTTTAAAAAAAATAAATTAAGAAAAAAAAAATATTTCACATTGTTACGTCCGTGAGTAGAGTTTATTCCTGAGCGGAAGGAGTAACCCGAATGGCTTCGCTTTTACGTTTCAGGTCAACCGGAAATCAGGATGAGGATTGAATAAACTTGAGTATGTTGATATGTCGATTATATGTTTATTGCGTAGAACTTGAGATACCGGTAGGAATGAATGGTGTGGTACGAAAAGATATATAAGAAGTCTCGATGTGGAGTTGTCGAGAGTCAGAATAGCAGTGTCCCTCGAGACGTGAAACGTACGGGTGCAGAAAAGGTGCGACAATGTTAGAAGTAGGGAATGGAATTTGATGAGTAAGCGCAATAGTGAATAGTGTGAGACTACGTAGAGATAAGAGGACAGGACAGAGACAATGAGATTAATGTAAGAACCGTGGGAGAGTTAGCGAGTGGGAAAAATAGAGAGAAGTGGTATGCTGGACGTAACCCCCCCCCCTCCCCTTGCCGTCAGAGGGAGCATAGTGGTAGATATGGTCCCGAATATGGGAAGCAAGAAGGTGGAAATGTCATATACAGTAGTGAAACATGATTTCAAAGTATGTGCTTAAAATTAGTTTTACAATTTTTCCTATTATAGGTAGTGTATGGTATTTATAATTTGAATATAATATGTGAAAATATATATGTGAAAATGATAATTGATGTGTGTTTACAAGTATGTAGTCGCAGTATGAATGTAGATTGAATATTGATTGATGCGTTTAGCAACATTAGTTGGATATTTGAGGATAAGTGTTTGTAATAGTAAATTTATGTTTGAGATAGTATGGTTTATATTCTGGATTGCGTATGACCGTAAGGCATATAGTTATAATACTACGGTTACATAATGTTATTTAAAGCTAGGCGCCTAGGGTTAATGCGCATGGAAGCGGGTTAGTACACTTAAGATTATACAACAATGATTTCTTTGATTCGCTGGGTACTAAGTCATACTATTTTTTTTTTTTTTTGATATACCGAGATACAGAGTTTGACCTATTTGTACAATGATATCGGTTATGAGTGTAGATATATTTTGGACTAATTGTAAACTGAGGGTATAAGATCGTTATTACAATCATTTTAATGCAGTAGTGTACACAAGCATTTATTCTTAGTAGCAATATAGTAGTTGCCTATTTGTAATAAGGTTTTCGTAAGGTTTTAAGTACTGGTGGGTTTAAAAGAAGCGGAGGTGGTGTGTAAGGAACTGCATCATGGGTTTCTACTTCGTTGGGAATGTGTAGGACAGAAGAAGTAGGTGGGTGGATAATATTTAGCTCGATTGGATTGTCATACCCTGTTTGTTGGTTGTACTGTTTGCTATTGAAGGGGTTAATGTGGGATTTTACTATGTATGTGCGATTTTAAGTTCATTGAGATGAAATATTTTAATTTTGTTTAGCGTGAGGTATATTTCGGCGTGAACGTCATCTATTATTCGTTTGATTGCATACGGGCCTTTATAATGATCTTGTAATTTTGACCTTGTTTCGTTTAATAGGTAGACAGTTTGTCCTACTTCAAATCTGTGATGTATGTGAGTAAGGTAGTACGGCATACGCTATTGTGCGTATGCGAGTGTGCGCGAGTATGCACGTATGTTGGTATGTGTGATTATACTCTGCGTGTGACTCCGGTGCGCGGGCCAAGCACTCGGTCTTGGGCGCTCGTGTGAATGCCATGCCGGCTTCCACGCTTCCTATTGTACTCACTGGTATATATCATTTGTGTCCTTATAATCATACTTATAAATAAACTTACTACGTTTAATCTTATTTCCTGTGTATATTGATTGTTATATCAACATATAAATATACCACAGTTGGCGACGAGGTAAATTGGTGTACGCGTGTGAAAAGTAAAGTAGGAGAACACGTGTTCGAAAGAGGTTAGGAAGTGAAAATACGTAAGCGCCAAGACGTTAAAAATCATAAGAGTCCGCGTAAGTACAGATTAGAAGTGCGGTACGCGTATTTCGTCGAAAATCGATATATTTTCGCGAAAGAAGTGTGAAATTTTCGATTGTAAAAAGACGCGATCGAATGGAAAAGCAAACGTATAAGAGACGATTGCTTACTGAAACCGTTACTAATGAGTGGTAGTGACGACGAAAAAAAGGGGTCAACGGTAGGATGGGTGTACAAACTCGATACGAAGAGTGTAGTTGAAGAGTTTCAAAAACGTAGCATTACCGTTGACATATCTAAAACGCTTGCAACCTTACGTAAAGAATTAAAAGAAGTCGTAAGGCAAGAGATAGAAGCACGAGAAGCCGCGAAAACTGAAAAGAAAACCGACGCGAGTGGGGTGTTAGAAAAAGACAATTCGGAACTAAACGCGAGTAACGAGTCGTTCGAGTCCGCGGAAGGCACCGAAAGTACGAAAAACGAAACGGAAAAGGTGCTCCGAAACGCGTCCGCCGACGACACAAAGAAAGGAAGTGACTTAGGTGCTCCGAACGCCGAGTCCGACGACGACGACAACATGGCGGGAGACAACAATAAGCTGGAATTCTGTTTGGGAAAAGACGATTGGGACCTGTTCGTTGAGAGATTGGAATTGCTGTTTGCGATGAAGGATATTGCGGAAAATAAGCAACACATTTGGTTGCTAACAAGGTTGGACGAAGAGGCGTACAAGCTGGCAAAGAGCTTGTGTGCTCCAATCTTGCCGAAAGACAAAAAGTATGCCGATTTAAAAACGCTAATGTAAGGGCACCTAAAGCCGAAGCCATCGGACGTGATGGAACGGTGTACCTTCGCGCAGGCAAAGCAGCGGCAGAACGAGTCAGTCGCCGAATTTGAAGCGAGGTTAAGGAGGCTTGCTTTAAACTGTAATTTCACAAGTTTAGATACGGCACTAAGAGATCAATTTGTAGTAGGGATTCGAGATGAAGAGACTCGTATCTCACTTTTTAGAGACCCCAAATTAACGTTCGCGAATGCGTTGAAAGAAGCAGTCGCACGGGAGTCTGCTGTGAAAAACGCCACAGATGCAACGTGCGCGTTAGACAAGAAAAATACGCAAAGAGAGGTGTTTGCTTTTCGTGGTAATCCAAAAGGCGGGAAGCAAAGGTCGAAGCAGCACCAGCAACGGAGAGAAAAGCCGAGCAACGCGCAGCGCGACCGAAGAGAGAAAAATACAAACAGTGGGTGTTTCTGCTGCGGAAAAGCGAACCACGTTCGCGCCGAGTGCCGACACAGGGATAAGAGGTGCAACTTCTGCAAAACAATTGGTCATCTAGAGGGCGTCTGCTATAAGAAGAAGGAGCAGCAGCCGGAAGGGAGCAGCGTACACAAGCTGGACGAAAGCAGCCGCTCCGAAGAAGAAGAACAGCGCAGCCACGAGGACGAGTTCTACAGTACCGACGTAGTCAACAACGGGCATGAGTATGTGTATGCGAACGCGTGTGTGAGTGAGAGCGGCGCGCGCGCGGAGCCGATGAATGTTCACTTGTGTGTAAACGGAAAGAATGTTAGCATGGAATTGGATACTGGCACGTTCGCAACGGTAATTTCCGAGTCAGAGAAAAATAAGTTTTTCAAAAATGAAAAAATAATTAAAACGGATGTCAAACTGCGCACGTATGATGACAAGGTTTTGCGTCCGCTCGGTAAACTAGTAGACTTACAAGTTAAATTCAATGGTAAAGAGC
The DNA here is from genome assembly GCF_021155775.2 of Neodiprion pinetum. Lineage (NCBI taxonomy): Eukaryota > Metazoa > Arthropoda > Insecta > Hymenoptera > Diprionidae > Neodiprion > Neodiprion pinetum. The sequence continues at coordinate 21,017,212 of NC_060233.1, forward strand.
GCACGCTGAACTGTTTTGTATTACCAGGTGACGGGCCGATGCTCATTGGTAGGCAATGGTTAGCAGCACACGGGTGCTGGCCATTGACGTTAGAAAAAGATAATGGAAAAGGTCATTTTTTAAATAAAATTAACTTAGAAAAAATTAAAGAGTATTTTTTTGAGAAGTATAAAGATTTATTTAGCAACGAACCCGGGCTGTACAACAAGAGTAAAGTTACGATCCACTTAACGGACAAAGCACGTCCGATCGCGACGAAATGTAGACCGGTACCGCATGCAACACGTCCGGACGTAGACAAAGAAATAGAAAGATTAGTAGGTTTGGGACACTTAAAAGAAGTCGACACAAGTGAATGGGCTACGCCTATTGTTCCCGTGTATAAAGGTAATGGTAAACTCCGTATATGCGGCGATTTCAAATTAACGATAAATCCTTTCATTATTATTGATAATTATCCTTTGCACTCTATAGATGACATTTTTACCGTACTGCAAGGAGGAGTTTATTATACCGAGTTAGATTTGTTTCATTGCTACATGCAATTCGGGTTAGACGAAGAAAGTTCCAAACTTTTAACTATTGTAACGCAAAAAGGTCTTTACCGGTATACGAAATTACCAGAAGGAATAGCGTCTGCGCCCGCTAATGTTCAGAAAAAAATGGATGAGTGCTTGCGAGGAATTGAAGGAACGATTGCGTATATCGATAATATATACATAATGGGTCGCAATAAAGAAGAATGCTCAGAGCGAACGGAAAAAGTTTTAGATCGTTTGAAAGAAAACGGACTAAAGCTAAACAAGAAATGCAAATTCCTAAACGAGAGAATTGAGGTTTTAGGCTTTGTTATTGATAAAGACGGCTTGCATAAAGCACGTTCTAAAGTAGAAGCTATGATTAGCGCTCCAAAGCCACAGAATTTTAAAGAATTGCATTCTTTTTTAGGCTTAGTCAACTTTTACGCTAGATTTTTGGAGAATCGCTCGGATAATATGAAACCTCTGTACGATTGTGCGAACGCTAAAGAATTTAAGTGGAATGAAAATTGTGATAAAGCGTTTAGATGGGTGAAAAATGAATTGATTTCGCCACGCGTTTTAGCGAATTACGACCCAAAGGAAAAAATTGTACTCGCGTGTGACGCGTCTTCGTATGGATTATCAGCAATCCTCTCACACAAATACAAAGACGGTTCCGAGAAACCCATAGCGTACGCGTCAAAGAAAATTGCGAAAAAAGAATTGAACCGAACAATTTTAGACAAAGAGGCTATGGCTATAATTTTTGGGTTCAAACGTTTCTACCAATTTGTTTACGGTAGAGATATTATATTACGTACCGATAACCAACCGTTACAACTGATACTTGGCCCACGTAGAGGCATACCTGCTACGGCGAATAATAGACTGCAGCGTTGGGCTTACTACTTGTCGGGATTCAGGTATACAGTCGAGTATATCAAGTCAAAAGATAATGCAAACTGCGATGCACTATCTCGCCTACCGATAGAAGATGAAACAGAGTTGCTAGAGAACAATTTCTCACCTTTAAATTTTTTTAAGAATGGCTTCGATACGTTTGATAGTAAAATGTTAGCAAAAAAAAGCATAACTGATGAAACCATTTTAAAAGTAATAAAGTACACACTATCAAGTTGGCCTGATCCTAAGGATCTATCGGAAGGTGAGAAAGAGTATTATTCTAGAAGGTTAGAATATACGGTTGACAATAAATGCTTGTTTTGGGGGTTAAGAGCAGTCATACCCGAGTCGATGCGACCGCTAATGCTAAAAGAATTACACGCGTCGCACATGGGTATCGTAAAAATTAAAATGCTTGCTCGATCTTATGTGTGGTGGCCGGGGATAGACAGGGATATAGAGGATTATGTAAGGGCATGTACGACATGCCTGGTAGAACAAAAAAAACCACCGCACACGCCACTGACAACTTGGCCTTGGCCAGATCGCGCCTGGCATAGAATTCACTGTGATTTTTTGGGCCCATTCTATGGAGATATGTATCTAGTACTCATCGATGCGCATACGAAGTGGCCTGAAGTCATTAACTTTAAGAATAATACAAAAGCGTATAGGGTAGTTGAGGAATTCAAAAATCTGTTTGCACGTTTTGGAATGCCGTTTCATGCTGTTACCGATGGGGGACCACAATTTAGAGCAACAGAGTTTTTGTCATTTTTAGAACAGAATGGTGTTCACCATAGTTTCTCACCGCCGTACCATCCTGCCACAAATGGCGCGGCAGAGAATTTTGTTGAAACATTCAAAGATAAAGTGCACAAGATTGTTAAAGGGGGGGAGAAACCGGCGGATGCCGTTAACTTGTTTTTGATAGACTATCGAAGTATTGAGCATTGTACTACCGGCAAGAGCCCAGCACAGTTGATGTACAAGCGTGAATTGCGCACGCGATTTGATCTACTAAGAACTAGTGTATCAGCGAGAGTTGAACAACAACAGCGAGCGCAAATTGTATCGCGTTCAGGCAAGCGTAAGAACGATATAGAAGAGGGAGACATTGTTGCGTTTGACCACCACGCGACTAGAAGTGAGAAACGAATTGTAGGTGAAGTTGTAAAACAAGTGTCACCGTCGACGTTCATTGTCAAAGATAGTGACAATGTAAAACAAAAGCGACACGTCGATCAAATGATAAAGCGTCCGAATCTGCGATGATCTCCGCGGTTGAACGCATGGTTAAAAAAGGCGGAAGATTGTGATGTATGTGAGTAAGGTAGTACGGCATACGCTATTGTGCGTATGCGAGTGTGCGCGAGTATGCACGTATGTTGGTATGTGTGATTATACTCTGCGTGTGACTCCGGTGCGCGGGCCAAGCACTCGGTCTTGGGCGCTCGTGTGAATGCCATGCCGGCTTCCACGCTTCCTATTGTACTCACTGGTATATATCATTTGTGTCCTTATAATCATACTTATAAATAAACTTACTACGTTTAATCTTATTTCCTGTGTATATTGATTGTTATATCAACATATAAATATACCACAAAATCGTTGTGGGTTAATCGTTCTGTCGTAGTGTTCTTTACTTTTCTGTTTAGCTTGTTTCAGGTTCAACGCGGCGCGTTTACGGATGTCTGTGAGATTCGCTATTAGATCGAGGAGGAATGTATCGTATGTATGCGTGGATGTGTTGCTTAGTATCGCATCTGTCGGTAGTTTAGCTTCCGAGCCGAAGATCAGCTGGTGAGGTGCATAATGTGTAATGTCGTGTTTCGCTGTATCATAGCAGAAAATGGCGAAACGTATGAATTCATCCCAATCTTTACCTGCGTTGGTGTAATGTTTGATGTGTTCGGTAATTACAAGGTGACTTCTTTCTAATGAGCCGTTTGATTGCGGTCTATAGGCGGTTCGTAGTTGTTCAATCTTGAAGAGCCTGCATATTTTTTTGAAAGCGGTACTCATGAAGTTTCGTCGCTGGTCAGTGAATATAGTTCGCGGAGATCCATAGCGCGTGATGTATTCTTGAGCTAATACTGTCCCTATCGTTTTTGCCGTAGCATCGGAAATTGGAATGTCGTCTAAGAACTTGGTTAGATTGCACTGGATCGTCAAAAGGTAGCGGTTATTCGATTTCGTAACAGTTAGTGTACCAACTAAATCTAGGGCTACTTTGTCAAAGGCCTCCGCGGGCGTGTCAGTGATTGCCATGGGTAATTTTGTTCTGATCCTGACTAGTTTTTTCCTTTGGCAACTGCCGCAAGATCTGATGATATTTTGAATTTGCTTTTCCATTTTTGGCCAAAAATATTTTTCTCTTATTTTATTGAAAATTTTTGTAACGCCTTGGTGTCCTCCGATCAGTGACTCGTGGTACTCTTTGATCATGTCTTCGCGTAATCGTTCGTCTGGTATAATTGTAGTATTTCTACAAAGTGTTACTCGAATGTCTAAATCCGCTAAAATGTGATAAATTAGTTTTTTAAAGATATATCGTAGAATATCATCAACTCCTGGTCCTGACATGGGGAATGATATGGACCGAATGTCTAGTCCGGACAAGATAATCCTCAAGTTAACTCACGTGTAGAAAATGTCGTCAAGTCTGCCCGGGTCTGATTGACGTGGTTTCACTACGAAGGTGAATATGTATTTGTTGTTTTTCAACCGAGTTTTAATTACGTCGGATATTTCTGGATTCTGGTTTTGAAAGGATTCCATGCTTATTAGATTTCCGTCTATCAACTGTTTTTCTAGTCCTTCTTTCCAACCACAATTAGCTGATACGAAATGAGCGTAATTGTCGCACAACATGAGAAGTCCGTCATTAGTTTCGGTTACGTTGGGTGTTGGTAATATGTCATTTTGATTTTGTATTAAGTAATCTAAGCAACAAAAGTTGTCATTGTCAATATGGGGCGGTCCGGTTTTCGCTCTTCGGGATTGTCACGACGTTGTGAGCCTAAAGGTGGTAGCGTTGCCGTAGGTACAACGGAGGCATCGCTATCCGTGTCTTCAACAACTGACTCCGGATCATATGTCACGGAGTCACTCTCCGAGATATCAGCTGGGTAGCGCGAGGGAGTAGAAACCGGAGCATGTCTTGGAGCTGACCTAGTGCCGGTCCGACGCATTGGCCGACGAGGTGAAGGGGGAGCAGGGATTCTGGGTGTTGATGCGTCTGCTTCAGATTCAGAAGATGTCGAGTCATAAGTCGGGTTTTGATAATTACAAATGGTGATCGTTATGTCGGAGTCTTTAAATATGTAATGGATCATCCGATTAACAAGGTTCCAGTCTAACTTACCCAAGCCGCAGCCTAGTCTTGGAATTGTAATGTATTGATATACATTCCTCGTTGCATATGTATGTGTGATACCGTAGCGCCTCTACTCTCACGTTCAGAGAGCGAGTCAGTTGTGTGCATGGCTCCGACAAGCACATATGTACTCCGGCATGCTCGTTGCACAGCCGTATCTTTATACATAATAAATCCATACGTTAAATATCATCCCGCTGTGTTGTGAGTAATCATTTATACCCTTACGTTACACCATTGATATATAATAACTGGCGACGAGAAAAAGAATCCCGCGTACTATTACAGATAAACCTTTACCACGCGCTCAAAAACTATTTTGAGGTTAGTGGCAAACACGTGTTCGGGAAGCAATTGAAGATTTGCAGTTAAGCGTAATACGGAAAGGCGTATTACGCAGTGAAAATTGTTCTAAAAAAAGAAAATAAATCGGTCACTATATTTAGTCGGAAGGGGCTAATAGTTCATAAAATTACATTCATTAAATTCAAAGGAGCAACGTTGCAAATTAATGTCGAATAAAACAGGCTGGATACAAAATCTAAACAAAGGAGAGATAATACAAGAATTACAAAACAGAGGTGTAGCATTTGAAGAGGGTGAAAATTATAACACGTTGCGTGAATTACTTAGATCAGAAATAAAAAAAAGTGAAAAGAAAGAAACATCAGAGCAAGCAGCGAGCTCACAAACGCAAGTAGACGGGTCGGAATCAAAAAAACCAATTAAGAAAACTACGTTACCTACACAAGAAAAGGTAGCAAACGATAAGTCCAGCAGCGACGACACTAGCAACGTCGATTCAGACAAAGATAGCGATATGGGCGATCCACATTTTCAATTTAACTTAGACGACGATTGGGAGCTGTTTGAAGATAAATTAGATTTCTTTTTCACCGCAAAAAAGATCACGGACGAGTCGATTAAAATAGCAAACTTGGTTACGCATTTAAGCGACGACGCACACGCACTATTGAAACAGCTCGCGGCTCCAAAGAAAATAAAAGATACTTCGTTCGCCGAAAATATAAAACTCATGTCTGACCACCTTAAACCAAAACCATCAGAGACAATGGAGCGCTGCACTTTTCACAAAGCCAGTCAAAAAGAAAACGAAACTATTGCTGATTTCGTAGCGCGCCTAAAAAAACTATCGCTATATTGCAATTTTAGTAACCTGGATGATGCACTGAAGGACCAGTTTGTTTGCGGAATAAAAGATAGAAATACCCGAGTGAAACTGTTTGAAGAAAAATCTCTGACATTTAAAATAGCATGTGAAATTGCTACCACTCGAGAGTCAGCAGAAAAAGACGCCGCATCTTCAGAAAATGCATTAGATACAAGAAATGCAAAAGCAGATGTATTTGCATTACGCGGTGCTAGACAACCATGGCAGCAGCATCGAGGCAGCAGTTATCAAGGAAGAAACCAAGGATATAAAAATAACTACAACGGAAGACAGCAGCAACAACACAGAAATCAACGATCATCAAGCGAAGCATGGCAAGGTCAACGATCAACGCAGAAAACAAGTGTAGTGAAGTGCTCTTGTTGCGGCAAGGGAAATCACACGCGTGAGGAGTGCAGATATCGTGATTTGGTGTGCCATCAGTGTAATGTAAAAGGGCATTTAGCCCAAGTATGTAGTTTTACGGGAAATAAATTTCCGACAAATACAAATGTTAACTTACTGCAATCGGAAAATGATGAACGAGTCGAAGAGTCAAGCGAATATGATTTTTTCAAATTGAATCTTACTGAATATAACGAATATGAAACTATAGTGGATTGTAAAACAAATATTGTAAATGACGATGTACCGCATGTTAATGTAAATGCAAATCCAAAATTAGAAAATGACGCTTACAATTGTGCTAAGGTTAAGAGTAATGAGAGTAATGCATTATATAAACATACAAGTAAACAAGATGTTGAAGCAACCCCTATGTTTATATTATTAAATGTAAACGGCATCAATGTTTATTTTGAAGTTGATTCGGGCACTTACGCTACTGTTATTTCAAAAAGAATTTATGATCAATATTTTTCAAACTTGAAATTACATAATACAACAAGTGAATTGAAAGCGTATTGCGGTCAACCACAAAAGCCACTAGGCGAATTAATCGATGTAAAAATAGTATTTAATAACGTAGAGAAAACTTTAAATTGTTTTGTTTTACCTGGGCCGGGACCGGCATTAATAGGTCGATTGTGGCTAAAAGAATTTGGAGTGTGGCCTCTTAATTTACCAACTTCAGACAAATGTCAATTATATAAAATAGATAACTTGTATGATTATATAACAACAAAATTTGAAAGATTATTTAGCGACACGCCGGGTGTATATAACAAAAGTTTTATAAAGATTCACATAAAAGAAAACACAAAACCTATTGCGCTAAAATGTAGGCACGTAGCATATGCCTTAAAACATCTTATTGAAATTGAATTGAAAAGACTAGAAAGGTTAGGACATATTGTTCCAGTAGAATTTTCAGAGTGGGCTACACCAATTGTTCCGGTACCAAAATCGAGAGATGTTATCCGTATATGCGGTGACTTTAAACTTACACTAAACCCTCACATAGTAATTGATAAATATCCGCTGCATACCATAGATGAAATTTTTGCAGAATTGCAAGGTGGCAAATTTTACTCGGAACTTGATATGAAACATCAGTACATGCAATTTCCTGTAGATGCTAGCTCCGCGGAATTATTAACTATTACAACACATAAAGGGTTATTTAGATATACAAAAATACCAGAGGGGGTCTCACAAGCACCAGCAGATGTGCAACGCAAAATGGACGAAATTCTACGCGGTATAAAAGGCGTTATCGCTTACCTAGATAATATTTACATATCAGGTAAAAATAGAGAAGAGCATGATGATAGTCTTTTAAAAACATGTGAAAGATTAGACGATTGTAACTTACGATTAAATAAATTCAAATGTAACATTTTAAAAAATAAAATAGAGGTTTTGGGTTTTACAATAGACAAAGATGGATTACACAAATCCGATTCAAAAGTAAAAGCAATGGTTGAAGCCCCGCGCCCTAAAAATGATAAGCAACTAGCTTCCTTTTTAGGTCTTGTAAATTTTTACGCTCGATTCTTAGAGAATAGATCGACAAAATTAGCTCCCTTGTATGACTTACTGAGTAAGAAAAAGCTAGAATGGGATGATGCATGTGAAAATGCATTCATATGGCTAAAAACTGAATTAAGTGCACAAAGTTTTTTAGCACACTATGACCCATCTGAAGAGATAATATTAGCATGCGACGCGTCAGACTATGGGTTATCCGCGATTTTATCGCACCGTTATAAAGATAAGTCAGAAAGGCCAATAGCTTACGCTTCTAAAAGAATTGCAATCAAGGAACTAAAACGTAACATAATTGACAAAGAAGCGATGGCTATTGTCTTCGGTTTTAAAAAATTCTACCAATTTATATTTGGCAGAGTGATAACTCTCCGCACTGATAATAAACCGTTAGAGCTAATATTAGGGCCTAGGAAGGGATTACCTCAAACGGCAGACAATAGATTACAAAGGTACGCGTATTTCCTTTCCGGATTTAAGTATCGAATTGAGCACGTAAAGTCTGAAAATAATGCAAATGCAGATGCGCTATCGCGTCTACCGATTGAGGACCCTATAGATATTTCAATTATGTGTAATCAAGATCCACTGTATATAAACTTTTTTGAAGATTCAGCAACAGCTTTTGATAGCAAGATGCTAGAATCTGAAAGCAAAAAAGATGAGGTTCTAAAAAATGTAATACGATATGTAACAAGAGAATGGCCTTATTTTGATGACTTATCGGATAGAGAAAAACAATATTATAAAATTAGATTTGAACTTACAGTAGAAAAGGGTTGTCTGTTTTGGGGAATACGCGCGTGCATTCCTGAGTCAATGCGTTCTACTATCTTAAACGAGCTTCACGCCACACATTTTGGAATGGTGAAAATGAAAATGTTTGCCCGCTCGTATGTGTACTGGCCAGGTATAGACGCCGAAATAGAGAATATTGCAAATAATTGTAAAACGTGTTTAATCGAACGTAAAGCACCAAATAAAATGCCACTCACACCTTGGCCGTGGCCTACCAAAGTGTGGGGACGAATACATTGTGATTTTGCCAAATTTGGAAATGATACGTATTTGATTGTAATAGATGCGAGTAGCAAATGGCCAGAAATAATAAATTGTAAAAACAATACGGATGCGAAAAGAGTCATAAAAGAATTCAAAAATCTTTTTGTTAGATTTGGATTGCCTATGCACGTTGTAACAGACGGAGGGCCTCCATTCAGAAGTCTAGAATTCTTAACATTTTTAAAACTAAATAATGTTCGACACTCCCTTTCGCCTCCGTACCACCCAGCCACAAACGGTGCGGCAGAAAACTTTATACAAACCTTCAAAGATAAGGTAAAAAAAATAGTAAAAGGGGGTAAGAGTGTAGAATATGCCACAAATCTATTCTTATTTGATTACAGAAATTACCCACACATAACTACAGGTAGAAGCCCGGCGAGTATAATGTACAACCGCGAGATAAGAAACAAATTCGATACCTTAAAGCCAAGTGCATCTGATTATGTGGAATGCCAACAAAGGCGTCAAATATTAGCGAGAGCCGGTAATCGCAATGTTATACTCGAGGTTGGCGATAATGTTTATATGGATGCGCACGGGGTAAGAGACGAGAAGAGAGTTCATGGTAAAATAGTTAAGCAAACTGCGCCGCAAACCTATACTGTACAAGCAGACTCGGGTGAGATGCATAAACGACACTCAGATCAATTAATAAAACCAATGCCACGACGCTCTCCGAGGCTTCTTATTAAACAAGAGGGAAAGTTGTAATGTATTGATATACATTCCTAGTTGCATATGTATGTGTGATACCGTAGCGCCTCTACTCTCACGTTCAGAGAGCGAGTCAGTTGTGTGCATGGCTCCGACAAGCACATATGTACTCCGGCATGCTCGTTGCACAGCCGTATCTTTATACATAATAAATCCATACGTTAAATATCATCCCGCTGTGTTGTGAGTAATCATTTATACCCTTACGTTACACCATTGATATATAATAGGAATCAAGAGCGATTTGACTTTGTCTTGTTCTGAGCAATTCTTTAGATTTACTAGGGCATTGAACAGTGTCTCTTCAGTTGGTTTCTGGTAGTGGTATTTTTTTGTTACTAGATTGTAAATGAGGCGGTTACCATGTGGCAGTGTCAATACGTTCGTTACTTCAGGGTCTAGTTGTTGTAGTTGATCTCGGGTGATTATTTTCCTATTGATTAGTTGTCCCGCGACTCCTCGTGATGTCTTGCAGTCTGCCGAGATGCAGTGGGCTAGGTTATCTTGTCTGTCGAGGAGATTGGCGCGTATCTCTTGAATAAATTTACTATGCGTTAATGGTAGGTGGTTAAGATCTGTTACGAATTCCGTGAATCGAGGGGCGTAATTTCGTCCTTTACTGGTAGTGGCTTAGGGTGTCGGCTTATTCAGTGTGTCGGACTGTTCTTCACGTATTTTAACACTACGACCTTGGGGCTTACGGAGTTTTGGTGTAATTCAGATGAGGTGAGTGGTTGAATTCGTTCCGTAATTTGCTTGATCGTTTTATCGACTACGATCGGTGCCTCCGTTGCGCTGGTATTGTCAGTCATACTGGCACTTGAGTCAGAGGTACCAGTAGAAGTCGAAGTGTCTTGTAATGCTTTGTTTCGTCTTCGTGGAAAAGGGCTGGTGGATTCATGTGCAGATCCATGCGCTCGTATTGGGTGCTGGTCTACATGTTTCATTCGCTTGTGAGCGCCGGTAGATGAAGATAGCGTATCCGGTTCGCGAGCACGTGTTGGGTGTTGGTGAGCTATTTTGGTGCGTTTGTGAGCGCTGGTAGACGAAGATAGCGTATCTGGTTCGCGCGCACGCGTTAGGTGTTGGTGAGCTACTTTGGCGCGCTTGTGGGCGTCAGTAGATGAGCATTCTGTATCGGGTCGTAGCCGTTTTGAGGTAATAGGTAGAATTCGGAAAGAGTCGACAGGTGGATTTCTGGAAATCGCGTCTGCGTTAGAGTTCGCTATTCCTTTTTTATGTTTTGTGACGTACGAATATTCTTCCAACTTCAGTCTCCAGTGCATTAAACGAGAAGTCGGGTCCCGTACGTTTTTGATCCACTTTAGTGGTTCGTGGTCTGTTACCAGGGTGAAGGTTCTACCGTAAAGATAGGGACCAAAATGTTTGACGGCATAAACGACTGCTAAGAATTCTTTTTCGGATACCGAGTAATTGATTTTGGCCTTTTGTAACACCCTCGATGCATACGCGATTGGTAAATCCTCGCCATCTTTGTCTTGACTAAGTATTGCTCCTATTGCATACTTTGAAGCGTCGGTTGTTAGGACGAAGGGTTTTTCGAAGTCTGGATACTGCAGTATCGGTTCTCGACACAGACTATCGCGTAGTGTTTCGAACGCAAATTGATGTTCTGCTGTCCATAGGAAAGGGCTATTCTTCTTTAGCAAATTAATAATAGGTCTAGCAATTTTCGAAAGGTTAGGAATGAATCTTCGGTAGTAGCCTATCAAGCCTAAAAATTGTTTAATCTGTTTAGGATTCTTGGGAACTGGGTAGTTTTTTATTGCTGATATCTTCTCCGGATTAGGTTTCAATCCATTTTGAGTGATGATGTGACCTAGGTATGCTACTTATTCACGCAGAAATTCACATTTATCTGGCTGCAGGGTTAGTCCTGCATCAGAAAATCTCTTCATGAGTTTCCGAAATTTGGTTTCGTGCTCCTCCAAGGATCGGGAGTAAATGACTATGTCATCCAAATAGACAAACATATGTGTACCCTGTCATCCCGATAGAACCTGGTCTATTAGACGTTGAAAGGTGGATGGGGCATATTTTCAACCAAATGGCATTCTAGTATACTCGAAATGGCCGTGAGGAGTCGAAAAAGCGGTCTTTGCGCTGTGATCGGGATGCATTGGAATTTGGTGGGACCCGGAAGCCAGGTCGAACGTTGAGAAATATTTTGCGGAGCCTAGTTGATCTAGGATATCGACGATATTTGGTAGCGGGTAAGCGTCGCCATTGGTTTTTTCGTTCAGTTTACGGAAGTCAATGACCATTCGCCACTTCTTCTCGCCGCTAGCATCTGATTTCTTGGGGATGATCCAGACCGGAGAATTGGAAGGCGATGAAGAATGTGTGATAATGTTCTGATCAAGGAGTTTGGTCACTTTTTTTTGTATTTCGTCTTTGTGTACTCCTGGGTGTTTGTATTTTTTGGTATGAATTGGTGCGTCATTGGTAGTAGGGATCGTATGGCTGACTAAGTTTGTATGTCTCAGGGTGTCACCTCACCTGGGAGGAAAAATAAATGGTTGAATTCGATAGCAAGATTGACTTTTAATTGTTTTTTTTCGTCGTTCAAATGGTCCAATCGTAAGTTTTCTTTCAAAATGTCGAGGCGTCTCGAATCGTAATTTGGGGATGTGAGGAGAACGCGATTCTCGATCCTTTTTTTTTCGTGTAAGACCTGTGCTAGTAAGACCTGTCCGCTGCTTGCAGTACTTGTATGCGTTGGGTGTGTTTTTGCACTGAGCGTGGCGGTGCTCGCGAGTTCATCGACTTCTTTTAGTGTTACGACTGGTCTTGTTATTTCCACAGCTGATTTGTTGGAATTTATTGCATAAACGTAAGCAAACCCTTGTTGGTTGGTAACCAGAGCCTGTCCGAGGAATATGTTAGCGCCTACTTCCAACTGTTCTATGAATCCCGCTTTTATCGAGGAATTCGAAATTTTTAGTGCAATCACCTGAGCCGTTCGTGGTGGTATGAATATGTAGTCTTCGTTTAGGAGTTTGAATGGTTCGCTAGTATTGTTCGGTATTATTTTTTTTGTATCGAAAGATATCGTTGCATTCTCGTTCCGTAAAAATATCCAGCATAAGATTCCGTCTTCTTGTATCGGGAACAGATTGTCGACTATATGGAATATATAAAGGTTGTCACCGATTCGAATGCTAGTTGTTCCTACTACTTTCATTGGCTCATGTATAGTACTGGTAACGTTGATCTGACCTTCGAGTAATTTACACGGAACATGCGGATGTATTGCTCCGAGTTTAATTACGTTTACATCAGCACCGATGTCAACTATAAATGTGCTGGGTTGTCGTGTGAGTTCACCGGTGGTTATTCGAACCTTCGGTGTTTGTGTGACAGATGTTATGAGGATACGCGGTGGTGTTTTTGTGTTGGTTCTATGCGTGTTGAAGAAAATAACGCCGGTTTCGCGAGAGATAAGGTAGTTGTTTTTGAAACAGATAGTCGCCTTTTCCGAACGTAAAAAGTCTGAACTTAGTATACCGTCTTCGATGATAGGGAAGGAGTTATCGACAAGATGGAATTCGTGGCGTGTATTAGCTAACTCGATTTAGAGACTTCCTATTGTTGTGATGGATTCTTCCGTTATCCCTGATATCTGCCTAATGTCCGTCTTTGTGACGTGGACTCTTGGGTCGATTTTATCGATTTTTAACAAATTAATATTAGCGCCAGTATGTATTATTAGTGTCATGTACCCATTCAAAGACTGCGGGCATTGTGTTTGAATCTGTGGAGGGCCAGATTCTATCTGTACGGAGCTGACGTTTGTTTTGGACGCCGCTCCGGTTTGAGGGAGGTCGATGCGTCCGCGCGGCCGTCCCTGAACTCGTTCAAATGGCTCGCGTTGTCTGAATATTCGCGATGTTGCTTTGCTTCGTATGAAACTTCCGGGTGGACGCCTGCATCGCAATTCTCGTTCGAGTAGTCTTGTGTTACGTAATTAACCCTGAAGTTCGATCGTGAAGGATTTGGTGTGTTATACTGTTGTGAGCGTCGACTGTCATTTCGCATCTGGTCTAAAGGTTGGTTTGTCGGGTCTCTAGCTCGATATTGGGTATTGGGATTGTTCTGTTGTTGACGATTAGTGTTATTTTGGAAAACTCTTGAATCTTGGTGGAATTTTGGATTGTGGGGATATTGGGACCGATTTGAGCGGCACTTATCGTTTGAGTGGCCTTTGCCACCACACTGCGTGCAAGTTGTGTTGTTGCGCTGCCTCGTTCTGCACTCTTCTATACTATGACCTGCCTTCTTGCAGTATCTACACACTGCTAATATGGAAGGTTGTTCAGGACAATATTCATCGATGTGATCGGTTAATTTACATATACTACATTTTATATGGTTTTGTGTTTCGTAGTTAGTATCACGGTATGAGGCTAGTTTAAGTCTATCTGATAATAGTTTTCCAGTCTTGGTGGCCGTGTCTATAGCCATTTGTAGGGTTTGTGGATTCTCATGAGCTACTCTTATTCCTAATTCGTCTAGTAACCCTTTGATAAATCTTAGTCTTGCGGTCTCTTTGATATTTGTCTTTAGCACTTGAGCATCACTGATAGATTCTGAAGCATCTATTGATTCGCACGCTTGTCCTAAAAGATGTTTTATTCTAGCACCGTAATCTAGAACGCTCTCGTTTTGCCTCTTTGACGATTGTGCGAGGTCTAGCTGGATATCTGGGAGGTGTTGTTTAGACGCGTAGGCCTGTTTTAGGCAGTCTAGCAAATCTCGAAGAGAATCCGGATTATCTGACTCTATATATTTACTCGCGTCGCCTTCGATTTTCGTGCGAACGAGTGTGGAGAATAAATTCAGTTCTTTGGTTAAGACAGCTTGTTTTGCGCATCCTACTTTAGTTTTGAATATTAGTGCCATTGAACGTGGGTATCAGAGCCAATGCATCTTTAAGAGGCAGGTGCGGAAAAGTGCTTTCGGTAGCCATGTTGTAGATTTTAATCTAGGATTTGTCACTTACAAAGTGAAGATGAAGAGAAGGAATGGAAGAAAATGTTGCATTCTTCCGTGAGGATGTTGGTCCAGCGATTTCGTGTCTGCAGGCGGTGATGACGTCGGTGTGCGTTGTGTTTTACTAGAAGTCGTGAAGAATAAAGATGTTGTAGTAGCAGCAAGAGATAGTTTTTCAGCAATATTGATTTGGAGATGCGGATTTGCCTGTGACGTTCGTGTGAATCAGAGATCGTTGATTGCGATAAACGTAGAATATGGCTTTCAGAGTGTCTTCAACACTATCACACAGTGGTATTACTGTTGTATTAACATCACTGAGCTTGCACACTTCAGAACCGGTCTATCAGATGGCACTTCATGCGTAGCACACACGTAAAATTGTATGACTGGATTTCCGGAGAGCGAAGGCCACCGCTGCCACCAATGTAACGTCCGTGAGTAGAGTTTACTCCTGAGCGGAAGGAGTAACCCGGTTGGCTTTGCTTTTACGTTTCAGGTCAACCGGAAATCAGGATGAAAATTAAATAAACTTGAATATGTTGATATGTCGATTGTATGTTTATCGCGTGGAACTTGAGATACCGGTAGGAATGAATTGTGTGGTACGAAAAGATATATAAGAAGACTAGATGTGGAGTTGTCGAGAGTCAGAATAGGAGTGTCCCTCGAGACGTGAGACGTACGGGTGCAGAAAAGGTGTGACAGTGTTAGAAGTAGGGAATGGAATTTGATGAGTAAGCACGATAGTGAATAGCGTTAGACTACGTAGAGATAAGAGGACAGGACAAAGACCATGAGATTAATGTAAGAACTGTGGGAGAGTTAGCGAGTAGGAAAAATAGAGAGAAGTGGTATGATCGACGTAACAACATCAATTAAATTTTTAAAGAATAGATATGATTATTAAAAAAATCTCATATTTTCTCCAATTATTTGCTCACATATTATTCAAAATAAAAAATATTATTCATCAAAAAAATGCCATTTAACGTACTTTATGTATTGTAATTTGGAGCATCTATACAAAGGATTAGAACTTATTAGGAAGATTGAAGAAAACATACAGATAGATGAACAAATAATTATTTGATTTTATAGGCTGCGCAAGTGTCAACACGTATTTTTTTTCCTGTGTGATTAGTGACATGCCATCCAGGGCATCCTTGTGCTAATAAATCATCTCACAATAACCATTCTCATCGGGAAAAAACCCTTATCAGTCGTGAATAATAAGTTTTACAATATAGACTTTAATTTGATCAACATAATTATCAATTCACCTCGGAATAGATTTAGGTTATGTCTTATGAAATAACCACAACCGAAGTAGAAACCTACATTGCCGACCAAGCCGACACACCGAGTCAGCTTGGTTCTCCTGCAGGTGTCACCACTAACCCAATAATATTTACGGACGTCACTTCTGCCGCCACAACAAGCCAAAACGTAGAGGCACCCGAACAGCTTCTGTCCAGACTAAACCCAGCAGCTTCAGTCTTCGTCTCTTTAAATCATGAGGACACCAATAATGCAAAAATAGTTAAAGAAACTGCTACAACGTCCGCTAGCAAAAGAAAAAGAGGTCGACCGCCAGGTTCGCTTGCTTTAAAAAACCGAACCAACTCGGTGAATTCAATAACTAGTTACTTCTCCCCCACCTCTTCTAAAGGTGGCTGCCTTACTCAAACGTTAGCCGACTCGTCGCCAGAAATCTCTCCGCCATCGAAACTACAACGATCATCCTCTTCTCCTCCTTTTATACGATACACTATTTCAGACTCTCCAACAATGTCTCCTCCAAACTCTCCCACCACAGTGTCATCAGTAACAGAAATCTTCGAAACGCTCAAAAAGTGGAAAACAGAGGACCAAAAGGACAGAGAAGAAATGAAAAAGGAATTGTTAGGGGAGATCGCAACATCACGGGAAGAACACACTCGTCTACTCAAGGAACAGACGAAGAAGTTGCGTGAAGAAAATAAAGAACTTCGCTCTCAAATAAAGGAACTAAGCGACAGAGTTACGGCACTAGAGCTGTGCTCACAAGCTGGAGATACTCAGGAATCCGTCAACCTAAGCAATTTGGCTCTCCTTGAGAAACGACTAGTAAAGGCAAGTATCTCATCTGTAGACAAACTAAACAGGAAAAATAATATTATAGTGAGAGGCCTAGGTTTAGTTTCAGGAGACAATGTTACCGGATCCCTGAACAAGTTCATCGCAGAAAACCTGAAAATTAAGGATGCGGCTTGCTCAGCAAACTGGGTTCACGGTAACAAACCGTTCATTAAAGCCACCCTCAAGGATCATAAAGTAAAAGCGGAAATAATGGCGAAGAAGAAATCTCTAAAAAAACCTGTGTACATTGACTATGATCTAACGCCTGCAGAGAGCTTAGCTGCATACAAGCTCCGCCTAGAAACAAAAAAGCTAAGAGACGAAGGCAAGACCGTCAAAATAGGACACCAGCGCATTTATGTAAACGGTGTGTGCCACCAATACGACCCGGTGCTTCAGAAAGTAGTCAAATCTATCCAAACGAGCAAAGAAAATACTTCAACTTCGCCCAACGAAACTCGCAATAGTAATTTATCGCAAGAAAGAATGGACTTTCAACAGAACTTTCAATAACTCAGCCGGCTCAAGTAATATAGTTAAACAGAACAGAAAGCACAACTTTTTCAGCATATGTTTTTGGAATGTGAGAGGTTTATCTAACCTAAAAGACTATCAAAACTTCCACGGAGACGTACTCTGCATATCGGAGACCTGGACAACTTCGAACGTAACAAATCTAGCTAACTTTAAAGATTGGTATACAACCTGTTCTCCAGCCACCGAAAGCAAAACATTCGGTAGAGCCAGCGGAGGTCTGCTTACATTATGCAATAACAAGAGCAGCGCAATAATAGAAATCACTGATAACTGGATCTTCAACAAATACCAATCAGACCACATCTCGCTCATCATCGGCTCCATATACTTAAAGCCAGATCAAAAAAATCTGAACTCAGTACTCCACCAATTGCAACTAAGCCTAAATATAATCTTCGCCCAAGCATCAGACGCGATAATTCTCGAAGGTGATTTCAACGCAAGAATTGGTGATCCATTACCGGAGGACGAAAAATTGTTCGAAGGTACCACGCTCAACTCCAGGAGGAATTTTAGTGACCACATAACAAACCACCAAGGAAAAACTCTTTTAGATTTCATGAACAGCAATGGATTCATCCTTTTAAACGGACGCACAGCAAGTGATGAACTTGGTGGGTTCACCTTCAGAAGCGCAATGGGCAAGAGCACAATAGATCTCATTTGGATAAATACTCTTAGCATTAATCTGATCAAGCTTGCAGTTTGGGAATGAGAAAAAAGAACGCCCAATCAACCAACGGATATAAATCCAAACCATGGTACGACCATGAATGTAAGACCAAAAAGCGTGAGGTTACTCTCTTACTGGAATACTGCAAAAAAGAGCTGCAGCATCTCCCCTGTGGAATGTATTCTCACAAAAAAAAGGGAATTACTTTTCATTAATACAAGCAAAGAAAGACCTATCCCCCCTAGCATTAATAGATCAATTTAACAACAGCAATAACCCTTCTGATTTTTGGAAAGTCATCAAACAAGTCAAAGGTCGCACACCCGCAATTAATAAGGTTTCAATCACCACCTGGAATCAATACTTCACTAAATTATATCCTCCTAGATTATCACTAGAGATGCCACTGGTGCAGGAACAACACGATATGCTAGACGAGGAAATAACGATGGAAGAACTAATAAAGAGCCTGAAAAAAAGCAAATGTGGCAAAGCACCAGGCATGGACAACATAAGTAATGACTTTCTAAAAGAGCTGCCGGAAAATTGGCTCTATTACATTCAAGTCTTTTTCAACAAAATTATACAAACCGAAATCATTCCTGATGATTGGGCCCAGGTAGTCATGTTTATGCTGCATAAAAAAGGTGATAGCTCAGATCCAGACAACTACAGGAGTATAGCTTTGATAAATTCAATCGCCAAAGTCTTCACCAACATTTTACATGACCGATTAAGGCAATGGGCAGAAAATAACAAGCTAATACCAGAAGAACAAGCCGGATTGTGCACGGGGAAAGGTTGCGCAGACAACGTGTTCTTACTGCAAACGATAATACAAATGCAACTACGATTTCCTGACATAACGGCGTACATTCTCTTTATAGACTTCAGAAAAGCTTTTGATAAAGTACCTCATAACATCCTCTGGGCTAAACTAAAAAACCTCGGTATTAGCAATAAACTCATACGGATACTCATCAACTTCTACAGCAAAAGCAGGATGCACATCAGGAAAGACCACCACCTGTCTGATCCCATTGACATAACCGAAGGAGTACTACAAGGCGACATACTCAGCCCGTTGCTGTTCATTCTACTTATTGCTGATATAATTAAATTCTTCGAGAATCGCGACGTCGAAGGACTAAACCTGAACAATCTCCGTCAGATACTCATGTTATTATATGCTGATGACATTGCCGCTTTATCTCACTCTGCCTCATGTTTAAAAGCAGCACTGAAAGTATTGGAGGAATACTGTGACACAAACGGCCTGGAAGTCAACATCAGCAAAACAAAAATAATGGCCTGTCGTACATCAGGAAGGATCAAGAAAAAGGATGAAGGCTTCCAATTGAAAGGCAAAAGTATTGAAGTGGTCAAGAGATACACATATCTGGGTGTTGCGTTTTCAAGCAACCTGCAAGGGGATATAGCAGCCACCGAAGCATCCAAAAGAGGCAAACAAGCAATCGGATCAACCTACTCGATTCTTTCTAGGCTCAGAGCAGAAACTTGGCTTAGCAAAAAGAAACTCCATGACAGCATGATCAAAACAACGCTGCTATACTTAGTGCACATTTGGGGTCTCAGGAAAGAAATACTAGACAATCTTGAAGCACGTCACCTGCTTTATTTTAAAAGAATTTTCCGTCTTCCTGTCTGTACGCCACATTATTTTCTACGCCTCGAACTCGACATACCACACATTTCTCTAGAAGTATTAAAATACGCATACAACTGGGTAATTAAAATACTAGAGATGAGAGAAGACCGACTGCCCAAGCTCGGCTTGACTAGACTTATTCAACCATCTGCCAATTACAAAAGTCAAAACTTGAACTGGACCTTACAAGTTAAGTCGTTGCTTTCTCTCATTGGTGAAGAACAAATGTTTAAGGACATGAACGCAACTCATTGGAAGGTAAATAAGGACAGGATCCTCAACAAGTACCGCTCTTTCCTCAAACTTCAAGACCTTAAACGCTACTCAAAGTCTGAATCATGTCAATCACCCATACCAAGGTCGCTAGAAGACTCGCTCCCAATATACCTGACAAAAGGCTCTTTCCACACAATAATACCTAAATTACAGCTAAGAGTCATATACTCATGCAAAATATACTCGTGCAACATATCAACGAAGCTGGGGGTAATTAAATTAAAACCGGCAGAATTATGCCGCTTCTGTCACAACTCAGAAAAGGAAACAATAGTTCACTTTCTGATAAACTGTACATTCTTCAGCTCTCCTCGCTCCGAATACCTGCAAATATCCAAGGAAGACAGCAACCATCTCAACTTAATTATACTTTTAGATGACCATTCCACATCTGGCTCCAAAAATTTATTAAACTATTAAACAGCGTGTTCAGAGTTATTAAACAATATCACGCCAAACTAGTTCTGTTTAACTCAATATACATCACTTAACGGCCTTAAAATGTATATAAACCTTTCTATATTTTTTATTTTTTTATTTTTACATGCTCAATTTTAAAATTATTGTTTATAACATTATACGATCTCATAAAAAAAAGTGTATCAAAGATAAGTATCTTAAAAATCACATTGAATAAATATATACATATATATACGTACATTGTAACGTGGCAGTTTTACTGCGCGTTCCACACGGCTCCCCGAACTCTGGACGGACCACCGACTTAGGGAGCACGCGAAGTAGACCGCGGCTCATTTCGAAAAAGAGCGCCAGGACAATAGTCACGCATCCGAGACTCTAAGAGGGGACCATCGCCGGTTTAGCGAATAAGACTTTTCAGGATTTTTGTTTATTTTTTTTTTGGGTGGCGAGTAAATGCGGCTTCGGACAGGGGATCGGCAGCAAATTCGAACGATGTTACTGGATGGCAATCGCGGCGGATCGCGACGAAAGGAGGGCCTCGCACGAGGCTACGGAGAGAGCGTCAACGGAGAGCTCTGCCGCGAGGGAATCCAAGGCGGACGAGATTCCCGTTGGTGGCCGGCGAGCCGTAGCCCCCCCCCCCCCCCCCCCCCCCTCCGTCGCCCAACTGACGACAGGTGCCCTCGCGAAGTCATCACCACGCCACTGCCAAGCTACGGGGTACACGAGACTGGTCAGCCAATCAACACCCCGCGACAGCGGAATCCAACGATAGCGATACGCTAGATTGTAAGAATTGCGTAACGAGAACCCCAATGCGAGCGGGAAAATTTTGACTAGGGATGACGCCTATGTTCGGGGCATGTTCGAATTGCGGCTCCGATTTGCAGGACCCGGCACTTGAGTCCTGGCGACCGATAGCGTTAGTGGCGTTGCGAGAAAGTAGAAAAAGCAAAGTTATTGTGGTTGTTATGGCTGAGACGGACGTAGGAGGATTTTTGGTGTGGCTGAGGAGCGGTAAGCGCTTATAATTCTTTGCGGGCATATTTCGAGCGCAAGTTAAATTGGCACACCGATAAACGGTCGGCCCACGCAATCTTAGAGTTAGAGTAGCGCTCGAAATCTGTTTGCCGATCTCCTTGAGGATGACCGTAGCCTGAGTTTCGCGATAACGTGTAGAGTCCAGGGGATCCTTGTAAAGTCTCGCGTCGAGTCACGGTTTCGCGTGGGGAACAATTTCGGAGTGAAATTGAGTGCGGCCAAATTCCGCTGCACAGGGTCTTGTCGAGTCTGCGTACGAAAAAGGGTGGTGAACTTTGAGGGAATAGAGACTACGATTTGAGCTCGGATGCGTCGTAATACGCTATACACTCGCGCGATTAGAAAAGCGTTCTAGAGTGATTAATTTGGTCGCGATTAGCGCGTCGAGGCACGTCCTTTTTGATTTAGTTTATGAATTATTGTGCATCAGCAAAGTGGCGACTAGCGCCCGTAGAAATAAGATACCAGCTAGATTCAATCAGAACTGCGATTAGCGCGTCGAGTACGATCTAGATTACGTTTTTGTTTAGCAGTTTATAATTAAGTGACGATTAGCGTCGTAGTTGAGGCCGATCGCGGGCAGCGCGTCGAGTCCGATTTTGTTTTTGGTTTTTGCGAGTTAAGGTATTGTTAAGACGGCGACTAGCGCAAGAAGGCCGTAGAGGTCTCCTAGATTTATTCATTTTTTAAAAATTTTTTTTATTTTGTTGGTTTCTCCCTGTCTTATTTCTTTTGGATTAAATTTAACCCGTTGTATTTGGAATCGCGAAGGACGACTTGCGCAGTCGTATGATTATTTTTATTTTTACTTTTTTTTTTTGTAACATCGCTAACGAGAAATATATTATTGGAATTTTATAGTGATTTGGCCAAACCACGCATTGGCTTACTTGTGTTACATCTCTCTCTACCCAAAATTTACCCCTCCCCTCTCCGCGGTACTGAGCTATCGAGTATATGGTCGCGATATTTCGCATTACCGATTTCGAGGCGTGTTAATCACGCCAGGCGCCCAACAAATCTCGCGGTATTGTTTAAGGTCCAGGGTACATCGGGGACGCCGATTTATTGTGTACGGGGTAAGTTCTCGGTCATTTTTCTCCGAGTGATCGAGGTGCAGAAAAATCCACGTCACATTATATATATAATATATTTGATTTCATATTTTCAATTTTTAAAAATCATTTATTCATTAATTTGAGAAAAATAATTTATTCGGACTGATTATTTTTTTTATTATTGAATTATTTGATTCAATCACCTCCATTTATATTCAACTATATTATTGTATAATTCATATGTATAAATCAATTTTATTGAATAAGAGGATGAGGAAGAAATTGATTATTCATGTTTCATTTCAATATAATTGACTTTTAAAAAAAGAAAAATTTTTGAAAAAAAAATAGATGACAATAATTAAATTTTCAGAAAATGAATATGATTATTAAAGAAATCTTACATATTTTTCAATTATCTGTTTACATATTATCTGAAATAAATATATGATTCATTAAAAAAATGCCATTTAATATACTTAAGGTAGTACTACCGTTACCACAGGTGTCAAATTAGTGCTATGTGTAATTTGACTTGTGCAGTATTTTAACTTGGCAACGCCGCGTAAAAGTAAAAGAGACAGAATAAAAGAGACATTTTCTGTTTCACTTTGAATATGAGATGCGCAAACGTCTATTGCGCAAACATTTATTTATTTTTACAAATTCTTAGTTTATCCATGTCTATTTATTAAAATGTCCGATATAAATTTATTAAATCACACTAAAAAAATATTTCATTGGAAAGGTAAAAGAGTTAACGTAGCAAAGTATAAAAAAAATCTGAAACAGGTGGCATTGGCTAAAAAGTTAAATGAAAAACATGGCAAGTTTACGTCACCTAACCCTACTGTCAACGAAAATACTACTGTCATTGAAAATACAACTCTCAACGAAAATACTACCGACAACGAAGATACTACTGTCAACGAAAATACTACGGACAACGTAAATGAAATTAACGTAAATACTGAGGAGGAATCAGACTATGATTATGGTCGTCGAATAGTCCACTTAAAAACCTTAGGTAAAAATATGTTTTGTAGTCATTGTGACTTTTTATTATCGCTGACAGATTTGGTTTCTGAAAAGCGTATTGGATTAGCATCAATTTTTTACCTAAAATGCAGGATGTGTAATAGAGTAACTGGTGCGTCTACTGACATTCAACATATAGTGTCGAATGGTAATAGTCATTATGATTCGAATACTCAACTCGTACTAGGTAGGTGTCAATAAAAAAGTTTTAATTAAAATAATTTTCTCAGTGTTAAATATGTATAGGAATTAATTTAATCAAAATTTATAAAATCTAAATTATTATATTATCAATTTTAGGTTCTATGAACAGTGGAGTAGGAAACACGCACACAAATAAAGTTTTGACCGCAATGGATATCCCAGAAGTGAATTGGAAGAGTTTTAAAACCCATGAAAATGAGGTAATTATAGGTGTTGAATGCATGGCCCAGGAGAGTTGTCTTGCTGCTGCTAAAGAAGAACGACGATTGACAATCGAAAATTTTGAAAAATTAAAAACTATGTTGTAAGTAATGGTCTCATATTGAAGTGTATAATTATAGAAATATTCAGAACAGTATTGAAATTTTTACAAGTTTTTAGAGATAAAATTTACCAGATTGAAAATTATTAAACATACAACGATTATTGTTCAGATGTTTTTTAAAACGAAATTGTACAAAATATTAATTCAAATTGGAACTGTTAATTTCCAAAAAATACAATTATAAATATTTTTTTTTAATTTGAATTCGTCTGTCGAAGGTTTAATTATTATACAATTTTTTGCATCCATTGTAAATATTAATAAATCATAAAATATTTTCAAATATGCTGCTATTGGTTGTTTCTTTTACATTCAGATCTCCTAACTGTCAAGAAGATTTCCTTTTTCCTTCCTCGAGTAAAACTGACATTCAAAACAACAATATTCCTGATCATCATGTCGTACGCGTTGCAGTGTCTTTTGACATGGGATGGTTTACTAGAGGCACTGGAAGGACATATGATAGCTTATCAGGGACAGCAGCTTTGATAGGATACTTTACAAAAAAAGTTATTGCATATGTGACATTAAACCGTAAATGCGGAAAATGTGATCGTGGTCATTCACCCAGTGACCACGATTGTCGTATGAATTTCGTGGGCAGTGCTAAAGCCATGGAGCCTCATGCGGCTGTGCTTTTGACTAAAGATAATGCAATTTTAAAAGCCTGTAATATTGAAGTTGGCATATTTATCGCTGACAACGATAGCAGCTCAATTTGTGCTGTCAGAGCTGTAAGTGACCATGATGTCTTGAAACAGTCGGATAAAAACCACACGTGTAAAGGTCTTGTGGGAGAATTATTTAAAATTAGCAAAAATTTTAAAGAACTTACAAGCACTACTATTCAATACTTCAGAAAATGCTTTAACTACTGTATTTCACAAAATGAAGGACATGTAATTAATATGACAAAAGCCATAAAAAATATACCTTATCATGCTTTTAATCATCATAATGACTGTGGGGACTGGTGTAGTTACAAATCAAATCCAGAAACTTATCAACACACAAATATTGGTGATGGTTTCAAAGATGGCAACTTATTCGAGGCCTTAAAAAAAATATTTGATAATCTAGCTAATAAATCTAGTCAGTATGTGAGCGGAGCATCCAGTAATCCTAATGAGAGTTTGAATGCAATGATTGTTAGTAAAGCTCCAAAAAGTCGGCTCTATAGTAAATCTGCTGCAGGAGATGGAAGAGTTGCTTGTGCAATAAATAAAAAAAATGTTGGAGAAAAGTATGTTAATGATTTAATAAGTAATTTAAATATGCCATCAGGGATACATCGTGACAAATTTTGTAAATACGTTGACTACTTCAATAAAAAAAAATACGACAATTCTGTGACGCGAGCTGCCAAGTCTAAAAGACTTGCATTAAAGAAAAGTAAAACAGCTTTGAAAAATAAAAATGAAGCCAAAGAAGGTACGACGTACAAAAGCAATATTGGACTACGTGATTTCATTCATGAAAGTATTCCTATTGTAACAATACAAGATTGCACGGATCCAATTTTTGTATTTTTTGATCTCGAGACAGGTAGTTTCTCAAAAAATTCAGATATTCTTCAAATTGCTGCGAAGCATGAGCAGTTCGAGTTTTCTGTTTATGTAAAGCCAACTCAAAAAATTTCTGAAGAAGCTAGTAAAGTCCACGGTTTACGGTTAATTCAGGGTAAACTTGAACTTCATGGTAAACCTGTTATACCATTGAGTTTGCCTGAAGCATTAGCTAGTTTTTATCAATTTTTAACCTCGTTTGGTCGGAAGTGCATTTTAACAGCTCACAATTGTACATTTGACTATCCTCGTTTGATGAATGCTCTAGACAAATGTTTTTTTAAACATCATTTCCAAAGTATTGTTTCAGGCTACTGTGATTCATTGCCTGTGATTAAAAAAAAAACTGGTAAAACTAAGAAAGGTGAAAATAAATTAGAAAATCTTGCCAAAGAATTAGAGATAAATAATGAAAAAGCGCATGATGCTCTTTACGATGTTGTGATGCTGGATGCAGTTATAAAAAAATTAGGTATTACTTCAAATGATTTAATTGCCAGTTTCTTTAATTGGCATGATGCATGCAATAAAATATCATTTTCTGAAAATTTGCCTGAAGCTTTGAAACATCTTGAATTATTGAGAGATTGTGTATCAGCAGGTATGAGGAAAAAAATGGTTGCTGCAAATGTGACTTACGAACTGCTTGAAGATGCTTACAAAATAAATAAATATGCTGGTCTAGTACAAATTTTAGGTAAAGATGAAAATGGTGCAGTAAAAGTTACCAAAGCTAAAAAAATTTTGGATAAAATTTTTAATTACTTTGAAAGTAAAAAAAATTAAATTAAGAAATGTTTTATTTGGAAGTTAACTATCATTATACTATGTATTTTATGATATTGTAACGTTTTTAGGCGTTACGTTAATAAAATATGGATCCGCGAGTTTACTTATTATCGAATCAAAAGAAATCAAGAGCGTGAACAAAAATATCGTGATAAATGCTTTTAATGCAAGATATGTGTTTCTCGTTTAAAGTCTGAAACAAGACTGTTTTTACAATAATATCGGTTGGCGCAGCAACCTTATTCTTTTTAAAGACATAAGAGGTTTATAAACGTCTTTTATCTATGCTGACTACTAGATCATTAAAGAGGGGGCAAAACGGGTGATTTAACCCTTTGTAACACTACTTCCCCCCGAGGAAAAGAGTCGTCCCGACTCGGGAAAGATACAACAATTATAAAAATAGTCTAGTAGTCAGTGCTCAAAGGTGAGTTGGAGCTGTGGCTCTAAAAATTTAAGAACTCCCTTTTTTACTATCTGGCATTTGCCCACAGTCTTAAGGTAAACCACAGAAAACCTTGAGCAGATAGTTGAGCGTTAAATAATCTCAAAAATTTATGTGCCATGTTTTATAAAGGTTAGTGTTATTAAGTGTTATGTGGCTTCATAAATTCAAAGTTATCCGCAACGGCCCAGATTGATGTCGGGAAGAAATTCAATCTTCTTCATGGAGGATCCCTTCGAAACAGGTTCGGATGAAAACATCGAACCGGGAACCGACAATTCCAGGACCAAATAAGACGAAAACAGACTTCTCTTCATATGAAATAAGGAAATCGTGGGGTGACTTCTTTAGGAATAGTTCACCCTAGAGTTTTGAAAGGACAAATGTGAGTGATGGTATAACAATTCAAATTCACTAAGTGAATTTGGGAGAATACTTGAATAAAATGAATTGAACATGTATTCAAAAGAAAAGAAACGATCTTATCTGAATTATTTCTGCGTCCTTCTTCAAAATAAAACCACCAGTCATCCTCAGGAATCGGGGAAAAATTGGAAGGAAAAGGCTGTGTCAAGTAACCTGAAAAAGTACTCACAAAAACTGACGCTTAAGGTTGATAAAATGTGAAAATCAAGCAATCGCTCATCGACCTCGAAAAATAATCGTGGCTCTTTTCACATTATTAAACCAAAGCCTATCCGACACAAAACTCGATTCCAGAGAAGAAGTTTCTAGAAAGAAACAATCGAAGAAAACAAATTTCAAATTGATTAGCAACTCAGAAATGACAACCCATTATCAAGCCTCCGCAGTAAGAAGAACCATGTCGAAAACCCACAACCCAGTAAACGCGGGAATATGAGCCCAAACCCTTGACCCCGCCAATTTTAAAAACTTGTCAGAAGAACAACCAGAAAGCGAACTCCAGAATTCATAGAAAAAGTTTCCCTGTGGGCCCCTCGACCCTCGAATCGAAGAAGGAAAAACTGGTCCTCTGTGCACGTCATGCTGCACCCGCAGGTAAATGAAAAAACAAACACAAGAAACAACCCCTTATTTAAATAGAAATTTAAATTGAACTTTTTTTTTATTGTGAAAATTCCAGTCCCGAACATCCGCGAGGCGAAGCCGACCCCCACGCAACCCCTCCGAAGGACAACACTTCCTGCACCGTCTGCAAAGACAGTCCCATCCTCATTGAAAAACCGACGGAAGGCCGCCCCGAACGCGAAGCCGCAAAGATTGAATTGAAAACAATCACCAAAACCGCACACCACTTCCAAATTATTTAGTTTTCCTTCTACTGTTCAAATATTCTTGAAAATGCAAATAAAATGAAATTAAATTGGAAGGTTTGACTTTATCCGTGTGTCATTGCAAAACAGAAGCTAGAATAAACTTGATCGGCTGCAGATTCTGCATTGATAACCAAAACAGGAGCCGATAAAGAAGAAAAGGTTTGTTTTACTAGCCAATCTTCATGAACCTCATGAATAGTTCTGAGTAGCTCTAAAGAAATACTCGATTCTTCCTCACGAGAACGGGAACTAACTCGAGCAAGAGAAGTTTCTGGGGAAACTCGCAAATAAACAATCAAATCTACTCTGAGCTCAGACGAGCGAATGAGAAGATCAAAATTTTTTGTCAATAAATGAGATTCGAAGTCGCGAAAATTACCTAACCTTCGTCGAGCTTCTACAAAACAATTGCTACTGAATATCGATCTTTCCATCACCTTTACAGGTAATGAAGCCGTCTGCAGATGTCTATCTAACATAACCATTTGAGCGAAATGCTGAAAATAATAGCAATAACGATCTGGGTTCTGATACATCAAATCTAAAAGATTAATTCCGGCTACATTTCGATATTCTTCAAGAGGTTCTAAAAGTGTACAGACCTGGCGATCTGCTAAAAACCTCTTGGTGAAAGTTGTTTTTCCGCATCCGATATTTCCTTCTATAATAATCGTAAGCGGTCGAGTTTTACTCAAATGAATTCCGAAAGGTAAATTCTTCTCCCAATCGATGACCGACTGTAAAGAAGGTCAAGTCGATCACAGTCGTCAAGGGTGCTCATTTGAAGATCTAACCCCAAAGGATGTCCCTGGTCTTGGAGAGATTGTTCCAGGTTGATCCTCTTCAAAAGGAGCAAGACGATCCAAGTGAACCACTTTCTGACGCGAATGAGGAGATCTTCGGATTCTATAAACAACATCATTTATCCGGTTAACCGCTAAGTAAGGGCCTTCCCAATTTCTTTGTAGCTTTGGACATCGTCCTTTCTGTCTTCGAGGTTGAAAAAGCCAAACAGAATCTCCAGGATCAAATTTTAAATCTCTGGCTCGAATATCATAACGAGTTTTTAATTTATCTGAAGCCATCGAAATTCTATTCCTAGCAAAGTGATGAATTTCTTCTAAACGTTGTTGTAATAAAAAGGCATAATCTGTTTGATGTTGTCTTTGCACAGGAACAGGGCCTTTCTCTAAATCTGACGGAAGTCGAAGATTTCTTCCAGTAAGCATGAGGGCTGGCGTCTGCTTCGTCGTCTCATGAATCGCAGATCTGTAAGATAGGAGGAAGAAAGGGATCCAGGAGTCCCAGTCTCTCTGATTCTGTTCTACGAAGGACGACAAATATTGTAGCAAAGTCCGATTCAGACGCTCTATCATGCCGTCAGATTGCGGATGCAAAGGAGTTGTACGAGTTTTTCTAACCCCTAAAATCTGAGTAACCTCTTTCATTAAAGTTGACTCAAAATTTCAGCCTTGATCAGTATGAAGTTCTAGAGGAACTCCGTGTCTACAAATAAATTCTTTAACGAAAGCCTGTGCTACAGTAGAGGCTTCTTGATCAGCGAGAGGAACCACTTCAGGCCACTTAGTAAAATAATCAGCAATAACCAAAGCATATTTATTTCCAGAATGGGTTATCGGGAGAGGTCCGAGAATATCCATTGCTATCCTTTCAAATGGAGCTCCCACGTTGTAAATCTGAAGAGAGCTCTGTCCCTTTGCTCGAGGTCCTTTCTTTGCCGTGCAGATTCGACATCTTCGACACCAATCTTCAACGTCCATCCGGCAACGGGGCCAAAAGTAGAAGTTGCGAATTCTGCCCAGAGTTTTATTTGACGCGAAGTGTCCGCCTGCAGGAGAATCATGATAAAGAGCAAGAATCTCTGGAACTCGTGACCTGGGAACCAAAAGTTGCCATCTGATTTCTTTCAAGTCTGCAGATTCCCATTTTCGGTATAAAATTCCATCAATTAAAAGAATAGAGTCCCATTGAGCCCAATAAATTTTCAAATCTGGCTCGACTAAAGATATATCCTGCCAGTCCGGGCGAGTTTCTGCTTCTTTCCAAGACTTCACTTGATTCAAAGTGTCGTCCTCTTGTTGCGATTTTCTCCATTCTTCCTGGTTATTTTCGAAAGAAATCTTCCGGATTATAAGAGAGGGGTCACGATTTTTCTCTAATCGTGCACACTGTTTACACTCTGGCATTTCCTCGCAGGGTCTTCGAGAGAGAGCATCGGCGTTTCCATGATGAATTCCTGCTCGATGACGAATATCAAAATCGTACTGACCGAGCCTTTCTAACCATCTAGCTACCTGACCTTCGGGAGATTTAAACGAAAGTAGCCACCTGAGAGAAGCATGATCTGTACGTATCAAAAATTTCCTGCCGTACAAATAATGGTGAAAATGTACTACGGTCTTAACAACAGCTAAAAGCTCTCTACGAGTGACACAATAATTCCTCTCAGTTTTACTTAAAACTCTGCTGAAATAGCTTATCACTCTCTTGACCTCCCTGAATTTGTGACAGAACCCCGCCTATTCCTGAAAGAGATGCATCCGTATCTAAAATAAAAGGAATTTCGACCTCTGGATAAGCTAAAATCGGCGAAGAAATAAGATTTTCCTTTAATTTCTTGAAAGCCTCTTTGCATTCCGGGGTCCAGTCAAAAGGAATCTTGATTCCGGTCAAATGATGGAGAGGTTTAGCTATACTAGCGAAACCTTTTACAAATCTTCTGTCATACGTACAAAGGCCTAAAAAGCTTTGAACTTGTTCTTTATTCTTAGGTGTCGGCCAAGAAGAAACCTTCTCTATTTTGGATGGGTCGGTCTTCACACCTTGTGCTGAAACGATATGTCCGAGGAAGCCTACTTCTTTCTGGAACAGATGGCATTTTTTCGGGCTCATTTTCAGACCTGTTTGCTTTAGCCTAGCGAAAACTTGTCTGAGATTTTGAACTTCTTCTTCAAAGTTCTTGCCAAAAACGATTATATCGTCTGAATAAACGAGGCATATTTTGCCAGTGAGCCCATGGAGAACAGCCTCCATCATTCGTTCAAAGGTAGCCGGGGCATTACTCAAACCAAACGGCATAACCTTGAACTGCCATAATCCTCCTAAACCCGTAACAAAAGCTGTTTTTTCTTTATCTAGAGGATCCATTTCGACCTGCCAGTATCCGCTCTGAAGATCTATGGTGCTGAACCAAGTTGCACCAGCTATCAGGTCGAGTGTCTCGTCGATTCTGGGTAGAGGGTAAGAATCTTTCTTCGTTATATCGTTCAGCTTCCTGTAATCGATACAAAATCGTTTGGATACGTCCTTTTTGTTAACAAGGACGATTGGTGAGGCCCAGGGACTAGACGATGGCTCAATCACATCGTTCGCTAACATGTCTTCCACAAGCTTCTTCACCTCTTCTCGGGCGTTGAGAGCGAGTCTTCGAGGAGCTTGTTTAATTGGTGAACTCTCTCCGACATCGATCTTGTGTTTGACAGAAGTACATCGGCCCTTATCACCACTATCTTTAGCAAAAGAATCTATAAATTCTAGCAAAAGAGATTTAAACGATTCTTCCTGAGCTGAATTTAACGAAATCGAAGATTTCTCAACAAGGCTCTGTAAATGTAAAGGAAAATGTTGTTGCAAATCATCCTTCGGAAGTTCTATTTCTTGAATTCTAGGAGGAGTCCAATAAATTCCATTCCTATTTGTACAAAGAGTTATTTCGCGATTGTTTGAAGCTAGTGAATTTCTCTTACAATGGGAGTGTCAAACTTGGGAATCACAGATTTCCATCACTTTTATATATATTGTAGGGCAGGGTCCCCTCAATAAATATATAAAGCGGCAAGACGCCATTCGTTTTTATTATTGAGAAATTTCAACTCAAAGTTCTATATGTGACTTAAGTAGAAGGAACCTTTTTACCGGTTGCAGCAATAGTTCCGTGGCGTAGCGGTAACGCTCTTGCTTACTGAGGGACCGAACGGCTGTTCAAGTTCCGTTAGAGTTACTTTTTTTTTTTTTTTTTTATAAATTATTTAATACAAAAATAAATAATCAATAATTAATATTTCTATAAATTATTTTTTTATTTTTAAGTTAGGAAAAAATACAAAAAATGATAAAAATAGGATTTGTAATAATTATAATAACAAAGTAATCAATATTATCAAAAATAAAGTCGCTCAGTAAGCAAGAGCGTTACCGCTACGCCACGGAACTATTGCTGCAACCGGTAAAAAGGTTCCTTCTACTTAAGTTACATATAGAACTTTGAGTTGAAATTTCTCAATAATAAAAACGAATGGTGTCTTGCCGCTTTATATATTTATTGAGGGGACCGTGCCCTACAATATATATAAAAGTGATGGAAATCTGTGATTCCCAAGTTTGACACTCCCCTTGTTAGTCGAGATAATACAGTTATGAGCTGTAAGAAAGTCTATTCCCAAAATACCTTCATCCTCTATATCCGCTATAAAAACCTTATGTGGAGAGTCGATACACCCAAAAAGGTTAATTTGGACAGTAGCCTGTCTCAAAACCGGGGTCATCTCTCCAGTGGCTGTTCGCAGAGAAAAAGAGGGAACAATCAGGTCATCGGATTTAAAGAGATCCGATCGAACTACGGTTACTTCCGCGCCCGTGTCTATTACCCACAGACAATCGACGCCATTAACAGTACCACGCGCGTAAAGACCAGACTGTCGTAGACTTCTAATTAAAAACTGTTCTCTAAGAGGGCTTTCACTTCTAACAATCTGCGATGATTTTCGCCCTGACAAATCATCTGGAATTAGTTTTTTGGGTGAGTTTCTGTTGAAGAACTCGATTGAGGATTTGCTTCCCCTATTTCTATATTTTTCTTCCGCCAATTATAAGAATTTGGATTCGAACCTTGCATCGGTTTTCCACTAATTTTCTTAATTAGAAAACAATGATTGGCGTCGTGACCTGTTTTTTTACAAAATATACAAGTCAAGCTAGTTTGACTTGTCACGACCACGTTTTTATTTATATGCTGGTTTTGTTGGTTTTGAAAAGAACCTCGATTTCTTGGTTTAAAATTGTTACTGTTATTTCTATTTTTATAATTTTGAGGTTTTGACTCCTCCGAGTGTTCAAAACTTCGTCTTTCTGAGGTGTTTTCGGGCACCTCAATCCGACGAAGCTTGCCCAGCCCAAAATACTGTTTCCTCATTGCCTCCACCTCAAGGGCTTTGGCCGTTGCCTCCCGCAGAGAAGTGAGGCCCGATGTTCCAACGGCCATTTTAATTTCTGGATCACTAATTGCGTTTAGAAAGGCTTGAGTCGCTAATAAATTACGAGACGGCTCGTGATCTGGCAAAGCTACACGTGAAAGCCGTTCTATATCCTGGCTAAGAGACGCGAGGTCTTCGTCTCGTCCTTGTCTCCTAGTCTGTAATTGAGCCGTGTACAGTTTCGTCAAGTGGTCATTTCCGTATCTTAACTTTAGTGCAGAACTCAGTTTTTCATAATCAGAAATTTCTTCTTCAGACAATGCCGTTAAAACATTCAGAGCCGGCGTCCGAAGACAAGAAGCAAGGCTGTGGGCCCTCATGGCGGAGTCCCACTGATTATGTTTAGCAATTGTATTAAATTGACGTTCGTACTCCGCCCATGGAATCTTTCCATCAAAAATTGGCGGTTTCAAAGGACAAAAGGGTTTCTCATAAATCTGAGAAATAACCCCAGGAAGTCTCGAATTATTTAATTGGCTCAAATGAGAGTATTGAGGCCGAACCTGAGACAGAGGCTCGGAAAAATCAACCTCATTATTTACTCTATTTCTACAAACTGGGGATTCAACTACTCCCCTAGTAAAAGGCACAGACCTTGAATCTCGAACATCCTGGATTCGTCCTGGATGTCGGATTTCTTGTACAACGGGAACAGGAACAGGCGAGGGAACAGGAGAGGGAACAGGAGTAGCGACTCTAGAACCCTGCGGTGTAACAGCCGGTTCTCCAGTGCCACTCATTTGATGAACGGTCTGAAGAGCTGCCACAGTCGTCCGAAGAAGGTCTTGAAGATTAGTTTCTGAACGCTCTCGAGCCTCTCCAGTCGTCCGAAGAAGGTCCTGAAGATTAGCTTCTGAACGCTCTCGAGCCTCCGCTTCTCGCCTCCGTTGTTCCTGTTGCTCTTGAAGCAGCTGGATTAGTTGTTGCTGCTGTTGAGCAGCAGCTTCTTGTTGTTGTCTTGCCGCTTCTTGTTGTTGTGTTAAGATCTTTAACAGATCAATTTGAGAGATTGTCGAAGGAATTGAAAGAGGGTCCACTGAAGGTGATGGAATCGTTTCAGGGACCCGCGGATTCTCCATAACGAAAGGTTCTTCTCCGCTACTTTCTCTTCGACGTGAGCGCGTCAAACGACTGCTACTCATAATTAAAGTTCGCGCACTGAATTGACTCAATTAATAAGAACTCAAGATCCCGCTTCTGACACCAAATGTAACGTTTTTAGGCGTTACGTTAATAAAATATGGATCCGCGAGTTTACTTATTATCGAATCAAAAGAAATCAAGAGCGTGAACAAAAATATCGTGATAAATGCTTTTAATGCAAGATATGTGTTTCTCGTTTAAAGTCTGAAACAAGACTGTTTTTACAATAATATCGGTTGGCGCAGCAACCTTATTCTTTTTAAAGACATAAGAGGTTTATAAACGTCTTTTATCTATGCTGACTACTAGATCATTAAAGAGGGGGCAAAACGGGTGATTTCACCCTTTGTAACAATATGTTTATTTATTCAATTATTCAACTGCATTAACAATAAAGACTTACGTATGTTTTGTATTAAAAAATGTCTATAACACTGATATTCCCACATACCGTATTTGTTTGTGTTTGAATTTCGCGCGCGTCATAACCTTTTGGTGGCGTTGCCATATGTAAATTTTTTTCTAATTATTTATTAATTACTTTTATTACAAGCTCTAAAGTTATGGTTTTATTAATACACAATATTCCATTAATTTTTTTCTTTCTATTGATACCAATTTCATAGAAATCTGAACGTCCAATTTTGTGAAATAAAATAAAATCTGTGATTTCCCATAAGGATCAATGTTTAAGGCAAAAATTTTTAAATATTTTTATCTTTTCTTCAGTTCTCTGTAGGCTTCCAAAAATTTAACTGGTTAATTTTGATATTTTAATGCACCAATATGCCAAGTTTCATTAAATTCTGAACGTTTATTCTAAAACCGGTAGTACTACCTTAATGTATTGTAATTTGGAGCATCTATACAATGGATGAGAATTTATTGAAAAGTTCAAAGAAAACATACAGATAGATGAATAATCAATGATATAATTTCGTATTTTTAATTTTTCAAAATTATTCATCCATTAATTTGAGAAAAATAATTTATTTAAAGTAATTTTTTTTTTTAATCAAATTATTTGATCCAATTACCTCCATTTATATTCAATCATATTATTGTATAATTTATATATATATATATATATATATACAAATCAATTTTATTGAATAAGAGGATGAGGAAGAAATTTATTATTTCTGTTCTATTTTGATACATATTGTGACGTGGATTTTTCCTGCTCCTCGGCCACTCGGAGAAAATGACCGAGAACTTACCGCGTGTACAATAAATCGGCGTCCACGATGTACCCTGGATCTAAAAACGATATCGCGAAGTTTTGTTGGGCGCCTGGCGTGATTAACACGCCTCGAAATCATTATTGCGCTATACCTCGGGCATATGCTCAATAGCACAGTACCGCGGAAAGGGGAGACGTAATTTTTCGAGAGAGAGAGAGACACTTAAAATACACACGCTATTTAACGAAAGAAGTAAAATAAAATCTTATATTTCCCAATAGCGGTGATACAAAATCAAAAAAATGTGATCCAAGGGTCGCTCATCGCGATTCTAACAATAAGCAGAAAATTACACGTAACCTACTCTATTTCTTACTCTAATGAGCTCGCGGCTCCCTAACTAAAATGTCACTCAAGGATCACAGAATCTTCATACGCAATTCTCAATTTGCAAATTCGCCAGTTGTTCTCCATGGCGATTATTGCTCCCAACCGAAACTAGAACTAATCACTCGAAACCGAAACTAAAACTAATTATTCGACGGTGCGCCGTCGGGCTACCGAACAGACGGTGTCCTCAATCTCACCCGAGATCTCACCTGACTCGGAGCTTCGACGCTACCGCGAGCTGCCCTAAATTCGAACGAATCCGCAAACGTTACTATATTTCAAACGCAACCAAAACTCAATGCTCAAACTTCCCGTCTTAACTGCTGCTCAACGCAACGGCAATTTCGACTATACATCACCTCAACTCTACTAAACACTATCTTAACTAAACGGCAACTTAACTAAACACAAGCTCAAGGTAACATAACTCAATTTACATTATCTTAACTAACGGGTACGGAACTCAATCCAGCCGCAACTAAACGTAACCTAAACTATAAGCTATCGCAACGCATCCGAAATCAAACCTTCTCAAAATCCTCCAAAACGGTATCCGTTAATCCGAGCAGTCCAATTCGGCACTTCCCGACCTACACGAAAGGTGACACTGAAAAAAAACGATAACGCGGCTCGACCCGGTACAGCGAAATTCGGCTATACTTGATTTCACTAACGAGAAAGACTCAACCAAAACCCGTGACTCTACTCAACTTTCTCAGGAACTCAAAATTTACTCTTCTCCAACACGCGGACTCAGGCTACGGTCATCAAGCAAAAGAATCGGCAAAAGAATTTCGAGTACTTCTCTACAACGCAAATCCAAAACGGCTACCCGTTACTCGGCAAGCCTTTTCACAATTATGCTCGAAATTCAATCGCGGGGATAGAAGCAGCGCTGACCTTCTACATCCTTGCAACCCCTTTTTCATTCCCCTCGCGATTTTTGGGTGACTCCATTACTTTGCGAAACTCGCCAAAACGTGACTACTTATCACGACCGCCAGAACTAGAGTGGTTTCAAAAACCTATGACCTGCCGCAACACGGCTCTCGATACGCCATCCCATACGTGACGTGATACCCACAAGAATACGCAATAATCGATCCGTCATCGATTTCGTCGATCGCGCAACTTGACGCGCACCTTCAATAGCATCACTGCGCACAACTCAAAGCTACATCGCAATCTCGTCCTCCACGCAGTTCCATGACGTCTTGGCGGTGAGCGTGGTGCTCCCTCGTCGCTAGTCGGTCCGTCGCAAGTTCGCTAGTCAATTGTTGGCGGGGAAAAGGAGGAGAGGCTGCGGCGCGCCGGCCGCCAGCGGGAATCGCGTCCACCTTGGATTCCCGCGATGCGGGGATCTGCGTCGGCTCCCCGTTCGCAGCCTCGACATGCTACCTTTGCAATTGTCGCCAGTCGGCCACTTCACAATTTCCTCGAATTCGGTGTCAACTTCTTGCCTGATGCCGTTGTAGCTCGAGAAATGAAAAAAAACATAAAACCTGAAATATCTTTCGCTATTCGCTAAGGTGTCCCCTCTCGTAGTTTCGGATGCGTGACTCTAGTCCTCGCGCTCTTTTGCAAAAACTTCGCGACTCAATTTCGGAAATTCCTAAATTTTGGTTGCGCCCAGGGTTCAAGGAGCCCGTTGTAACGGGCATCAAAAATGCTACGTTACAATATATATAGACATATATACATAACTTTTGAAAAAAGAAAAATTTTCGATAAAAAAAATATTTGACATTAATTAAATTTTGGAAAAATGAATATTATTATTGAAGAAATCGTACATATTTTTCACTTATCTGCTCACATATGATTTGAAATAAAAATATTATTTATTGAAAACATGCCATCCAATGTACTTGATGTATTGTGATTTGGAGCATCTATACAATGGTTGAGAGCTCATTGAAAAGTTTAATGAAAACATACAGATAGATGAATGATTATTCATTTCATTCTTTGTTTTTTATTTTTAAAAATTATTCATCTAATAATTTGAGAAAAATAATTAGTTAAGATTGATTTTCTTTTTTATAATATAATTATTTAATTTAATGACCCCCATTCATGGTCAATTATATTAATGTATAATTTATGTATATATATAAATTAATTTTATCAATTAAGAGAATGAAAAAGAAATTTATTATTCACGCTTTATTTTGATATACATATATTTTTATTTTCGATCAAATATCAAAAAAAGAAAAATTTTCGGAAAAAAAAATATTTTACATTAATCAAATTCTAGAAAATAAATATAATGATTGAAAAAATCTTATTTCTTTTTTAATTATTTGCCCACATCTTAGGTGAAATAACAATATTATTCTTAAGAAAAATGCTGTTCAATGTACTTTATGTATTGTGATTTGGAGCATCTATACAATAGATGAAAACTTATTGAAAAGTTAAAAGAAAACATCCAGATATATGCATGATTAATTATTCAATTTCATATTTTTGATTTTCAAAAATTGATTGTTCAATAATTTAGGAAAAGTAATTTGTTTGGACTTTTTGTTTCAATATTAAATTATTGAATTTGAACACCTCCATTTATATTTAATTAGATCAGTGTATAATTTATATATATATATATATATATAAATTGATTTCATTAGATAAGGAGATGAGACGGAAATTCATTATTTATGTTTCAGTCTGATATATATATCATAATTTTCAATTGACTTTTAAAAGAAGAAAAATTCGAAAAAAAAAATATTTTAAAATTGATTAAATTTTCAAAAAATCAATATAATGATTGAAGAAATCTTATATATTTCTTGATTATTTGTTCACATATTAATTGAAATAAGAATATTATTTATTGAAAAAATGCTATTCAATGTACTTTATGTATTGTAATTTGGAGCATCTATAAAATGAATCAGAACTTCTTGAAAAGTTCAAACAAAACATACAGATAGGTAAATAATTAATTATTTATCCCATATTTCAGATCTTTGAAAATCCATTATTCATTGATTCAATAAAAATAATGTATTCAGATTATTTATTTTTTCTATTGTCAAATTATTCAATAAAATCACCTCCATTCATATACAATTATATGAATATATAATTTATATACATATGAATTAATTTTATTATATAAGAGGATAAGAAAGGAATTCATTATTTTTGTTTTATTTTCATATGTATATATATATATTTATGTATACAGGGTGTCCCCAAATTGCCTCCCACGGACTAGCCAGCATGATACCTCGTTAAAATCGAACCGAGAATTTCTTTTCCGGAAGCTCGTCCGACGCATAGTTTTTGAATTATAAGCGATAGCGCTGGGCCAATCAGAGTGCACCATTTCATCTAGATTTGCCGCCACGGAAATTGCTGTTTTGTTCGACTGGGTGAATTATTATTATCCGTTCACGAATTAAATATCGGCACCTCCCCTCTCCAAATTACAATACATGAAAAACATTGAATTAATATAAATTTATATATATATAAATTTATATATTATGTATATACATATATATTGAAACGTTTCGTGTTTGTTCGCGGGCTTTATTTTGCCAGAACTTCATACGCGATGTGTGATATTTAGCGCAAACTCGAATGATATATTTATTTTAAGAATTTCCTGTCTCTTGGATAGAGCTGCAGGATTCGGTCTCTGGACTCGGAAGGAAGGTGGAGAATGATTACTTGTTGATTGTGTGATTAACTCCTGGAAAAGCTTGAACAGTTTGACCGCTTCAACTTGGTTTTTCGAGATAGCCTCAGAATTTGTTTCCTTACCCTCATGTGCAAAGGCACGAGTGGAATAAACCCATCATCACAGGCCGTGTAAACGGCTGAGGATCAAACTTAGTCTGCGCGTGTGAAGCACGCACAGATCAATCGCTCTGAGAGGTTGACTCGTGATGCGAAATATTTATTTCCTGAAAGGAAATATTGCAATGATACGTGAATGATTTGTCCCCATGAGGCGGGATAAGAGACAGGACGAAAGTTTGGAATTTATTTTTCTGGTGATCTTTAAGAGATTTTCGATAATCTAGGAAGGGATAGTTCTTCCTTATTTACTCTGATATTAATTAGGTTTGCCTACGGCATGACTGACTGTTAATTGCGTGATAGCATGTTGGTCGGAAGGACGGTATTTGATAATGCTGGATCGTCGTTGACTAGTCGGTTTTGTGATTGATAATGATTCGTTTAGTGGGAACTAAGACAGAATATTATTTGAGTGATAGCATGGTAGTCGGAAGGACTTAGATGATAGTTCGGTTTACCTGTGGCTAGACTGAATATTATTAATGTGATAGCCTGGTCGTCAGAGGGACTGTATTCGACAATGAGGAATCGTCGCTGACAGTTGATTTCGATATTAATAATTATTCGTTTACATAGTACTGAAACAGAATATTACTTGTGTGATAGCATAGTAGTCAGAAAGACTTTGATAGTAATTCAGTTTGCGTATGGCAAGACTGAATATTACCAGCGTGGTAGTTAAAGGAAAGGGAATTATACGCAAACGTACCTTCACCTGTATTAAGACATGCAGTCGCAATGACCGTGACTCTCTACGGGTTCAGGTGTCCCACCTATGGGTCAAGGGATTGTGAGACGATCACCGTATCTGAGCTATGAGGTCAGACGCAATGCTGTTTTTCACTCAGACACGGCTCCCTAGTACCTAAGGAGTTTTTTATTGAAAACAAATAAAAATTATTAGTACGCTGAATGCCCTCTTTTTATGGAAAGTGGTGTTGAGGATTCCTAGAACGGGTAATCCACGTCTCCTGATCGTGGGTCCTTGGTATCCGGTTCCTCGTGGATATGGGAAGTTCCGTGAGTATGATCACGGATGGGTCTTCGCGTAGAAGACTTCGAAGATCTATCCGGGCGGTTGCTCAATAGGTGATAGATAGCTAGATCGACATTTGCGCTCGTCTTTTATACTCTTACTGTCTAGTTTTCGGGGATAGAGATTGGTCGCGTCCCCTGAAGAAGGGGTAGGTAAATCGTGTAATTTGATTGGGTTCCCGGTATGTGGTGGGGTTATCGAGTGGACAGTGAGATTTGGGCTCGGGTTTACCAAGCACAATATTAGGGGGCACGCGCCGAACCCCAGGTGTCGGTACGCCAGCCAGGCGTCCCGTCACAATACATATATATTGTGACGTGGTATTTCGTACGCCGTCACATTGTTTGATTATTGCACTTCCCTAGGTACAAATATCGCTAAAAATAACGAAAGCACGTCTGAGGCCAATACTCCAAAAATGAACGACTAATTATCTTTAAATTGAATTCTCTTTACTGAGCTAATGTTATGCTATTTTTTAATTCTTTAACGCTCTACGAGAACCATCTACGAGGCCTCCGCTTCAAGATACCAGGACACTGCCTGACAGGGGTCACGTACCAGCTTAACATCGACCACCACCGACTACAGGACGAACGAATACCGCTGAAACCACTCCCGATGGATGCCTATCTAGTTGTCGAACAGGGTCGTGCGTGATGCACAAGCAGTACCTCCAACCATTTAAGACTTATCGGCCAGGAGCCGAATCACGAATAAATGCTTCTACCGCTCGGATGCATCGTCAGGCAGCGTACAGGGCTGTGCGTCAAAAACACAACAAAGCCTCCCGTCGATGATACTTATCAGCCTGGAGCTGAACCGACCATGACACCTACGAAGTCGTTGTCTATCAAATAGAGGACGGTTTTCTCTTCACGAACCGTCCTATCGAAGGACTGTGGCGTGGAATAGGCTAGGATATGCTGACCACATGGATCTGGTGGATATAGTGTGGGGATCCGGGTTGAGGGCCATTACCACCAGATCGTTCCGGCATAAGGGCTTCAATGAGCGAGGGCCGGGATGCAGCGCCAACGAAATAGCTACAACGGGGAGTACCAGTAAAGCAAGGAGTGAAGTACAGTCGGTCGCAAGTACAAGAGATCGGTGACGCAATATTATCGCATACCTGAATATCGCAACTCATGAGCGGTACGAGCTCCCCTCTCACCAACGATGCAGCACAGCCGAGGGTAAACATCTCCGACCACCTTCCGACGTCCCGATACCTTGATACCTGTCGTCGAGGAAGAAGAAAAACAAGCGGCGAGGGATTATCGCCGCCTACCCGTAGACCAGACCTACGCGACCTGCT
The DNA here is from genome assembly GCF_021155775.2 of Neodiprion pinetum. Taxonomy (NCBI): domain Eukaryota; kingdom Metazoa; phylum Arthropoda; class Insecta; order Hymenoptera; family Diprionidae; genus Neodiprion; species Neodiprion pinetum. The sequence goes on from NC_060233.1 coordinate 21,059,553, forward strand.
GGTCCAATTAGAATACCGCAAATTTGGGGAAAAATCACGTGACAGCAGCGCGACGAAAATCAAGATCATCGCTCGTCTCGACACTCTACGTTCAGTTTTCGCTCTAAGAAGACGTGCTATCGCTATATCGTACCGCTATTATTATCTCTTATATCTCTCGTATTGTAAATTCAGTTTTGCTATTACTATCTCTTGTATCTCTCGTATCGTAAATTCAGTTTCTCGCTTTTGTTACCGCATCTTCAGTGCCTTCTCTATCTTCTTTTTACGTAAGTGAGGTTTCTTTTCTATTTTGTGAAGCCACGAAATTACTTGCAATATATCGTATCTTTATCTCTCTCTCTTTATCTCTATCTTGCAGTTGGTCTGCGTGAGCCACCTGGGCTCGTACCTTAGACTCTATTATCTCTTATCTTTTCCCTTTCTATTTCTTATTGCAAGCAACTTCGCGACTGGTTGACTATTACTTACGCATTGTTAGTGACTATCGCTTTATTTTACTATCTTTCTTTTCTGGAATATCTAAATGTCAAATATCGCTGTATACCAGCGTGTTCTCTTGGATGATCAATTTTTATCTTGGTTATCGAGCATTACTATTTTGCAATACTTTCTCCGATTAATTCGTATCTGTTTCTTTACCTATTACCTTTGATTGATTTATCTCAGCGAGTGTACCGCGTGAGCGATCTTACATCGCCGCGGGGTCCCGCTCGTCGTTCATTTGACATTGGAGTATTGTGCCGTATCGCATAACATCTTTTTCATTATTTTCTTCGCTAATATCGCTGATCGTAGTTGCCCGTAGTCTCTTTGGTTTGTCGTATGTTGCATATTAATTCTCTTGAATATTATTTGTCTTATCTTGAATTATCTTTTTTCGTACCGAACATTATCGCTTTTTCTTCTCACACTCACCGCAAACTAAAGACTATGTATTAACTGTTAGTATCTATATTTTATAATAATTCTCTACTTGACCTGTTCCCTTGAATTTACCTTGTGATTAATAATTCCCTGCCTCTGTTATATCGCTGATAATTCTGGTGATGTGAGAACTATCACAATTTCTGTATCTCGCATGTGTCTTATAATCGCTTCTCATATTTTATGGCTTACTGATCAATGCTCAATTTGAGTACCGTATATCTTTTCTGTTCTGCCTATTCATTTCAATACCGTGTTAATCATTACCTCGAATCATAGTATTGCGAGCCGATGCATATTTCCCGCTTATTCTGAAACTACTCTGTTATTTGTTAAATCTCTCGCTTAACTTTTTTCTGGCTGTAAATATTGTTAATTATCGCATCTATCTTAATTGTATCTCAATCTCTTCAGTTGTTTGCTTGTTATTAAAGTTTATCGCTTCCTAACCAATATATTTGATACTATTTCTGCTTCACCTGTTTCTTATTTTATCTATTTGATTCAACCCTTCCCCTCTACCATTATCTTGTCTATACTAAGCAAGCTGTGCAAAACCGTCGTAGAACCTGACCTTACCTTCATCTATTACCTTTACCTTTACCTTCATCTTTTTCTCTAATTATCTATTCTCTGACGCATGTGCGTCTGGCGCCCAACAATTATCTCTTTCCCTTTTCTCATCTCTCTATATCTCATTATTCAGGTTAGTGACTGCGCCGTAAAGTAACCAATTATCTCATTTCTTCGTTTAACCCTCGCGAAAAATTTTATGGTTACAATATATACAGTATAATTTTTGATGAACTTTTAAAAAATAAAAATTTTAGAAAAAAAGAAACATTCTACATTTACTAAATTTTCAACAAATAAATATAATTACTAAAAAAATCTCATATATTTCTCAATCGTTTGCTCACGTACGAATTAAAATAAAAATATTATTTTTCGAACAAAGCGATTTGATGTACTTTATGTATTGTAATTTCGAGCATCTATACAATGGATTGGAACTCAATGAAAAGTTTGAAGAGAACATACAGATAGATGAATAATTAATTATTTAATTTCATATTTTTCATTTTTTAAAATCAATTATTCATTGATTGAGGGAAAATAATTCATTGAGATCAATTTTTTTTTCTATTCATGAATTTTTTAATCCAATTACCTCCTTTTAGATTTAATTATATCAATGTATGATTCATATATGTAACTGAATTATACATCATACATTATACAATGGATTAGAACTTATTGAAAAGCTTGAAAAAAACATACAGTTGGATAATTAATTGATTATTCAATTCCATATGTTCAATTTTTAAAAATTAATCATCCATCAATTTGAGGAAAATGATTTATCGAGATAAATTATTTTATTTAGTATATGATTGATAAATCTCCTTACCTCCACTCATGCTCAATTATATTAATGTTCAATTTATATACATATGTCGGGGGTGAAGCCTCGGAAAGGCGGAGAGGATGTAGGATTTGCTTTACGTGGATTGCTCATTGTAAAAAGCGCGATGATCCCAACACGTCCGGTCAATTCCCTTGCTTTTCCGTGACTGTCGATTTCATCCAAGCGTTGTTATAAACAAACCATTTGTTTGTTCTATTTTCAAAACATGTTGAATAACGCTTGACGCTTGATACGGCGGACTCATTCAAAGTTCAAGTTTCGAATTCACTTGATGATGCATCCTCTTTATTCTTCTCCGACATATCTCTCGATCTAATGAAAAAGTTTCAAACAAATGAACGTAGAAAAAGATTAAAATAACAATAGTGAAAAAAAGACTATAATAAAAATAGTATAAAAAAGATTATAATAACAATAGTATACGCATGAAGTTGGCGGTGGGGTGAGATCCCAAAAACAAAACAAAAAGCATCTAGCAAACCCTTTGACAGCTGTCATCGGCTGTTCATGACAGTCTTTGACAAATATCTTTATAGGTATCTGTTTCTGACGCGCAAAAAATGACCATGCAAACGAAAATTATCAAGATGATTCCCGACGGGAATTGTCTTTTTCGCGCGTTGGCGTATTGTGTATACGGCACTCAAGATCGACACGCAGAGGTGAGACTGAGTATCGTTTCAAATATAGTGGATAATTGGTCTACATTTGCGGGTTTTATTACAGGTAATGAGTCAAACGGTGCTGTGATTAGGTCACCTGGTGATTACAAATCACATATGAATGAAAATGGAATATACGAAGGAGAAGCAGAATTAGTTGCAGCTGCGGACATTCTTAAGATATGTTTAATCGTGTATCGCGAAGAAGAAATTCATCCACACCGGATCGGATCACAAAATGAAACACAATTCTCGCTACTCTTCACCGGCGACGGAGACAGTGGACACTTTCATATCTTGCAGAACCAAAATAAAATTCAGATAGTGAGTAATAAGTATGAAAAATAACAATCAAATAATAGTAAATCTAAATATATCACCAAACAGTGAAAAGGACAGCCAGGATTCACGATGACAATAGAGAAAGGAGAAGTTTCAAGCAGCAGATAAGGCGATGAAGATGGTGGATGGTCAGAAGTATCACAAAAGAAAGAGGAAAATAAAATTGTAAGTTCGAAGAACCAAATAAGTCATAGAATAATATCCATCAAATATTCGTATAACCAGGTAAGAGGACGACCAGGATCGATGTTGACCACAAGAGGAAGAGGTGTTTTGCAGAATGAACAGCAACGCAAATATAGAGAAAAAAATAATATGAAGAAGGTGATTTTGGAGAATAACCGGCAGAGCGGTAGTAAAAATAATTCAACGAGGGGTGTTGAAGAATTGGAAGAATCGATTGTGATTATTGATTTGGAAAATAAATCAAAAGGACGACCAACCAATGTGATGGACATAGAAGAGCGAAAAGTCATACGACGGGAACAGCAGCGAAAATATAGGGAAGCGAACAAAAAATATCATACTGGCTTTTCAACCAACGAACAGAAAGGAGGAGTTTCAACCAGCAGACAAGGCGATGGAGACGGTGAATGGTCGGACGTCTAACAAAAGAAAAAGGGAAATAAAATTGTAAGTGCGAATAGCCAAATAAGCCAGAGATTAATAATAAACAAATATTCCTATAACCAGGCAAGAGGACGACCAGGATCTATGTTAACCACAAAAGAAAGAGGTGTTTTGCGGAGTGAACAGCAACACAAATATAGAGAAAAAAATAATATAAAGAAGGTGGTTTTGGAGAATAACGGGCAGCGCGGTAGCAAAAATAATTCAGCAAGTCAAGGAGATAGATCGATATCAATAGAGAAGGAACACCAATTTTCAACCAACGAATGGAAGCTTAGATTGATGAAAAAAAGAAAAGTGAGCACAGAAGGAATTGAAGTGGACAGCAAGAGACAACGAGATGAAACGTAAGACGAAAAAGTGTGTCGACGACTTATATGCAAGAATAACGTATCGGAAATTTATGGTTGTGATGAAACATTAAGTAACAGTGATACGTTGAAATCGATGGAGAAGGAACTGTCTGTATTCAGCCAAACAATAGAAGATAGCAGAGACAGCTTGGAATTAGACAGAAACAGAGAACGAGTGGAAGCAATGAACAGTGAATCAATCATTGCTGAGCATCGTTACAACGGGGATATTGAAAAAGGCATTTTAAAAACTGTGGAGCAACTAGACATGGTTGAAATGAACGTAAAATGTAATCATTGCAATGCAGAAAGGTTTAAATATGAAACAGGAAGGGTGGCAAATAATTGCTGTCATGGAGGAGAAATAACATTACCACCATTAACGGAATATCCTGATGTACTTCAACGTCTGCGAGAAGGGAATGACGAAGTATCAAGACACTTCAGACAACATATACGATCATATAATGACGCGTTTGCGTTTGCATCATTCAATTGCACCGTGGCAGATCTGGGGAATTGAGGATCACATGTGATAAAAATAATCGTGGATGTGAGTTACAAAGTATCTACAAGTTCAGAAACCGCAAACAATAACCGACCGAGATATGGACAAATTTATTACATCTGCGACGCACAAACTCAGCTAGCGCTGAAAGAAAATGACGCAAGAAGAGCAAACCTGTTAAAAATTATTGTTCGACTGATAATAGATATCAACCCTTATGCAGCAAATTTCAAAACACCGTACGAGCGGTTTGTTAAGGGAGAAAGCCTGGCGAGTTTAAACTTTGTTGCACTCAAGGAAGACGATAGACGGCGGTACAATGCGCCAACCTGTGGTGAGCTAGCAGCTCTGATCGTTTCAAATGACGGGGCAGTATATGCAAATATAGAAGTACAAGTATTTCCAAAACAAGATCGTGCAGTTGGATATGTGCCGAAATATTTGCATCACGTTCATCAAATGACTTTTCCATTATAATTTCCCAACGGTGATTTAGGACGGAGCTATAATATGAAATACATATTATACAAAATAAACAAGACAATCTCTCCTGTTCAATACTATGGACATCGATTGGTCTTACGTCGAGGCGAAGCACAGAATCAGTTGTTGCGGAGCGGACGATTGACACAACACTATGTGATTCACGCATATCTCACAATCGAATCGCAGCGTTTATTGTTTTGAAGAAATAATCAGAAGCAATTGCGTGTAGAATGTTACAAGGGAATGACTCATCACATATCAAATAGTGAAGCGAATACTTCGGATCGAACAAGACTTGGGAACCAAATGATTTTACCATCATCATTTTCCGGCAGCATGCGACATATGCAACAGCAGTACCAAGATACAATGGCAGTAACAAGGAAAGTTGGACGACCGGATTTATTCATCACAATGTCATGTAATCCTAAATGGCCGGAAATATGTACGGTATTAAAAGATTTTCCTACAGGTACCACTGTAAACGACATTCCAACAATAGCTTGTCGAATATTCAACATGCGGCTACAACAGGCACTAAAGGAAATCGGAAGCGGTTCAGTATTTGGAAAGATTGAAGGATACGTATACACAGTTGAATTTCAGAAGAGAGGCTTAACGCATGCTCACATACTATTTATCTCAAATAACAATGACAAACTTATGACTCCAGAAGCAATTGACAGTTTTATATCTGCAGAAATACCAGACAAACGAATACATCAACAACTATATCAATCTGTCACATCACACATGCTACACGTCCCTCACACATCCAAAATACCATGCTGGAATTCGGTAACGAAGTCATGCTCAAAGAACATTCCGAAAAACTTAGTGGAAAACACTGATATAAGCGGTGGCGGTTTTCCAAAGTATCGCAGACGAAAAAATACAGACGTCAACTATTACCGCAACCACGTGGAAGGAAGAAATATCCAAGTAGACAACAGCATGGTTGTGCCTCACAATCCATACCTACTTGCAATGTACGATTGTCACATGAACGTAGAACATTGTGCGTCAATAATGGCTATTAAGTATGTCTTCAAGTACATCCACAAGGGACATGATCGTGCAAGAGTACAGATAACTGATTCAAACAGCAAGAGTGATGGTCAGCCAATAATCAACGAAATACAGGATTATGTAGATTCGCGTTACGTAGGACCGATGGAAGCAGTTTGGCGTATACTAGAACTGCCAATGCATGGACTAAGTCACGCAGTCACACGCTTACCTGTACACCTACCGGCGCAGCTATACGCAACGTTTGAGGATGGTAGAGAAGTCAAAGCCGCTACAAATGAAAAAAAGTGGAGAACCCATCTTATTGCATGGTTTGAATTGAACAGCATAGATGAAATGGCAAGAAATATAACTTACACGAACACGCCAGATTACTATTCGTTTCAAGAAGCAACAAAAACGTGGAAAAAAAGAAAATATGCATGCAAAGTAGTGAGTAGAATGACAAATGTTTCACCAAGGGATTCCGAAAGATTTCACCTCAAACTAATCCTTGGACATGCGACAAATGCAAGGAGTTTTATAGATTTACGCACTGTAAACGGGAAGGAATGGAATACATTTAGAGAGGCTGCAGTGGATATGGGTTTAACTGCGACAAATGACGAAGCTTTAAAAATATTCGACGAAGCTGTTTCAATACTTATGCCGAAACGGTTACATCATTTTTTTTGTGTGGTATTTAATCGGTGAAATGCCATCGAACGCGATAGATTTATGGATTACTCACAAGAAAGCACTATCTGAAGACTTCGTGGATCAGCACGAAAATAGAGCACTATGTACAATTGAGCATCTTCTCAGAGCTGAGGCAAGATCATGTGCAGATTTTCACTTACCAATACCGGAGATAATTTTCAAAAATAAAGCAGAAGAAATAACAGTGGAAAACATAGAAACCTTTGCAAAGAAAGGTAATGAACTGGTAGAGCAATTAAACAACGATTAGAAAATAATTTATACACAAATTTTTGATAATATTATGTCTGACAAAAGCACTGATAGAAAACAAGAAAAATGCTCTTACACCAATGGATCAGGAGGAACAGGAAAAACATTTTTATACAACGCATTGTACTACATGTTGAAATCTGAAAAAAAATGTTGCATGTATTGCTTGGACAGGTATAGCAGCTATCTTACTACCATATGGAACAACCGCGCACAAAACATTTGGATTACCATTGACACTGCAAAAGGAAGGAACAATTTTCACAAATGCAACGATGAAGAAAAAAATACAAAGTATAGATGTATTTATATGGGATGAATGTTCGATGATACCGAAAAATGCTTTAGAATTGATCGACACCACGTTAAAAGATATAATGGAAGACACATCACCGTTTGGTGGGAAGACTATAATACTAGGTGGAGACTTCAGACAAGTTTTACCCATTGTGAAACGAGGAGGTAAACAACAAATAATAGCGGAAACAATTAAATACTCTACACTTTGGAGTATATTCGAAAAATTAAGCTTGAAAAAAAATATGCGAGCAAAGGAGGATGCCGCAAAGTTTTCAGAGTGGTTACTTAATATAGGTAATGGAGAAGTGGAGCTGTTTGTACCAGAGAAAGAAATACAATGCAACAATTCAATAGACGATTCATATCCAAGAAATTTGCCACTTGATGAATTAACAAACAGAGCCATCTTAGCTCCATTGAATGTCGAAGTTAATCAGTTAAATAAAGAGATACTACGCAGAATGAATGGCAATATATTCGAATCAAGAAGCGTAGATTACGAAACATTACAAGGAATTGATACTGCGGAAGCAGCACTTGACGAAGAAGCTACTCTGCGATATTCGATAGAATATTTAAATGGATTAATGCCATCAGGTTTACCACCACACAATCTACAGCTGAAAGTCGGAGGAATTGTGATGTCATTGCGAAATTTATCAATATCAGATGGTTTATGCAATGGTGCACGGTTAGTTGTAAGAGAAATTCACTCTAGAATTTTGATTGGTGAACTTCTAATCGGAGAGCGAAAAGGGCAAATAGTAGAAATACCAAGTATTAAATTAGATACGCGGGGAGATACAGATATGCCATTTATCCTCCATAGGCGACAGTTTCCAGTCAGGTTGGCATTTGCAATAACTATAAATAAATCACAAGGACAAAGTTTTGACCACGTGGGAATATTCATTGACCGACCAATCTTTGGACATGGTCAACTCTACGTTGCATTGTCACGATGCAGGTCGAAGAAAGGTATAAAAATTCAACTGAAAAAGAATGAAAATGCGATAAAGAACATTGTGTACAAGGAAATTATTGAATAAATACTGCATAATGTATATACATCAAGGCCACAAACAAACAAATAAACGTGGACGAACTTAAAAGAAAAATGCACAGGAGGTGATAGGAGTTCGAGAGGCCGAGGGGTTGACCCCCTCTACTGACTTCACCGGGACCTCATACGAAGAAGGAAAAAAAGTATTGTATAGAGGAGAAAAGAAGCGAAAGTGAAAAAAAAAGGAGGAGAGAATACAAATGAAAAGAATACAGAATCAGCAATGAAAGAAAAACCAGCAAGAATATAAAAATCACTGAAAAAATGGACAACAGAGAAAAGAGAAAGAAAAGCCAAGAGGAGCAAGAAGATGCAAAAATAGGTAGCAGCATAAAACGATAAAGAGGAAATAAAGCAAAACGTATGGAAATTTAAACAATCGTGATTTGTAATTGGATGTTCAAATATATAAATCACTTCCACTAAGTATTTTCCTATTTTGTGATTATTCAGATGTTAATTCACACGTGTCGGTCATTTGCTGAAAAAGCCGAAACGCATGCAATGAAATAGAAACTTGTGAGAAAATAAATGTTAGCCTGTGAAATTATGAAATTAGGAAACAAATAGTTAGATTAGAAAAAAGATATAAGGATGTATTAACTGAGTTAAAGGTGAGAAAAAAATGTAAATTACCAGAAATAAAAAAATGATAAGAGTACAAATTTGTTGATGTAAAAATGCAAATATTTTTACGATATTCATACCATATTAAATTTCTAGATAAATAAAAGAAATATATAAGTACATATCTATTATACCTATACATGCAACAAAAAAATTAATTACAAATAATTATATTCTGACATTTGACAGTTTAAATGAAACACCGTAGCTAATAAAAAGAAGCAAAAAAATAAGAATAGGTGAGCGCTGCCCAGTTTAGTGATATTTTGTTTTGTCAACAGATAAATTAAATCAAACATGCCGAACAAAGTAAGTATATCATTGGAAGTATGAATGAATAAATAGCAAAGTAAGCAGTATGATAAAATTAATGAACATTCTCGAAACAGGACAGCGACGAGGTTTTGCAGCAGTCGGGCGAGAAAATACCAGGTGAAGCATGTCGATATAATATAATAGTATGTAAATCCAAATTCAACTCGGCAAACCAAAGAGCCGGACGCTTTTTGAGAATCATTACCAGTGAATTCTACAGCTAGCCATAAAAAATGGAAAAATAATTACTTATGTACAATCATTTGTCAAAAAAAGAAAAAAATATCGACATTTGAAAATACAGTCAAACACGTATGAATCCCTAAGCAAATAATTTAACGCCTATTTTACCAAAACAAGATGACGGATTAGATGATCTGCTGCGCGCAGCAGCAGAAGCAGCAGAGGAGGAGCTGTTGCTTGAGACGGACGACGAAGAGTGGTCCGTCTACGTATGGTAAATGAAAATTATACAAGGAAATGTAAAGAAAATGATAAAAAACGAAAGAGGTCAACTTCGAACTAAATATAAAGTAAAAAATGTAAAATAAATTTATTTTAAAAGAAAAAAGGATTGATATCAATTATTTGTACATTATAAACCAGACACAGTAGACTCTATATATCTATATGTAAAGCCTATCCGACACAAAACTCGATTCAAGAGAAGAAGTTCCTAGAAAGAAACAAAACTCATGGAAAAACAAAAGACCAATACAAAACAAACAACTTCGAATATTGAAGACATCAGTTCGTTGTTGTTCTCCGGCCGGTACGCACGCCGGCCGGGGCCTATTCTATACTCCCCAACTCCTCAACTCCTCGACTAATCAACTCCACAATTGCACAACTCTTCAATTCCCCCAAGAGCACTTCCAAATATTGGTCGATAATGTGTCCAACAACCCTATATTGTTCAAAGAAAAATGGTAACCTCATCGGAAGCAAAGGATTGAAAGGGTAAACACAACATCTACACACTACAGTCTCCTTACATCGTGCATGCAGAGAAGAAATTCTTATTCATACAAATCGGGCACATGAAAACAAATTTGAACTCACTGGTTATGAGAGAAATTAATGACAACAGAGTCAGGGCGGCTAGGTGGTCTAGTGGAGTAAGTCTCCGGTAAAGCATCGCTAGATGCCAGGTTCGATTCCTGGCTCCGTCGTTAATTTTTCAAATTCACCAGTTGTTCAAATTTACATATTTTCAAAAATGGTAACCGACTGAGAGCCCGAAGGAGGTACGTGACCAGGGCGCCGTATTCACGGCTCAACATCAGTCCGCACAATGGGATCTCAACGGTCCAAGGAGCTGCGCCCGCATCTTGCTCCGCCTTGATGGCAACGAATGTAAGCTCTTTAAGAAGTTTGTTAATTGATGAAAAATAATTCAATTCTATTTTGAAAGATCCCTAAAAGAACAAGCCAACAAGCCTACGCCATTTGAAGAAAAACGGTAACCGACCGAGAGCCCGAAGAAGATATGTGACCAGGGCTCCACATCCACGGCTCAACATCGGTCCGCGCAATGGAATCTCAACGGTCCAAGGAGCTGCGCCCATCTTGCTCCGCCTTGATGGCAATGAATGTAAGCTCTTTAAAAAGTTTATTAACCATTGAGAAATTATTCAATTCTATTTTGAAAGACCCGTAAAAGAAGAAGAGATTGTGTTTCAAAATTTGCTTTCCTGCAGTGATTATTTTGTGCAACTGGTCTCCATTTTGTAGTTTCGAGGCGGGGCGACGCTTTATTAGTCGAAATCGGGTTTCGGTTAGTTTGATTTTCTGCGTTGTACCTAACGCTTAGTCGGAATCGGGTTTCGGTCAACTTGATTTTCTGCGTTGTACCTCATAATCGCCCCGAGCGTTGCTCAATAATTAAGAAAGAATGATTTTTAAGATAAGCTTGTTCTTTTACGGGTCTTTCGAAATAGAATTGAATTATTTCTCATTAATTAATAAACTTTTCAAAGAGCTCACATTCGTTACCATTAAGGCGAAGCAAGATGGGCGAAGCTCCTTAGACCGTTAAGATCCCATTGCGCGGACCGAAGAAAGTACGTATTCACGGCTCAACATCGGTCCGCGCAATGGGATCTTAACGGTCCAAGGAACTGTGCCCGCATCTTGCTCCGCCTTGCTGACAACGAATGTAAGCTCTTTGAAAAGTTTGTTAATTAATGAAAAATAATTCAATTCTAATTCCGTAAAAAATCAAGCATATCTTAAAATCATTCTCTTTTGATTACAGAGCAACGCTCGGGGCGATTGTTAGGTACAACGCAGAAAATCAAACTGACCGAAACCCGATTTCGACTAATAAAGCGTCACCCCGCATCGAACCTACAAAATGGAGACCAGCTGTACAAAATAATAAGTGCAGGAAAGCAATTTTTGAAACACAATTTCATGTAATCTTTGTGTTATTCCAATATAGAAAATCTATTTACTTTTTTTTTGTCTTTCACTTAATAAGGTTTATTCCTTCAGAAAGTAAGTATAGGTTAACCTACGCATATCAAGAAAGTACAAAAATCTTTAAAAACTTGATGAGCCGTAGCTTCTGCATTAATAACCAAGATGGGAGCTGATAAAGAAAAAAAGGTTTGTTTTATCAACCAATCCTCATGAACCTCATGAATAGTTCTGAGGAGCTCTAAAGAAATGTTCGATTCTTTTTCACGGGAACGGGAACTGACTCGGGCGAAAGAAGTTTCTGGGGAAACTCGCAAATAAACAATTGAATCTACTCTGAGCTCAGACGAGCGAAAGCGAAGATCGAAATTTTTCATCAATCAATGAGATTCAAAGTCAACTTCGAACTAAATTTAAAGTGAAAAATGTTAAATAAATTTATTTGAAAAAACAAAGGATTGATATCAATTATTTGTACTTATTAACCAGACGCAGTAGACTCTGTATCTCTATACGTAGATATACGTAAAAAAATCTGAAAATAATAACTATAGCAAAATAAGTCGCCGAATGCAATTGGGGTTGCATGGCATCGGGAGTTTTGTACATGTGAGTGGATTTGTTGACGAAAATAATCTGAGCAGACCTGCATAGGGAGCCAATAGCAATGTCGGGTTGATCGGAAACAACCGACTAGACAATGCGTAAGGAAATAGTGAGGCGCGTAGCGCCGAGATGGGGTTGCCGCGCGAAGCGCGCAGGGGCGAAGCCCCTAGTATATAAAAATAATACATTATTATAATTTGATATAAATGGAGGTAACTGAATTGAATAATTTTTTTTTAATAATTGTATTTATTTTTAAAAAATTAATTAAATGTAAAAATTTTGTTTTTTCGAATTCTCCTTTTTTTCAAAAGTAAATTGAAAATTATAATATATATGTCAGAAACACACAAATAATTTGTGTTAAAAATAAAATAGAGAGAGCAAGAGTGTGCTCTCAACACACAACAAATATCTCACTGACGGCCGCAGTGACACAGCGTACACAATTTATTGGATGATTTGATACATAGATTAAAAGATGCAGAATAAACGTTATAAAGAGATCTCTCGATGGTGGTGCTAGCGTAGTGTATCGCGCAGAGCCTTTTCAAAATATGTTCCTTCTGACTCGATGACCCGAGAGAGAGTGCCAGGAATGCATTCCCCAAAAGCCTGAGACCTCTTCGCACTTCTTTATTCTTTATGTCCTAGGCCTCTACGCGATACAACCCACTCGTGGTACCTGCACCACGCACCCCCAACAGGCTGAGTATTTCTTAAACATCCTGACGACATATGGTCACTCGATGTTCGACATTCGACCCTCCATAAACGTCATAAAAAAAGGTCGAGTGCGTCGTCCGGACTTCGTCTTCGACTGCGATGCGACATATATAATTGCAATATAAATAATAAATTTATTCATAATTTTTTTTATTCAATCAATTATATATATATACAAATTATACATCTATATAATTTAATATGGGTGGGGACAATCAAATTGAATAATTTATTGATATAAAAAATAATTAATTTGAATGAATCATTTTTATTAAATTGAGAAAAAATTAATTTGAGAAAATTAAAAATATGAAAACATATAACTAATCATTTATCTATCTTTATGTTTTCTTCAAACTTTCCAATAAGTTCTGATCCATTGTATGAATGTTCCAAATTACAATCCATAAAGTACATTAACTGGCATTTCTTTGAAGAATAATATTTTCATTTCAATTAATATGTGAGCAAATAATTGAAAAATGTGTAGGAGTTTCTTAATAATTATGTTTATTTTTGAAAAATTTAATGAATGTAAAAATTTTGTTTTTTTCTAAATTTTTATTTTTTTAGAAGTATGTTACGGGGTAGATTGCGTAGGCTCCGATGAGCGCTAATCGGAGCTTACTCCACGCCCAGCCAAGGTGTTATTTGGCTATTATAGGGTCCGTTCACGTCGACTATGCACTCGCGTGCTACTACTCCCAATGCAGGAAGTGAATGGAATAGAAAGGGATTGGTATTAAGGGAAGGTAAACGATTTAGAGTATATGATTGTTTATTAGTGGTCAATGCAACGGAGTCGGTCAAGGGGAAAAAGGGATGGTCTTGGTTTAGAGGGATAGGTGTCTTGCTTGAGCGCTGGGATGGATCTGCCTGGTTTTGCGGGATGTAGCAGGCAAGCTAGCCGCGAGTTACAGAAGAATCTGCTGACTCGCGAACGATAAGAGTAGACTACAGAGCGTAAGGAAACTAAGAGCGTGGGAAAGGAATATGAAGTCTGGAGGACGTAACACGCCCCCGCTTGGGGAAGAACATTCGGTGAGGGTACGAAATAGGATGTTCGGAAGGCAGCGGAATGCCATAAAACGTAGTGACTCACTTATAGAATATTACAAAGAAAGGTCTTAAAATCTAGCACCTAGATATTAGTGCGCGTGTAAGTGAGTTAGTGTACATTTGAATAAAAAAAAATTTATAAATGACATCTTATCGTACTGAATCACTTACAGAATATTATAAAGAAGAGTCTTAAAATATAGCGCCTAGATGTTAGTGCGCGTTTAAGTGGGTTAGTATACATTTGAACAAGATTTTCTGAATGACATCTTATAAATGTGGTGGTATATATGATAGATATCGTATATGTGATAGATATTGTGTATATTATAAACGAAACTTATGCAACGTGCTGATGATTATATTATGGCTGCAGATTATTACGGGCAGAATAAGGCAATGAAAGAATATGATTGCCAATAGTGGAGGGCTTAGCGCCAGACTTCGAGTGGTTCGGAGCTATCGTTAAGGCTTTGCTCGGGGAGCAATTTACGCGGCTTAGGTATGCCTAGTTCCGTCATTTCAATTTCCGATTGGGTCCGGAGCAGCGACGAAGAGCGAGAAGGCAGGTCATCGGGAAATGGTATTATTTCTAGGTGCGGGTGGCGCGTAGGAATTTGGGATTTTGTACGACGCGGGTGAGGGATATGTTTAAGGCTGGAAATAATTTGTTCTGGTGATAGAATTTTAGGCTGAACGATACCTTTTTGGGCGAAGGGGACAAGCGTTTACTAAGCTGGACAGGTCAAGTTCGTATTCGTTCAAGCGTCGGTCTAGGTCAATTAGTCACTTGAGTCTGCCAATTTCAATTTATTGAAATGGACGGTTTTAGTTTTTCGGGGAATAATCCAAATTTCTGCGTTAATATTGGCAATTATGCGTTTAATCGTATACACTCCTTTATAGTGGTCGTCGAATTTGGATCGCGTTTCATTTAGTACATAGACCTTTTGACCTGCTTCGAAACTTTGGCTGTTGGCATTACGGTCGTAATACGTCTTGGAACGATGCTTTCCTTGGTGTAGGTTGGACGCGGCGTGTTTTCGTATGCTGGATAGATTAGCGATTAAGTCTAGAAGGAAGGATTCGTAGGAATGAGTATACGCGCTGGCAGGGTTCGCATCCGTTGGGAGTCGGGCTTGAGAGCCAAAAATTAGTTGAAGGGGGGTGAAGTTAGTATCTTCGTGCTTCGCGGTGTTATAACAAAAAATTGCAAAGCGGATGTAATCGTCCCAGTCTTTACCAGCATCCGTGTAGTGTTTGATGTGCTCAGTGAGAACAAGGTTACTGCGTTCGAGCGATCCGTTCGACTGTGGGCGGTAATCTGTGGTTCGTATTTGCTTAATTTTGAAAAGTTTACAGAGTTGTTTGATGACAGTGCTCATGAAATTCTGTCCTTGGTCTGTGAGTATTGCTCAAGGAGCACCGTGACGTGTAATGTATTCTTTTGCGAATGCTGCGCCTATAGTTTTGGCGGTGGCATCAGGTAAAAGGATGGCGTCCAGGAATTTTGTCAAATTGCATTGTATAGTCAAGAGATATTTGTTGTTCGATTTAGTAAGGGGTAGAGGTCCAACAATATCTAATGCCACTTTGTCGAATGCATCGGCAGGCGTGTCCGTTATCATCATTGGCAATCTGGTTTTTACTCTGACCAATTTTTTTCTTTGGCAACTCTCGCAAGTTCTTATGGAATCTTGGATTTGTTCTTTCATACGGGGCCAAAAATACTTCTGTCTAATGCGGTTATATATTTGAGTGACACCCTGATGACCGTCGATCAACGATTCGTGGCATTCTTTGATTATTTCTTTTCGTAAACATTCGTCTGGGATGACAGTCGTGTTTCGACAAAGCATGATTCGAATTTCTAATGAATAAGAATTCTCGACCTCGTATATAATCTATTATAGAATCTTGGTGATCGGTCAATTAATTAAACGTATTTTTAGTTAACGTTTCGACCCGGATATGGGCCCTCCTCAGAACGATTCATTTATTCAACTGTCAAGAACAACAAAAAATTTTTCAAATAATAATACTAGAAGTACAATCAGACATTAAATATTGTAGATGTAATACTCTTAGGGCTATTATATATTATTGGTTAGTGAGAAAAATTTGATCAACTGAAAAAAGAAAGGCTTCGAGTGTTATTTACCTTTTTTTTAAAGTAAGCGGACTAAGATGCAGTCGAATTCACAATTTACAATTTGTGGAGACAATGTTCTTTGAGTGACGGTAGTCATTGTCACTCTTCTAGTTATTTTACATGTAGGAGTTAATAGTTGGAAGTCATTAATTGAAAAGATTAAAGAACTACGTTTCTTCACAGTCTATATGTCATTGTATTAAAAAGTTTTAAAGAAGGTCTTTTTAGCAGTAAAATTAGTTTGCAAAGTGTCCAAGAAGTGGAGCTAGGCTCTTTATGACTATGTTCCCCATGTCTACCAAAAATTATTATTGGTTGAACCGATTGGGTCAACAGGTGAATAGCGACTGATGGGAGAAACAAATATGATCCAGAGTGAAGGTGGACCTAATATAAACAATTATACGGAAAAACAAAAAATATTTTGTGAAAAAAATTATGTAGAAAAACTGTGTTATGGGGACAAAAATTTTATGTATCTAGTTAAGGTTAAACAATATTTGTTGTGTGGGCGGAGATTAGAGGTTTGTAAATATTACTCAAATGTTCAACATCTTGTCTAAGATTAACGGAATTGGTGTGACCTACAATGTTGCACATTTCTAGTAATAGTCTTTTATAGTAATTGGGTTCTTCACAAAGGATGTTTGTATTGTCGTAGTTAAAAGTATGTTGTTTATTGATACTATGTTTTGTTAGAGCGGTGTGACGTTCTTCAATCTCATGTACATTGCGTTGATGTTCTTTGATTCTGGTGTTAAGGTGGCGGCCAGTTTGTCCGATATAAACTTGGTTGCAATCATTGCAAGGTATTTTATACACAACATTGGATCGTTTGCCAATGGGGATCTTATCTTTTCCAGTGTCAAAGACCTAATTGTAAATCTTTTGAATTTTTTCCAACAAACTTGAGATTATGTTTGGTAAATAGACGGTTCAATGACTCAAAGAGACCAGATACATATGGGATGGGAATATATGTAGTAGCAGGTCTATTGTTATCGTCTGCAGGAGCAGAGTCAATATTATTGTCAGGTAAGTTCTTGATGTAGGTGCGTCTCTTATTTATATGTTTGTGTAATAGGCAATGAGGATAATCATTCCATTTTAGTATATTGTATATGAGTGCCAGATTTTTTTCGTGGAATTCAGTACTTGAAAGTTTGATGGCTCGGTCAACTAGGTTAATGATGGTGCCTATTTTGTAGGACATTGGGTGGTGAGAATTAAAATTCAAATATCTTTGAGACCAGTTTTTTTTGTGGAACCAATCTGTTTTGATATTATTGTTGTTGTGTATCAGCAATACATCTAAGAAATTGATGGCGTTATTTTCTTCTATTTCAATAGTAAATTGTAATCGTGGATGATATCGGTTAAAAATATTAAGAGTGTGATCTATTTTTTCTTTATGAACAGCAGTAAGAATATCATCAACATATCGAAAATAGAACGGTAAATCAAAATCAAGATTGTTAATGCAAGACATTTCCAAGTCTTCCATGACAAGGTCTGACAAGTTCGGAGAGAGGGGAGATCCCATGGGCAACCTGAATTGTTGTGCATACGTATCATTGTTAAATTTGAATATTGCAGAATCAAAACATATTTTTAAAGCTTTATTCAGTTCAATAAGAGGAATTGGGATCTTATTTTCAAGAGAAGCCCAACGGTTGTTTACTGCGCGCAATGCAAGATCTGTCGGAACGTTGGTAAAAAGAGCTATTACATCTAGCGATATTAAAGTATAGTTGTCTGGAATAATCAATGTTTTTATTGTGTCAACTAAGGAAAAGCTATCTTTAACTCTAGAGGTGGGAGGTGTGATATTAGTGGTGAGCCATGAATTAATTATCTTGGATAAGGCATAAGTCGGGCTATTGACAAATGAGACAATAATTCTTAATGGGACTTTCTCTTTGTGAATTTTAAGTAGCCCATATGCACGTGGGGGGACACTATCATAAGTAGAAATGCTTCTGTGTAAGTTTTTGTTTATTAGTTTGGTGTTAAACCAATTGAACTTGAGTTTGTTCACTCTAGTTTGTAGGGAGTTGCACAGGTCGTATTTAGCAATTCTGTAGGTGTTAGTGTCCGAAAGCTGTTGCCTCATTTTGTTATTGTAAGTGTCTCTATGCATAGCTACAGACGTGTTGCCTTTATCCGCTTTTAGAAACATGATATTAGGGTTGTTTTTTTTAAAAATCACGGTATCGCGAATTTTTTTGTCAGTGACTGAATTATTGTTATTGTTTCTGGAGTACTTTGTTTTCTTCTTAACTCCTACATGTAAAATAACTAGAAGAGTGACAATGACTACCGTCACTCAAAGAACATTGTCTCCACAAATTATAAATTGTGAATTCGACTGCATCTTAGTCCGCTTACTTTAAAAAAAAGGTAAATAACATTCTAAGCCTTTCTTTTTTCAATTAATCAAATTGTTCTCACTAACCAATAATATATAATAGCCCCAAGAGTATTACATCTACAATATTTAATGTCTGATTGTACTTCTAGTATTATTATTCAAAAAATTTTTTGTTGTTCTTGACAGTTAAATAAATAAATCGTTCTGAGGAGGGCCCATCGCCGGGTCGAAACGTTAACTAAAAATACGTTTACTTAATTGACCGACCACCAAGATTCTATAATAGATTTGAATTTCTAAGTCTGCGAAAATATAGGATAGAAGTTTTCGGATAACGCGAGGATCGAGAGTGTCTAAACTGTCATCGGTTATCGGGAGGGCAAGAGACTTTAGGTTTGAATCGGCTAAAGCCGTTTTCAGTTTGGACAATAGCTTGAAGATATCGTATAGGTTGCTTTTATCTGAGCCTTTTGTTTTTAATACTGGGGTGAAAATACGTCGACTATTGTGCTTAGATTCAATGATATCAAATTTTCGCGGACGAGGCCTCATTACTATTTTTGGGTCAACGATATTCTCGCCGGCAAGTTGGTCTGGTATACCCTTGATCCAACCGCAGTCTGTCAATATGAAGTGCGCATACTTGGTTTTGAGCATCAAAAGTCCATCATTGGTATCTTTGACATTGTCCGATACTGGTATGTCGTCCAAGTTATCAATAAAATGTGCGAAACCGTAAGGGTCATTAAGGGGACCCGGTGGTCTAGCGCACGAAAATGACACCTATTTTCACGATTTTTTTTTTGCTATTAAAAATAAGAAAAAACGATGTTCTAACTTTTCGAGCTTATTACTACGTTTATTAATCATACAAAAAAATTTTTTTTTCCTTTTAAAAACAATATTTATTATTATAAAAATGCCGCTAAAGATGACCCTCTCGAAAAATCGGATCCGGACTGCGGAGGTGATTTCGAGACTTCTACTCATCTGAAACAAAAAATTCAAAGACATTCTCAATCAGAAAGAGTGCAGTTATGGTCGGAACTGGAACAAATCGGAAAAATTGAAAATTGACAAAATGGCGGGCGTTGAAAAAAAAAGTTCGTAAAATCGGGTTTTTTTCACTAGTTTTTTAGTGTAAACAATAGGAAATTATTTAAATAAAATCATGATTCTAGTTCCGACGATAGCCATACATGTTGTGAACAACATATCCAAATTTCAAGTCATTCGGTTGAATAGTTTTTTTATTTTCACCCCCGCAGTGCCGAAAAAAGTCGTTTCGAGGTAAATGAGTTTAAAGTTTGAGGTACAGATATTTTCAAAAATTGAGCAAATTTTGAATACTTACAGTTAATCCGCGATTCCGGCACCATAGAGGATCCCTTCGGAACATTTGTATTCCTCGATTTCGTCACTCCTTTCATTTTTTCGAGCTGTTCGAGCTTCTTTGGAGTTGTCGGTGCTCCTACGGTTGGCGCTCGATACTCGCCGCTCGTCTCGGTTTCGCGCGAGTTGCTCTGCTTATGGCCCGATTGTTATGCCCATGGTCTCCATTATTTTCAATAGCGATGCAAAGCCTTTGTTGAATATACACGCGGAAAGATAGGTGGCAATATCCACGATTTTTTGCCGGCAAACATATGTCTCGGCGGAAGGTGCCACACACAAGCGTTGAAACTTCCGTTGTTGTTCTGCGTATTGCTGCCAATACACCTTTCCAATAAATTTTCGGCGGTCAATTCTTCATAAATTGGTTTTAATATTTCTTGTGCATCATCGTCGAGAGCAGGTGGATGCTCGTAGGTGTCTAAAGTACCTGCAGCCTCACTTTGACGCCACTTGCACCACGATTCGGAACCTGGAGGACAGTACGAGTGTTGCGGATTTTCATCTGTTGAAATTTTGTGATAATATGCGGCCCATATTTCACTTCTCATCCCTTCAGTTGAATCTGAATTACGTTTAATTGCTAGACCGTAATAAGTGGACAGCTCTTGCAATAATTTATTCGTCAATTGTTGACGCTTCGGTGTTTTAACTTTCGGTTTTTTAACTTTCCGCTGTGTTTGTTTTTCCTTTTCTTTTTCTACCAATTTCTTTGGTGCTTTTTTTATTTGTGCATGTTTTTTTTCACATCAAGAGCACGTTTGTAAAAACGGTTACAAATGTAAAGGTAAAATGCGAAGAAGGGTCGGGACAGCTGCCGCGCCCCGAGTGCTGAACCCGTTAGGAGCGCGCGGACCGCTCTCTACCTGGAATGGGCTGTAGAAGCTATAATATTGGGAATTTCCGCATGAAAATTTCACAGTATATTCTTATGATACTATACTTTCGAAATATCGAAAAAAAAAAAATCTATTTTTTGAAATTTCTAGACCACCGGGTCCCCTTAATTTGATTATCGTTAGTGTTGAGAGCACTGTCATGGTTGTGGTCAGTAATTTCCATATGGGAGTCGATTTGTTGAGTGCACGTATAGTATTCAGTGACCGTGAGCAGGTCGGAACTGTCGTCGTTATCAAAGGTGGGCGGGACAGGCGAGGGGGAAGGGGAACAGGAGTGTAAGGAAATGTTCGTCGGCCTGGAAGCAGCGGGGGGGGTATCTCCTAGCGGGACGCGGAGGCCCGACAGGGGGGGGGCATGATGACGTCAGTGAGTGGGGGTGAAGGTGGAATCTGACGAGGTGCTGCAGGTTTAGTCGGACGTTCCGATTCCTTTCGCAGATGGCGGCGGGGGGGTAATCCGGATGTGGAAGGGACAGGGTCAGGGGGGTTAGTATAAACGGGTGGGGGTGAAATGTAGGGGCGCGCAGTGGCAGGAAGCGGAGGGTCGAGGCGGCAAACGGTGATTCTTACTTTCGAATTTTTGAAAACATAATGGATCATTCTGCGTACCGCGCTCCATTCTAATTTGTCGAGTCCGCAACCTATCAACGGTATCGAGACGGATGTTACGCCATCTTCTTGCAAGGTTTTCCTAAAGTTAACCAAGGTGTCAAAAAAAACGTGGGGCAAAGGTTTGTCACTGTATTTGTGCTTTGTAACCAGGTTATAGATTTTCCGATTTCCATGTACCACACAAGTAACGTCAGTCACAGTCGGGTCGAATTCTCGAAGTTGTTCGCGGTTTATGAATTTACGTTCTGTCAGTTCTGAAGCGATTCCTTTTGACACTTGGCAGTCAGCCGATATGCCATGAGCCAAGTTATCCTTTTGCTGTAATAGGTCAGCTTTCATTTCTTTGATACGTCTATTACGCATAAGAGGAAAAGTTCCGCTTTCTATGAGGAAATCGCTATAAGAAGGGCCCGGTAAGTCGGTGGCTGGACAAAAGTCATCGGTTCCTGATTCAGTTTCTGGGGTCTGTGAGTCATCCGAGCTAAGAGAAGAATCTGAAAAGTAGCTCAGGTATGGTCTTTTATGACGCCCAGGATTTGTTGAAGAATTTGTTTCGCGATGGAGTTTAGGTTGGCGATGTACTAGGATCGGTGCCAGGGAAACGAGGCGGGGGTTTGAGCAACGGAGTTCCTGTATCGCTGAACTCATCGTCGGCGTGATCAGAGGAATCAGAGGAATCAGAGGAGTATATCATCTTAAAGGGTTGTGAGATTTTAGAGTGTTTCAGCGGAAATGAGTTGGTGGACTCGTCTGTGGTCTGTCATGGGCGTCTGGGGTACTGATGAGTCTTTTTAGTGCGTTTTTTTGGTTTATCGCTAGAGGCTTCAGTCGTTGGACGGGGGCGTTTTGCATCTATAGGAAGAATTTGGGCGGTGTCGGGCGGTGCGTTCCTGGACAGAGCATCACCGTTGGTATTACATTTTCCGGACTTGTATTTCGTATCAAAGTCGTACTCTGCCAGCTCCATCGTAATAAACGGGAATTAGGCTTCTTGACGCTTTTTACCCATTTGAGTGGCTCGTGGTCTGTTATTAAAGTGAACTTCTGACCATGGATGTAGGGGCGGAAGTGATTCATACTCCAGTAGGCGGCTAAGAATTCTTTATCAGGTACTGAGTAGTTTAATTCAGCGGGCTTGAGGGCTCGGGATGCGTATGCTACCGGTAGGTCGGCGCCGTCTTTATCTTGACTGAGAACTGCACCTATCGCGAATTTTGACGCGTCTGTAGTGAGCGTAAATGGTTTGTTGAAGTCCGGGTGTTGTAGAATTGGTTCTTTGCATAGACAATCGCGTAAGGTTTCAAAGGCAGACTAGTGTTCGGACGTCCAGATGAAAGCGGTATCCTTCTTCGTTAAATTGTTAAGGCATTTAGCAATTTTTCCAAAATTTGGAACAAATCTTCGGTAATAACCTAAAAGGCCAAGGAACTGTCCAACATTTTTGGGACTTTTGGGGACAGGATACTCTTTTACAGCTATTAATTTACCAGGGTCAGGTTTTACTCCTGACTCAGTTATGAGGTGTCCAAGGTAAACGACTTCCTCGCGCAAGAATTCGCACTTCTCTGGCTGTAGAGTTAAACCAGCGGCGGTAAGTCGCTTCATTGATTTCCGAAATTTAATTTCATGTTCTTGCAAGTTTCGAGCGTGAATAACTATGTCATCTAAATATACGAACATCTCGTTGCCTTGTAGGCCTAAAAGGACTTGGTCCATGAGCCTTTGAAACGTGGCGGGGGCGTTCTTTAGTCCAAAGGGCATACGAGAGAATTCATAATGGCCTCTAGGTGTCGAAAATGCAGTTTTCGTGCTGTGATCCGGATGCATGGGAATTTGGTGGAACCCGGAAGCAAGGTCGAATGTGGAAAAGTATTCAGCTGAGCCAAGCTTGTCAAGGATTTCCGTGATATCGGGCATGGAGTATGCGTCGCCGACTGTTTTTTCGTTAAGTTTTCCGTAGTCGATTACCATACACCATCGTTTATTGCCGTCACTATCCGGTTTTTTGGGAACGATTCACACCGGGGAATTATACGGAGATGAGGAATGTTGAATCAGATTTTGCTTCAGTAGTTTATCAACTTGTGATTCGATTTTGTCTTTGTGAATCTTGGGAAAACGGTATTGTTTGGTATGAATAGGCGTATTGTCCGTCGTGGGGATAGTGTGATGAGATTAATTGGTGTGGCCTAATTTATCACCTGGGAGATAAAAGAGATGGTTAAATTCTGTTACGAGGTTAAATATAGATTGTTTTTCAGTGTCATTCAAATGATCAAGATGTAAGCTGCTCGTTAGGACGTCCAATCTTTCTGACCTACTGTCAGTCAAGAGCACTGTTGCGGCACCGGGACAGGGTGTACTGTCGTCAGGGATAAGAGGATCGGATTGCAGTTGCGCGAGGTCAGTGGACTAGATGGGGCAGAAGGGGGGATTATTAGTCGGTCGCTATGTACACCTGGCGGCAGAAAGAATTGATGAGTTGCTGAGGAGAGGGCCTGGGTGCGAAACGAGGGTTTTGGCGCGGGCATCGCTGTGGGCAGTAGTGCAGTGGGCGTAGCGTTGGGCATGACTGTACTCAGTGGCTCGTCGAAGTCGTCTAGGGTTACTGTTGGGAGGCTTATCTCTACGGCAGATTCGTTACAATTGAACGCGTACGAGTAAGCGATGCCGTTCTGATTTCCAACTGACGCTTCACCACATAGAACATTGTTGCCTAAATCGATGCGTTTAAGGTAACCTACTTTAGTGTCTGGGTTCGCAACTATTAGTGGGATGGCTTTCACGGTACGGGCCTGTATTGTAATTACGCGCGTTTTTTTGGGTGCGGACGAGGGTTTATCGAATTTATTAAAGTGGATTGGCAATGAGGATCCAAGCATCACCGAGTTTGAGTTGAAAGAAATAGTTGCTATCTCTTTTCTTTAGAAGAGCTGGCCTAAGATGCCGTCGTGCGGAATCGGAAACGAGTCAGGGACCAAGTAAAAGGTATGGGATTTATTATTAAAACGTATTTCCGTTTTTGCGATAGTTTGCGTCTTTTTGTCTGTTATACCAGTCAGCCTCAAACATTCGTCGGTTGTTCGTCGTACGAGGGGCCTAATCAAACTTTCTTTGACCAAGTTGACGTCTGCACCGGTGTCAATAATAAATGTAGATATTTTTATCAGCTCGGGGGTGTCGATCGGAATTAGTGGAGGGTCAGCTAAAGCTGTTATGAGGATATAACTTGAAGATCGGAACGCTATTATTTGCATTGCTCGCTGGCGCGTTCTCCCCGCGGGCAATGTTCCCGTTCAAATGTTTATCTGAGCCTGCATTGCTTTGATTAATACGCGGAGAGGATCTACATCTGTCTACTGTGTGGCCTCTGCGATTACAATTGTCGCAGTGTAGTTCTTGGTTTATGTTGCATTCATTGTGGAAGTGGCCCATTCTGCGACATTTGGTACAATATCTTTCACTTTGCAGACGGTAACATTCCGTGACGGAGTGACCCAAGTGGTTACAAAATTGACAACTGCTGGGCAGAGCATCAACGTGGCCAGCAGAACAGGTGTTCGGATCGAGCGCTTGGGTGTAAGGTCTGGGCTCGGTACGAGGTGCTGGTTGATGAGCGTAACCAGGTGTTGTCAATGACATCAGGGGAGGGGGGGGGGATAAAGGAGGCCGCGGTGGGCAGCTGAGATGGTGGAGCAGTATGGGGGGGTAACGGCAGGCACATAAGTGTAGCGGGGGTAAAATATTGTGCAGAGAATTTCATCTGACGGTTAATTAGCTCGGCTTCTTCACCTTCGGCGATTGTCACGGCAGTTTCGAAGGTCGCTAATGGTCTCATAATAGCGATTCTCCACTCCAATTCTGGTCGAAGCCCTCTAATAAACAATCTAGAGGTATCCTTCTTTAGATCATTCAGTAGAAGCGTTGCTAAGTCTGGTGGGTGCTTGGATATGATCGCTGTGCTTATTCCTTCTGATATTGCTCTTATTCTGCACGAGTAATCTATGATGCGCTTATATGGTTGTTGTGTAATTCTATCTAATTGAGCAGATAATTAGCGTATGGGGATATCCGGGCGGTATGCTCGGCTGAGGGCAGTTATGAGGTCCTCGACGTCATTACAGTTAATGCCTATTAAATATTGAGAAGCGGGGCCTGTAACCTTTGATTGCGCAAATTTTGCGACAGTCATTTCATCCGAAGTTTTTATAAGAGTCTTTACGTGACGTTATTGTTCTACAGATGAGTCAAAGGGCATGTTGTGGTCGTCGAAAGGGGGGATTGTCGGCAAGACATCTTTTACTGACCAAAAATTTGAATCGGTTTCGTTAGTTGGTGCCATGTTGATTTAAGCAGGGTATTGCAAGTACAGGAATAAAAATATCAACTTAACACTAAGACTTAGAATAGACTTACAGGGCGAAGGTAAACGCAAAAACCGAGCACAGCACGGTTCTAGGCGGCTGGACGCAGGTGAAACTTGAAGAGGCGACAAACGTCATGCGTCGGCACGAGGAGGGTATAGATGAGGTACTCCGTGGCGTGTTGATAAATAAGTGTGGTAATCCAGGTCTGCGGGCGATGCCACTCTCGGGTCCAAATTCTCGTCTTTACAGGGTTGCAGGAGTCCGAATAACCGGGAAGGGTCCATTCAATATTTTTCGGTTCGAAAGGTGATGTGTTCAGATGCGGTGTGCGGCCTCACTTGGCTATCGCACTGAATTTCTACTCGCTACACAGTTATTCGACGTCGTACGTATCGACGAATTTCAATAGTACCAAAATGTGACGGAGTTATTGAAATTGAGGACTCTTTGCAAAGCCTATGTTCGTGGCGAGTTGAATATGTTCAGCATGCCTGTCACAGTACTTTGTGGGCCAGACTTCGTTCGTAACACGGCTATCACTGATTGGTATGGCGTTAGAATTTTTGAGCACCGAACGCTTTCGTAGAAAACATGCAGCACTGCACTGACGGGTAGGTCAACGGGCAAAACCGCTGCCACCAAAATGTTACGGGGTAGATTGCGTAGGCTCCGATGAGCGGTAATCGGAGCTTATTCCACGCCCAGCCAAGGTGTTATTTGGTTATTATAGGGTCCGTTCACGTCGACTATGCACTCGCGTGCTATTACTCCCAGTGCAGGAAGTGAATGGAATAAAAAGGGATCGGTATTAAGGGAAGGTAAACGATTCAAAGTATATGATTGTTTATTAGTGGTCAATGCAACGAAGTCGGTCAAGGGAAAAAGGTATGGTCTTGGTTCAGAGGGATAGAGGGTTTAGAGGGTACTTCGTACCCCGTCACATTGTTCAATCATCGCACTTCCCTACGTACAAATATCGCTAAAAATAACGAAAGCACGTCCGAGGCCAATACTCCAAAAACGAACGACTAATTATCTTCAAGTGAAATTCTCTTTATAAAGCGAATTTTATTTTATTTCCAAATTTTGTAACGCTCTACGAGAACCATCCACGAGACCTCCGCTTCAAGATACCAGGACACTGCCTGACAGGGGTCACGTACCAGCTCAACACCGACAACCACTGACTACGGATGAACGAATACTGCTGAAAACACTCCCGATGGATGCCTATCTAAGTTGTGAATAGGGTCGTGCGTGATGCACAAACAGCACCTCAAACTATTTAAGACTTATCGGCCAGGAGCCGAACCACGAATCAATGCTTCTACCGCTCGGATGCATCGCCAGACGGCGTACAAACACAACAAAGCCTCCCGTCGACGATACTTATCAGCCTGGAGTTGAACCGACTATGACACCTACTAAGTCGTTGTCCATCAAATAGAGGACGGTTTTCTCTTGATGAACCGTCCTATCGAAGGGCTGTGGCGTGGAATAGGCTAGACTATGCTGACCACGTGGATCTGGTGGATATAGTGTGGGAATCCGGGTCGAGGGCCATCACCACCAGATCCTTCCGGCATGAGGGCTTCGATGAGCGAGGGCCGGGATGCAGCGCCGACGAAATAGCTACAACGGGGAGTACCAGTAAAGCAAGGAGTGAGTTACAGTCGATCGCAAGTCCAAAGGACCGGTGACGTAATATTGTCGCACACCTCAACATCGCAACACATGAGCGGTACGACCTCCCCTCTCACCAACGATACCGCACAGCTGAGGGAAAACATCTCTGACCGCCTTCCGACGTCCCGATACCTCGATACCTGTCGTCGAGGACGAAGAAAAACAAGCGGCGAGGGATTATCGCCGCCTATCCGTGGACCAGACCTCCACGACCTGCTGGTCCAATTAGAATATCGCGAATTCGAGGAAAAATCACATGACAGCAGCACGGCGAAAATCAGGATCATCGCTCGTGTCGACACTCTACGTTCAGCTTTCACTCTAAGAAGACGTGCTATCGCTATATCGTACCGCTATTACTATCTCTACGTTCAGTTTTCACTCTAAGTAGACGCGTTATCGCTATATCGTACCGCTTGTAACAGTTGAATTTAGCCACCAAAGCAGTGACTACGGGACTCAGTGATAGGTAGGTCCGTAGGGAGGGGGGCTTTCACCTTAGCGGTGATACGACGGGTTCGAATCGATCGAGAAGAGAAGCGGGAGACGACGGATGAGGGTTGATCGTCATCACAGTGCACTCTAAATAAAGTAATCATAACGAACGAAGAAATAAAACCGACGAAAATGAAGTAAACGCATACGGATTCCCGATCAAGGAAAAACCACCGAGATATGACGGACGAGGGAATTCGAATTGGCCGGGCACGGAATTAGCGAGCGCAACCGAAGAAATGGGAACTGGGATATGAAGAATATCCTCGATGACACGCTTATGATAAGTTTTTATATATTCTGACCTGTACTATTTTATCTGTAATTTTACGAGTATGCCGTTAATGGAATTGTTATTGTCCTAGATGTCCGCCGTCCCCATTTTATTTCTACAATTTATTTATTATTTTCTGTTATATTTATACTTCTCTTTTATTCGACTTTCATTTATCGATGCATGTCCTTCGCTCATACCAACATCCGAAATTTCGTTTTAAATAAAAACAATAAAAAACAATAAAAGTAATTTGATAGCGGATGATTTTCGTTAATTGCGCGAGGCTCCGCAATTGGAGTTAATCCTAGTCTCAACAAACCGCGAAAACGAAAAGACCGTTACACGCTATTACTATCTCTTGTATCTCTCGTATCGTAGATTAAGTTTCTCGCTTTTGTTACCGCATCGTCGGTGCCTTCTTTATCTACTTTTTTACGTTAGTGAGGTTCCTTTTCTATTTTGTGAATCCGCGAAATTACTTGCAATATATCGTATCTTTATCTCTCTCTTTCTTGCAGTTGGTCTACGTGAGCCACCTGGGCTCGTACCTTATTCTCTATTATCTCTTATCTTGTCCCTTTCTATTTCTTATTGCAAGTAACTTCGCGACTGGTTGACTATCACTCACGCATTTTTAGTGACTATCGCTTTATTTTATTATCTTTCTCTTCTAGAATATCGAAATGTCTAATATCGCTGTATCGCAGCGTGTACTCTTAAATGATCAATTTTTATCCTAGCTATTGAGCATTACTGGTTCGCTATACTTTCTATGATCAATTCATCTTTGTTTCTGTACCTATTACCTTTGATTAATTTATCTTAGTGAGTGTACCGCGTGAGCCATCTTACATCGCCGCGTGGTCCCGCTCGTCGTTCATTTGACATCGGAGTATTGCGCCGTATCGAATTACACCTTTTTCATTATTTTCTTCGCTAATATCGCTGATCGTAGTTGTCCGTAGTCTCTTTGGTTTGTCTTATGTTGCTTAATAATTCTCTTGAATATTATTTGTCTCATCTTAAATTATCTTTCACCGTACTGAACATTATCGCTCTTCCTTTTCGCAATTACCGCAAACTAGAGACTACGTATCATCTGTTATTTTCTATATCTTATAATAATTCTCCACTTGACCCGTTTCCTTGAATTTACCTTGTAATTAATAATTCCCCGTCTCTGTTATATTGCTGATAATTCTGGTAATGTGATACCTATTACAATTTTTGTATTTCGCATGTTTCTTGTAATCGTTTCTCATATTTTATGGTTTACTTGATCAATGTTTAATTTAAGTACCGTATATCTTTTTCTGTTCTGCCTATTTATTATAAAATCGCGTTAATTATTACCTCGAATCGTAGTATCGCGAGCCTACCCATATTTCTCGTTTATTCTGAAAATGTTCTGCTAACTGTTAAATCTCTCGCTTAACTTTACTTTGGCTGTAAATTAATTATCGCATCTATCTTAATTGTATCTCTATCTCTTTAGTTATTTGCTTGTTATTAAAATTTATCGCTTCTTAACCAAAATATTCGATAATATTTCTGCTTTACCTGTTTCTTATTTTATCTATTGGATTCAGCCCCTCCCCTCTACCATTATCTTGTCTATACTGAGCAAGCTGTGCAAAACCGTCGTAGAACCTGACCTTACCTTTATCTATTACCTTCACCTTTACCTTTACCTTTTTTTCTAATTATCTATTTTCTGATGCATGTGCGTCTGGCGCCCAACAATCATGTCTTTCTCTTTTCTTATCTCCCTATATCTAATTATTCACGTTAGTGACTGCGCCGTAGGGTAACCGAGCACGTTATTTTATAACCCTCGATAGAATAATTTGTGCCCGTTACAATATATATATGTCAGATTGCATGAAATTCAACTCACTGACTGCCGCAGTGACACGGTAAAATACAGTTTTTATTGGATATACAGATCAATGGTATAATAGTCAGATATCGGTTTACTGATCTCAAACGTCTTCTCTCGGTCGTGGTCCCAAAAGAAGCGTCCAAAGCCTCCTTTGTTTCCACTTCAAAAATCCCCGTCCCTCCGTCACGCAAGCCATTCATTGTTTTTACCCTCAGCACCATCCGTAAGAGGGTGAGGCTGTTCCCAGAATGTACTCATAAGGCGCAACCTCTTCTGCAGCCATAGAGCCCGATCTCTTGGCTCCTCGCACTTGGGTTTGCATAAGCATCGGCCGGAAATCGAGAACACTGTTTGGACGCAGCGTCGCTTGAAAACCTCGAACTCCTTGGCGATGCGACATATCTATATTATGACGGGACGCCTGGCTAGCGTACCGGCACCTGAAGTTCAACGCGTGCCCCCAAATATTGTGCTTGGTAGTGACAAGCCCAAATCTCATTACACACCCGATGACCCCACCACATACCGGTAAACCAACCAAATCACACGATTTACCGTGCCCCTTCTTTATGGGACACGGCCAATCTCTATCCCCAAAAACCGCGAAACTATACAATAAGAAAGTATAAAAGACGAGCGCAAATGTGGCTCAAGATCTATCATCTATTGTATCATACACCAAGGTAGATCAACGAATCGTCCAACGTGAGGACCTATCCGTGCATATATTGACGGAGCATCCCACGTCTACGAGGAGTCAGATATCGACACGACCCACGATCAGGAGACGTGAAGTCGTCCTTCCAGGACTCCTCAAACACTACTCCCCATCAAGGGGGGCATTCAACGTATTAAACATTTTATCTGTTTTCAATAAAAGTCCTTAGGTATTAGGGAGCCGTGTCTGAGTGAAGAACAGCATTCCGTCTCACCTCATGGCTCATATACGGTGATCGTCCCACAATCCTCTGACCCATAGGTAGGGCACTTGAACCTGTAGAGAGTCTCTGTCATTGAGACTGGATGTCTTGATACAGGTGACGGCATGTTCGCGTAGAATTCACTTTCATTTGACTACCACGCAAATAATATCCAGTCTTGCCATAGGGAAGCCGAACTATTTTCCAAGTCATTCTGACTACTATGCTATCACGTAACTAATATTCTGGCTTAGTACTAACTAAACTAATAATTAGTAATATCGAAACAAACTGTCAGCAACGATTCCGCATTGTCGAATGCCATCCCTCTCACGACCACGCTATCACGCAAATAATATTCAGTCTTGCCGTAGGTAAACCGAACTATTGTCTAAGTCCTTCCGACTACAATGCTATCACGTAAATAATATTCTGTCTTAGTACTAACTAAACGAATCATCATCAATATCGAAACCGACTTGTCAACGACGATCCCGCATTGTCGAATACCGTCCTTCTGACCACCATGCTATCACGCAAATAATATTCAGTCTTGCTGTAGGTAAACCGAATTATTATCAAATTAAATAAGAAAGAGCTATTCCTTCCTAAATCACCACAAATTTATTACAGATCACAAGGAAAATAAATTCAAAACCTCACATCCTGTCTCTCATCCCGCCCCCCGGGAACGAAACATTCACTTGTCATTTAAACACTTTTTTTCTGGAAACAAATTTTTCGCATCAAGAGTCAACCAATCATAGCGATCGATCTGTGCGTGCTTCACACACACAGATCAAGTTTGACCCTCAACCGTTTACACGGCCTGTGATGATGGGTTTATTCCACTCGTGCCATTGCACGTGAGGGTGAGGAAACAACTTCTGAGGCTATCTCGAAAACCAAGTTGAAAAGGTCAAACTGTTCAAGCTCTTCCAGAAGTTCATCAAATAATCGACAAGTCATCATTCTCCACCTTCCTTCAGAGTCCAGAGACCGAATCCTGCAGCTCTATCCAAGAGACAGGAACTTCTTAAAATTAATATACATTCGAGCTTGCGTGAAATCTTCACATTACCTTACTTATTACGTATGACATTCTGACGAAATTCAGCCTGCAAACAAACTCGAAACGTTTTATTGGCGACCGTAACAGGACGCGATAATTTAGGCTGAAGAATTCTTCCGTTAAATCGAAAATATTCTTCTCGAGAAGAAATATAAATAAAATACCTCTCAAGGTAAAACTCGAGATAAGAAACGATAACTGTACCGAAAGTAGAAAGAAAAAAGGTCGTCGATCATCACACGCCAATCTTGCGAAATATCAAAATATCAATAACGCGTGTTTCGAAAATTTTGAAAACATGTCAACAACAGAGCCGTCAGGTCTCACATCGCTCGAACCAGCGATCGAGACAAATAGCCATAATCAAAATAACGATGCGGTATGCGACGAGAGCAATATTGAGTCACTCCGCAACAGCGAAAGGAACGATGCCGCACTCGCGAACAAGCGTCACCCGCGGAGAGCAAACGTCGGTCCTCGTTCTCAGGCATCAGGTCTCTCCTTCTCCAATAGATACAGAAAACACAACGTTACAGTCAATTATGGACATAGTACAACAAATGCAAAAGCAACAAAAAATAGATCAGTGCACACACCTGCGAAATCTTCGCCATCTCAATGAGAGCCTAAACACAGGTCTTGAGACGATGCGAGAGTTCGTGCTCTCATCCATGAGTACATATCATGAAACACATGATCCACTGCTCGGTAGTAGCTATAGCCCTTTAACTCTACGAGAAGAATGCGGGAATTCAAGAATCGCTCTAACCCGGCGAAACGCGTAAAACAGATCGACGAGAGCGCGAGTCTCATGAGGATATTCAGAGGGGGGACAGTATCGAAGATACACAACACCTGTCGCGCAACGAACATGAAGCGCGTGTACGGTTCCACCTATTACGACAACATAGCCATGATATGGTAGGACCCGCGAATACAATCACGATAAGTAACTCTTTGAAGACCGAACCTTCCACTCTTTCCGGAAGAAATTCCGAGCTACCCATGCAATTTCTCGTCGATTTGAGGGATTACCGGGACGTATTTTTACCCCGGTATCACTTCAAAACACTCATAAATCAATGCTTGCAGGGACTATCTCTGCAATGGTGGAAGATAGTCAGAGAGGGAATCATACACTGGGGAGAATTCGAGAGACAATTCGGTCGTCGATTCTGAAGCGAAGAGCGACAAAATTCGGTAAAACGAAAATTAAAATTTGACTGGTATGACTCAACTAAAAAAATGTCGAGATTAGCATACGCACTGTCAATCATCGGATTAGCGCGAGAGTTACGCCCTCTGCTTAGCGAGAGCGAAATCATACAAAAAATAAAAAGACACTTTCCCGAGGACATTAGAGTATCAACGCGGACGCTCGGGATCAGTAATATCGCGGACTTCTTAGATTTATTATCCTCATACGATGAGGAAGGGCCGGAAAATCGCGAGAGAACAAAACCCGAAACCTTCAATCGCTTCCAAAGTTAGTATAAAAAACCGGAAGAGAGAAATAGCAACCATCAAGCTACGAATCAGTCAAGTAATGAAAAAAGGACTTATCAACCTCATCGTGATAACTCAAAGAGAACATTTCTGCCAAGAGAAGTCACCAAAAACATACGCGAACTCGATGAAACAGTAGATTTAAATGACAATCTCACATTCGAAGAACCCATAGAGGAGGAGGGAAACGAGCAAACGTCGCCTCAATAGATCCCGCGATCCGTGAGGTGACGCTAGGCTTCGGAGAAAATACACGAGAAGCGTTGTTAGAAGAGAACGACACTACAGTCTCGACATGCGTAACTTGCCCCTCCTTTAACATTACTGTGGAAAACATTCCCACAAAAGCACTCGTTGATACAGGGAGTGAGATTAGCGTTATGTCGTCAGAATTCTTCCTAGAACATCATAAGGAATTTAAAATCTGTCCCACTCTTTCACTAACCGGAGTTTCAGTTTGAGGTGCAACGTCTGGAAGGGCAGTAAAAGTAACACACCAAATTTTTGTCACAGTAAAAACAAAAAATCTTATAGAGAAAGTCGCCTGAATAATTGTACGAAACTCTTACAGTCATGTATACTCGGGGTAGACTTTCTATACAAGAATAAATCCATAATTGATCTCAATAAGCAATGTATATCGCTCGAGTCACTAGATACCTTGCGAAACAAACAGATAGTAGCGTCTGATGACGACCAAACGAGTACGTCTGCTCAGATTCGTCGAATCCAAGTCCTCTCGCGCACCAGGTCAGAAACAACCCTTGACGAAATAAAAACAAAAACAAATGAATTAAAAGAATTATCATGTGAACAAAAAGTGAAAGTCCAGGAACTTCTTGAGAAACACAAAGGTGTATTTTCCGAAATTCCGGGACTCCTCAAGACATATCAGCACGAACTAAAAGTAATGCCAGACAATTCATTCAAAGCCATGCATTATCCAGTGCCTCTAGGATATAGGGAAGCGGTCGATCGAGAAATCGAGATACTACTTGAACAGAACGTAATAAGCAGATCCAAAAGTCCATACAGTAGTCCTCTGTTGATAACACCAAAGAAAGACGGGGGTGTGCACCTATGTCTCGACGCTAGAAGAATCAACGAAATACTTCAGCGTGACCATGAACAGATGGAAACGCTGGATGTTTTATTTACGGAATGTCGCAGCGCGCAATACATTACATCGCTCGACATGCGATCAAGCTTTTGGCAGGTCCCGCTAACATTAGAATCACGTCAGTATACGGCATTTCTCCATCTCGGAAAATGCTACGAATTTAATGTAACTCCCTTCGGACTGCGCACAAGCACGGCGAGTCTCGTTCGGGGACTCCAACTCGTATTAAGGGGATTGCAGGGGGTTATAAATTTTGTAGATAACATATTATGCACATCAGAGTCGTTCGAGGAGCATTTGTCAAACCTCAATGAATTGTTGGAACGATTTGAGAAACATGGTCTCACCTTGAAGCTCGAAAAGTCTAAATTCTTCTGAGACGAAATTCGCTTTTTGGGCCACATCTTGACCCGCAAAGGAATTAAGCCGGATCCAGACAAAGTTCCGGCAATCCACGCGTTTGCCACTCCGAAAAACCTTAAGCAATTACGAGGATTCCTTGGTCTTGTAAATTTTTACGGTAAATTCACCAAGGAACATGGCAATACAACTATACCCCTTCTCCATCTGCTGCGAAAAGGCACAAGATGGAAATGGGGGAAGGTGGAAGACGAGGCTTTAGAAGCAATCAAGAAAACTTTCTGTGAAAGCGTAATTCTTTACCATCCGCTTAAAGATCAACCATTCTACTTGCAAACAGAAGCGAGTGATTTTGCACTCGGTGCGGTCCTTTTCCAAAAGAACGAACACGGGGAAGAATTGGTACTCCACTTTGCAAGTCGCACACTAAAAAATGCTGAACTACGTTACTGTACCACGGAAAAGGAACTTCTGGCTGTCGTATAGGCGCTAGGGAAATTTAGAACGTATCTATTAGGGGGACGCGTAAAAATCGTGACTGACCATGCCGCGTTAACCTTTCTCCGACAATGTCGCTTAGCCCACTCAAGACTAACACGATGGGCTTTAGCTATCCAAGACTATTTTCCAGAAATTGAACATCGCCCCGGAAAACGCAATATCGTAGCTGATATTCTTAGTCGACCCATCATCGAACCACCCAAAGATGAAATTGTAATTGCATTACTCGCTCGAGAAATGTCTGACAAGTTCCGTGATTTACTGAGAAAAATCATCGAGAAACAAAAACTGGATCGCGATTGTTAGGATTTACAAAAAACGCCATTGTCAGGCACTGATAGTCAGAAGTACGTCCTGCGCGAGAACGTACTATATCATAGGCAACACGAGCGCGAGGCCCTCGTGATCCCCACTGATCATCTACGTCTCATTATACAAGAATGCCACGAAATATACGGGCATGCCGGTGCGAGGAAATGCTATCTTATTTTGCGAGATGACTTTTATCATCCAAATCTCAATCGACAGGTACGAAAAACTCTCTCCACCTGTGATACTTGTCAGCGAAATGAGGTTTACACCACAGGGTCTTTCGCTGAACAACAATGCATAATTCCGAAAAAACACGGAGAACTCTTATCAATAGATTTTTACGGGCCTCTCTCGCCTGCTTAATATGGGTACGAATACATTCTAGCGGTAATTGATGTGTTCTCAAAAATAACGAAACTATATGGTCTGCGAAAAGCCACCACGAAAAGTAGCTGGCGATGTCTCATTGACGATTACTTTGAAAAATTCGGTAAAGCCACCGCGATATTGTCTGACCAAGGTACGCAATTCACCTCAAAAAAAAATGGGAAACCCGTCTAAAAAATCATAATATAAAGAAAATTCTCACGTCAATCCGACACCCACAGGCCAATCCCATTGAACAAACAAACAAAGAATTAGCACGATTGTTTCGAAGCTTAGCAACCGAAAGGCATAATACATGGTATCGGTGGTTGAGTGCAGTTGAGGACTGTATTAATCATACACATCACGAAACCACAGGTTTTTCACCTATCAAACTACACACGGAAAAAAAGCCTCCGAGACCATGGCAAGAATTAATTCATACCCAGTGAACACAATTATGTCAAACTGATGTCAGAATGACGTCATGTCACGTCATGATTTACGTAAGATGTGAGTCATATATGAGTCACATATGACTCATAATTTCCCACTTCCTGACGTAAGATTCTTACGTAAGATAAATGACGTAAATATGACCTCCAATTGACATCATTATGACTTAACTGACGTCAAAATGACATAACTCTGATGTCATAGAGAAGTCAAGTCGGTACCGGAAGCTTACAAAAATATGACGTCCAGCTGACGTACTTGTTATTTAGCTGACGTCAAGATGACTTAAATTTGAGGTAAAATAGGGATGTAAAGTTGCTTACAAAATTGTGACGTCTGGCTGACACGATTATAACTTACCTGACGTCTCGATGACATAACTCTGATGTCATAGTGATAAAAAGTATTTGAGAATGCTTACAATAATGTGATATTCAACTGACATAAGAAATAATTCATATTATTAGAAAAATGACTAATAATTTGTAGTTGTAAAAAATATGAGTTAAAAAATTTAACCACCTGTTTAACTCGAAATGAAAAAATAATTTATTATCTTTATTTCTGGTAGTACCGCACTTTTTTAATAATTCAAGTTTGAATGTTGACAAATAAGAATTATCAATCTTTCTTTTATCATTTAACGAAAATGATAACAGTAAAAAATACAATTACAGGCCTGTAATGTAATTACGTTGTAGTTCGATGCATGTAATTAAAGAATTTGAAATTGTCTTTTCTTTCTGAGTATAAATAAACAGACGAAGCTTAAATTTCAGAATTGTATTGCGCAACTTACAACTTATCATAATAAAAATTTTTAATTATTGTAGTCTTTTTTTTAAGTAATAATGAAAACGATTCAAAAAGTGAAAATGACAATTACACATTCTAATATAGTTATTGTTAAATATTGAGGTTGGATCATTGAAATAAATATATTCGTGAGGTTTATTATATATAACGATAACAATAATTAAATTATTTATTGATAACTGTGAAAGATTCTTAAGATACATGAGGATTACAATATGTATGTATAAGCCATAGCGAGATGCGCTCTCTCTCTATCTACATGGCTGACTGACTGTATTACGCTATACATGCGCGCACACACACACACTCACATACTATACACCTAGCGGCGCGCGCATCCTCACTCATGGATATATCTTGTTACATTTGTATGTGTGCAGTATGGCAATTACGTATAATTCAACACACCTCCTTAATTCCATACTGTACAACTCTATCTTCGGTAAACAGTTAATTTTCTGAATACAACCAAAATACTTTTCTTTTCATATCATAAAATTAAATTAACAAATTATTCTTTTCTCAAAAAACTTTGATAAGTATAGT
Source organism: Neodiprion pinetum (assembly GCF_021155775.2). NCBI lineage: Eukaryota > Metazoa > Arthropoda > Insecta > Hymenoptera > Diprionidae > Neodiprion > Neodiprion pinetum. Next base: position 21,098,095 of record NC_060233.1, read on the forward strand.
AATAACAATCGTAATAATTAATTATTCAAATTTAACAATAATCTTATTCTTTCAAACTTATATCTACCTAACGCTTTTGTAAAGATATCAGCTAAATTATTTTCAGTATCAACTTTTATAATATCAATTTCTTTCTTATCATAACATTCGTTTACAAAGTGATAATGTATTTCAATATATTTGGATCTTTTAGTTAAATTACCATATTTTGCAATCAAAACTGCACCAGAATTGTCTTCATATATTTTTATCGGTAAATCAATTTTTACTTTGAAGTCTTTAATCAAGCTTTTTATGAATTTTACTTCGCTCACTGCCTCTGATAACGCTACATATTCGGCAGATGTCGATGATTTTGTTAGACTATTTTGTTTTTTTGTTTTCCAATAAATTATGTTTCCATAAAATCTTATTGCAAATCCAGTAGTGGATTTTCTATCATTTGTGTCACCTGCCCAATCAGCATCAACAAAACAATCCAAAATGTCAGCTTTCAAATTTCTTTTGTAAGTCACCTTTAAACTTCTTGTAAGATACAAATATTTTAAGACTCTCAATGCATATTTATAATGTATGTCGTTATAACAATTTTGAAACCTACTCAAGTAATTTACGCTGTAGCTTATATCAAATCTTGTACATGTACTTATATACATTAATGCTCCTATCAAGTTTCTATATTTTATATTATTTGATGCTGATTGTGCGGGTTCAATATTCAAACTTTGTTCCATCGGTGTATTATACAATTTACTTTCAATTATTTGGTAATGTTTCGCTAATGACTCAATATATTTACTTTGATCTAATGTCATCATTTCATTTTTATAATCATATTCAATATTTATTCCTAAATACGTTTTCACTTTACCCAAATCTTTCATTGCAAATCTCTGACTTAATTTTACTTTTATTTCCTTAATTTTATTCTGATCTTTTCCGCAAATTAATAAATCATCTACAAACAAAATTATATATATTTTCTCGCCATTTGCCTCTTCCAAGATATATAAACAATAATCACTATTGCTCCTTTGAAAATTCAACTTTGTAATATATTTGTCAAAGCATTCATACCACGCTCTCGGGCTCTCACGCAATCCATACAACGCTTTTTCCAATTTATACACTCTGTCAGTTTTATCGTTGTAGCCATCGGGTTGTTTGACATAAATTTCTGACTTAATCGCACCGTTCAAAAAAGCAGTTTCAACATCCATCTGTTCAATCATATATTTATTTTGAACGCAAAAAGCTAATAACAATTTCAATGTTTGTAATCTCGCAACTGGTGAATATATATCTTCAACAATTTCCTTTTGTTGGAAACCTCTAACTACTAATCTTGCCTTTTTTTAAATTATTCGATTTGTTTGTGTATACCCATTTGACATCGATTATTTTTTTTGTCTTTTGGTTTGTTTACAAGTTTCCAAGTTTTATTTTTATTTATACAATCGATTTCTCTTTGCATTGCTTCTTTCCATAATTCAGACTCATTGCTACTCAAAGCTTCGTCATATGTCTTTGGGCTATTCTCGCTTACAAAATTTACATATATGTAGTAGGTTTCTCTATTACCATAATAACCCCATCGGTCGGGTTCTTTTGTTTGTCTGTTAGACTTTCTACGAGTTGGAATTTCTGTCTCTTCGCAATCTACAAAATTTCCCGAGTCGTTACTTGAATTTATTTCTTTTTCAATTTTTGGACTTTTCTTTGGACTTGATTTTTTCTTGGGACTTGGACCTTTTATTTTTACTGGACTCTCAATTCTATCATCAAAAACGTCATCCTCTACATCGTTATCATTCATTTCACTCTCATTTTCACTCTCATCATTTCCTTTAAAGCCAATCAAATTTTCATGTTTTTCGATTATATCTACATGTCTCGCTATTTTTACTCGACCGTTGTACAAAACTCTGTATCCTACATTCTCATATCCAACTAATATTCCACAATCTGATTTTATATCCCATTTATTATCTCTTTGGCTCTCATCAATTTTGAAAAATACTTTGCTTCCGTACAATTTTAAATTTTCAATATTAGGCCTTTTTCCAAAAAAAATTTCATAAGGGCTTTTCCTTTCAAAGGTATTTGCTATCGTTCTATTTTTTAAATAACTTGCTGTTAAAATTGCTTCTGGCCAATATCGAATATTTAATCTTGCGTCCGCCAGTAAGCATCTCGCTGCGTCCATAATTGTTCTATTAAAACGTTCAGCTGTTCCGTTAAGCTGATGTACATATGGGGGGCATTTATCCAAGATTATCCCTTTTTCTCTGATAAGATTGAAAATGTCTCTATTTATGTATTCTTTTCCATTGTCACATCTTAATTTCTTAATTTTCTTTCCAGTGAAATTTTCAACCTTATTTATATAGTCCAAAAAACATTGATAAACTTGACTTTTATATTTTATTGTATAAACAATTGAAAATTTGCTATAGTCATCAATGAAACTAACGAAATAACAAGAATTATCATATCCAATATTTTTCTGCGGACCATTTACGTCTGTATGTACAATTTCTAGTATTTCTCTCGCTCTACTTCTATCATTCTTAAACGGTAAAGCATGCATCTTATTTTGTATACATGTACCACATCTCAAGTGAACATTCTCTAATTTTTTCGGGATTCCATCTACATAGTTTTCTCTACACATTGTATTTAAATAATTGAAATTGATATGTCCTAACATTCTATGGTACCTTTCTTTTTCAGTCATTGTTTGTGTACTATTTGCATTGTGATTATTTTTCAAGACATAACTCTCTAATTTGTAAAGTCCATTTTCTTTGTAAGCTATTCCAACTATATCACCAAATTTATTGTAAATACACGATTTTTCTCTAATTGAAACAATTTTGTAATTATCAGTAATTCTCGCGTAGCTTAACAAATTTTTGTCCATTTCTTTTACATAAAATACGTTTGATACAGGTATTTCAAATTCTTTACCATTTACTATTAAATAAATCAAGACTTTTCCTACTTTTGTAACCTTTAATGGTCTGCCATCTCCTACTTTAACTACAACTGGTTTTTGTAAATCTGAACTCTCAAAGAAATATGAATCATCATTTATTATGTTATCCGAACAACCGCTATCAAGAATCCATTCCATTTTGCACAAATCATTCATAAATACTCTACTTTCATACTCGCAAATTTTACTATTCATATTATTTTCAACGACATTTTCATTTTGACATTCTAATTTCGCAAAAAAGGTTTCATTTGACTTATAATTATTTTCTTCGTTGTACGTATACCTCGCGTTGTGGTAGTTACCGTTGTTGTTGTTGTTGTTGCCATAACCTCTTCCGCGACCTCTTTGACCATAGCCTCTCTCGTTGTAACCTCTACCTCTTGATTGTGTGAAGTTACCTCTGCTCGTGTTATAACCTCTTGGCTGATACGTCTCTTCGTATTGTCGTCGTTGGTGTTGATGTTGTTGTTGCTGTTGATGTTGTTGTTGCTGGTAGTGACCACCTCCTGGCCACCTACCCCTCTGATTGAAGCCGCCACGACCTCGACAATCTCTTGCATAATGTCCTCTCTTGTGACATCTATTACACTCCACGTCACGAACTTCAGTTTTGAAAACACTTGATTTTATATGATTGTTTGACATTTTACTTTTAGTTTCATACATCACAATTTTATTTTTCAAAAATTCACAATTTTGTTCCGTATCTTTAACACTATCGATAATATCACCGAGATAGCTGAGTGAATCAGGCAGTGTTTTTATGAGATAGTCCAATTTTTCTCTCTCTTTTACTGTAGCACCAGCGTTTTTCAATTCGTTTATTAGTTTTTCAAATTCAAAGAAAAATGCACTCGAATTTTCAAAGTCTTTTAAGCGTAATCGATCAAGTCTATTTCTAACACAAATTTGTAAACTCGTTGACGGTTTCAAGTAAATTTGGTCGAATTTGTGCATAATTTTATACGCGGTATTCTCGTCGCCGACAAACTCGAGTTGCTTATTCGAAATACTTGAATATATATAGTTCATTGCTTTTATGTTAGCTTCTTTCCACGTCGTTTCATCATCTTTGTTCGATTTTTCGCGTATCGCATTGTCTTTGCACTTCTTCCACTCTAGGAATAAAAGTATCCTCTTTTTCCATTTATCGTAATCTTGACCGTCAAAAACGGGTACCGACATTTCGTCCGACTTTGTCATTTTACTCAGCTTCGCTATAAGTGCTACTTTTATCAAAATTTAATATCAATCTTTATCCGCGCGCATCTCGTTCAATTTTTATTTATTTTGAAAAATTCTTTTTACACAACAATCTTTAAGGTTTATTTTATTCGTAATCGTTTATATTTTTCATTTTTATTTAAGCACACAGTTTCTTTTTTTTCACTTCAACTTTTTTTTTTTTTTTTTTATACACCACGTGTTTCCATTGTCTCAAAAGTTCGTTTTTTTCGTTTAAATTATCATTTTATTTTACTCGGTTCTTCACAGTTTTCATTTTTTTATTGTTCTTTACCTGATTCACTATTCACTTTTTCATACTTTTGCAGTTTTTCTTACACCACGTGTATACCTTAACCTCTCACTTTTTCACAACCATGCGCTTTGCTACCATGTTAAATATTGAGGTTGGATCATTGAAATAAATATATTCGTGAGGTTTATTATATATAACGATAACAATAATTAAATTATTTATTGATAACTGTGAAAGATTCTTAAGATACATGAGGATTACAATATGTATAAGCCATAGCGAGATGCGCTCTCTCTCTATCTACATGGCTGACTGACTGTATTACGCTATACATGCGCGCACACACACACACTCACATACTATACACCTAGCGGCGCGCGCATCCTCACTCATGGATATATCTTGTTACATTTGTATGTGTGCAGTATGGCAATTACGTATAATTCAACAGTTATTAAACATTGATACCCATTGTTAATCCAGATGATAATTGTTTATTTTCACTTTTTAAATTGCAAACTAGCTCACGAATCTCAATTTTATAAATGAGATTGCGCAACTTGAACTTTGACTTATTCCGATAAAATTTGGTAATTATTATAATCTCTTTTTTCTTTAAATAATAATAAAAAAAAATCCAAAAGGTGAAAATGACAATTACAGATTTTCGTGTAGCCAACGCACATCATTTTTTTGGAATCTAAGTCTGTAATTATCTATGCTCACTTTTTAAGTTAAAAGCTAGCGGATAAACATTAAAACTATCAAATAGTATTGCGCAGCTTACAACTTATCATAATAAAATTTTTTAATTATTAGTCTTTTTTTTTAAATAATAATGAAAAAGATTCAAAAACTGAAGTGACAATTACACATTCTAACATAGTTATTAAACATAGATACCTATTGTTAATCCAGATAGTAATTGTTCATTTTCACTTTTTGAATTGCAAACTAGCTCACGAATCTCAATTTTATAAATGAGATTGCGCAACTTGAACTTTGACTTATTCCGATAAAATTTGGTAATTATTATAATCTCTTTTTTCTTTAAATAATAATAAAAAAATCCAAAAGGTGACAATGACAATTACAGATTTTCGTGCAGTCAATGCACGTCATTTTTTTTAGAATCCGTCGGTAATTGTCATTTTTCATTTTTTAGATTATAAGACAACACATAAATGATATAATATATGAATATTTGCGTGAATTTTTTTAATTTACGCATTATTTGCTCTGAATTTTTTTATCCATCAGTATAGTTTTTTTGATGGCCTGGCTTTGCCGGATTCAGCTTTGTCCCACGTCGGAAACTTTTCAAGAATAACTTCTGAAATATAATTGCTGTATAAATATTTTGCCGCTTTGTTGTTAAAATTTGTAGATTAAAATCATTTCTTACTTTCACAAATGTCAATCACTTTCAATGCGTTCACTTTGTACTTGGTTATTTTACCTTCCCAGGTGTTTTCCTTTGCAAATTTGTCAGAAAATATAACAGCTAATGCCCTTTCAGTGAAATCTTTACCATTAGCTCCTCCAATTTGTTTGACTTTCCGAACCTAGATGAAAATTTAGTACGCGATAATGTAATAAAAAGAGAATGACCAATAGTTACAAAAATGAGATTATATATCAACAAAAATTTGTCAATTTCCCGTACTTATTAATGTAGTAATATATCACTCAAAAAATATTTTTAAACATTTGTTTCTATATTTTTTTATTAATATTAATTAATGGAACTTTTTTAATAGTTAATTTTTTTATTAATTTAAGAAATTCTCAAATATCTGTTAATTTCAGCATCGTGGGTTTTTAAAATATTGGAGAATATATTTTTGTACAAAAAATGATGAATAATGTTCATGTTGAAATATACAAACGTTAAAATTGCAGCAATACCTATTCTTGACCATAAAATATTGGAATAAGTTTTTTTTGATTTATTTTTCGTTCTTGAATGGGATATAGGAAAAAATAAATATTTAAAATTTTCAGATTATATGATGATTAATTATTACAATGGAAAAATTTTTAAGTTTCAGTAGAATTATTAAATCAATCCTTCAAATTATTTTTTTAGTCGTTAATTATTCTAATTAAAGCTAATTTTTTTTTTAACGGATTGTCAGTTATTAAATCAGTATCAATTTGGAAAGCCATAAAAATTTAAATTTAATGTATTAATTAAAAGATGTATGTTTTTCTTGAAATTTATATAATTAGATTATTATCTTGCAGCAGTCAGTATTTTCATCAATTAAAGTAATTTTATAATAGAAGAAATAGAAAATTTGATTTTCAGGCCCTAGAAATATGCCTACGCGCATTCGCGCTTAAGGCATGCAATTGAGAATAAATATTTTAAATGACAGTTTTTCAAAAATGTTTACCTTTATAAAATTTTATGTTCAATAAAGTTTAAAAAATGAGTGCATATGTACTGCGAAACAATTTATGTTGATTATAAATTCAATTTTCAATGTTCAAAAAGTAGATAAAGTCGCAAAAGTATGAAAATTTTTCAAATGTTGAGATTAAAATTTTTCAACCAAATTGATTAATGTAATTATAAATAACTCACGAATTCATCTTCGAACGTCTTGCAAGATTTTAGTCGTACTTCAAAGGCTGCCACCCTTTCTTGAGTATCAAGTTTCAAATGGGATTATACTTCAGCAGAAATAGCAGAGTCCAAACTAGAATTTCCATTGTTGTTAAGAACATTCCTTTGCTTCAAGTCCTTTACTTCTGTTAGTAGTTTACCCAGTAAAAAAACACAAGTATCTAATTTTACTGAAATCAAAATAATAATAATAATAATAATAATAATGCCGTAAAAATAAAACAATTTCATCATTTTAATCATCCATTCACTTCCCTGAATATAAAAAAAGTATTGAAACATAGAAAAAAGTATTGAATTGAAAACTATTGGATTGACAAGAAAAACAATACTTTTCAATACTTTTTTCTTTGTCTCAATATTTTTTTTTAATCAGGGTTAGTAGACAGCTAATAAAGATTCAAATGATAATATTACCTTCAAAAACTCTGAGCTCGTGTTTGACTTGCACATCTGAGTCCTTATCGCTAACGCCGTTACTTCCTGAAGCTATTGCTCCTGGTTCGTCCTGTTTTGATTTGTGATTGTTCAAAAGTGCCTTCGCACAATCCATTCTCCTAGAAAGCGAGCCCTCTGAATCATCGTCATGAACTTCATGGGAGCTTTGCGAACTAGAGTCTTCTTGATTATTTCTTTTTAAGTAACTGGAGCTCTTTGATGGGGAGTTTTGGGGAAGTTGAAGCAATGCAGGAACTAAAAAATAGAATTACACCATTTATATTCGTGAACGTCAATACATACAATGCATTTATGTGCAATAGTTTTTAAATAAAGAAGCACCAATTATTTAATGTATTGAAAATTTTTACCCGGGCAATCGTCGTCATCGGAACTACTGGAATAAATTTTATTGTTCTTGCCATTTATTTTTAAAACATCTCGAACCGGCGAAGTGACTTTCCTTTTTCTGTGTCCCCGTCCGCGAGGCTCCGGCGCTGACGATATTTGAGAGTCATACTGCGAGTCTTCAGCTGCTTTTCTTGCGCTTTCCAAAGTACCTATGATCATCATAAAAATTATATATAGATTTTTGAGTTTCAAACTAATTAAAAATTTTATTAATTAATCAGATAATTATAAGATTAATTATTCAATTTTAGAATTTAAAATGTAAATAAATAAATTGCAAAGTTCAACAATTAACGCGGAGGCTAACGGAAATCTGACTTTTTTTTTCATCAGTAAACAATTAAAAAAAAATACAGATGTAGATATCTGTTGCTTTCAGTATAATTAATAATTTTAATACTTACTGCAATATCTCAAAATTTGTATCTCGTAAACTGGCCAGTCCTTAGGTGGTGTTTCTCTGTTCTTAATCTTTTGGGCAATATTTTTTGTCCCTTTCTTCGGCCACCAACATGCAATCTTATCTTTGAACTTTTCATTGTACAAAAGCCAATTCGTGGGTATTTCTGAATACGTATCAAATTTGATGAATGATATGACAGCGTAATCCTTTGTTGTCTTTATACTTGTACTAAAAATTGAAAATAATAAATTAATAGTTTTAAAAGAATATTATTAAAATTTTAGGTTAGGTTTTGCTTTATTGTAACTTTTGATGATAAACGTTGTGTATTAGTATATACTTACATCTTGCTCATCTTTAATTTTTTTTTTTTTTTTTTCAAATATAATTAACTTTGTTTTTGAAAAATAATCACTTTTTATCACTGTTTATAAAATTTATGCAGACCAAGGACTAAATGCACCGCTACTTCATTTATCAGCATGAGGCCCACGCCGTGGGCTAACAGTAAGTGGAAGGGAGGTCAATATTACTGCGCAATGCGCGGCCCGCGCTTTTTATATATCCACAAATTTATTTATTTATTTTCCTATTGTGTGCCTGCGAATTTTAAATAAAAACTTCTATAGAAATAATTTTTTATTACAAAGTATTATGATAGTAATTAATTGTAATGATGTTATTAGTGAGTTATATTTATAAAAGATTAAAAAACTTTTTTCACTGTTAAATTACGCGGTTAATTGCGCAAAATGGCTGCCTAACATCTAAGCACAAAAAAAATCTAAAGGAGCCTTCATAATCACATATAGTTTATGTTTACATTTATATACATACATTACATCAAGATTTTAATTTATTGCTTATAAATAATAGTTTTCATAATGAATATTTAATTTAAATTGTTTGTGAAATGAGTGTTTTCATTTATATAAAAATCGAGAAAGATCTTGACTTTTATATTTAATAGTGAGTATCCAATTTTTTTATTAATTCAAAAATTAACCTAATAGTAATATTGTATTTTTTGGTTTTTATATGAGTTTCGATTTGACATATTTTATGAGGAGTAATTTATTTAATTGCATGTTATCAAAATCCTTCAAAGTTTTTATGTCTGTATGTTGATTTGAAAGATGATCGACGTTAAAAAATAACAATAGAAAACTGATTAGTATTTCAAGTAAAATAAGCAGACATCTGACAATATTCAGATTTTATTTAAATAAATATATAATTAAAAAAAATTTTTTTTTTCATTTCAACATATGAGAAAGAATAAACAAATTATCGATATAATTTTTCAAATTGAATAAAAATTTGTTTCTATTGTCTGACACTAACTCTACTTCCTTCAATGTCATAAAAAAATTTTATTTTCTTTATTTCAGACGATATTCAGCTCACGCATTATTTTGAATATAATTGAAAATGCCTAACAAGCCAATAAGATTTATGACGAAACGAAGAATCAATCAACTTATTCAAGAGGAAATTCAGACTGCAAAAAACATTCAAGATGCACAAAGTACAACAGAGGAAATTCAATCATCACAGATCTTACACAGTGTTTCAGGGGCAACATCTGATGATTCACGAGATGATGTTGAAAATGACCTTGAGATTTATGACCAAAATAGTGACCAATCTAGTCACGATTTAAATAAACAAATGGAGCAAATCACAGAAAGTGATAAAATTGAACGGCCGAAAACTTTAGAAAATGTACAGTTTCATAAAGAAACTGGGTCTGCTTCATCGACTACATTATCTGAAGATTTGCGGTTTTGGTTATCTGAAAATAGTATTTCGCAACAAGCTTCTAATAAATTAATAAGTATTTTTCGTAACCACGGGCACCAAAATGAACTGAAGAAAGACGTTCGTACTTTGATGAAAACTCCTCGTGATATGACAGGAAAGATTATTCATGGCAATGGGGGTTCTTATTTCCATTTTGGAATCGCCCATGGATTAATTCGCTCACTGAATAAATACTATAATGTTTGCCCTACAACTATTTTGATTCAACTGAATTGTGATAAGATGTCTTTCAGTAAGTCGTCTAGCAGTCAATTTTGGCCTTTGCTGGCTGCAATTCAGGATGACTTTTATACTGAACCATTCTTAGTGGGACTTTTCCACGGTCACTCTAAGCCAAATAATTTTAATGTATATATAAATCCTTTAGTTGACGACATGAAAGATATACAAAATGAAGGTTTGAAAATCTATGACAGGACTATAAATGTACGACTCAGTGCTATAATTTGTGATGCTCCAGCTAGAGCATATTTAACTTTAACCAAATCTCATAGTGGGTACTTTGGTTGTTCCAAATGTATCCAACAAGGAGAATGGGGAAACTATGTTTATTTTCCAGAGATTAATAGTCCGCTTCGTACAGACGAATCATTCAAAAATCAACTGCAAGAAGAACATCACTTGGGTGAATCTTTACTGCTTGATTTAAATTTTGGGATGGTATCTCAAATTCCACTAGATTATCAGCATTTAGTATGCTTGGGTGTAGCAAAACGATATGTAATTCGTTTGGCTAATGGTTCCAAGGCACATCGACTGACAAAGGATCAAAAAGAAGATGTTGATGAAGCGCTAAAAGCCATCAAAACTTGTATTCCATCTGAATTTGCACGGCAGCCGAGACTGTTAGATACGGTTGCAAAGTGGAAATTCACAGAATGTCGTCAGTTTTTATTATATACAGGTCCAATCATATTAAAAAATATATTGAGACACGATATTATAATCACTTTATGGCTCTAAGTGTTGCTATAAGAATTTTATGTGATCCTCAAAGATACTTAGTGTATAACGATTATGCTGATGAATTGTTAAGGTGGTTCGTTGATGAGCATAAAAATTTGTACGGTCAGAATTCAATATCGTACAATGTACATAATTTAGTACATCTTGCCAAGGATTGCAAAAAATTTGGGCCGTTAGATGATTTTAGTACTTTCAAGTTTGAAAATTTTACGTCAAACATCAAAAGTAAAGTTAAAGATGCACCAAAACCTTTAGAACAGGTAGTTAACCGTGTTCATGAAGAAGATGATTTGCCACTAAAGAAACATATTTTCCCATCATATCCAGTGATTAGAAAATCAGATAATGGTGAAATTAATTCTTTAGAGTTTAAGGGCTTCACTTTAAGTTAAAAAAAAAATGAAAATTGCTGTTTATTGTCTAATAATAATATTTTATTGATTAAGCGCATAAATGATACCAATGATCAAGTAACAATAAAAGGCGAATATTTTTTTCAATTTGAATCGCTATTTGTAAAACCCTGTGACTCTAAACAATTGAATATTTATTTGGTAAAAAAAAGTATCAATCCTAAATTAAAAACTGTCACAACAGACCTTGTAAAGTCAAAATGTTTATATTTTTCATTTATAAATAGTGATTATTTTGTTACTGTACCTCTATTACAATATAATAATTAATTTTGAAATTAGTTTATATATTTTATTTATGACAATATCCTAATATTTTCAATCTTAAAAATATATTTAATGTTTGCATTTAAAGAGAATTTGCGGTAAGTCAAATTTGGACACTAAATATAAAAGTAAAAATTAAGAAATGTCATATGAAATTCCACTTATGAATTATTAAATCAATACATGATACAACATAGAACATAGATAGAAAAGTATCGTTGATCGTTTTTTTTTATACCGTCGTGACATTAGTATTATGTCACTCGTATGTAAAAGAATGACCGGAAGCTGATGCTTAAGTATGACGTTCATCGTACATCAATTTTACGTAAAAGTATGAGTTGTTTCTTACGTGAGAATATAACGGTATTATGATATCCTTTCGACGTCAGAATATGACTTGTAATTTATGTAATTGTATGATTTATTTCTTACGTTAATAATATATAAATTTATGACTTTGATGTGACGTCACACATATGATAGGGATAAGACATAATATTTACGTAATATTTAACTCACAATCATGACGTCATATAAAAGTCAAATTTTAGGTCAGCACTATGTCATAATGATGTCATACTACATGAAATCATATCAGAGTAATCAATAAAGTCATTTTTATGTCATATCTATGTAAAAAGTCGATGATCTCTATGTGACCTATCTATGACGTCATATGGAGGTCATGTGTTCACTGGGTAATGTAAAAAAAACATCTGTTCCACATGAAAACCTCATCTTCCGTGTGCACAAGAATATCTCGCGAATAAGAGAGAAGAGTGCCGAAAAATTAAAAAAAAAAACACAAATTCAGACATTTCAAAGTCGGCGATCCCGTCTTAGCTAGGGCCTTAGCTATCTTGAATCCTGTAACAAAAACGGTAGCAAAATTTCTACCATTTTATGAGGGTCCGTATTATGTTAAGGCAAAGGTGCGAGAGACATCATACATACTCTCCTACCCAAATTCCAACCAGGAAAAGGGATTACAATAAAATCAAACGTAATTCACGGCAAAACCAAAACCGAGGGATGTTACTTTGATGACCTGGAAAGAGACGAGGAGAAACTGAAGCAAGAACGCGGCATTGGGACACGAGAATCGGTGGGCTATCACGGGACAACGACGAAGATTTTTCTTCAATTCATTCCGTCTCGAATAACACCGGGGGAAAAAAAGGGATCCGGTTATCTCAGCAATATCGCGGATTTAGGGCAGGTCAAGTCCTACCCGGGATATGGGAATATCGTTCGTGATCACACGCAGGTGATCCAGATCCCCAAAATAAAAAAACGTGGACCCGTGCAGCCGGAAGGAGTCAACGAGGCCACCATCCGTAAGCGTGTGCGCGGTAAAATCCCTACGGGACGGTGAACCATACCTCGAAATACATAAGTAAAGACAAACAAGTTTTTTTTTTTTTTCCCCCGAAATGCATAAGCCTTCCAAGGTTATACTAAAAAATTATAGTGAAAGAAAACTGAAAGGGCGATGTGACGCGACGCCTGGCTAGAGTACCGGCACCTGAAGTTCAACGCGTGCCCCCAAATATTGTGCTTGATGGTGACAAGCCCAAATCTCACTACATACTCGATGACACCACCACATACCGGTAAACCAACCAAATCACACGATTTACCGTGCCCCTTTTTCACGGGACACGGCCAATCTCTCTCCCCGAAAACCGCGAAACTAGACAATAAGAAAGTATAAAGGACGAGCGCAAATGTGGCTCAAGATCTATCATCTATTGTATCATACACCAAGGTAGATTAACGAATCTCAATATTTTTTTTTAATCAGGGTTAGTAGACAGCTAATAAAGATTCAAATGATAATATTACCTTCAAAAACTCTGAGCTCGTGTTTGACTTGCACATCTGAGTCCTTATCGCTAACGCCGTTACTTCCTGAAGCTATTGCTCCTGGTTCGTCCTGTTTTGATTTGTGATTGTTCAAAAGTGCCTTCGCACGATCCATTCTCCTAGAAAGCGAGCCGTCTGAATCATCGTCATGAACTTCATGGGAGCTTTGCGAACTAGAGTCTTCTTGATTATTTCTTTTTAAGTAACTGGAGCTCTTTGATGGGGAGTTTTGGGGAAGTTGAAGCAATGCAGGAACTAAAAAATAGAATTACACCATTTATATTCGTGAACGTCAATACATACAATGCATTTATGTGCAATAGTTTTTAAATAAAGAAGCACCAATTATTTAATGTATTGAAAATTTTTACCCGGGCAATCGTCGTCATCGGAACTACTGGAATAAATTTTATTGTTCTTGCCATTTATTTTTAAAACATCTCGAACCGGCGAAGTGACTTTCCTTTTTCCAAACTAGACAATAAGAAAGTATAAAGGACGAGCGCAAATGTGGCTCAAGATCTATCATCTATTGTATCATACACCAAGGTAGATTAACGAATCGTCAAACGTGAGGACCTATCCGTGCATACATTGACGGAGCATCCCACGTCTACGAGGAGTCAGATATAGACACGACCCACGATCAGGAGACGTGGAGTCGTCCTTCCAGGACTCCTCAAACACTACTCCCCATCAAGGGGGGCATTCAACGTATTAAACATTTTATCAGTTTCCAATAAAAGTCCTTAGGTATTGGGGAGCCGCGCCTGAGTGAAGAACAGCATTGCGTCTGACCTCATAGGTCAGATACGGTAATCGTCCCACAATCCTCTGACCCATAGGTGGGGCACTTGAACCTATAGAGAGTCTCTGTCATTGCGACTGGATGTCTTGATACAGGTGACGGCATGTTCGCGTAGAATTCACTTTCATTTGACTACCACGCAAATAATATCCAGTCTTGCCATAGGGAATCCGAACTATTATCCAAGTCATTCTGACTACTATGCTGTCACGTAACTAATATTCTGGCTTAGTACTAACTAAACCAATAATTATTAATATCGAAAAAAACTGTCAGCAACGATTCTGCATTGTCGAATGCCGTCCCTCTGACGACCACGCTATCACGCAAATAATATTCAGTCTTGCCGTAGGTAAACCGAATTATTATCAAATTAAATAAGAAAGAGCTATTCCTTCCTAAATCACCACAAATTTATTACAGATCACAAGGAAAATGAATTCAAAACCTCACATCCTGTCTCTCATCCCGCCTCCCGGGAACGAAACATTCACTTATTATTCAAACACTTCCTTTCTGGAAACAAATTTTTCGCATCACGAGTCAACCATTCATAGCGTTTGATCTGTGCGTGCTTTACACACACAGATCAAGTTTGACCCTCAACCGTTTACACGGGCTGTGATGATGGGTTTATTCCACTCGTGCCATTGCACGTGATGGTGAGGAAACAACTTCTGAGGCTATCTCGAAAACCAAGTTGAAACGGTCAAATTATTCAAGCTCTTTCAGAAGTTCATCAAATAATCGTCACGTAATCATTCTTCACCTTCCTCTCAAGTCCAGAGACCAAATCCTGCAGCTCTATCCAAGAGACAGGAAATTCGTAAAATTAATATAACATTCGAGCTTGCGCGAAATCTCCACGTCACCTCACATATTACGTATGAAATTATGACGAAATTCAGCCCGCGAACAAACTCGAAACGTTTTAATATACATATGAAAATAAAACATAGATAATGAATTTCTTCCTTATCCTCTCCTTTAATGAGATATATTTGTATGTTTTCTTTGAACTTTTTATCAAGTTCTAATCCATTATATAGATGCTCCAAATTACAATACATAAAGTACATCAAATGGCATTTTTCCAATGAATAATATTTTTATTTCAATTATCATGTGAGCAAATAATCAAAAAATATATGAGATTTTCTTCATGATCATATTTATTTTCGAAAAATTTAATGATGTAAAATATTTTTTTTTTTCAAAAATTTTTGTTTTTTCAAAAGTTAATTGAAAATTATAATATATATACATGAATAAATATATATGTATCAAAATGAAACATAAATAATGAATTTCTTTCTTATCCTCTTATTTATTAAAATCGATTTATATATAGATATATATACATATATATACTAAGGGCTTCGCCCCTGCGCGCTTCGCGCGCCAATCCCGTCTCGGCGCTGCGCGCCTCACTATTTCCTTACGCATTGTCTAGTAGACAGGCGAATTCCTTCATATTGATTTGATGACAGGTCTGCACTTGCTGTCCACTTCAATTCCTTCTGTGCTTACTTTTCTGTTTTTCATCAATCTAAGCTTCCATTCGTTGGTTGGAAATTGGTGATCCTTCTCTATTGATATCGATCTATCTCCTTGACTTGCTGAATTATTTCTGCTACCGCTCTGCCCGTTATTCTCCAAAATCACCTTCTTTATATTATTTTTTTCTTTATATTTGTGTTGCTGTTCACTCCGCAAAACACCTCTTTCTCTTGTGGTTAACATAGATCCTGGTCGTCCTCCTGCCTGGTTATAGGAATATTTGTTTATTATTATTCACTGGCTTATTTGGTTATTCGCACTTACAATTTTATTTTCCTTTTTCTTTTGTGATACGTCCGACCATCCACCGTCTCCATCGCCTTGTCTGCTGTTTGAAACTCCTCCTTTCTGTTCGTTGGTTGAAAAGCCAGTATGATTTTTTTCGTTCGCTTTCGTATATTTTCGCTGCTGTTCTCGTCGTCTAATTTTTCGCTCTTCTATGTCCATCACATTGGTTGGTCGTTCTCTTGATTTATTTTCCAAATCAATAATCACAATCGATTCTTCTAATTCTTCGACACCCTTCGTTGAATTATTTTTACTACCGCTCTGCCGGTTATTCTCCAAAATCACCTTCTTTATATTATTTTTTTCTCTATATTTGCGTTGCTGTTCATTCCGCAAAACACCTCTTTCTCTTGTGGTCAACATCGATCCTGGTCGTCCTCTTACCTGGTTATACGAATATCTGATGGATATTATTCTATGACTTATTTGGTTCTTCGCACTTACAATTTTATTTTCCTCTCTCTTTTGTGATACTTCCGACCATCCACCATCTCCATCGCCTTGTCTGCTGCTTGAAACTCCTTCTTTCTCCATTGTCATCGTAAATTCTGGCTGTTCTTTTGACTGTTTGGTGATATATTTAGATTTACTATTATTTGATTGTTACTTTTCATACTTATTACTCACTATCTGGATTTTATTTTGGTTCTGCAAGACATCAAAGTGTCCACTGTCTCCCTCGCCGGTGAAGAGTAGCGAGAATTGTGTTTCATTTTGTGATCCGATCCGGTGTGAATGAATTTGTTCTTCACGATACACGATTAAACATATCTTAAAAATGTCCGCAGCTGCAGCTAATTCTGCTTCTCCACCGTATATTCGATTTTTATTCATAAGTATGCGATTTGTAATCACCAGGTGACCTAATCACAGCACGGTTTGACTCATTACCTGTAATAAAACCCGAAAATGTAGACCAATTATCCATTATATTTGAAACGATACTCAGTCTCACCTCTGCGTGTCGATCTTGAGTGCCGTATACACAATACGCCAACGCGCGAAAAAGACAATTCCTGTCGGGAATCATCTTGATAATTTTCGTTTGCATGTTCATTTTTTGCGCGTCAGAAACAGATACCTATAAAGAAATTTGTCAAAGACTATCATAAACAGCCGACGACAGTTGTCAAAGGGTTTGCTAGATGCTTTTTGTTTTGTTTTCGGGATCTCAACCCACCGCCAACTTCATGCGTATACTATTGTTATTATAATCTTTTCTTATACTATTGTTATTATAGTTTTTTTTACTATTCTTATTATAATCTTCTTCTACCTGTTCATTCGTTTGAAACTTTTTTTTTTAGATATATATATATATATATATATATATATATATATATATATAAATTATAAATTACTATAATTTGATATAAATGGAGGTGATTAAATTGAATAATTCAATGATAGAAAAAAGAAATAATCTAAGTGTATTATTTTCTTGAAATAATGGATTGTAACGGGGTAGATTGCGTAGGCTCCGATGAGCGGTAATCGGAGCTTACTCCACGCCCAGCCAAGGTGTTATTTGGCTATTGTAGGGTCCGTTCACGTCGACTATGCACTCGCGTGCTACTACTCCCAATGCAGGAAGTAAATGGAATAGAAAAGGATCGGTATTAAGGGAAGGTAAACGATTTAAAGTATATGATTGCTTATTAGTGGTCAATGCAACGGAGTCGGACAAGGGAAAGAGGTATGGTCTTGGTTTAGAGGGATAGGTGTCTTGCTTGAGCGCTGGGGTGGACCAGCCTGGTTTTGCGGGATGTAGCAGGCAAGCTAGCCGCGAGTTACAGGAGAACCTGCTGACTCGCGAACGATGAGAGTAGACTACAGAGCGTAAGGTAACTAAGAGCGTGGAAAAGGAATATAAAGTCTGGAGGACGTAACAGGATGATCAATCTTCAAAAATTGAAAATATAAAATCAAATAATTAATTGTTTATCCATCTGTATGTTCTCTTTAAACTTTTCAATAAGTTCTAATCCATTGTATAGATGCTCTAAATTACAATACATAAAGTACATTGAATGACATTTTTTCTGGTGAATAATATCCTCATTTTAAATAATATTTTAGCAAATAATCAAAAAATATATAAAATTTTTTTAATAATCTTATTTATTTTTTAAAAAGTTAATTGATGTGAAATATTTTTTTTTCGGAAATTTTTCTTTTCAAATTAATTGAAAATCACAATATTTACTATTATAATATATATATAACTTTATTAACTGAGAGGATAAGGAAGAAATATATTATTTCTGTTATTTTGATATATATATATATCAAAATAAAACTCAAATAATGAATTTATTCCTCATCCTCTTATTTAATAAAATCAGTGTATATATATATGAATTATACATTGATATAATTCAACATAAATAAAGGTAATTCGATTCAATAATTAATTGACAAAAAATAATTAATCTGAATAAATTATTTTTCCCAAATTAATGAATAATTAATTTTCAGAAATTAAAAACATGAAATCAAATAATTGATTATTTATCCAGCTGTATGTTTTCTTCAAACTTTTCAATAAGTTCTAATCCATTGTATATATTCTCCAAATTGCAATACATAAAGTACATTGAATGGTATTTCTTCAATGAATGATATTTTCATTCCAAATAATATGTGAGCAGATGATTAAAAAATATATAAAATTTTTTTAATAATTATATTCATGTTTCGGAAATTCAATAATGTGAATCATTTTTCTGTCCCAAAATTCTTCTTTTCTCAAAAGTTAATTGGAAATTATAATGTGTATATATATATATATATATATACATATCAGGATAAAACATAAATAATAAATTTCTTACTCATTCTCTTATTTAATAAAATTGATTCATATATATTGTAACGCTAAGCCTTTTCGGGCCCCTCGTCGCCCATCAATTTGTAACGCTAAATTCTGTTACGTTCGGATGAGGACTTACCGTTGACACTTTGGCGGGATTCTCTACTTATCCGCAATATCAAACTATAACAAAATAAGTACGTTGGGCGCCAGACGCGGAAGCGTCGATTTTTAAACAATAATGTAAATCAATAAAATTAACACAAAACCGTACAAAAGAGATAAATAGAGAACCCGTTGTATGGCTGGCTAGGCACAGGTACGATCGCGTACATCCCGGTAGAGTGGCGGAGTTCAAGGCAGCTAGCAGTAATTCCAGAATTAAAGAAAATAACAAAATAAAGAATAACCTCCAGTTAAAAGGAAAATGAATAAGTCAATCGATCATATATTGTCGAGAAGGTTACATAAGTGAGACAGGCAAATAAGGTGGTATCGATAGCGGTAGTTAATAAAATAAATAATCGTTGTTCACAAAAATATCGGTAGAATAGCAGTAAACGGTAGCTTTAACACGAGAGACGGTAGTTAACAGAGAAAAATAGACGTAGGTCGAGAGATGCGATATAATGCAAGATTTGACTTAAAACTACACGTCACTGGGCGACGTGATCTTACCCAAGTTGCAAATGACGCTACGAAAATTATTATTCTGGCAATTAGAACGAGAGAACTTTACTGCGATCGGTATAAAACAACGTATCGATAGTTCGGTAGATGATACGACAAATTTACCATAAATTATATCCGGTATGAGAGATTGACATTCAGTAGCAATTTACCAAGTCGGCAAACGATCGACTAGATAGCCTTCGGTAGAATTATTCAGAAACGGTAGATTCGACAATTTAGAATTATTACGTACGTGAGGAATTAAATAATGAATTCCTAAATATAACTTTTGAGAGGATACAAAATACAAAATTATGAGAGTGAGAGAATTTCGGAGAGTTTACAAAATAGAGAAATATACGAAAATACACCGCAATACAAAAGAATAATTCACAGAACTTAATCTAACAAAATACGGAAAAATAAATAACAGGCAGAAATAGTATAAAATTGTCAATAGTAATAAAGAAAAATGCGGTAATATCTAAGGGTGATTCTACGCTCGCTTGTACTCCAAGGAACTCGATATACGATACAATAGGCACAAAAATAAATAAAAATATAATAAGCAATAACGGAAATAAAATATAAAGCACACTACTATTACAAAAAGAGTATGGAATCAAATATGAAGCCAATAGGGCTCAAAATACGATAGAAAATACGGAAGCAAGATAATAGAGATTCACAAATAATCAGAAAAATCATAAATACAAGAAAAGTAGTTATTTGGCAGTTACGAGGTCGCTCAGATACGAAAATAATAAGTTACTGAAATCATGCAGCCACACGGAAGTCGTGGACCATGATTCACACAAAACGGCACCACACGATGCAACCAAGAAACAATAAATATAATATTGATGACCGAAATCATGCAGCCACACGGCGGCTTACTGCAACTTTAACCGTGGACCATGATTCACGCAAAGTCGATAAATACTATGAGAAAGAATAGAAATTATGAGCAACTTCGTAACGGTACAATTCAAAGGCAGAAGCCTTACCTTAACGGTTGACCTCAGGCACACAAACTGATTCTAATTTAAAGTAAACTTAGAAATAATAAAACGAGAGTAGAAAGAAAGAAAAGGAATTGAATGTATAGGAAGAAGTGAACGGCAGTACAAGGATCGAGAGTATAAAAAGAAAACGGTAGATTGCGATAATAGTAGAATGAAAGGAAGAAGGATCGGTAGCTGAAATCGAGAGGATAATCGGAAGGATGCAAAAGAACGACGCTGTCACTCGGCAGGTCAAGCGTAGAATAGCAGGTCGTAGTTCAGCTCGCCGATCTCGCGGTTGTCGTGAGGTGATTCTTCTTCTTCTTTGATTGGTTGGTTGACCCCCACCGCAAATAGGCCATCCCCCTGTGGCGAATATTGGTTACTGCGTGGTCATACGTTTTCTAAAAATTACCGCTAGATGTGGTGTAATGTGCTGCTCGCGATTTCGTCGTTGACACCAACTCGTACGATGTGTAGCTGCTTCGGTTACAGTCCAGGCTGCCTATCATCGGGGACTTCTTTGGCAGAGGCATACATAGGGTGCCTCTCGGCCAAAGTTACCGGGTGGAGAGTGACGCCTCATTGTTCACCTCCACCGGCTTTTGTACAGGCAGTAGCTAGCTGCCTGTACCTGAGGTCGTGCAGTCAGACGGTTGGCCAAACCGTGGACCACGACCCACACAATTGGTCCCTGCCGATAGGGAGGCAGCGTCGATCCTCGGAACGACGGCTTTATCACCCTGAACGTAGTGGTTTGGGGTCGGTCCGGCACCAGGCCGGTAAGTCGGAGGATGGCAGGCTACGGTCTGCCCTTCACGCCATCCTTACGGCATCCGATAGAGTTGGCGGCTGGTTCCTCTTCGAGGAACGATGCCCTCGGCCGCCGGGAGGATTTTTATCTCCCTGTTCACCGGCAGTCGAGGCGATACGGAAGGTTCGGGTGGATGCTACCCCAGGTGTATATAAAGGTGCACCAAGGTAGCCAGTGTAGTCTGATGAGACCGTCAGTAGGCGAAGTCGTCGAGAGCTGCAAACGGTAGATAGTGGTCCCTTGTTGATCGGGATCGTTGTCGTCCAAGTACCTTGTTAGCGTGCGCCGAAGCGCGAAATAAAGAATTTACAAAAAAGAATTAGTTAAAAGTAGTTATTGCCTATTTTGTATCGAGTTCGGTTGGAGTACCCTGCCGAGGACGCGTAAACTAAAAATAATAGCGGTTGTGTGCCCTTGTGACGGGCGATTCTGAAACGCCACGTTACAATATATATAAATGATACATTAATATAATTAAATACAAATGGAGGTAATTGAATTGAATAATTTATGATGAAAAAAAAACAAATAATCTCGATAAATTTTTTATCTTAAATTGATGGATACTTAATTTTTGGAAATTCAAAATATATAATTGAATGATTGATTGTTTATTTATCTGTATGATTTCTTCAAACTTCTCAATAGGTTCTAATCCATTGTATAGATGCTACAAATTACAATACATGGAGTACATTGAATGGCATCTTTTTAATAAATGATATTCTTATTCTAATTATTATGTGAGCAAATAATCAGAAAATATATAAGATTTTCTTGATGATTATATTCATTTTTGGAAAATTTTATCATGTGAAATATTTTTTTTTTCAAAAATTTTCCTGTCTTCAAAAGTGAATTAAAAATTATAAAATATATATATATATATATATATATATATATATATATATATCAGAATGAAACATGAATGATCAATTTTTTCCTTATCCTCTTATTTGATGAAATTGATTCATATATACTGTAACGTGGTATTTCATACACCGTCACATGGTTTAATTATCGCACTTACCTACGTACGAATATCGCTAAGAATAACCAAAGCACGTCTAAGGCCAATAATCCAAAAGGAACGACTAGTTATTTTCAAGTGAAATTCTCTTTATTAAGCTAATTCTATTCTATTTCCTAATTTTGTAACGCGCTACGAGAGCCATCTACGAGACTTCCGCTTCAAGATAACAGGATACTGCCTGACAGGGGTCACGTACAAGCTCAACAGCGACCACCACTGACTACAGACGAACGAATACCGCTGAAACCACTCCCGATGAATGCCTATCTCAGTTGTGAACAGGGTCGTGCGTGATGCACAAACAGTACTTCCAACTATTTAAGACTTATCGGCCAGGAGCCGAACCACAAATCAATGCTTTTACCTCTCGGATGCATCGCCCGACGGTGTACAGGGCTGTGCGTCAAAAACACAACAAAACTACCCGTCGACGATACTTATCAGCCTGGAGCCGAACCGACCATGACACCTACTAAGTCGTTGTCTATCAAATAGAGGACGGTTTTCTCTTCACGAACCGTCCTATCGAAGGGCTGTGACGTGGAATAGGCTAGACTATGCTGACCACGTGCATTTGGTGGATATAGTGTGCGGATCCGGGTCGAGGGCCATAACCACCAGATCGTTCCGGCATGAGGGCTCTGATGAGCGAGGGCCGAGATGCAGTGCAAACGAAATAGCTAGAACGGGGAGTACCAGTAAAGCAAGAAGTGAAGTACAATCGGTCGCAAGTCCAAGGGATCGGTGACGCAATATTATCGCATACCTCACATCGCAACAGATGAGCGGTACGACCTCCCCTCTCACCAACGATGCAGCACAGCTTAGGGTCAACATCTCCGACCACCTTCCGACGTCCCGATACCTCGATACCTGTCGTCGAGGAAGAGGACAAACAAGCGGAGAGGGATTATCGCCGCCTACCTGTAGACCAGACCTACACGACCTGCTGGCCCAATTAGAATAACGCAAATTTGAGGCGGAATCACGTGATAGCAGCACGACGAAAATCAGGATCATCGCTCGTCTTGACACTCTACGTTCAGTTTTCAATAATAACAGACGTGTTCTTGCTATCGCTATGAAAGTTCCTCGTACCGCTATCTCTCTTTCTCTCTCTCTCTCTCTCTCCCTCTCCCTCTCCCTCTCCCTCTCCCTCTCCCTCTCCCTCTCCCTCTCCCTCTCCCTCTCCCTCTCCCTCTCCCTCCCTCCCTCCCTCCCTCCCTTCCTCCATCCCTCCCTCCCTCCCTCCCTCCCTTCCTCCCTCCCTCCCTCTCTCTTCCTCCCTCCCTCCCTCCCTCCCGCCCTCCCTCCCTCCCTCCCTCCCTCCCTCCCTCCCTCCCTCCCGCCCTCCCTCCCTCCCTCTCTCCCTCCCTCCCTCCCTCCCTCCCTCCCTCCCTCCCTCCCTCCCTCCCTCCCTCCCTCCCTCCCCCTCTCTCTCTCTCTCTCTCTCTCTCTCTCTCTCTCTCTCTCTCTCTCTCTCTCTCTCTCTCTCTCTCTCTCTCTCTCTCGCTCTCTCTCTCTCTTGCAGTTCGCCTGCGTGAGCCACCTGCGCTCGTACCTTATTCTCTACTACTTCTTATCTTGTCAATTTCTATTCCTTATTGCAAGTAACTTCGCGACTGATTGACTCTTACTTACGCATTGTCAGTGACTATTGCTTTATTTTATTATCTCTATCTTCTAGAATACCTAAATATCTAATATCGCTGTATAGCAGCGTGTTCTGTTGAGTTATCAATTCTTACCTCAGCTATTGAGCATTACTGTTTTGTTATATTTTTTCTGATTAATTCATAACTGTTTCCTTACCTATTATCTTTGATTAATTTATCTTAGTGAGTGTACCGCGTGAGCGATTTTACATCGCCGCGCGGTCTCGCTCGTCGTTCTTTTGACTTCGGAGTATTGCGCCGTATCCAATAACATCTTTTTCATTATTTTCTCCGCTAGTACCGCTGATCGTAGTTGTCTGTAGTCTCTTTGGTTTATCGTATGTTGCGTATCAATTCTCTTGAGTATTATTTGTCTTAATTCCGAAATTGTCTTTCATCGTACCGAATATTATCTCCCTTCCTTCTCGCACTTACCGCAAACTGGAGACTTCGTATTATCTGTTAGTTTCTATAATTTGTAATGATTCTCTACTTGAATTTACCTCGTTATCAATGATTCCCTGCCTCTGTCATATCTCTGATAATTCTGGTAATGTGATAACTATTACATTTTTTGTATTTCGCATGTTCCTCATGATCGCTTGTCATATTTTATGGTTTGCTTGATCAATGCTTAATTTCAGTACCGTATATCTTTCTCTGTTCTGCCTATTCATTATAAAACCGTGTTAATTATAATCTCGAATCATAGTATCGCGAGCCTACGCATATCTCTCGTTAATTCTGAAATCGTTCTGTTATTTATAAAATCTCTCGCTTAACTTTTCTCCGGCTGTAAATTAATTATGTCATCTATCTTAATTGTATCTCAATCTCTTAAGTTGTTTGCTTGTTATTAAGATTTATCGTTTCTCAGCCAATATATTCGATACTATTTCTACTTCACCTGTTTCTTATTTCATCTATTGGATATAACCCCTCCCCTCTACCATTATCTTGTCTACACTAAGCAAGCTGTGCAAAACCGTCGTAGAACCTGATCTTGTCTTTATCTATGTCTTTTTCTCCAATTATCTATTTTCTGACGCATGTGCGTCTGGCGCCCAACAATCATATCTTTTTCTCTTATTATCTCCGAATATCTCATTATTCAGGTTGGTAACTGCGCCGTAGGGTAACCAATCTAATCTCACTTATTCTTCAACCCCTACACACGAAATTAATAATATTGGTTACAATACATAAATTATACATTAATATAGTTGAACACAAATGGAAGTAATTAAATTGAATAATTTGATGATGAACAAAGTTATCAATTTCAATATATCATTCTCCTCAATAAATGGGTAATTTATTTTTAAAAATTGAGAACATTGAATTATATAATTAATTATTAATTTATCTGTATGTTTTCTCAGAACTTTTCAATAAGTCTCAATCCATTGTATAGATGTTCCAATGTTTCTGGTATCGGACGAGGTGCTGCAGGTTAAGTCGGACGTTCCGATTTCTTTTGCAGATGACGTAAGGGGGGGGGGGGGGGGGGGGGGTAATCCAGATGTGGAAGGGACAGGGTCAGGGGGGTTAGTATGAACGGGTGAGGGTGTAATGCAGGGGCGCGCAGCGGCAGGAAGCAAAGGGTCGAGGCGGCAAACGGTGATACTTATTTTCGAATTTTTGAAAGCATGATGGATCATTCTGCGTACCGCGCTCCATTCTAATTTGTCGAGTCCGCAACCCATCAATGGTATCGAGACGGATGTTACGCCATCTTCTTACAAGGTTTTCCTAAAGTTAACCAAGGTGTTAAAAAAAACGTGGGGCAAAGGTTTGTCACTGTATTTGGTCTTTGTGACTAGGTTATAGATTTTTCGGTTTCCATGTGCCACAGAAATAACGTCGGTCATAGTCGGGTCAAATTCTCTAAGTTGTTCGCGGTTTATGAATTTACGTTCTGTCACTTTGAAGCGATTCCTTTTGACATTTGGCAGTCAGCCGATATGCAATGAGCCAAGTTATCCTTTTAATGTAAAAGGTCAGCTTTTATTTCTTTGATATGTTTATTACGCATGAAAGGAAAAGTTTCGCTTTCTATGAGGAAATCGCTATAAGAAGGGCCCGGTAAATCAGTGGCTGGACAAAAGTCATCAGTTCCTGATTCAGTTTCTGGGATCTGTAACTTATCCGAGCCAAGGGAAGAATCTGAAAAATAGGTCAGTTGTAGTCTTCTATGAGGCGCAGGATTTTGTGAAGAATTTGTATCGCGATGGCGTTAAGTTTGGCGATGTACTGGGATCGGTGCCGGGGTAACGAGGGAGAGTTTAAGGAGTAACGGAGTTTCTTTATCGCTGAACTCATCGTCGGAGAGATCAGAGAAATCAGAGGAATCAGAGGAGTATATCATCTTAGAGGGTTGTGAGATTTGAGGGTGTTTCAGCGAAGCTGGGTTGTTGAACTCGTCTGTGGTCTGTCGAGGGCGTCTGGAGTACTAATTAGTCTTTTTGGTGCGTTTTTTTGGTTTATCGATAGAGGCTTCAGTCGTTGGACGGGGGCGTTTTGCATCTATAGAAAGAATTTGAGCGGTGTCGGGCGGTGCGTTCCTGCACAGAGCATCACCGTTGGTATTAGATTTTTCGGACTTGTATTTCGTACTGAATTCGTCCTCTGCCAGTTCTAAGCTCCACCGTAATAAACGGGAATTAGGTTTTTTGACGCTTTTTACCCATTTGAGTGGCTCGTGATCTGTTATTAAAATGAACTTCTGACCATAGATGTAGGGGCGGAAGTGATTCATACTCCAGTAGGCGGCTAAGAATTCTTTATCAGGTACCGAGTAGTTTAATTCAGCGGGCTTGAGGGCTCGGGACGCGTATGCTACCGGTAGGTCGGAACCGTCTTTATCTTGACTGAAAACTGCACATATCGCGAATTTTGACGCGTCTGTAGTGAGCGCAAATGGTTTGCCGAAGTCCGGGTGTTGTAGAATTGGTGCTTTGCATAAACGATCGCGTAAGGTTTTGAAGGCGGAATGGTGTTTAGACGTCCAGATGAAAGGGGTATCCTTCTTTGTTAAATTGTTAAGGCATTTAGCAATTTTTCCAAAACTTGGATCAAGTCTTCGGTAGTAACCTCAAAGGCCAAGGAGCTGTCTAACATTTTTGGGACTTTTGGGGACTGGATACTCTTTTACAGCTATTAACTTACCAGGGTCAGATTTTACTCCTGACTCAGTTATGGGGTGTCCGAGGTCAACGACTTCCTTGCGCAAGAATTCGCACTTGTCTGGCGGTAGAGTTAAACCAGCAGCGGTTAGTCGCTTTGTTAATTTCCGAAATTTTATTACATGTTCTTGCAAGTTTCGAGCGTAAATAACTATGTCATCTGAATATACGAACATCTCGTTGCCTTGTAGGCCTAGGAGGACTTGGTCCATGAGCCTTTGAAACGTGGTGGGGGCGTTCTTTAGTCCAAAGGGCATACGAGAGAATTCATAATGGCCTCTAGGTGTCGAAAATGCAATTTTCGTGCTGTGATCCGGATGCATGGGAATTTGGTGGAACCTGGAAGCAAGGTGGAATGTGGAATAGTATTTGGCTGAGTCAAGCTGATCAAGGATTTCTATGATATCGGGCATGGGGTATGCGTCGCCGACTGTTTTTCGTTAAGTTTTCTGTAATCGATTACCGTACGCCATCGTTTATTGCCGTCACTATCCGGTTATTTTGGAACGATCTACACCGAGGAATTATACGGAGATAAGGAATGTTTAATAAGATTTCGCTTGAGTAGTTTATCAACTTGGAGTTCGATTTAGTTTTTGTGAACCTTGGGAAAACGGTATCGTTTGGTATGAATAAGCGTATTGTCCGTCGTGGGGATAGTGTGATGAGATAAATTAGTGTGGCCTAATTTATCACCTAGGAGATAAAAGAGATGGTTCAATTCTGTGACGAGCGAAATACGGATTGTTTTTCGGTGTCATTCAAATGATCAAGATGTAAGCTGCTCGTTGGGACGTCCAATCTTTCTGACCTACTGTTAGTCAAGAGCACTGTTGCGGCACCGGGACAGGGTGTACTGTCGTCAGCGATAGGAGGATCGGATTGCAGTTGCGTGAGGTCAATGGACTGGATAGGGGAGGTGGGGAGATTATTAGTCGGTCGCGATGTACGCTTGGCGGCAGAAAGAATTATTGAGTTGCTGAGGAGAGGGCCTGGGTGCAAAACGAGGGTTTTGGCGCGGGCATCGCTGTGGTGGTTACTCGGTACAGTGGGCGTAGCCTTGGACATGACTGTACTCAGTGGCTCGTTGAAGTCGTCTAGGGTTAGTGTTGGGAGTCTTAGCTGTACGGCAGATTCATTACAATTGAATGCGTACGAGTAAGCGATGCCGTTCTGGTTTTCAACTAACGCTTCACCACATGGAACATTGTTGCCCGAATCGATGCGTTTAAGGTAACCTACTTTAGTGTCTGGGTTCGCAACTGTTAGTGAAATGGCTTTCACGGTACGGGCCTGTATTGTAATTACGGGCGTTTTTTCGGGTGCGGACGAGGGTTCATCAAATTTATGGAAGTGGATTGGCGATGAGGATCCAAGCATCACCGAGTTTGAGTCGAAAGAAATAGTTGCTTTCTCTTTTCGTAAGACGGGCTGGCCTAAGATACCGTCGTGCGGAATCGGAAAAAAGTCAGGGAATAAGTGAAAGGTATGGGATTTATTATCAGAACGTATTCCAGATTTTGCGATAGTTTGAGTCTTTTTGTCTGTTATACCAGTCAGCGTCGAACTTTCGTCGGTTGTTCGTCGTACGAGGGGCCTAACGGAACTTTCTTTGACCAAGTTGACGTCTGGACCAGTGTCAATAATAAATGTGGATATTTTTATTAGCTCGGGGGTGTCGATCAAAATTAGTGAAGGGTCAGCTGAAGCTGTTATGAGGATATGACTCGATGATCGGAACGCTAGTTGTTTGCTTTACTCGCGGGCGCGTTCTCCCCGCAGGCGATGTTCTCGTTCAAATGTTTATCAGAGCCTGCATTGCCTTGATTATTACGCGGGGAAAATCCACATTGGTCTACTGTGTGGCCTCTGCGATTACAATTGTTGCAGTGTAGTTCTTGGTTTATTATGCATTCATTGTGGAAGTGGCACATTCTGCGACATTTGGTACAATATCTTTTACTTTGCAGACGGTGACATTTCGTGATAGAGTGACCCTAGTGGTTGCAAAATTGACAACTGCTAGGTAGAGCATTGACGTGGCCAGCAGAACAGGTGTTCGGATCGAGCACTTGGGCGTAAGGTCTGGGCTCGGTACGAGGCGCTGGTCGATGAGCGTATCCAGGTGCAGGCAATGACATCAGGGGGGGGGATAAAGGAGGCCGCGGCGGGCACTTGCGACGGAGGAGCAGTATGGGGGGGTAACGGCAGGCACAAGGGTGTAGCGAGGGTCAAATATTGTGCCGAGAATTGCATCTGACGGTTGATTAGCTCGGCTTCTTTACCATTGGCAATGGTGACGGCAGTTTCGAAGGTCGGTAATGGTCTGATAGTAGCGATTCTCCACTCAAATTCCGGCCGAAGCCCTCTAATAAACGATCTAGAGGTATCCTTCTTCTGATCATTCAGAAGAAGCGTTGCTGAGTCTGGTGGGTGCTTGGCTATGATCGCTGTGCTTATTTCTTTTAATATTGCTCTCATTCTGCACAAGTAATCTACGATGCGCTCATGTGGTTGTTGTGTAATTCTATCTAATTAAGCAGATAACTGGCGTATGGGGATATCCGGGCGGTATGCTCGGCTGAGGGCAGTTATGAGGTCCTTGACGTCATTACAGTTAATGCCTATTACATATTAAGAAGCGGGGCCTGCAACCTTTGATTGCGCAAATCTGGCAAAAGTCATTTTATCCGAAACTTTTGTAAGAGTCTCTACGTGACGTAATTGTTTTACAAATGAGTCAAAGGGCATGTTGTGGCCGTCGAAAGGAGGGATTGTCGGCAAGACATCTTTAACTGACCACTAATTCAAACCAGTTTCGTTAGTTGGTGCCATGTTGATTCAAGCAGGGTATTGCAAGTACAGGAATAAGAATATCAACTCAACACTAAGACCTAGAATAGACTTACAGGGCGAAGGTAAACGCAAAAACAGAATACAGCATGGTTGTAGGCAGCTGGACGCAGGTTAAACTAAAAGAGGCGATACACGTCACGCATCGGCACGAGGAGGGTATGAATGAGGTACTCCGTGGCGTGCTGATGAATAAGTCTGGCAATCCAGGTCTGCGGGCGATGCCACTTTTAGGTCCAGATTCTCGTCTCAACAGGGTTGCAGGAGTCCGAATGAGCGGGAAGGGTCCATTCAATATTTGTCGGTTCGAAAAGTGATGTGTTCAGATGCGGTGTGCGGCTCAACTTGGCTATCGCACTGAATTCTCACTCGCTACATAGTTATTTGACGTCGTACGTATCGATGAATTTCAGTAGAACCAAAATGTGACTGAGTTATTGAAATTGAAGACTCTTTGCAGAGCCTGTGTCCGTGGCAAGTGAAATAGGTTCTGCATGCCCGTCACAGTACTTTGTGGGCCAGAGTTCGTTCGTAACACGGCTATCACTGATTGGTACGGCGATAGAAATTTTGAGCACTGAACACTTTCGTCGAAAACATGCAGCACTCCACTGACGGGTTGGTGGACGGGCAAAACCGCTGACACCAATCTGTTACGGGGTAGATTGCGTAGGCTCCGATGAGCGGTAATGGGAGCTTACTCCACGTCCAGCGAAGGTGTTATTTGGCTATTATAGGGTCCAGTCACATCGACTATGCACTCGCGTGCTACTACTCCCAATGCAGGAAGTGAATGGAATAGAAAGCGATCGGTATTAACTAAAGATAAACGATTCAAAGTATATGATTGTTCATTAGTAGTCAATGCAACGGTGTCGGTCGGGGAAAAAGGGTATGGTCTTGGTTCAGAGGGATTGGTGTCTTGCTCAAGCGCTGAGATAGATCTGCTCAGTTGAGCGGGATGTAGGAGGCAAGCTGGCCGCGAGTTACAGAAGAATCTGCTGACTCGCGGACGATCAGAGTAGACCACAGAGCGTAAGGTAACTAAGAGTGTAGGAAAGGAATAAGAAGTCCGGCGGACGTAGCATGCCCACCTTGGGGAAAAACATTCGGAGAGGGTACGGAATAGGATGTTCAGAAGGAAGTGGAATGCAATGAAACGTACTGACCGACTTACAGAATATTACAAAAAAAGTCTTGAAATCTAGCGCCCAGATATGAGTGCGCGGTTAAGTGGGTTAGTATACATTTGAATAAGAAAAATTTAGAAATGACATCTTATTGTACTGACTCACTCACAGAATATTACAAAGAAGAGTCTCAAAATATAGCGCCTAGATGTGAGTGCGCGTTCAAGTGAGTTAGTATACATTTGAACAATGTTTCTCTGAATGACATCTTATAAACGTGGTGGTATCTATAATAGATATTGTGTATATTATAAACGAAACTTATGCAACATGCTGATGATTATATTATGGCTGCAGATTATCACGGGCAGAATAAGGCAATGAAAGAATATGATTGCTAATAGCAGAGGGCTAAGCGCCAGACTTCGAGTGGTTCGGAGCTATCGTTAAGGCTTTGCTCGGGGAGCAATTTACGCGGCTTAGGTATGCCTAGTTCCGTCATTTCAATTTCCGATTGGGTCCGGAGCAGCGATGAAGAGCGAGGAGGGAGGTCATTGGGAAATGGTATTATTTCTAGGTGCGGGTTGTGGATGGCATGGCGCGTAGGAATTTGGGGTTTTGTACGACGCGGGTGAGGGATATGTTTGAGGCCGGAAATAATTTGTTGTGGTAATAGAATTTTAGGGTGGACGATGCCTTTTTGGCCGAAGGGGATAGCGTCTACGAAGCTGGACAGGTCAAGTTCGTATTCGTTCAAGCGTCGGTCCAGGTCAATTAGCCCGTTGAGTGTGCCAATTTCAATTCATTGAAATCAACGATTTCAGTTCTTCGGGGGGTAATCCAAATATCAGCGTTAATATTGTCAATTACACGTTCAATCGTATACACTTCTTCATAGTGGTCGACGAATTTGGATCGGGTTTCATTTAGTAAATAGACCTTTGACCTGCTTTGAAATTTTGGCTGTTGACATTACGGTCGTAATACGTCTTGAAACGATGCTTTGCTTGTTGTAGGTTGGACGCGGCGTGTTTTCGTATGCTAGATAGGGTAGCGGTTAAGTCTAGAAGGAACAGATCGTAGGAACAAGTATACGCGCTGGCAGGGTTCGCATCTGTTGGGAGTCTGGCTTGAGAGCCAAAAATTAGTTGGTGGGGGGTGAAGTTAGTACCTTGGTGCCTCGCGGTGTTATTACAGAAAATTGCAAAGCGGATGTAATCGTCCCAGTCTTCACCAGCATCCGTGTAGTGTTTGATGTGCTCAGTCAGAACAAGGTGACTGCGTTCTAGCGATCCGTTAGACTGTGGGCGGTAAGCTGTGGTTTATATTTGCTTAATTTTGGAAAGTTTACAAAGTTGACTGATGACTGTGCTCGTAGAATTTTGTCCTTGGTCTGTAAGTATTGCTCGAGGAGCACCGTAACGTTTAACGTATCATTTTGCGAATGCTGCGCCTATAATTTTTGCGGTGGCATCAGGTAAAGGGATGGCGTCCAGGATTTTGACGAATTGCATTGTATCGTCAAGCATTATTTGTTGTTCGATTTAGTAAGGGGTAGAGGTCCAACAATATCTGATACCACTTTGTCGAATGCATCGACAGGCGTGTCCGTTATCATCAATGGCAATTTGGTTTTTACTCTGACCAATTTTTTTCTTTGGCAACTCTCGCAAGTTCTCATGGATTCTTGGATTTCTTCTTTCATACGGGGCCAAAAATACTTCTGTCTGATGCGGTTATATATTTTAGTGACACCTTGATGACCGCCGACTAACGATTCGTGGCATTACCTGATTATTTCTTTTCGTAAACATTCTTCTATGATGACAGTCGTGTTTCGACAAAGCATGATTTGAATTTGAGTATGTGAAAATACGGGATAGAAGATTTCGGAAAACGCGGGGATCGAGAGCGTCTAAACTATCATCGGTTATCAGGAGGGCAAGAGACTTTAGGTTTAAATCGGCTGAAGCCGTTTTGAGTTTGGACAATAGCTAGAAGATATCGTATAGGTTGCTTTTACCTGAGCTTTTTGTTTTCAATACTAGGGTCAAAATACTTCGACTATTGTGCTTAGATTCAATGATATCAAATTTTCGAAGACGAGGCCTCATTACTATTTTTGGGTCAACGATATTTTCGCTGGCAAGTTGGGCTGGTATACCCTTAATCCAAGCGCAGTCTGTCGACATGAAGTGCGCATAGTTGGTTTTGAGCATCAAAAGTCGATCATTGATATCTTTGACATTGTCCGATACTGGTATGTCGTCCAAGTTGTCAATAAAATATGCGAAACCGTGAGAATCATTATTTTGATCGTCGTTAGTGTTGAAAGCACTGTCATGGTTATGGTCAGTCATTTCCATATATGAGTCGAATTATTGAGTGCACGTATAGAATTCAGTGTCCGTGAGCAAGTTGGAACTGTCGTCGTTATCAGAGGTGGGCGGGAGATGCGAGTGGGGAGGGAAAAAGGAGTGTAAGGAAGCGTTTGTCGGCAAGGAAGTAGCGGGGGGGTGTCTCCTAGCGGGACGCGGAGGCCCGACAGGGGGAGGGGGGGCCATGATGACGTCAGTGAGTGGTGGCAGCGGTTTCGCCCTTTGACCTACCCGTCAGTGCAGTGCTGCATGTTTTCTACGAAGGTGTTCGATAATCAAAATTTTTAACACCGTAACAATCAGTGATAGCCGTGTTACAAACGAACTCTAGCCCACAAAGTACTGCGATAGGCATGCAGAACCTATTCAACTCACCACGGACATAGGCTCTACAAAGAGTCCCCAATTCAATAACTCCGTCACATTTTGGTACTATTAAAATTCATCGATACGTACGACGTCGAATAACTGTGTATCGAGTGGAAATCCAGTGCGATAGCCAAGTTAAGCCGCACACCGCATCTGAACACATCACCTTTCGAACCGAAAAATATCGAATGGACCCTTCGCGCTCATTCGGACTCCTGCAACCCTGTTCAGACGAGAATCTGGACCCAAAAGTGGCATCGCCCGCAGACCTGGAGTACCACAATTATTTATCAACACGCCACGGAGTACCTCATCTATACCCTCCCCATGCCGACGCATGACGTGTATCGCCTCTTTTAGTTTGACCTGCGTCCAGCTGCCTACAACCATGCTGTATTCTGTTTTCGCGTTTACCTTCGCCCTGTAAGTCTATTCTAAGTCTTAGTGTTTAATTGATATTTTTATTCCTTCACTTGCAATACCCTGCTCAATTTAACATGGCACCAACGAACGAAACCGGTTTAAATTTATGGACAGTAAAAGATTTCTGGCCGACAATCCCCCCTTTCGACGGCCACAACATGCCCTTTGACTCATTTGTAAAACAATTACGTCACGTAGAGACTCTTACGAAAAATTCGGATGAAATGACTTTCGCCAAATTTGCGCAATCAAAGGTTACAGGCCCCGCTTCTCAATATTTAATAGGCATTAACTGTAATGACGTCGAGGGCCTTATAACCGCCCTCTGCCGAGCATACCACCCGGATATCCCAATACGCAAGCTATCTGCTCAATTGGATAGAATTACATAACAACCATATAAGCGCATAGAAGATTATTCGTGCAGAATAAGAGCAATATCAAAAGAAA
The DNA here is from genome assembly GCF_021155775.2 of Neodiprion pinetum. Lineage (NCBI taxonomy): Eukaryota > Metazoa > Arthropoda > Insecta > Hymenoptera > Diprionidae > Neodiprion > Neodiprion pinetum. Next base: position 21,133,233 of record NC_060233.1, read on the forward strand.
TAAGCACAGCGATCATAGCCAAGCACCCACCAGACTCAGCAACACTTCTTTTGAATGATCAGAAGAAGGATACCTCTAGATCGTTTATGAGAGGGCTTCGGCCAGAATTGGAGTGGAGAATCGCTACTGTCGGACCATTATTGAACTTCGAAACTGCCGTTACTATCGCCGAAGGTGAAGTAGCCGAGCTAATTAACCGTCAGATGCACTTCTCTGCACAATATTTTACCCCCGCTACACCCTTGTGCCTGCCGTTACCCCCCCCCCCCCCCCATACTGCTCCTCCGTCTCAGGTGCCCGCCGCAACCTCCTTTATCCCCCCCCCCCCCCCCCCCCCTGATGTCATTGCCTGCACCTGGATACGCTCATCAACCAGCGCCTCGTACCGAACCCAGACCTTACGCCCAAGCGCTTGATCCGAACACCTGTTCTGCTGACGACGTTAATGCTCTGCCCAGCAGTTGTCAATATTGTCACCACCATGGTCACTCCATCACGAAATGTCACCGTCTGCAAAGTGAAAGATATTGTACCAAATGTCGCGGAATGGGCCACTTCCACAATGAATGCAACATAAACCAAGAACCACACTGCAACAATTGTAATAACAGAGGCCACACAGTAGACCGATGTAGATCCTCTCCGCGTAATAATCAAGGCAATGCAGGCTCCAAAGAACATTTGAACGGGAACATCGCCCGCGGGGAGAACGCGCCCGCGAGCAATGCAAAAAACTAGCGGACCGATCTTTGAGTCATATCCTCATAACAGCTTCAGCTGACCCTCCACTAATTCCGATCGACACCCCCGAGCTAATGAAAATATCTACATTCATTATTGACACTGGTGCAGACGTCAACTTGTTCAAAGAAAGTTCCGTTAGGCCCCTCGTACGACGAACAACCGACGAAAGTTCGACGCTGACTGGTATAACAGACAAAAAGACTCAAACTATCGCAAAATCTGGAATACGTTCTGATAATAAATCCCATACCTTTCACTTATTCCCTGACTTTTCTCCGATTCCGCACGACGGTATCTTAGGCCAACCCTTACTACGAACAGAGGAAGCAACTATTTCTTCTAACTCCAACTCGGTGATGCTTGGATCCTCATCGCCAATCCACTTTCATAAATTTGATGAACCCTCGTCCGCACCCGGAAAAACGCGCGTAATTACAATACAGGCCCTTACCGTGAAAGCCATTTCACTGATAGTTGCGAGCCCAGACACTAAAGTAGGTTTCCTTGAACGCATCGATTTAGGCAACGATGTTCTATGTCGTGAAGCGTTGGTTGATAACCAGAACGGCATCGCTTACTTGTACGCGTTTAATTGTAACGAATCTGCCGTAGAGATAGGACTCCCAACAGTAACCCTAGACGACTTCGACGAGAGACTCAGTACAGTCATGCCCAACGTGACGCCCACTGCACCGAGTAACCACCACAGCGATGCCCGCGCCAAAACCCTCGTTTCGCACCCAGGCCCTCTCCTCAGCAACTCATCAATTCTTTCTGCAGTCAGGCGTACATCGCGACCGACTAATAATCCCCCCTTCACCCCTATCTAGTCCACTGACCTTGCGAAACTGCAATCCGATCCTCCTATCGCTGACGACAGTACACCCTGTCCCGTGGCCGCAACAGTGCTCTTGACTGACAGTAGGTCAGAAAGATTGGACGTCCTGAAAAGCGGCTTACATCTTGATCACTTGAATGACACCGAAAACCAATCGATATTCAGCTCGTAACAGAATTCAACCATCTTTTTTATCTTCCAGGTGATAGATTAGGCCACACCAATTTATCTTATTACACTATCCCCACGACGGACAATACGCTCATCCATACCAAACAATACCGTTTTCCCAAGATTCACAAAAACGAAATCGAATTCTAAATTGATAAATTACTCAAGCAAAATTTTATTAAACATTCCTCATCTCCATAAATTCCCCGGTGTGAATCGATTTCGAAAAACCGGATAGTGACGGCAATAAACGATGGCGTATGGTAATCGACTACAAAAAACTTAACGAAAAAACAGTCGGCGACGCATACCCCGTTCCCGATATCACGGAAATCCTTGATCAGCTTGACTCAGCCAAATACTTTTTCACATTCCACGTTGCTTCTGGGTTCCACCAAATTCCCATGCATCCGGATTACAGCACGAAAACTGCATTTTCGACACCGAGAGGCCATTATGAATTCTCTCGTATGCCCTTTGGACTAAAGAACGCCCCCGCCACCATTCAAAGGCTCATGGACCAAGTTCACCTCGGCCTACAAGGCAACATGATCTTCGTTTATTCAGATGACAGTTGTTCACGCTCGAAACTTGCAAGAACATGGAATAAAATGGCGGATATTAATAGAGCGACTCACCGCAGTCGGTTTAACTCTACAGCCAGACAAGTGCGAATTCTTGCGCAAGGAAGTCGTTTACCTCGGACACCTCATGACCGAGTCGGGAGTAAAACCTGACCCTGGTAAATTAATAGCTGTGAAAGAGTATCCTGTCCCCAAAAATCCTAAAAATGTTAGACAATTCCTTGGCCTTTCAGGTTACTACCAAAGATTTGATCCAAATTTTGGAAAAAATGCTGAATGCGTTAACAATTTAACAAAGAAAAACACCCCTTTTATCTGGACGTCTAAACACCAATCCGCCTTCGGAACCTTACGCGATTGTTTATGCAAAGCACCAATTCTACAACACCCGGACTTCGGCAAACCATTTGCTCTTACTACAGACGCGCGAAAATTTGCGATAGGTGCAGTTCTCAGTCAAGATAAAGACGGTCCCGACCTGCCGGTAGCATACGCGTCCCGAGCCCTCAATCCCGCTGAATTAAACTACTCGGTACCTAATAAAGAATTTTTAGCCGCTCACTGGAGTATGAATCACTTCCGCCCCTACATCCATGGTCAGAAGTTTATTTTGATAACAGACCATGAGCCACTCGAATGGGTAAAAAGCGTCAAAAAACCTCATTCACGTTCACTACGGTGGAGCTTAGAACTGGCAGAGTACGACTTCAATACGGAATACAAGTCCGGAAAATCTAATATCAACGCTGATGCTCTGTACAGGGACGCACCGCCCGACACCGCTCAAATGCTTCCTATCGATACAAAACGCCCCCGTACAACGACTAAAGCCCCTGGCGATAGATCAAAAAAACGCAGTAAAAAGACTCATCAGTACCCCAGACGCCCTAGACAGACCACAGACGAGTCCACGAACCCAACTCCGCTAAAACACTTTAAAATCTCACGACCCCGTGAGATGACATACTCCTCTGATTCCTCTGATTCCTCTGATGTCTCCGACGATGACTTCAGCGATAAAGATACCCTGTTGCTCCTCAAACCCCCCCCGCTTTACCCCGGCGCCGATCTCAGTACATCGCCAACCTAAACGCCATCGAGAAACAAATTTTTCAACAAACTCTGGGTCTCATAAACGACCATACCTGAGCTATTCTTCAGATTCTTCCCTTGGCTCGGATGACTCACAGACCCCAGAAACTGAATTAGGAACTGATGACTTTGGTCCACCTACCGATTTACCGGGCCCTTTTTATAGCGATTTCCTCATAGAAAGCAAAACTTCCCCTCTTATGCGTAATAGACGTATTGAAGAAATAAAAGCTGACCCATCACAGCAAAAGGATAACTTGGCTCATTGCATATCCGCTGACTACTAAATGTCGAAAGGAATCGCTTCAGAAGTGACAGAACGTAAATTCATGAACCGCGAACAACTTAGAGAATTCGACACGACTGTGACCGACGTTATTTCTGTGGTACATGGAAACCGGAAAATCTATAACCTAGTTACAAAGCCCAAATACAGTGACAAACCTTTGCCCCACGTTTTTTTCGACACCTTGGTTAACTTTAGGAAAACCTTGCATGAAGATGGCGTAACATCTTCCCCGATACCATTGATAGGTTGCGGACTCGACAAAATCGAATGGAGCGTGGTACGCAAAATGATCCATTATGTTTTCAAAAATTCGAAAGTAAGAATCACCGTTTGCCGCCTCGACTTTTCGCTTCCTGCTACCGCGCGCCCCTGCATTACACCCCCACTCGCTTATACTCACCCCCCTGACCCTGTCCCTTCCACATCTGGGTTACCTCCCCGCCGCTATCTGCGAAAGGAATCGGAACGTCTGACTAAACCTGCAGCACCTCGTCCGATTCCACCTTCACCCCCACCCACTGACGTCATCATGCCCCCCCCCCCCCCCTGTCGGGCCTCCGCGTCCCGCTAGGAGATACCACCCCGCTACTTCCAGGCCGACGAACCCTCCCTTACACTCCTTTTCCCCGCCCACCTCTGATGACGACGACAGTTCCGACTTGCTCACGGACACTGAATGCTATATGGTGCACTCAACAATGCGACTTCTATATGAAAATTACTGACCATAACCATGACAGTGCTTTCAACACTAACGACGATCAAAATAATGACTCTCACGGTTTCGCATATTTTATTGACAACTTGGACGACATACCAGTATTGGACAATGTCAAAGATATCAATGATCGACTTTTGATGCTCAAAACCAACTATGCGCACTTCATATCGACAGACTGCGCTTGGATTAAGGGTATACCAGCCCAACTTGCCAGCGAAAATATCGTTGACCCAAAAATAGTAATGAGGCCTCGTCTTCGAAAATTTGATATCATTGAATCTAAGCACAATAGTCGAAGTATTTTGACCCTAGTATTGAAAACAAAAAGCTCAGGTAAAAGCAACCTATACGATATCTTCTAGCTATTGTCCAAACTCAAAACGGCTTTAGCCGATTTAAACCTAAAGTCTCTTGCCCTCCTGATAACCGATGATAGTTTAGACGCTCTCGATCCCCGCGTTTTCCGAAATCTTCTATCCCGTATTTTCACATACTCAAATTCAAATCATGCTTTGTCGAAACACGACTGTCATCATAGAAGAATGTTTACGAAAAGAAATAATCAGGTAATGCCACGAATCGTTAGTCGGCGGTCATCAAGGTGTCACTAAAATATATAACCGCATCAGACAGAAGTATTTTTGGGCCCGTATGAAAGAAGAAATCCAAGAATCCATGAGAACTTGCGAGAGTTGTCAAAGAAAAAAATTGGTCAGAGTAAAAACCAAATTGCCATTGATGATAACGGACACGCCTGTCGATGCATTCGACAAAGTGGTATCAGATATTGTTGGACCTCTACCCCTTACTAAATCGAACAACAAATAATGCTTGACGATACAATGCAATTCGTCAAAATCCTGGACGCCATCCCTTTACCTGATGCCACCGCCAAAATTATAGGCGCAGCATTCGCAAAATGATACGTTACACGTTACGGTGCTCCTCGAGCAATACTTACGGACCAAGGACAAAATTCTACGAGCACAGTCATCAATCAACTTTGTAAACTTTCCAAAATTAAGCAAATATGAACCACAGCTTACCGCCCACAGTCTAACGGATCGCTAGAACGCAGTCACCTTGTTCTGACTGAGCACATCAAACACTACACGGATGCTGATGAAGACTGGGACGATTACATCCGCTTTGCAATTTTTTGTTACAACACCGCGAAGCACGAAGGTACTAACTTCACCCTTCACCAACTAATTTTTGGCTTTGAAGCCAGACTCCCAACAGATGCGAACCCTGCCAGCGCGTATACTTGTTCCTACGATCTGTTCCTTCTAGACTTAACCGCTACCCTATCTAGCATACGAAAACACGCCGCGTCCAACCTACAACAAGCAAAGCATCGTTTCAAGACGTATTACGACCGTAATGTCAACAGCCAAAATTTCAAAGCAGGTCAAAGGTCTATTTACTAAATGAAACCCGATCCAAATTCGTCGACCACTATGAAGAAGTGTATACGATTGAACGTGTAATTGACAATATTAACGCTGATATTTGGATTACCCCCCGAAGAACTGAAATCGTTGATTTCAATGAATTGAAATTGGCACACTCAACGGGCTAATTGACCTGGACCGACGCTTGAACGAATACGAACTTGACCTGTCCAGCTTCGTAGACGCTATCCCCTTCGGCCAAAAAGGCATCGTCCACCCTAAAATTCTATTACCACAACAAATTATTTCCGGCCTCAAACATATCCCTCACCCGCGTCGTACAAAACCCCAAATTCCTACGCGCCATGCCATCCACAACCCGCACCTAGAAATAATACCATTTCCCAATGACCTCCCTCCTCGCTCTTCATCGCTGCTCCGGACCCAATCGGAAATTGAAATGACGAAACTAGGCATACCTCAGCCGCGTCAATTGCTCCCCAAGCAAATCCTTATCGATAGCTCCGAACCACTCGAAGTCTGGCGCTAAGCCCCCCGCTATAAGCAATCATATTCTTTCATTGCCTTATCCTGCCCGTAATAATCACCAGCCATAATATATTCATCAGCATGTTGCATAAGTTTCGTTTATAATATACACAATCTATATCATATATAGCACTACATTTATAAGATGTCATTTAGAGAAACTTTGTCCAAATGTATACTAACTCACTTAAACGCGCACTTACATCTAGGCGCTATATTTCAAGACTCTTCTTTGTAATATTCTGTAAGTGAGTCAGTACGATAAGATGTCATTCAGAAATTTTTTTCATTTATATGTATACTCACCCTTTTCAACGCGCAATAATATCTAGGCGCTAGATTTCAAGACTTTTCTTTGTAATATTCTGTAAGTGAGTCAGTACGTTTCATGGCGTTTCACTTCCTTCTGAACATCCTATTTCGTACCCTCACCGAATGTTCTTTCCCAAAGAGGGGCATGCTACTTCCTCCAGACTCCTCATTTCTTTCCCACACTCTTAGTTACCTTACGCTCTGTAGTCTACTCTTATCGTCCGCGAGTCAGCAGATTCTTCTGTAACTTGCAGCTAGCTTGCCTTCTACATCCCGCTTAAGGGCGTTGCCTATGCCTCGAAGAGCGCGCGCAAACAGAGACTCACGATTTTCCTTCTCATTTATTCATTTTTCAAGATAATTAGGTTCTTAGGGGGTCATTTTGAAGGTAAAGGATAGATCTGTGTCGCCTTTTTTGCCAAATTTTCGATTTCGCTTTCAGATTTGCGTAAAACGTACTTGAAAGTACGTTATGTTTGAAGTGAAACACAGCGGACAGTGAATTTTTTTTCGCAATTCGGCGAGAAAGGCGACACAGATCTATTCTTCATCTTCAAAATGACTCCCTAAGAACCTAAGTATCTTCAAAAATGAGGAAATGAGAAGGAGAATCACGAAGCATAAAACAGCAAATTTTTCGCGCAAAGGGCGGGCGGCTGCTAGCGCCACGACTGCGTTGGCGGGTGACCATGCGAATTACAGGCGAGGAGAGTAGACTCAACACCCCCCCACTACAATTGCCCTCCTTCGAATCCTCGTCGCTCGGCACGTGGATAGTGTTCCGCGCTTTTATTTTTGCTTGTGTTTTTCTACAGTGTTTTTTATTATTTCGAATCAGTATTTAATCCCGCGATGGCTAAGAAGAGAGGGAATGTGTCTTTGAAGAAGAAGAAACGACTCGGCTTAAAGATTTTGGCTAAATTTCAGGAAAAAATGAGGTAAATCGAATTATTTATATGATTGATGGTGCACCCTCTCTGACTTCGAGATTCAATCACTTGAGTACGAACAATCGCAGGGCTTTAATTCAAGAAGGTACTTTCAAGAGCCGATAGTGCTGTTCATAATAGCAGTATACATTCATTCTCTAGTTTTTTCATACATACGAAAATATAAACTAAAATGCATTGTGACGTGTGGTACTAGCCCGGTTTGCATTAGTCGCTAAAATATGTCATCAATTTGTTACGTGTTCAGGTTAAATGATCGAAATCGATATTCGGCAATTAGCATGAGTGTTTACACTTTGTCGATCATAAGGAATATTCTTATCACTTATTGTGACTACCTAAGTATCCAAGGTAAAATTACAATGTACCTGACAGAATTTTCCATACAAAGTAAACACGGCGCATACGTATTAGGCCACTAAAATACGCGCGTTTTTTTTTTGAAATAAACTTGACGTAATTCTGGGGTAATCATACATGCACACATTACTTACAAATCAGCCACCTACAAAACTGTCATCAAATCAGATACTACTGCCAAGTATAATTCATTTAGAAACTAATGATGATTTTGATATACTATAACTACTGATGACAAAAAAAAAAAAAAAATTGAAATCAAAATTGTAATTCAAAAAAAAAAAAAAAAAATTTTGATAAAAAAAAAATTGGAGTACGTGGTACTTGGCGGGCCCATGTTTATATTGCCATTACAACATTGATATAACTCGACTTGTATTTTCTTGTGCTTGTTTTGAAAAAGCCCGCCTTTTACCACTATCTCCGATTTTTTTTATTCCAATAAAAATTATTTTTTTTTTTCAATTTCAATTTTGATTTAAATTTTTTTTTTTTTCGTCTTTATATTAGTTATAGTATATCAAAATCATCATTAGCTTCTGAATAAATTATACTTGGCAGCGGTATCTAATTTGTTGACAGTTTTGTAGGTGGCTGTTACGTGGGTGGCTGTCACATCAATATACTTGGCGAAAGGTTTTTGCACCAGAGGTGCTTTTTGGAAATATCAGTACTTTTTGTGGGATTTCGCTTGAACATTCAAAAATTTTGCTCGCTCGCTGCGCTCGCTCGATAGATTTTTGGGATACAGAATTAATATTTGAGACGAAAATAATCGGTGGAAAAGCCAAGTTAGAGCTTTCTCATAATTACATGTATCAGGTCCAAGGTCTTCTACACATTACGAATGGGAAGTGGTGCTATTTTATAGTTTGGACGCCAAAGGGATTGATTTTTGATAAAATAAAACGTGACGATAAATTCTGGACCAAAAAAATTGAGAATAAATGAGCAGATTTCTCTTACTTTTGTTTGTAACCCGAGATCGTAGGTTCTAGACGCGCCCGACAACGCTCAATCCGCGAACCCCCCAAATCATCGAAGCCCAGAAAAGGCCGCGCGTAAGAAACAGTAAATTCACGACCGACAGATGACAAAACACTGTAATATAAATATATGTACATATGTACATAAATATAATAGCTTTGTATATAGCTTACGTGCAATATTTCTGTGATTTATGTTCAGTTAGTTATATGTATTACTGTGCTAAAAATTTGCTAGTCATATCGTTATAATTATATATCTGATTATTCGTTCCGGAAATACTTTCTGCAGTCGGACCAGACTGCGTGTATACCTATATATTATGTAAATATTCTATAGCCTATTTTTTCATTACTATCTGTGACCTGCACTCGTGACGTACTACTTTCCATAGTTTGCGCCTTCTATAGAATTTATTTAGCCATATAATGTATACAATGCTCGATGCTTTGTTATATCAATTTTCTTTATCAAGATTACTGTCATGTTTCACTTATACTGTTTCAATTTAATTTCTATGAGATCCTTCTCATACAGATTTCGTGATTATGTTTATTAATTTTGAACGAGTTCAATTTCACTTTTACCATTTCATATTATTTTTCATCATTTTGTATTTGTTTGGTGCAAACCCGATCATGGTTGGGAGGTAGGGACGGGTTAGGCGGGTCTCTCTTCGATAGCGACCTCCACGTGGTGAGACCTGGGAGATTGATGATATTTTCGTTGTTATATCATGAATTTGCTCACAGCTATTCGTTGCATTTTCAATTTAAAATGACCTGTGACGACGTCTGGCCGGTATTCGTAAATGGTTACGTATTATTTTCGAGACTGTATTAGGAACAGCTCTCAGCCGATCAAGCTATGCTTTGAGCTGCCTCAAGACAGTCCTGCAAATCGAACCTGACTATGAATACCGGCTATTAGACTATTACCAGTCACGTGATCGCATTGCGTAGAAATACGGACGCCGGTGAATATAATTTTCGTTGAAATATTAAGAATGTATATCTATATCAAGATACGTATAAGGAATTCTACGTCACGTCAATCAAAAAATGACCTCGTATTTTTTCAATCTATTCATACTTTTCTTCACATGAAATAAAGGTAAAAAGAATCGACACGCATTTTGGTGTTCGTCCGAATTATGTTTGTTTTCGAAAGTTACAAGACAATCATTCAATTTTGATGCAAAAGGAGCTCGCATATATCCGGTTCTATCCGACGTAAAGACATCATTCACAGTGCATTCGGAAGGTGAACGAATAAGCTTCCATAAAAAAAATGCAATGTTGAACATTATTGAAAATCCAAATTTTTATAAACAATTCAAATGTTTGATGATTTTTACCTCATTAATGACAAGTTTTTGAATTATAAAAGAAATAGTTTCGGGTTCCTTATTAAATTCTGTATTACTAGTAAATTTTTTAAGTGGAATCTGAAAGGAGTCTACTTTTTTTTCTATTATTCATCAGGTGCTGCGTCGTGCCGAGCGCGATACACTGGGCTGTTTAAAAGTATTTGAAACCGAATGCCCGTGAGGGGTGGAAGAGGCTAGCCCGCGTCACCCGCCCCACTCCGGCGACAGCTCGGTTGCTCCGTCTCACTTGTTTCTTTACCCTCTCTCTCGCCACGGTTAACGCGGGAAGCGGAGTAGCCCGCGCTTTCTAGCTAGGCAACGCCCTTAACTAAGCAGATCCATCCTAGCGCTCAAGCAAGACACTTTTTCCTCTAAACCAAGACCATACCCTTTTCCCTCGACCGACTCCGTTGCATTGACTACTAATAAGCAATCATATACCTTAAATCGTTTACCTTCCCTTAATACCGATCCCTTTCTATTCCATACACTTCCTGCATTGGGAGTAGTAGCACGCGAGTGCATAGTCGACGTGAACGGACCCTATAATGTCCGGTATAATAAACTGGTGAATTCTGAAAATCATTAAATTTATATCTTCAACAATGAATTTTCTCGTAATTAATGATAATGCATATCCGCATTTCAATTATTAGACGGTCTTTGACTGTCTTACGGGCTTTCCATCAGAAGCGTAAGATTCTAAATTTTAAACATCCGTCACATACATTCTTACATCTGCTGCTTAAGAGGAAGAACACTGTCTATTCACACACACAAAAGAACACGAAAACAAATTTGAACTAACTGGTGATGAGAGGAATTAACGACATCATAGTCAGGGCGGCCAGGTGGTCTAGTGGAGTAAGGCTTCGGTCAAGCATCTCTATATACCAGGTTCGATTCCTGGCTCCGCCGTTAATTTTTCGAATTCACCAGTTTATCAAATTTATATCTGTACCTATTATGATCGGAGGATTTGGAAACTGATTAATTTCTTCCATACCAGCAGCACCAGATATAGCTTTCTCTCGAATAAACAATATAAGATTTCGACTACTTTCACTATAATTAATCTTACTCATTTCAAGAAGATTAGTAGATTCAGGAACAGGTACAGGTTGAACAATTCACCTTCCTTCTCTCAAGAAATCACGGGCTCTCAGGACCATCCGTTGATTATTCAATTTTTTCTCCACATATAGCTGCAATTTAATCCATCCTTGGAACAATTAACTTTATTTCGACAAAAATTAATATACGACTAAGAGGAATAAGATTTGAACAAATACCTTCATCCATTCGAGCAGTGAAATTAACAGCTATTCTTATTTTATTATCCCTTCCAGTACTAGCGAGAGCAATTACAATATTATTAACAGATTGAAATATAAATACAACTTTTTTTGATTTTTCAGGCGGAGGAGACCCAATCTTATACCAACATTTATTCTGATTTTTTGGACGCCCAGAAGTTTATATTCTAATTTTACCAGCTTTCGGAATAATTTGACATATTATCTCACAAGAATCAGGAAAAAAAGAAACATTCGGAATTCTTGGAATAATTTATGCAATAATAACAATCGGATTATAAGGATTTGTAGTATGAGCTCATCATATATTGACTGTAGGTATAGATGTTGATACACGAGATACACAATATACCTTACTAGACCACAAGAAAAGACCGAGTCGCCAGGCACCACACGTGAGCGAGAGAGAAGTCAGAGTCGTAACACACCACCCGAGAATGTGAGGAAGTCCGTGTCGCTTAAGCCACACGAGAGCGAGAGAGAAGTCCAAGTCATCGTGTGTCACACGGGAGCGAGAGAGATGTCCGAGTCATCCTGTGCCTTACGAGACCTGGAGATAAGACCAAGTTGCTGGGCACCACACGTGAGCGAGAGAGAAGTCGGAGTCGCCGCTCACCACAGGAGAGCGAGACAGAATTCGGATTCATCGCGCACCTCACTAGAGCGAGAGAGGACACCAAGTCGCAGCAAACCACACGAGAACGACAGAGAAGTCCGAGTTCACGCGCACCTTACGAGAGCCAGAGGAAAGTCCGAGTCCCCGCGCACCTGGCAAAAGCGGAAAGGAAGCTTGAGTTACCATGTGCTACACGAGAGCGAGAGAGAAGTTCGTGTCGTCCCGCGCCACACGAGAGCAAGAGAGAAGTTCGGGTTCCCCCCTGTCACGACGGATCGAGTGAAAACTCCAAGTTGCCCCTACACACACAAGAGCGAGACAGAATTCCAAGTCGCAGTGTGCCACACAAGAGCGAGAGAGTTGTCCATCTACCCTGCGCTCCACGAGACTGAGAGAGAAGACCGAGTCGCTGGGCGCCAGGAGTGAGCGAGAGAAAAGTCAGAGACGCCGCACAACGCACGAGAGCGAGAGAGAAGTCCGCATTGTCTGAAGCCAGACGAGAGCGGGAGAGAACTCCGAGTCGCTCTGCGACCTACGAGACCGAGAGAGAAGACCTAGTCACCAGGCACCTCGTGAATGCGAGAGAGAAGTCCGAGTCACTGCACACTGCACTCGAGCGAGAAAGAAGTCCGTGACGCCGGCGCCACACGAGAGCGAGTGAGAATTCCGAGTCGCAGCGTACCACACGAAAGCGAGAGAGAAGTCCGAGTGTCTACGCACCACACGTAAGCGAGCGAGAAATCCGATCGACTGCGCCTCTGCGCGACTGCGCGACAACAGTTCGAGTCGCTGCGCATCACTTACGAGCGACAAAAAAGTTCGAGTCGCCGAGCACCACACGAGAGCCGGAGAGAAGTCCAAGTCGCCACGTACCACACGCGAGTGAGCGAGAAGACCGTGTCGCCCCGTACTACACAAGAGCGAGAAAGTGCACCGAGTCGCAGCGAACCATACGAGAGCAAGAGAGAAGTCCGAGGCACCGCGCACCTCGCGAGAGCGAGAAGAAAGCACGAGTCACTCTGTGCTTTACAAAAGCGAGTGAGGAGTCCGATTCGCAGCGCACCTCGCGAGAGCGAGAGAGCAGTCAAGGTCGCCGCGCCACACGCGAGGAAAAAGAAAGACACCGAGTCGCCGGGCACCACACGCGAGCGAGAGAAAACACCAAGTTGCAGCGAACCACACGAGAACGAGAGAAAAGTCCGAGTCGGCGCGCACCAGACGAGAGCGAGAGGAACGTCCGAGTCGCAGTGTACCACACGAGAGCGAGAGAGAAGTTCAAGTCACCACGCACCTCGCGAGAGCGAGAAGAAAGCACGAGTCACCCGGTGTTACACGGAAGCGAGTGAGGAGTCCGAATCGCAGCGCACCTCGCAAGAGCGAGAGAGAAGTCCAAGTCCCCGCGCACCTCACGAGAGCAAAAGAGTAGTCCGAGTCCCCGCGCACCTCGCAAAACCGGCGAGAAGGCTCGAGTTACCATGTGCCACATGAGAGCGAGAGAGAAGTCCATTTTCCGCTGCGCTTCACGAGAACGGGATAGAAGACCGAGATGCAGGGCCCCAGAAGTAAGCGAGAGTGAAGTCGGAGACGCCGCACACCGCACGAGAGCGAGAGAGATGTCCGCATCATCTTAAGCCAGACGAGAGCGAGAGAGAACTCCGAGTCGCCCTGTGCTTCACGAGACTGGGAGAAAGGACCTCGTCACCAGGCACCTCGTAAATGCGAGAAAGAAGTACGAGTCACCGCACACTGCACTCGAGCGAGAAAGAAGTCCGTGACGCCCGCGCTACACGAGAGCGAGTGAGAATTCCGAGGCGCAGCGTACCACACGAAAGCGAGAGAGAAATCTGAGTCTCTACGCACAACACGCGAGCGAGCGAGACGTCCGATCCACTACGCATCTACGCGACAGCGCAACAGTTCGAGTCGCTGTGCATCGCATGTGAGCGAGAGAATAGTCCGATTCGCCGAGCACCACACGAAAGCTAGAGAGAAGTCCAAGTCACCGCGTACCACACGCGAGCGAGCGAGAAGACCGAATCGCCCCGTACCACACAAGAACAAGACAGAACTCCGAGTCGCAGCGAACCACACAAGATCGACAGAGAAGTCCGAGCCGCCACGCACCCCGCGAAAGCGAGAAGAAAGCTCGAGTTACTCTGTGCCACACGAGGGCGAAAGAGAAGTCCGATTTTCCGTGCACTTCGCGAGAGCGAGAGCGAAGTTCAAGCTCCCGTGCAGCAAACGAGAGAGTAGAAGGACACCGAGTCACCGAGCTCCACACGAGAACGAGACAAAAGTCCGAGTCGGCGCGCACCAGTCGAGAGCGAGAGAAAGGTCCAAGTCGGCGAGCGTTACACGAGAGCAAGAGAGAAGACCAAGTCGCCCCGCGCCACACGAGAGCGCGAGAAAACTCCCAGTCACGGTGTACCACACGAGAGCGAGAGGAAGGTTCGAGTTACCGAGTGTCACATGAGAGCGAGAGAGAAGACCGAGTCGCCTCGCGCCACACGAGAGCGCAAGAAAACTCCGAGTCACAGTGTACCACACGAGAGCGAGAGAGAATTCCGAGTCACCATGCACCTCGCGACAGCGAGAAGAAAGCACGAGTCACTCTGTGCTACATGAACGCGAGAGAGAAGTCCAAGTCGCAGCGCAACACGCGAGGGAGTAGGAAGACACCGAGTCGCCGAGCACTACACGCAAGCGAGATGGAACTCCGAGTCGCAGTGTACTACACGAGAGCGAGAGAGTTGTATGGGTCGCCCTGCGCCTCACGAGACCGAGACAAGAGACGGAGTCACCGGGCACCACACGTGAGCGAGAGAGATGTCGGATTCGCCGCACACCACACGAGAGCGAGAGAGAAGTCCGATTTTCCGCGCATCTTGCGAGAGCAAGAGAGAAATCCAAGTCGCCGTGCAGCACACGCGAGAGAAGGAGGACACCGAGTCGCCGAGCTCCACACGCGAGCGAGAGAGAACACCGAGATGCAGCGAACCACACGAGAACGAGTGAGAAGTCCTAGTCGCCGCGCACCACACGAGAGCAAGATGAAGTTCGAGTCGCATCCCGTCTTACGAGAGCGAGTTAGATCCACCAGTCGCCCCCTACAAACGATTGCAAGACAGAATTTCGAATCGCTAAGTGTCACATGAGAGCGAGAGAGACCTCCGAGTTGACCTGCGCCTCACGAGACCGAAAGAAAAGACCAAGTCACCACGCACTTTGCAGGAGCGAGAAGAAAGCTCTAGTCACCCTGTGCTACACGAGACCGAAAGAGATGTCCAAGTTGACCTGCGCCTCACGAGACCAAGAGAGAAGACCGAGTCGCCAGGCAAGCCACGTGAACAAGAGAGATGTCGGAGTCGCCGTGTTCCACACGAGAGCGAGAGAGATATCTATTTCGCCCTGCGCCTTACGAGAGCGAGAGAGAATTCCGCGTCGTCTTAAGCCAGACGAGTGCGAGAGAGAACTCTGAGTCGCCCTGCGCCCTACGAGACCGAGAAAGAAGATCTAGTCACCGTGCACCTTGTGAAAGCGAGAGAGAAGTCCGAGTCACCGCACACTGCACTTGAGCGAGAAAGAAGTCCGTGTCGCCCGCGCTACGCTAGAGCGAGTGATAATTCCGAATCTGAGACCAAACATTTTCGGCTTCAAAACTGAAGAATCGTGATTAATTTTTGGCGAAAATATTCTTGACTCCGACAGAAGCTGGAATAGATTTTTTCGTGCAGCACTCCGACGTAATTTTGCAGAAGAAGTTGTTCGGGCGCAATTTCCATACGGTGGGATCAACGCATCGAAATTTACAGCCCAAAAAAAAAGAATTTCGCTCGACATTCCTCTCCTGTTGATCTCACACTTTTTCGTCTGCGATTTCTGAGCCCCTGAGTTTTCAATTAGATAGCAAAGATTCATCTGAATCGAATCTGAGTCCAGAACTCTTCGGCTTTAGAACTGAAGGAATTGTAAGGCATTATTGGCGGAAATTTCCGTGATTTTGACTAAAGCTGGAATAGGTTTTTGCATGCAGCATTCCGAAATAATTTTGCAAGAAAAATTGATTGGGCGCAATTCCAATCTGCTGTGTTGAACACATCAAAATTCACAGCCGAAAAACAAAGAATTTCGCTCGCCATTCCTCTCCTGTTTATTTCATACTCTTCCAGCTGCGTTTTCTGAGTCCCTGGGTTTACAAATAGTCAGAAATGGGTCATTTATATCGAATCTAAGACAAAAACTTCTCGGCTTTGACACGGAAGAAATGGTAAGGCATCTTTGGCGAAATCTTTCCGATTTCGACCAGTGCTGGAATAGGTTCCTTCATGCACTATTACGACGTAATTTTGCAAGAAAAGTCGATTTGGCGCAATTTCAATATGCTGGGGCCAACGCATCTAAAGTTACAAGCGAAAAACGGAGAATTTTGATTACCATTTCTTTTCTGTCAACCTTACGCACTTTCCGAAACGTTTTCTGAGTTTCTGGGTGTCCAATTCGTAAAAAAGGGTCATATGAATTGAATCTAAGACTAAATATTTTCGGCTTCAAAACTGAAGATCCGTGATGAATTTCCGGCGAAAATATCCATGATTTGGACAAAAGCTGGAATAGATTCTGTCATGCTTGATTTCGACGTAACTCTGCAAGAAAAATCGATTGGGCGCAGTCCCACTACGCTGCTATCAACACATCACAAGTTACAGCCGAGAAACGAAGAATCTTGCTCGCAATTTCGATCCTGTTGATCACACGCTCTTATCACTACGTTCTCTGAGTTCCTGGGGGATCAATTGGTCAGGAAAGGGTCATTCAAATCGAATCTGAGACGAAAACTTTCCGGTTTGAAAACTGAGGAATAAGTAGGGCAAACCCTCGCATTTTTGGCGAATATTTTGGCGATTTCGACAAGTTCTGGAATAAGTTCTTTCACGCACTTTTCCGACGTAATTTCAAAGAGAAATTGATTATGCGCAGTTTTAATACACTGCGATCAACGCATCGAAAGTTGCAACCGAAAATCGTTGAATTGAGCCCCACATTTATCTCCTGTTGATCCCACGTTCTTTTTGCTGCGTTTTCCGAGTTCCTGAGGGTCCTGTCTGCGAGTCAATCGGCCCTCGTAAGGAAAATTCCTGTGAAAGCAAGATGGTGAAAAGGACGATTCAACAAGAATAAAGTCTTCTAATTTTCCATCAAAAATCCCGTGTACATCATCCCAATCATAACTTTGGCGCCCAACAGCGAAGAAGAACTCATTGAGAATGAGTTTCTAATAAAATATTCAGTGATAATTGGAACGATTAGCAAGATATCGCAAAAAGTGTTCGTTACGCGTCAGGCGATACAAAGACGCCAAAAGGCCCGTTCGTGCGGAGACGCGAGCAGTGAGACAATGGCGGCCAGCAATGACCGTTAAGGGGTTAGGTGGGTTTCAAGAGCTCAAAATAGGTACATTTTTATAAATTTTTTTTTATTTAATCAACAGAATATTTCATTCCATCAATTTAATACATAAAAGATACATATTTTATAAGTAGTTTGTGAAATTTTCATTGAAAAATATTGAAAATTAAGGCGTGGACACGTCGTCTGCTATGACCCCTCAAAAAAAAGTTCTCTCGGCGTAGTCAGGATAACTCATGACAGATTCGTCTGAAATGCAAAAACCAAAAATTTTCTGTTAGTAGATGTTTAAAACTCGTGCTTGGACGAAGGAAAAAAAAAACAAAAATTACATTTTTGGCGGCGTTGAAAACAAAAAACCCTTATTTTGAGTAAAATTTGCACCCTTCATGGCCTTGAAAAATTACTTAGAATAAAAAAAAAATTCCTTCGTTCAAGCACGAGATAATGTTATTTTGAAGAAGTGTGCAAAATTTGAAAGAGATCGGTTCATAAGTTTTCGAGAAATCGTGACTACCGATTTCAAAAATGTAGTTTCGAGAAAAACGCGATTGAAGATTTACATTTAAATAACATGTAAATAATCGTACTTACACCGTATAATGATGCAAACCCACGTTTTTTCCACGTGCCATCACCTGACACGGTAACATCTGTCGTATCTTCAACATTATTTTCATCACACGTTAATTTTTTTTCTTGATTTGCAGCAGACAACAAAATTGATTCGGCAACAGTTATGACGCACTCATGTATTTTATCAATATAAAAATTGTACGTTGATGCATTCAAGAATGAAGAACTTATATCCATCAAACCACAGAATTTTTTACATCCGGCAAGTCCTAAGCCTAGTATTCGCATCACAAAAATGAACGAACAATAGCTAAGCAGCTGCCTCAATATACCTGCCTCCATATACCTGCGTCACGCTCGGTTATAGCCTGATGGGTGAAACATTCAAAGGCTATATCTCTTGGAATATGACTCGGATCGTTTTGAAATTTTGAAGGAATATTCTCAACATATTCAATTATAAGATAAGCAAAAAAAAATAAAAATTCGATTTTTTGAAATTTTGAAACCCACCTAACCCCTTAAGCCACACGCTTCGAGCATAACGTTTCTCGCTGACGCCGAAGCAGACGGTAGTAGTATGGCTATGAGAGTTCTACACGCAGATTCCTGTTACCGACACTTACCGACCAAGCCGCTCCGCGCAGCCCAGACTCAAACCCTTTTCCGCGATGACGTCACAGTCTGCCGTACCGGCTTGAGGTCAAAACCGTGCAACCTTACCGACAGTTGTATCGATCGAGGGTCAAAATCGTGCTGTTTTACCGACAATCTTACCGACCCCGTGCAACCTTACCGACAGTTGTATCAATCGAGGGTCAAAATCGTGCTGTTTTACCGACAATCTTACCGACCGAGCCGCTCCGCGCAGCCCACCGAGCCGCTCCGCGCAGCCCAGACTCAAACCCTTTTCCGCGATGACGTCACGTCCCGCATTATTCTCCCACGATATGACTGCTGATGTGTAACATCAACCACTCCGAATTCCTTTCCCACGATAGGACTGCTGATGTGTAATATCAACCACCCCACATTCCTTTCCCACGATAGGACTGCTGATGTGTAATATCAACCACCCCACATTCCTTTCCCACCTTATCAGCCACCTCACATTCCTTTCCCACGTGACATTCCAAAATTGATGGTTCCGAGAATTTGCTGATGTGTAACATGAACCACTCCGAATTCCTTTCCCACGGTAGGACTGCTGATGTGTAATATCAACCACCCCACATTCCTTTCCCACGATAGGACTGCTGATGTGTAATATCAACCACCCCACATTCCTTTCCCACCTTATCAGCCACCTCACATTCCTCTCCCACGTGACATTCCAAAATTGATGGTTCCGAGAATTTGCTGATGTGTAACATGAACCACTCCGAATTCCTTTCCCACGGTAGGACTGCTGATGTGTAACATCAACCACCTCACATTCCTTTCCCACCTCACATTCCTTTCCCACGTTATCAACCACGTGACATTCCAAAATTAATGGTTCCGAGAATTGTTTTTCACTTACTCGGATGTCGGTTTGATATCCAAGGTCGACCGATAGTCGCGGTACATTCAAAGCCATAGATCTGCGGTGTCGGGTTACTATCGCTCTTGGAATGCCAAAAGGTGCACGCGCATACACAAACATACGTATTTGATATCAGCCCCGTGACATTCCTTACCCTCCATCAAATTATGTGGTGGGGGAACGTTATATAAGCGAAAAGTAGAAAACTTCATCGCCAGTCTGAAGCTGTTCTTCTTGCAAATGAGAAGTGCTCTGGAACAACAACGTGAATTGAAGAAACGACTAGAACTGCTCCTCAAGAATATTGGAGAAGTAAAACATCTGCTGAAAATCAGATCTGACCTCAATCAACTCACAAGAGATTTGGAGCATCTACAACTGGACAGTAACGACCATGGACTTTTCAAAATTGAACGAAGTCGCTCGCCTGGAGACATTTCTGCCGTTGAAAAAGCTCTCGGACCTCGGAGTCTACTTCGAATACCGGGTCAGTGGCTTTCGTCGGGTTAAAACGAAATTTGGTGACAAAATCGTTCTGGACTTGGATGACTCTTTCACGATTTTTCTGCCCAACCGACTGACCAAGGCCCTCCACGAAAATGAAGATTTGTTCCAGAAGGTGACGACAGCCAGTAAGGAGATACGGTTGCATCTACGCTATCTTGGCGGACCGTACGGTCAACTTGAATTCGTATACGTATAATCTGAGTATCGCATTCGAATATCCAATGTTCCGTGTAAGTCTTACGTTCAATAAACAAGAAAAAAAGATTGAAATTATGAATATTTTTTCATTTACCCATCTTGTATACCTTTAATCCTACGTACGTTTTGTACCTTGTAATTGTATCTAGAATTAAGTCTCAAAATCTAAGAAAATGCTACTCGGAACACCACTAAGCAACGACGGAGGGTTTCGAGCTGCGTCATGTAATGTGAACTCTACGATGAGTATTTGGACGGGTTCAGACCAGAGTGCAAGGTCGGCCGATAGCCGCGGTACGTTCAGAGCCTGCGGTGTTGGGTTACTATCGCTCTAGGAATGCAAAACATAACTCGGTTTGAGTACAGCTCGGTCAAGGATGGAGAGCAAGGTCGAATCTTACATAAGCTTCTGAAAAAAATTCTCTCTCTTAAGAGCTAAGGTGAAGGTATAAAATTATTTCATGAATATTCTTAAAAAGTTTTATTGAGTACAATTTTTAGAGTACGGTTGACAATTACTTCACAAAAATAGTACAATAATTCTATTCAACAGTATCATGACCAGGGTGATATATTTGCCAGGAATGCGGGACCGTTCTTGTAGACGCTTCTGCGCAGTAACACAAATCGTACAGCCTCGCCATCCGGACAGTACGATGATTTTGTAGCCAATTCTGAAGTATGCAAACGTTTCGTGCTGCACAGATTGCGTTGGGAATTGTGTGAAGGCCGCATCTCAGAGACACAGCTGAAGTTTTTTGCAGGGTTTCAAGCGACGGGCAGTCAAAGTCCAGCATATCGATGATTTGAACTTTCGGAACGATTTTGAGCAACCAATCTCGTTTTTCTTCTTCTTTCACGTACACGGTTTGAGCTTTGCACAGCCTGTCTTCAATGGTCCGCTCAACTTCCTCAAAAGGTATGATTCCACAGCTCCAAGGTTAACCGTGAAAATCGCGTTCTAACCAAGAATTTTGGCTTTTGTATTTGACGTCCAGTAAATTCCATTTGTAAGGTGGCTTGAAGAAAAACACTGATGGAGACGCTTCCGAGTAGATTGAAATTATAGCCAATTCTTTTAATGTGAAGGTATTGTTGAAAGGTCTACGAAAGCCTTGTATGTCAACGATGAGCTCCATCTTTGAACTGTGCGAGATGGTGGGAACGGGTCAGCTTTTATACCAACTTTTTCACCCCACCACTGAGCGGGTTGTATTCGACAATACGATCGTGAACGATCAAGCAGTACGCCGATGTTTCAGCGGGAAAGTTGGCTTTAGCTTCAAATTCAAGACGAATGTCGACAGGTCCGTACTTCAAAGATTCGTTTTGTTTCGAACAGTCGATAACGAATAAGGGGACGTCTCGAAGGAATTCACTCTTTGTCAGCAACGGCTCGAGGTTCTTGTCGTAGTAGGTAGCTTGGAAGTTTGCGTACATCTCGTACAGGAGCGCGTACAGATTACGACTCATGTTGAGGTTCAGGTTACCGTACATATAAGATTGAGAGTTTAAAAATAGCTTGACGTCCGTGATATTGCAATGATCGAAATGACTTGCGTTCTTGCCGGTCTTGTTCTTTCTACTTGTTTGGAAACTCAAAATGACGTACCGAGGTTTTTCAAGCTGAATGGAAGTTTTCACAGTCCAAACGTGTTTCGATGTTGTGGGAAGTAAGGGATATTCGTACAATTCCCAACTGCGGAAGCTCATCGAAACAGGCGGATCTCTCTGAATGAAATTTAGTAGGTCAACTTTTTTCTGATCCGCGAGTTTCAAATACGGTATTAACCATTCCACTGCATTGATCGTGATTTTGAATTCCTCCTCTTGAGTCTGCATGATTGCGTTGACGTCAGTTTTTGATCTCGTCAAAATTAACTCATGTTTAGCGTTGACAACGATCTTGCGGTAGTCTTCGGCGAAACCCAATATCATGCTGAGCGGTATCAGTACGTCAAAGTTACCATCGGCATCGGTTAATTTTTTCTTCTCTTCCACATCGAGCCATCCAGCGTTCTCCATCAGCCAAGTCTGACCAGGGTGCAGGGAAGCGTAACCCTTCATGAGACTTGTCAAGCCAACGTTCTTGCTTCTATCAACCTCAACTGCGTTAATTTCGTAGCGAATTTCTTCAAACAGATGACAGATGGCGTTGTTTACGAGCTGTGTGTTCACAGTAGCTGTACCATCAGGTTTGAGGAGTCGTCCGTGGATATGTACCGAACTTTTGCTGGGTAATATGCATAAATCCTGATGCTGAACGGTGATTCGAATTTCATCGCTGTTGTTGAAAGTTGACGAGGCGTAAGGTTTGTGAGCGTGAATCTCGTAATGCGCAACGGATTCGTCAAAGACGACTGGTGTTTGAATGCTCAAGATTTCCTCCTCCATGGCACGTAGCAGATGATAAAAAAGCAAAATCGGATTTTTATTTGTCGGAAATTCCTCTTCCAAAAGGTGTCAGTTTCAGACCCAGAGCTATCAGGAACTCCACGTTTCGAGGTGTTAGCGGTTCGGGAATCGAACGACGACTGACTTGATCGGGGCATGTCGACTTACTGATATACCTACTCTTTGACAGTCTGTTATATACGATTCCCATCGTTTACTGCGATTTGATGTGTAGTCTCACAGTGATAACTTCTCCACGAAAATTAACCAGGTCTCCGTCTTGATCCACTAACCGGAGCTGAACGTGATCTATGGTCTTGACGGTGATCGGAAGGTAAATGACGTGCGACGGTACTTCCACGATCTTATATCCTGGTGAGACGGTCGGGAAAAACTCGTGAATAGTGTGTACTTTGTGTCCATTGACGTAGGCGCCCGTCGTAACGCTACACTCGACTCGCAACGCGTTGACCTTGAGTATAGTTACAGGCACGTCCGATTCGTGAGTTTTATCAACCTCTAATACACGTGGTGTAAATCCCAAAAGTTGAGCAATGGAATCATTCGGCTCAAAGTTAATCGTGTGGTTGCATGTGATTTTGCTGCGTAATGTATTATTGTTGGGTTTGATGGCGAGCCTGATATCTGTATTTCTCAGCACGTTTTGAAGATACTTCTCTATGTCCTCGATCTCGTAGCTGCCGGTAGGTATGGTGATCACTTTGTCAGCTACGTAAATTTTATTGTGACCGACATCAACGTTGGGAATCGAATTAAAGGTTAACAATTCTACCAAGCCAAGAGCATAACTTTTATCACGAGCAAGTTCGATCGGTGGGAAATATTGTGCCTCGAGTATCGAAGAGGTTCCCGAAATCGTTAACGTTAACGAATCATCCATGACTGCGAGTGGTAGACTGACTTTGACGAATCACGCACCATGTTTATATAGCTCACCACTTAGAAATTTCAGACACAAGTGTCCGCATTCAAATGTATCGTAATCCTGGTACCTCTCATGATTGTATTTGACGCTACCAACGCCGAGGTATTTTATGAGGTCCGAGGGTGGTTGAAGGTTGCCGAAACTGTCAAAGTAATCGATATTATTGTCGCGTTTCTTGTACGCAACCCAGTGTGTTCCCGGACCGTCTTTGTCGTCAAGGTTGATTATAGCTGACTCGTTTTTTCGTGGACCGTTTTCGGGCATTTCGTTTCGCATGAAAACACCGCGGAAATGCGGAACCCTCAAGATTTTTGCATATTTCATCAAGTCCCAATCAGTCAACGCTCGACGTGGTAGCATCGCATCTAGTTTTTTGAAAGATGGAGACCAAGACCTGTTTTGTACGGTTTCATATGAAGCCCTTTGCCCAACGCGATAGCTTCCATAGTTTTGTTGTGTCGTTTGCTTTCCTTCAATTCTCGTTTAGCCGCGCTCGCATCGTTCACAGCTTTTGCTATACCTGCCGCACCACCGGCTAACGCACCCGTAGCGCTGAGACCGGCAAAAATAGGAATCAGAAACGGTAGAAAACCACCGACTTTCGAAGGTACCGGTAGGACGCGAGGTGTTCGCACTTTACATTTACCACCCGCTTTTTTAACGGCGTTCTCAGCTCTCTTCAGCGCAGATTCGATAGCTACTTTTGCATCGTTGCTTGGAACCATAGAACGTTTTGCAGCCTTTATAATTTTTCTCAAGGTCACATTTTTTGACTTTCGCATTCCCATTCCGAGTTTTGATTTTACTTTCATTGTATTAGCTATTGCCCAAGCGGCTGCCCTCTCACCCAAATTTGCGTCCTTTGCGAGAACCCGTTTCCAAGCTTTCTCAGCCAACACCCTATCAGCCTCGTTTCTAACCTCAAGGTTCTCACGATTTTTCGAATACGCTATATCGTGTTCCTTACACGCTGCATCGAGAGGATTGATACCGGAATCGCCTCTCGCGAGTCTTTTCGTCAACTTCGTACCAGAACCGCAGTATTGGTAACCGGGAACATGCAACTCGATCGGAAGTTTGTTGATGATTCTATTCACCAGACCCTTGCCACGATGTTGCCGCCTGCTGCTGCTTCGTTTACCTCTGTACGCGATCATGTTCGTGCGTTGACTGAAAAAAAGTGCTTTAAAACGAGGTATTTATAGCAAATCCGATCAGTCATGTCCGAGATGCGGTTTGAGAAACAACCTACCAAGCTTCCCGTGATGAATTTTGACAAACTTTCGGAGCAAAATGTCAAAAGGCACAAACGGCACGGTGAATTACTCCCGAACAGTGTACGTGCGATATTCTGTGGACCGTCGAATTGTGATAAAACTAATGCGTTGCTCACACTTATAACCCATCCCAACGGACTCAGATTTGAAAATATCTACATCTACTCGAAATCTCTCAACCAACCTAAATACCAATTGTTGAAGCAATTGCTGGACCATGTTGAGAATACGAAGTATTTTGCGTTTACCGAGCGTGAGCAAGTGATTTCACCGGAAGAAGCACGGCCCAACTCAATAATCATATTTGACGATGTAGCGTGCGAGAAGCAGGACAATATTAGAGCCTACTTTTGCATGAGTAGACATCACGAGGTTGACTGTTTCTATCTCTGTCAGACGTACGCGCGTATTCCCAAACATCTCGTGCGCGACAACGTAAACTTACTCGTGTTATTCAAACAAGACGATATGAACCTGAGACACGTATACAACGACCATGTAAACACCGATATGTCTTACACAGAGTTTAAAGACTTGTGTGCGGCATGCTGGAACGGTGACAAATACGGGTTTCTGGTGATCGACAAAGACAGTGAGCTCAACGAAGGACGATACAGGAGGGGATTCGATTCTTTTGTTAGCCTGGAAAAGATATAAAATCTAGCGTTTTCGAGCGAGAGACGCAGTAGCGTTGCAGACTCAGTTGCGTCAACATGCAGAGCTCTGAAATTTCCAAGCAAAAAGATGTCCTACATCAGATCGCTCAAGCAAGTGCTGCGATCCGTCGAAAACACGGATTGCTCAAGTCGGGCAGGGAATCTACGACTCAGAAATTGAGTGACGTTTTCAAACCAGTAGTGACTCCGTTGCAAGAACTGGTGAATGTTACAAAAGATACCAAACCTGTCAAACAAGAGGTGGAAGAAATTAAAGAAGAAATAAAGGAGATGAAAAATGAAACGAAAAATGAAACTGTCTCGGAAATGGACGATTCCTTTGCTTCGGCAGGGGATGAAACAGTCGTAGAAACACCGGTCGAGGACGAGTATTTTGCACTGATGAAAGATGCGAAGACAAAAGGCGAATTGGACAACGTGTACGGTGTACGCAACCTCTCAAACGGATTAATGATTGGTGATTCGTTGATATCTTTTGAGAGTGACTACGTTCGTATTGGCGACACGCCTTACCCGAAAACGGAGGGTTTGCTGGAACTTTTGTTCAAAAAGAAGCCTGACGGTTCTTCTGTGAGCGCCGGAGATTGGGAAAATTTTAAAAACATAATCCTCGCAACGAACGCGCATAAGAAGTATTACTCATCCGATGGGGCTGTTCGGAACGATAACAGTTACAAATTTAGAAATGTCATTGCCGAATTAATGGATTATTCCCCATCACCTCGCCGAAAGGGTGAAGGTCTACTTCTGCAAGCTATGATCACTCGAAAAGGTGTTGAAACGGAATACGTCTTCTGGGATGATCCAAACGAGTTAGTGGAGCGTCTTCGTTTACTCCTGGCATCTCAGGCAGCGGGAAATCCAAGTCACAATAACGAAATAATCTCCATTATCGAAGAGCTACGTGAAGCAGGAATCATTTATTAAGCAGCTCCCGTCATTTTTGCATTCATTACCGAGATAAGCGTCGACGTGTTCGGACGTCAGCTGAATAAAAACACGACCGCGAGCACTCGCGGTCCTCCGGGTGTCGGGTTTCAAATAACAGCGGACGGGAATTACGATATACGGAACAAGAGACTGTGCAACGTCGCAGATCCCGCAGAGCCGAACAATGCTGTAACTTTAAAAACCTTGAGACGAAAATTCAACGTGCTGCAAAAACAAATCGACAACCTCGATCAAATGATCAAAGCTTTGGAGATCACCACGAAGAAAGCCTTGGATACCTTTCACACAGACTTTAAAACAGACAGAGACTTGTCGATTCGAAACGCGGAAATCATTTCCAAATTGGACACCAGACTAATAGCGTTGGAATATGAACGAGAAAAAGCAAGAACTGGTGACGGAACTGCATAAGCCTGCACGCCGGAATTACCCGCGTCGACGTGTAGACGTGCGCGGCATCGACGAGACCTGGCAGGCGGATCTTGTTGATATGACGTCGTACGCTGGACAAAACAAAGGCTACAAGTACATGCTCACAGTCATTGATATCTTTTCAAAGTATGCGTGGGCTGTACCGATGAAGAGCAAGTCTGGAGATGATGTTACAAAGGCAATGGAATCTGTGCTTGTCCAAGGACGGGTACCGAAAAATTTACACGTCGACAGAGGAAAGAAATTTCACAACTCGAAATTCGAATCGCTTATGACACGCTACGGAATCAAACTTTACTCCACGTACAGTAATTTGAAGGCTTTGATCTGTGAACGTTTCAATCGCACGCTGAAAGGTAAAATGTGGACACGGTTCAGCATGCAAGGAAGCTACAAGTGGCTCGATATCTTATCTGATTTGGTTTCGGCTTACAACAACGTCAAACACCGAACCATAAGAATGAAACCGTCGGATGTCACCGTTGCAAACGAGAGGCTGTTATTACGTCAGGCGTACGGAGGGCTTCGAGCCATACCTACCGTATCGGCAAAGTTCAAATCCGACGACAAAGTTCGAATCAGCAAATTCAAAAATGTCTTCGAGAAAGGTTACACTCCCAATTGGACGACTGAAATATTCACGATAAGTCGAGTGGAAAATACTCATCCTGTGACGTACAAGCTCAAAGACTACCGAGATCAACCCATCGCTGGTGGTTTCTACGAACAAGAGCTCCTCAAGGTTAAGCATCCGGATATCTATCTGGTGGAGAAGGTGCTCAAGAAGCGCGGAAGAAAAATATACGTTAAATGGTTAGATTTTGACAATACACACAACAGTTGGATAAACGAATCGGATGTGTAACATTTTAATAAATGAATTTTTTGTAAAAACGTATGTCCCTCTTTATTTTATATCCGACACACAACAAGTATGCGCCTTTATTTTTTTAGACAATCGACAGACATGGTACAGTTTTAAATTACAAAGCTATGGTGTAGGCTAGTAGCCCCACGGAAGCGTGTCGGTTGTATTTTGTAACACGATCCGCTTGTCGTCATTCCAGCTCAGTGCTACTTTCTGCTGTTCTACGGTGTATACCTCGTGCTTTCGACTCAATATCAAATGCTGATTTGAGGATAGATTTTCACGGTTCAAAACACATTCCAAATAATCGTTGAAAGTTATTTTTCTCAACGCTGATCCTTTGACACCTTTGGCACGTTTATTGTCTTTCTCATCTCCCAAGACTCGGAATGCGTACAACTTAGCTCTTAATCCTACAAATTCGAGCATGATTTTCCCGTTATTCTCGTCTTTCATCAAGCCGGGAACTTTTTTGTTTGCTCGAGGTATTCCGTAAACGTTGTCAAGCGGATAATCAGAAGTATCGAATTTGTGCAAGTCCTCCTTGATGTGTTCGTATATGTCGGGGACGGTAAAATTGTAAATCAAACTGTCGGTATCCGTGTACATTAATTTTGCTCGGTTGCCGAATTTCTGCTTAAGGGCGTTGCCTATGCCTCAAAGAGCGCGCGCAAACAGAGACTCACGATTTTCCTTCTTATTTCCTCATTTTTCAAGATAATTAGGTTCTTAGGGGGTCATTTTGAAGGTAAAGGATAGATCTGTGTCGCCTTTTTTGCCGAATTTTCGATTTCGCTTTCAGATTTGCGTAAAACGTACTTGAAAGTACGTTATGTTTGAAGTGAAACACAGCGGACAGTGAATTTTTTTTCGCAATTCGGCGAAAAAGGCGACACAGATCTATTCTTCATCTTCAAAATGACTCCCTAAGAACCTAAGTATC
The DNA here is from genome assembly GCF_021155775.2 of Neodiprion pinetum. Lineage (NCBI taxonomy): Eukaryota > Metazoa > Arthropoda > Insecta > Hymenoptera > Diprionidae > Neodiprion > Neodiprion pinetum. The sequence continues at coordinate 21,162,225 of NC_060233.1, forward strand.
TTCAAAAATGAGGAAATGAGAAGGAGAATCACGAAGCATAAAACAGCAAATTTTTCGCGCAAAGGGCGGGCGGCTGCTAGCGCCACGACTGCGTTGGCGGGTGACCATGCGAATCACAGGCGAGGAGAGTAGACTCAACACCCCCCCACTACAATTGCCCTCCTTCGAATCCTCGTCGCTCGGCACGTGGATAGTGTTCCGCGCTTTTATTTTTGCTTGTGTTTTTCTACAGTGTTTTTTATTATTTCGAATCAGTATTTAATCCCGCGATGGCTAAGAAGAGAGGGAATGTGTCTTTGAAGAAGAAGAAACGACTCGGCTTAAAGATTTTGGCTAAATTTCAGGAAAAAATGAGGTAAATCGAATTATTTATATGATTGATGGTGCACCCTCTCTGACTTCGAGATTCAATCACTTGAGTACGAACAATCGCAGGGCTTTAATTCAAGAAGGTACTTTCAAGAGCCGATAGTGCTGTTCATAATAGCAGTATACATTCATTCTCTAGTTTTTTCATACATACGAAAATATAAACTAGAATGCATTGTGACGTGTGGTACTAGCCCGGTTTGCATTAGTCGCTAAAATATGTCATCAATTTGTTACGTGTTCAGGTTAAATGATCGAAATCGATATTCGGCAATGAGCATGAGTGTTTACACTTTGTCGATCATAAGGAATATTCTTATCACTTATTGTGACTACCTAAGTTTCCAAGGTAAAATTACAATGTACCTGGCCGAATTTTTCATACAAAGTGAATACGGCGCGTACGTATTAGGCCACTAAAATACGCTCGTTTTGTTTTTAGAAATGACCTTGACGTTATTCTGGGGTAATCATACATGCACACATTATTTACAAATCAGCCACCTACAAAACTGTCATCAAATCAGATACTACTGCCAAGTATAATTTATTTAGAAACTAATGATGATTTTGATATACTATAACTAATGATGACAAAAAAAAAAAAAAATTGAAATCAAAATTGGAATTCTAAAAAAAAAAACATAAATTTTGATAAAAAAAAAAAAAAAAATTGGAGTACGTGGTACTTGTCGGGCCTATGTTTATATTGCCATTACAACATTGATATAGCTCGACTTGTATTTTCCTGTGCTTGTTTTAAAAAAGCCCGCCTTTACCACTATCTCCAATTTTTTTTTTTTCAATAAAAATTATTTTTTTATTCCAATTTCAATTTTGGTTTCAATTTTTTTTTTTGTCCTTATAGTATATCAAAATCATCATAAGCTTCTGAATAAATTATACTTGGCAGCAGTATCTGATTTGATGACAGTTTTGTAGGTGGCTGTTTTGTGGGTGGCTGTCACATTAATATACTTGGCGAAAGGTTTTTGCAACAGAGGTGCTTTTTGGGGATATCAGTACTTTTTGTGGGATTTCGCTAAAACATTTGAAAATTTTGCTCGCTCGCTGCGCTCGCTCGATAGATTTTTGGGATACAGAATTAATATTTGAGACGAAAATAATCGGTGGAAAAGCCAAGTTAGAGCTTTCTCATAATTACATGTATCAGGTCCAAGGTCTTCTACACATTACGAGTAGGAAGTGGTGCTATTTTATAGTTTGGACGTCTGAGGGATTGATTTTTGATAAAATAAAACGTGACGATAAATTCTGGACCGAAAAAATGGAGAATAAATGTGCAGATTTCTTTTACTTTTGTTTGTAACCCAAAATCGTAGATTCTAGACGCGCCCGACAACGCTCAATCCGCGAACCCCCTCAAATCATCGAAGCCCAGATGAGGCCGCGCGTAAGAAACAGTAAATTCACGACCGACAGACGACAAAACACTGTAATCTAAATATATGTACATATGTACATAAATATAATAGCTTTGTATATAGCTTACGTGCAATATTTCTGTGATTTATGTCTAGTTAGTTATATGTATTACTGTGCTAAAAATTTGCCAGTCATATCGTTATAATTATATATCTGATTATTCATTCCAGGAATACTTTCTGCAGTCGGACCAGACTGCGTGTATACCTATATATTATGTAAATATTCTATAGCCTATTTTTTCATTACTATCTGTGACCTGCACTCGTGACGTACTACTTTCCATAGTTTGCGCTTTCTATAGAATTTATTTAGCCATATAATGTATACAATGCTCGATGCTTTGTTATATCAATTTTCTTTATCAAGATTACTGTCATGTTTCACTTATACTGTTTCAATTTAATTTCTATGAGATCCTTCTCATACAGATTTCGTGATTATGTTTATTAATTTCAAACGAGTTCAATTTTACTTTTACCATTTTATATTATTTTTCATCATTTTGTATTTGTTTGGTGCAAACTCGATCATGGTTGGGAGGCAGGGACGGGTGAGGCGGGTCTCTGTTTGATAGCGACCTCCACGTGATGAGACCTGGGAGATTGATGATATTTTCGTTGCTATATCATGAATTTGCTCACAGCTTTTCGTTGCATTTTCAATTTAAAATGACCTGTGACGACGTCTGGCCGGTATTCGTAAATGGTTACGTATTATTGTCGAGACTGTATTAGGAACAGCTCTCAGCCGATCAAGCTATGCTTTGAGCTGCCTCAAGACAGTCCTGCAAATCGAACCTGACTATGAATACCGGCTATTAGACTATTACCAGTCACGTGATCGCATTGCGTAGAAATACGGACGCCGGTGAATATAATTTTCGTTGAAATATTAAGAATGTATATCTATATCAACATACGTATAAGGAATTCTACGTCACGTCAATCAAAAAATGACCTCGTATTTTTTCAATCTATTTATACTTTTTTTCACATGAAATAAAGGTAAAAAGAATCGACACGCATTTTGGTGTTCGTCCGAATTATGTTTGTTTTCGAAAGTTACAAGACTATCATTCAATTTTGATCCAAAAGGAGCTCGGATATATCCGGTTCTATTCGACGTAAAGACATCATTCACAGTGCATTCGGCAGGTGAACGAATAAGCTTTCATAAAAAAAATGCAATATTGAACATTATTGAAAATCCTAATTTTTATAAACAATTCAAATGTTTGACGATTTTTACCTCATTAATGACAAGTTTTCGAATTATAAAAAAAATAGTTTCGGCTTCCTTATTAAATTCTGTATTACTAGTAAATTTTTCAAGTGGAATCTGAAAGGAGTCTACTTTTTTTTTCCATTATTCATCAGGCGCTGCGTCGTGCCGAGCGCGATACACTGGGCTGTTTAAAAGTATTTGAAACCGAATGCCCGTGAGGGGTGGAAGAGGATAGCAGCGTCACCCGCCCCACTCCAGCGACAGCTCGGCTGCTCCGTCTCACTTGTTTCTTTACCTTCTCTCTCGCCACGGTTAACGCGGGAAGCGGAGTAGCCCGCGCTTTCTAGCTAGGCAACGCCCTTAATGTAATTGTAATGAAAATCGTAGATATATGTTTTAGCCAGATCCATGATGGAGAAACCTGCGTACAATGGTTTATTCAACTTGACTTCCGTCTTACTCATTTTAACGATAATTATATCTTTGTCGGAAACGGTGCAGCTGTGAAAATTGGGTTTGGCTATGGTAGCTCTAGCACCGTATCTTCCATCCCATTTCGTGATCAGCCTGACATCTCTATACTTTTGCACGTTTTTCATAGTTTTGCCAAAAACTGCGTTATTCATTAGCTTGTAAAAGTTTTTCTCAAATTCGTTGTCAGATTTTTTCCGCAAATCGGTATTCAAATCTATATATTTTTTGAGCCACCGGGTTTGCCTGAATTTGAGAACTCTATGAATTTTGAGTAATTTTAAGCCTAATTGTAAGCATTGTTTCAAAACGCGGTAGTGAACAACGTAGTTTTTCTTGGAAAATAGCGAGGGCGTCAATTTCGGTTGCTTTCTATTCGAGGTCGGAGGTATGTAGTGCTCCGGACACAGTGGTAAATCCTTATGTATTTCATGCAGTTCCTCAGGATATTCCAAATCCACCTCCAGTATGTAACCAAACTCAGCATCGTCCGAGATGGTAAGAACGTCGCATTGTCCGAAGTCTGATAACCATTCGAAGGAACTGTATGGCAGAGCGAAGCTCATAGCAGCACCGTACAAATTATTAACGTCAAAGTACATGAGATAAGATTCTTCGACCTCAGGATCGAATTCCTCTCCCATATATCTATTGTTGGCCTTTGCGTATCTATTCGAACACTGTGATACACCACCACGAATACCCTTTTCGATAAACATAACCATGTCTATGTCGGTGAGAAGCTCGAGTTCGATGCCTGTACATTTCAACATTGCATCAAACGACAGACCGGGCGCTGTGTAGTAATGTAACGGGTCCAGTTTATACGTCGTCCAACAGCTCTGTCGAAAATTTTGAAAAACGTCGGCCAGTAAAAACACGTCCGTCTGTAAATACAAGTCCGAATACTCTCCCAAAGTTTGAACGTTAAAAGTTTGCCAAACTTTACATGCATGTGCATAGTCGTCGTCTGATATATCCCGATCATTTAATTTTGAGTAAAATTGTTGTTTGGATGGTAACCGTCTGTCCTCGAGCTTCTCCCAACTGTCTATGTATTCGTACGGGAACACTCCTTTTCTGGTCAATAACTGAAATTTATCTGAGCTATGATAAAATTTTCGTGTGATTGATTTCTGATCATCACCGAGATACGTTGCTAATTTCTTAAGACTACTGGGCATGAAGCGGTACGAATCTACGAATCTAAACTTAATATCTGTCCCCTCGACATATTTTGTAAATGAAATGTACTTTTCTTTGTTTACGGGTAGAAGCTCAATTCTGCCCTCGAACGATGTGGCCGGTGCTTTGATCAGAAAATGTGAATCGTAACCCGACAGATTGTGGAATATCACTGGGATAGTGTGCGAATTTTGGTAATTTAGATTGCAACCTCGGTGAGCAGCACCACGGTACTTTCCCGTGAAATGGCAGTGATCACGATGTTTCACGTCTGCGAGTGTGAACGGTTTTTCACAAATGTGACACACTGTTGTTAAGTGAAATTCGTTGATTTGATTGAAATTGAGCGGTTTCATCGGTACAACAGTCTTGAAATAAACTTCCAACGAATGTGCCAATTCCGCTAACTCGTTCACAAACCATTGAACGCAAGTCTCTCCGCGATTAATTTTGAAATTCGAAAGCGAATCGTCAAACGCGCAATGTAGATAGTAAGCTATACTATACGGAAGATGCTTCTGATAAATTTTTCTATTTTCCCCAAAATTTTCATGTGTGGGTTGCAGTAAACATTCGAGATCCGCGTAAATGCAGAATGGAACGGTTTCTTTGTGCTTGAAATTTTTGAATTTGAGTACTTTTTCCTCATCTGTAGGTAGAATAACTTTGGTTTTGTTTAAATTCATGCAATCCACATTGTGCTTTGTTAAACACTCTTCAGAATGAAAGTAAGTCAAACATCTATCGCACAACCAAGTACGACCATTGCGTTTAGAAATTTGAGAACTCGTTAATCGAGACAGATTTCGAATCCATGCGAAATGAAAGATTCTAGTCTTCTCATAATTATCCATATCGACATCGTCATTGTCGTTTTCAGACTCTATTACTAAAAGATGGATTGTAGGTTTATCAGACTTGTTTCGGCTTAAATAAATGGGTACAATTTCACTGCGCTTTTCCGCACTATCTATACGATAAACGTTAATTGAAAGGCCGTTAAGCTTCTCAAATTTTGAAATGGTGTTTTTGTCTAGAGACATTGGAAAATGCAAACCGTCGTATTGTAGCACTGAGCTGAAATGTGGATACGAAGTAATTTCATTGGGATTTTTGTTGTTGGCTGGAAAGAGGGCTGCGGTGACCGACCAGAGGAAGCAATACGCGTCTCTGTTACGGATGTTGACGACAGCCTTCTTATCTTGAATATCTTTCGGTAGTGGTGTGTATGTGAACACACCGCCTCGCTGTGGCACGTACTTGTTGATATTTACAGTCAAATTGATTATTTCGGTCAGCGACCAGCCTGAATCCTTTTCCTGGAAATCTTCCACCTTTTTCAACAAACGCTCCGTCGCGTTTTCGATGAACCATTCGTTGATATCCGTTGTCTGGAGGATGATTTCATTTCTCGTATTAAAAAATTTGATCTCTTCCACCATGCGATCATCTTTTCTAACTTCAAATTTACAAGCCAGGATAACGTTGGCTTTCAAGCTCCTGTCTTTCTTCAGAGCGTTTTTCAGTCTCGTCACAGCTGGTACGTTTGCGTCTTCTAGAAATCTCTCCACATCTTTATGCTTCAAATTGACGATGGATCCAGTTCGAATTCTCCGCTCGAAAGCTGATTCCAAATCTTCCCACCGTACTCGATCGCTTCTTCGTCGGCTTCGTAATCCATCACCCACTTTCTGCAATTGTTGAAATTTGACTGTCAACGATTTCAGAATTCCAATTGTAGTCAAAATTCTTGTCTTCTCCCCGATCGTTGAGGCGTTGTTGCGTAAGATTCTATTCAAAAGCCTGATATTTTGGGTTCCGAATCGAATCCATTTTGCAATTTCTGCCGGCGACGATTTTTCCGATAAAATCTTGAACGCCGATTCCATAATATCGATCAATCTCAAACACTTCGCGGATTCCATCTTGAGCTCTTTCCTCACGTATACTTGACTGGTTGTGACGTAATAATCGTTTGCTGTGATGAGCGTCCTTTTTATAGGGCAGCTGTACGGATGCGCGCGCACCTTTTGGCATTCCAAGAGCCATAGTAACCTAACTCCGCAGATCCTTGGCTCTGAATGTACCGCAGCTATCGGTCGACCTTGGATATCAAACCGACATCCGAGTAAGTGAAAAACAATTCTCGGAACCATTAATTTTGGAATGTCACGTGGTTGATAAAGTGTGAAAGGAATGTAAGGTGGTTGATAATGTGGGAAAGGAATGTGAGGTGGTTGATGTTACACATCAGCAGTTCTACCGTGGGAAAGGAATTCGGAGTGGTTCATGTTACACATCAGCAGTCCTATCGTGGGAAAGGAATGTGGGGTGGTTGATGTTACACATCAGCAGTCCTATCGTGGGAAAGGAATGTGGGGGTGGTTGATATTACACATCAGCAGTCATATCGTGGGAGAAGAATGCGGGACGGTAAAACAGTTCTCGCCCCCGCTGCGCCCTCTACCGTTGGTAGGGGAGCACTACAGACCTTCGGTCGGTAAGATTGTCGGTAAAACAGCACGATTTTGACCCTCGATCGATACAACTGTCAGTAAGGTTGCACGGTTTTGACCTTCGGTACGGCAGACTGTGACGTCATCGCGGAAAAGGGTTTGAGTCTGGGCTGCGCGGAGCGGAAAAGGGTTTGAGTCTGGGGAGAATGTATAGGCGGACTGGTCGGCTCGGTCGGTAAAGAAGGTGTTTCTACGCAGAACTCTCATAGCCATACTTCTAACGGTAGACGTAAACAGTGACTATCAAGTCACCGTGCGGTACGTCATGTAAACAAATACGTGTTTGCATAGAAACTTCAAGACATTCAGTCATCGAGAATTGTAGCATACGTCCAACGTTACGGACGCGAGAGAAAAACCGCGCCGCTAAAGTAGCTTTCGGTCTTTCCGGTACGCGATCTCATATCGATAGCAAACAGCTGACATGGTGAAGCATCGAAGCATCGAGTTTGTGCGCACGCGCGTTTCACTATGTTTTGTTCGCTCGCACACGTCGAGTATTATAACATCGAGTACGAATTCGAACGTGCGATTCTACTCTCATATCGTTTACTTGCACACGGCGAATATTTAAACAAATATCAATTGACTTCGACACACGCAAGTCGATACAAACAAATATTATCGAGAATCATCTCACCAGTAGTTTCGAAATCTTTCGTGGTTTTTCGCCAAGTAGGGCTTTCATTGAAGCATCAGCTCATTGAAAGCAGTCGTCACAGCAGACATCATCGCATTGGGCAAAGGACAGAGATCATCTCAAGGTCATCAGACAGATATTCGTCGTTGGAAGCTACATCAGTCTCAGCAAACGCAGGTGAGTGTGTTCTTTTCAATTCCTTTCCCATTCCCGATTCGATAAAAAAGTAATAATGGCAGAGTCGAAGCGATTGCAACAAAAGCGGGCGACGATAGTAGATAAGCAAGGCCGGTTCTGGATAGAAACACCTTCTTTACCGACCAAGCCGACCAGTCCGCCTATAGTTTGCCCCAGGCGAAAAATAATATTTTCCACGTACTTCGAATACATAACCAGGTGACGTAACCATGTGACGTTACCAGCTGATGTGCCCGCGGCGGTCATTTTGAAAATAGCGGTCATTTCGACGGCAGCCATTTTGATTTTTTTGATGGTGGCCATTTTGATTTTTTCGATGGCGGCGATTTTGATTTTTTGATGGCGACCATTTCGACGGCGGCCATTTTTGATGGCGGCAATTTTGATTTTTTGATGGTGGCCATTTTGACGGCGGCCATGATTTTTTTTTGATGGCGGCAATTTTGATTTTGTGATGGCGGCCATTTTTGACGGCGGCCATGATTTTTTTGATGGCGGCAATTTTGATTTTGTGATGGCGGCCATTTTGACGGCGGCCATGATTTTTTTTTGATATATAACCAATAGTTTGCCCCAGGCGAAAAATAATATTTTCCACGTACTTCGAATACATTCTTTTACGTTAATCGACCGGATGGTGACATCGCAATTAGATAGACAGGGAATGCCGATGACGATCCGTAAACTTTCACGCTAATAGTTTACCCCCAGGGCGAAAATTTCACATTCGAAAAAATATTAATAGAATTTATTGTATCGGAATCGTCCGACGGTGAGCGGCATGCGGTCAAAGGAAGATTTTCAAGAGAGAGACTCTGGTTGGTCGCTGACCGAAATAATCAATTTGACTGTAAATATCAACAAGTACGTGCCACTGCGAGGCGGTGTGTTCACATACACACCACTACCCAAAGATATTCAAGATAAGAAGGCTGTCGTCAACATCCGCAACGGAGACGCGTATTGCTTTCTCTGGTCGGTCACCGCAGCCCTCTGTCCAGCCAACAACAATCCCAGCGAAATCACTTCGTATCCACATTTCAGCTCAGTGCTACAATACGGAGGTTTGCATTTTCCAATGTCTTTAGACCAGATTCCAAAATTTGAGAAACTTAACAAACTCTCAATTAACGTTTACGGTATAGATAGTACGGAAAAACAAAAGCGTAGTGAAATTGTACCCATTTATTTGAGTCGAAACAAGTCTGATAAGCCTACAATCCATCTTTTAGTAATAGAGTCTGAAAACGACGACGATGACGATGATAGTATGGAAAATATTGAAAAGAATGTAACACATCATTTTGCATGGATTCGGAATTTATCGCGGTTGACAAGTTCCCAAATTTCCAAACGCTCGCATCAGACGTGGTTGTGCGATAGGTGTCTGGCTCATTTTAATTTCGAAAGTTGTTTGATCAAGCACCGAGTTGATTGCATGAATTTGAATAAAACCAAAGTTATCTTACCAACAGAAGAGGACAAGATTCTCAAATTTAAAAATTTCAAGGACAAAGAAACCGTTCCGTTCTGCGTTTACGCAGATCTAGAATGTTTACTGCAGCCCACACATGAAAGTTTTGGGGAAAATAGAACAATTTATCAGAAGCATCTTCCGTATAGTATAGCTTACTATCTGCATTGTGCGTTTGACGATTCGCTTTCAAAATTCAAAATTAATCGCGGAGAAACTTGCATCCAATGGTTTGTGAACGAGTTAAAGGAATTGGCACTTTCGTTAGAGGGATATTACAAGACTGTTGTACCGATGGAACCACTAAATTTCAATCAGATCAACGAATTTGATTTATCGACAGTCTGTCATATTTGTGAAAAACCGTTTACGCCCACAGACGTGAAACATCGGGATCACTGTCATTTCACGGGAAAGTACCGTGGTGCTGCTCACCGCAGCTGTAATCTAAATTACCAAAATTCGCACACCATCCCAGTGATATTCCACAATCTTTCGGGTTACGATTCGCATTTTCTGATCAAAGCCCTGGGTACGTCATTCGAAGGTACTGTTAAACTATTACCTGTTAACAAAGAAAAGTACATTTCCTTCACTAAATTCGTTAAGGGAACGGATGTAACGTTCCGTTTCATAGATTCGTACCGTTTCATGCCTAGCAGCCTCGATAAATTATCATCGTATCTGGACGATTGCCGAAAAACAATAACACGTAAATTCTGCAGTAGCTTGAACAAATTTCGGTTATTGACTAGGAAAGGTGTCTTCCCGTACGAATACATAGGCAGTTGGGAGAAGCTCGAGGAGAAACATTTACCGGCCAAAGAACAGTTTCATTCAAAATTGAAAGACCGGAATATATCAGACGACGATTACGCACACGCGTGCGAAGTATGGCAAACTTTTAACGTTCAAATTTTGGGAGAGTATTCGGACTTGTATTTACAGACGGACGTTTTTCAAAATTTTCGACAAAATTGTTGGACGACGTACAAACTGGACCCGTTACATTACTACACAGCGCCCGGTCTGTCGTTTGATGCAATGTTAAAATGTACAGGCATCGAACTCGAGCTTCTCACCGACATAGACATGGTTATGTTTATCGAAAAAGGTATTCGTGGTGGTGTATCACAGTGTTCGAACAGATATGCAAAGGCCAACAACAGGTACATGGGAGAGGAATTCGATCCTGAGATCGAAGAATCTTATCTCATGTACTTTGACGTTAATAATTTGTACGGTGCAGCTATGAGCTTTGCTCTGCCATACAGTTCCTTCGAATGGGTATCAGACTTCAGACAATGCGACGTTCTTACCATCTCGAACGATGCAGAGTTTGGTTACGTGCTGGAGGTAGATTTGGAATATCCTGCGGAACTGCATGAAACTCATAAGGATTTACCATTGTGTCCGGAGCACTATGTACCTCCGATTTCGACCAATAAACAGCCAAAATTGACGCCCACGCTATTTTCCAAGAAAAACTACGTTATTCACTACAGCGTTTTGAAACAATGCTTACAATTAGGCTTAAAATTACTTCAAATTCACAGAGTTCTCAAATTCAGGCAAACCCCGTGGCTCAAAAAATATATAGATTTGAATATCGATTTGCGAAAAAAATCTGACAACGAATTTGAGAAAAATTTTTACAAGCTAATGAACAACGCAGTTTTTGGCAAAACTATGGAAAACGTGCGAAAGTACAGAGATGTTCGATTGATCACCGAATGGAATGGACGGTACGGTGCGAGAGCTACCATAGCCAAGCCTAATTTTCACAGCTGCACCGTTTTCGACAAAGAGATGGTTATCGTCGAAATGAATAAGACGAAAGTCAAATTGAATAAACCATTGTATGCAGGTTTCTCCATCCTGGATCTATCTAAAACATACATCTATGATTTTCATTACAATTACATTAAGCAGAAATTTGGCAACCGAGCAAAATTAATGTACACGGATACCGACAGTTTGATTTACAATTTTACCGTCCCCGACATATACGAACACATGAAGGAGGACTTGCACAAATTCGACACGGCGGATTATCCTCTTGACAACGTTTACGGAATACCTCGAGCAAACAAAAAAGTTCTCGGCTTGATGAAAGACGAGAATAACGGGAAAATCATGTCGGAATTTGTAGGGTTACGAGCTAAATTGTACGCATTCCGAGTCTTGGGAGATGAAAAAGGCAACAAACGTGCCAAAGGTGTTAGAGGATCAGCGTTAAGAAAAATAACCTTCAACGATTATTTGGACTGTGCGTTGAAACGTGAAAATCTATCCTCAAATCAGCATTTGATCATGAGTCGAAAGCATGAGGTATATACCGTAGAACAGCAGAAAGTAGCACTGAGCTGGAATGACGACAAGCGGATCGTGTTTCAAAACACGACCGATACGCTTCCGTGGGGTTACAAGCCTGCACCGTAGCTTTATAAATTACCGTAATCTGTGTAGGACTTAATTTATAACTGTACCATGATGTATTATTATGTAGAGCTTAATTTTTTCAACTGTACCATGATGTATAAAATATTATTATGTAGGATGGTTAATAAGAACGCTCCGAAGTATAAAAAAATTTGTACAACGATGCATATGTCTGTTGATTGTCTAAAAAACAAAGATGCATACTTGTCATGTGTCGGGTATAAAATAAAGAGACACACACGTTTTTACAAAAAAATTCATTTATTCAAAAGTTACATGTCCGATTCGTTTATCCAACTGTTGTGTGTACTGTCAAAACCTAACCATTTAACGTATATTTTTCTTCCACGCTTCCTGAGCACCTTCTCCACCAGATAGATATCCGGATGCTTAACCTTGAGGAGCTCTTGTTCGTAGAAACCGCCAGCGATGGGTTGATCTCGGTAGTCTTTGAGCTTGTACGTCACAGGATGAGTATTTTCCACTCGACTTATCGTGAATATTTCAGTCGTCCAATTGGGAGTGTAACCTTTCTCGAAGACATTTTTGAATTTGCTGATTCGAACTTTGTCGCCAGATTTGAATTTTGCCGATATGGTAGGTATCGCTCGAAGCCCTCCGTACGCCTGACGTAATAACAGCCTCTCGTTTGCAGCGGTGACATCCGACGGTTTCATTCTTATGGTTCGGTGTTTGGTGTTGTTGTAAGCCGAAACCAAATCAGATAAGATATCGAGCCACTTGAAGCTTCCTTGCATGCTGAACCGTGTCCACATTTTACCTTTCAGCGTGCGATTGAAACGTTCACAGATCGAAGCCTTCAAATTACTGTACGTGGAGTAAAGTTTGATTCCATAGCGTGTCATAAGCGATTCGAATTTCGAGTTGTAAAATTCCGTTCCTCTGTCGACGTGTAAATTTTTCGGCACCCGTCCTTCGACAAGCACAGATTCCATTGCCTTCGTAACATCATCTCCAGACTTGCTCTTTATCGGTACAGCCCACGCATACTTTGAAAAGATATCAATGACTGTGAGCATGTACTTGTAACCTTTGTTTTGTCCAGCGTACGACGTCATATCAACAAGATCCGCCTGCCAGGTCTCGTCGATGCCGCGCACGTCTACACGTCGACGTGGGTAATTCCGGCGTGCAGGTTTATGCAGTTCCGTCACCAGTGCTTGCTTTTTCTCGTTCATATTCCAACGCTATTAGTCTGGTGTCCAATTTGGAAATGATTTCCGCGTTTTGAGTCGACAAGTCTCTGTCTGTTTTAAAGTCTGTGTAGAAGGTATCCAAGGCTTTCTCCGTGGTGATCTCCAAAGCTTTGATCATTTGATCGAGGTTGTCGATTTGTTTTTGCAGCACGCTGAATTTTCGTTTCAAGATTTTTAAAGTTACAGCATTGTTCATGTGATTTATTTCTTGGTCGGACGAATAGCCATTTTGATTTTTCGCCGTTACCCGTAAACTTTCGCGCCAATAGTTTGCCCCAGGCGAAAAATAATATTTTCCACGTACTTCGAATACATTCTTTTGCGTTAATCGACCGGATGGTGACATCGCAATTAGATAGGCCGAGAATGTTCACTACAATTAGATAGGTCGGGGAATGTTGACGACAATCCGTAAACTTTCACTCGCGCTAATAGTTTGCTTTGACTATCACTCTCCCAAATTCTTACCTTACCCAAGTGCAACCACGATTGTCATATGCGCGCAAAGAATTGCCACATTTGCGAAAAGCCGTTTACCCCTGAGGAGAAAAAGTGCCACGACCACTGTAACTTCACGGGTAAATATCGTGCTCCTGCTCATAATCGGTGTAATTTGAATTTCAGAGAGACGCACACAATTCCAATAGTTTTCCACAATTTGTCCGGTTACGATTCTCACTTTTAATAAAATCCCTCGCGTCAACTTTTCCCTGTGAAATTACCCTTCTATAATTCTTGTGAGACGAAAGCGCTAAAATCATCATGATACGTAATAACCAGTTTACCGGCGAAGAAATAATTATAGGATTCAGCGACGCGACTTCGGAGTTTTCGCTCCAAGATCTTCGGCGACCCGTTGAATGTGTCCGGAGAGCTCGTGCGCAACCGCGCAGACAGCACAGGGTATATGTTCAGGACATAACATTAATCCTGCATTTTCAAAAATGGGGGAAATGAGGTGATCGCGATCTTTTCGGACATCGAACCAGATGACGATGAACGCGAAGCCAATTGGATCGAGCGTCGTCAGATCAGTGAGGAATAAGATACGTCCCGACGTATGATTGTGCACCGGAAATCATTATAGCATCTCGCGCAAGGTTGAAGGACCTCATTTTCTGTCTAAAAGACTATCGTCACACAAAAAATCCGCAAAATTCACTCACCCAAAGTCCTCAAAACTCTGCCTTTGCGACATGAGCGTAAGGTTTATGGATTTATGGACTCATGTGATTGTCGCAACTCGCCTGACGGCTCGTAGCGACATCTGCCACGCTCGTCTTCATACGAATGCTCCATAAACCTTACGCTCATGTCGCAAAGGCAGAGTTTTGAGGACTTTGGGTGAGTGAATTTTGCGGATTTTTTGTGTGACGATAGTCTTTTAGACAGAAAATGAGGTCCTTCAACCTTGCGCGAGATGCTATAATGATTTCCGGTGCACAATCATACGTCGGGACGTATCTTATTCCTCACTGATCTGACGACGCTCGATCCAATTGGCTTCGCGTTCATCGTCATCTGGTTCGATGTCCGAAAAGATCGCGATCACCTCATTTCCCCCATTTTTGAAAATGCAGGATTAATGTTATGTCCTGAACATATACCCTGTGCTGTCTGCGCGGTTGCGCACGAGCTCTCCGGACACATTCAACGGGTCGCCGAAGATCTTGGAGCGAAAACTCCGAAGTCGCGTCGCTGAATCCTATAATTATTTCTTCGCCGGTAAACTGGTTATTACGTATCATGATGATTTTAGCGCTTTCGTCTCACAAGAATTATAGAAGGGTAATTTCACAGGGAAAAGTTGACGCGAGGGATTTTATTAAAAGTGAGAATCGTAACCGGACAAATTGTGGAAAACTATTGGAATTGTGTGCGTCTCTCTGAAATTCAAATTACACCGATTATGAGCAGGAGCACGATATTTACCCGTGAAGTTACAGTGGTCGTGGCACTTTTTCTCCTCAGGGGTAAACGGCTTTTCGCAAATGTGGCAATTCTTTGCGCGCATATGACAATCGTGGTTGCACTTGGGTAAGGTAAGAATTTGGGAGAGTGATAGTCAAAGCAAACTATTAGCGCGAGTGAAAGTTTACGGATTGTCGTCAACATTCCCCGACCTATCTAATTGTAGTGAACATTCTCGGCCTATCTAATTGCGATGTCACCATCCGGTCGATTAACGCAAAAGAATGTATTCGAAGTACGTGGAAAATATTATTTTTCGCCTGGGGCAAACTATTGGCGCGAAAGTTTACGGGTAACGGCGAAAAATCAAAATGGCTATTCGTCCGACCAAGAAATAAATCACATGAACAATGCTGTAACTTTAAAAATCTTGAAACGAAAATTCAGCGTGCTGCAAAAACAAATCGACAACCTCGATCAAATGATCAAAGCTTTGGAGATCACCACGGAGAAAGCCTTGGATACCTTCTACACAGACTTTAAAACAGACAGAGACTTGTCGACTCAAAACGCGGAAATCATTTCCAAATTGGACACCAGACTAATAGCGTTGGAATATGAACGAGAAAAAGCAAGCACTGGTGACGGAACTGCATAAACCTGCACGCCGGAATTACCCACGTCGACGTGTAGACGTGCGCGGCATCGACGAGACCTGGCAGGCGGATCTTGTTGATATGACGTCGTACGCTGGACAAAACAAAGGTTACAAGTACATGCTCACAGTCATTGATATCTTTTCAAAGTATGCGTGGGCTGTACCGATAAAGAGCAAGTCTGGAGATGATGTTACGAAGGCAATGGAATCTGTGCTTGTCGAAGGACGGGTGCCGAAAAATTTACACGTCGACAGAGGAACGGAATTTTACAACTCGAAATTCGAATCGCTTATGACACGCTATGGAATCAAACTTTACTCCACGTACAGTAATTTGAAGGCTTCGATCTGTGAACGTTTCAATCGCACGCTGAAAGGTAAAATGTGGACACGGTTCAGCATGCAAGGAAGCTTCAAGTGGCTCGATATCTTATCTGATTTGGTTTCGGCTTACAACAACACCAAACACCGAACCATAAGAATGAAACCGTCGGATGTCACCGCTGCAAACGAGAGGCTGTTATTACGTCAGGCGTACGGAGGGCTTCGAGCGATACCTACCATATCGGCAAAATTCAAATCTGGCGACAAAGTTCGAATCAGCAAATTCAAAAATGTCTTCGAGAAAGGTTACACTCCCAATTGGACGACTGAAATATTCACGATAAGTCGAGTGGAAAATACTCATCCTGTGACGTACAAGCTCAAAGACTACCGAGATCAACCCATCGCTGGCGGTTTCTACGAACAAGAGCTCCTCAAGGTTAAGCATCCGGATATCTATCTGGTGGAGAAGGTGCTCAGGAAGCGTGGAAGAAAAATATACGTTAAATGGTTAGGTTTTGACAGTACACACAACAGTTGGATAAACGAATCGGACATGTAACTTTTGAATAAATGAATTTTTTTGTAAAAACGTGTGTGTCTCTTTATTTTATACCCGACACATGACAAGTATGCATCTTTGTTTTTTAGACAATCAACAGACATATGCATCGTTGTACAAATTTTTTTATACTTCGGAGCGTTCTTATTAACCATCCTACATAATAATATTTTATACATCATGGTACAGTTGAAAAAATTAAGCTCTACATAATAATACATCATGGTACAGTTATAAATTAAGTCCTACACAGATTACGGTAATTTATAAAGCTACGGTGCAGGCTTGTAACCCCACGGAAGCGTATCGGTCGTGTTTTGAAACACGATCCGCTTGTCGTCATTCCAGCTCAGTGCTACTTTCTGCTGTTCTACGGTATATACCTCATGCTTTCGACTCATGATCAAATGCTGATTTGAGGATAGATTTTCACGTTTCAACGCACAGTCCAAATAATCGTTGAAGGTTATTTTTCTTAACGCTGATCCTCTAACACCTTTGGCACGTTTGTTGCCTTTTTCATCTCCCAAGACTCGGAATGCGTACAATTTAGCTCGTAACCCTACAAATTCCGACATGATTTTCCCGTTATTCTCGTCTTTCATCAAGCCGAGAACTTTTTTGTTTGCTCGAGGTATTCCGTAAACGTTGTCAAGAGGATAATCCGCCGTGTCGAATTTGTGCAAGTCCTCCTTCATGTGTTCGTATATGTCGGGGACGGTAAAATTGTAAATCAAACTGTCGGTATCCGTGTACATTAATTTTGCTCGGTTGCCAAATTTCTGCTTAATGTAATTGTAATGAAAATCATAGATGTATGTTTTAGATAGATCCAGGATGGAGAAACCTGCATACAATGGTTTATTCAATTTGACTTTCGTCTTATTCATTTCGACGATAACCATCTCTTTGTCGAAAACGGTGCAGCTGTGAAAATTAGGCTTGGCTATGGTAGCTCTCGCACCGTACCGTCCATTCCATTCGGTGATCAATCGAACATCTCTGTACTTTCGCACGTTTTCCATAGTTTTGCCAAAAACTGCGTTGTTCATTAGCTTGTAAAAATTTTTCTCAAATTCGTTGTCAGATTTTTTTCGCAAATCGATATTCAAATCTATATATTTTTTGAGCCACGGGGTTTGCCTGAATTTGAGAACTCTGTGAATTTGAAGTAATTTTAAGCCTAATTGTAAGCATTGTTTCAAAACGCTGTAGTGAATAACGTAGTTTTTCTTGGAAAATAGCGTGGGCGTCAATTTTGGCTGTTTATTGGTCGAAATCGGAGGTACATAGTGCTCCGGACACAATGGTAAATCCTTATGAGTTTCATGCAGTTCCGCAGGATATTCCAAATCTACCTCCAGCACGTAACCAAACTCTGCATCGTTCGAGATGGTAAGAACGTCGCATTGTCTGAAGTCTGATACCCATTCGAAGGAACTGTATGGCAGAGCAAAGCTCATAGCTGCACCGTACAAATTATTAACGTCAAAGTACATGAGATAAGATTCTTCGATCTCAGGATCGAATTCCTCTCCCATGTACCTGTTGTTGGCCTTTGCATATCTGTTCGAACACTGTGATACACCACCACGAATACCTTTTTCGATAAACATAACCATGTCTATGTCGGTGAGAAGCTCGAGTTCGATGCCTGTACATTTTAACATTGCATCAAACGACAGACCGGGCGCTGTGTAGTAATGTAACGGGTCCAGTTTGTACGTCGTCCAACAATTTTGTCGAAAATTTTGAAAAACGTCCGTCTGTAAATACAAGTCCGAATACTCTCCCAAAATTTGAACGTTAAAAGTTTGCCATACTTCGCACGCGTGTGCGTAATCGTCGTCTGATATATTCCGGTCTTTCAATTTTGAATGAAACTGTTCTTTGGCCGGTAAATGTTTCTCCTCGAGCTTCTCCCAACTGCCTATGTATTCGTACGGGAAGACACCTTTCCTAGTCAATAACCGAAATTTGTTCAAGCTACTGCAGAATTTACGTGTTATTGTTTTTCGGCAATCGTCCAGATACGATGATAATTTATCGAGGCTGCTAGGCATGAAACGGTACGAATCTATGAAACGGAACGTTACATCCGTTCCCTTAACGAATTTAGTGAAGGAAATGTACTTTTCTTTGTTAACAGGTAATAGTTTAACAGTACCTTCGAATGACGTACCCAGGGCTTTGATCAGAAAATGCGAATCGTAACCCGAAAGATTGTGGAATATCACTGGGATGGTGTGCGAATTTTGGTAATTTAGATTACAGCTGCGGTGAGCAGCACCACGGTACTTTCCCGTGAAATGACAGTGATCCCGATGTTTCACGTCTGTGGGCGTAAACGGTTTTTCACAAATATGACAGACTGTCGATAAATCAAATTCGTTGATCTGATTGAAATTTAGTGGTTCCATCGGTACAACAGTCTTGTAATATCCCTCTAACGAAAGTGCCAATTCCTTTAACTCGTTCACAAACCATTGGATGCAAGTTTCTCCGCGATTAATTTTGAATTTTGAAAGCGAATCGTCAAACGCACAATGCAGATAGTAAGCTATACTATACGGAAGATGCTTCTGATAAATTGTTCTATTTTCCCCAAAACTTTCATGTGTGGGCTGCAGTAAACATTCTAGATCTGCGTAAACGCAGAACGGAACGGTTTCTTTGTCCTTGAAATTTTTAAATTTGAGAATCTTGTCCTCTTCTGTTGGTAAGATAACTTTGGTTTTATTCAAATTCATGCAATCAACTCGGTGCTTGATCAAACAACTTTCGAAATTAAAATGAGCCAGACACCTATCGCACAACCACGTCTGATGCGAGCGTTTGGAAATTTGGGAACTTGTCAACCGCGATAAATTCCGAATCCATGCAAAATGATGTGTTACATTCTTTTCAATATTTTCCATACTATCATCGTCATCGTCGTCGTTTTCAGACTCTATTACTAAAAGATGGATTGTAGGCTTATCAGACTTGTTTCGACTCAAATAAATGGGTACAATTTCACTACGCTTTTGTTTTTCCGTACTATCTATACCGTAAACGTTAATTGAGAGTTTGTTAAGTTTCTCAAATTTTGGAATCTGGTCTAAAGACATTGGAAAATGCAAACCTCCGTATTGTAGCACTGAGCTGAAATGTGGATACGAAGTGATTTCGCTGGGATTGTTGTTGGCTGGACAGAGGGCTGCGGTGACCGACCAGAGAAAGCAATACGCGTCTCCGTTGCGGATGTTGACGACAGCCTTCTTATCTTGAATATCTTTGGGTAGTGGTGTGTATGTGAACACACCGCCTCGCAGTGGCACGTACTTGTTGATATTTACAGTCAAATTGATTATTTCGGTCAGCGACCAACCAGAGTCTCTCTCTTGAAAATCTTCCTTTGACCGCATGCCGCTCACCGTCGGACGATTCCGATACAATAAATTCTATTAATATTTTTTCGAATGTGAAATTTTCGCCCTGGGGGTAAACTATTAGCGTGAAAGTTTACGGATCGTCATCGGCATTCCCTGTCTATCTAATTGCGATGTCACCATCCGGTCGATTAACGTAAAAGAATGTATTCGAAGTACGTGGAAAATATTATTTTTCGCCTGGGGCAAACTATTGGTTATATATCAAAAAAAAATCATGGCCGCCGTCAAAATGGCCGCCATCACAAAATCAAAATTGCCGCCATCAAAAAAATCATGGCCGCCGTCAAAAATGGCCGCCATCACAAAATCAAAATTGCCGCCATCAAAAAAAAATCATGGCCGCCGTCAAAATGGCCACCATCAAAAAATCAAAATTGCCGCCATCAAAAATGGCCGCCGTCGAAATGGTCGCCATCAAAAAATCAAAATCGCCGCCATCGAAAAAATCAAAATGGCCACCATCAAAAAAATCAAAATGGCTGCCGTCGAAATGACCGCTATTTTCAAAATGACCGCCGCGGGCACATCAGCTGGTAACGTCACATGGTTACGTCACCTGGTTATGTATTCGAAGTACGTGGAAAATATTATTTTTCGCCTGGGGCAAACTATAGGCGGACTGGTCGGCTTGGTCGGTAAAGAAGGTGTTTCTATCCAGAACCGGCCTTGCTTATCTACTGACTATCAAAGGTCAGCTCACGCTTATGAAAAACGCACTGTCAGATAATATTCAATTATCTCAGGCTAAAGTCAAACTAGCAAAGTTTGATGAATTTTTCAAATCGTTCGGAAAAGCTCAGGACGCAATTGACGCGCTTAAAATATGTACCGCGAAACATGAAGAAGCGAAAATGAAGGTCCAAGACGATTCAGACGCGCAACACACAGTTTTCGAAGAAATTTACTACGCAGCAGCGATAAAAGTTCAAAGAACAATCGACGTAGCTATGGCTTAATCGCAGGCTCAAGCTGTAGCGCAGGCACAAGACAATCGGATTCATAATAATGGTAATAATGGTCATGAAAACGCGGATCGACGAATAGGCGTCAAGCTTCCCGTATTACAATTGCCACAATTCGGCGGCGATCATCAACAGTAGCTTCTATTTAAAGATTCTTTCAAATCCATGATACATGAAAGTACAGGAATTACGCCAATTCAGAAATTCCAATACTTGCGTAGCTCGTTCAGTGGCGAGGCATTGCAGGTCATCGGAGGACTGTCAAGGATTGTGACTAACTACAAGAACGCATGGGAATTACTACAGAAAATTATGAAAACAAGAATTTTTCAATCAATACACATTTAAATCAACTGCTTGACTTTCCAGCAGTAACGAAAGATAAAGCATCGTCGATTAGGCAGCTGATCGTCCACGTACGATCACACTTGAAAGCTTCAAAAACTTTGGAGCTTCCAGTTGACAAATGGGACGAGCTTTTCATTCACTTATTGAAAAACAAAATGGATTTTGATACACAAAAAGATTGGGTCGAAAGAACATCTCCTGATATAAACAGACGACCAACGCTGGAAGAATACCAGGTATTTCTAGACGCGGGAGGTCGTACGCTCGAATCGATAGATGAAGGAAAAAACAAACAAGAAACAACGAAGCCTTCTGTGGGAATAAAGAACGAAAAAAGGGTATCTTTAGCTTCCGTTTCGCAATCCTCTTGCACAATCTGCAATGAATCTCATTCGATATACAGATGTGCACAATTTCTACAACTGTCAGCATCGGACTGAATAAACGAAGCAAAATCGTAAAGGTTATGCATGAACTGCTTGGGAAAAGGACATCTTAGCACAGCCTGTAAATCATCAAACTGCAAACAGTGTGACAAAAAACACAATACATTGTTACATTTGGACTTAGAAAACAAGCCTACAACGGAGGAAAAATCGAACGGCGAGCCATCGAAGAAATCCGTTGTGACACATTGTGCAAGAGACAACAGTCAACAGACCGAAGGTATTGTTATTTCAAATGCAAGCTTCGTAAAAAAGCCAACATCTCATGTAGCACTATCGACTGCTCGTCTTGAGATCGAAGATATTAATGGAAATAAGCACACTTGTCGAGTGCTCTTAGAACCGGGTTCGGAGTCGAATATTATAACAGAAGAAATGGTGCGCAAACTCAAGCTCCAGTGCGAAAAACAGAACGAGTTAATCAGCGGTATCAACAAAAATCAGACAAACATTGCACGCACAACCACAGTAAAGATAAGGTCGATGCATGCAGACTTCGAGACGCTCATCGATTATTTGGTGCTACCGAGCATCACAGGACGTTTGCCACAGGTGAAAATCAATGCAAAATTAATAAGTTTGCCAGATGGATTAAAATTGGCCGATCCGAACTTCCATGAGCCAGGCGCGATTGATCTACTCGGCGGTGTTGGGCTTTTTTGGAGATTAATGTGTTCAGATTCAATTCGACAACCAAAGGAAATTCCAAGATTGCAAAATACTTTGCTGGGGTGGATCGTCGATGGCGAGCTCATCGATGCAAGTTCGAAGAACCAGCGCTTCTGTGGACTCATAACAAACGCAGCGTTACAGGAGCAATTGGAGCATTTCTCGAATCAAGAGGAACCTCGCGAGACAAGACGAATGGCTGAAGAAGAAAAAGAATGTGAGGTACAATTCTCGCAGACTGTACGAAGAGACAAGACCGGAAGGTTTATAGTAGCCTTACCCTAAAAGCAAGAAGTTCTCTTCGGTGTGTTAGAAAAGCAGGCGGTTCGACGTCTGTTCTCGCTCGAGAGACGTTTCAGGGCCAATCCTCAAATCAAAACGGAGTACGTTAAATTCATGGAGGATTACCAAAATCAAAAGCATATGTCACTCGTTCTAGACGGCACAAATTTGAAACAAAACGATTCATTCGTTTTACCGCATCAGCCAGTCATAAAGACAGATGGATCACGACAAAACTGAGGGTTGTTTTTGATGCTTCAGCAAAAACTTCTCTTGGCCCTGCATTGAACAAGTTAATGGTTGGACCGAACTTGCAGAATGATTTGTTCAACATAATTCTGAGGTTCTGTTGACACGAGTTTTTTATTACAGCAGATATAGCTGCAATGTTTCGTCAAATCATCGTCAGAGAGGAAGATAGAGATTTTCAAAGAATCCTATGGAGAACAGACGAAACTCAACCAATTCGGAAGTTTCATCTCAACACCGTGACTTACGGGACAGCTCCCGCACCGTACCTTGCTATCAGATGTTTGCGACAATTGGCAACAGAAGAAACCAACACGTTCCCACGTGCAGCTAGAGCCCTCAGAGAAGATTTCCACATGGACGACGTTATCACTGGTGAGAAAACAATAGAAAAACGATAGCTTTGAAACGAGAATTGGATGAACTTCTACGAAAAGGTCAGTTTCATCTAAGAAAATGGCGTGCGAGCGATCGACGAATCCTCGAAAACATATCAAAGAAACGCGAAGCGGATAGTTTGCTAACAATCGACAAAGAGGGTCCAATGAAAACCCTTGGACTTCTTTGGGATTCGAACTCCGATACAATGCAATACAGCGTGAAAATCGACGAGACTTCGAATATCACCAAACGAGTAGTACTTTCAAAAATAGCGCAGATATTCGACCTGTTGGGTCTATTAGGTCCTGTAATAATTAATGCAAAATGCATAATGCAGAAAATGTGGCAGTCGAAGACGGGGTGGGACGAGCTCCTGCCTCCAGGGATTCAAAATAAATGGACGGAGTTCTATAGCTCTTTGTCAAGTATCAACGGCGTTTGAATCGAAAGCAATGTTAATCCGCAAAATGCACAGGAGACCTTTGATCTTGTGGGCTTCGGCGATGCTTCTGAAATAGCATTCGGAGCCTGCCTCCATGCAGTTTCAAAAGACTCGAAGGGCGATAAACAATCACATCTCATCAGATCAGAAGGCAGAGTCGCACCGCTCAAAACTATTTCACTGCCAAGATTGGAGATAAATGCCGCGTTGTTACTCGCAAAAACTATGTAACACCGCACGACAAGCATATGGCGACAAAATTCGTAAAGTTTTCCTTTGGAGTGACTCAACAATCGTCCTCAGCTGGATTTCGACATCGCCGAACATGAGAAAAACGTACGTGGTTAATAGAGTCACGAAAATTCAAGAATTGTCTCAAGACGCGACTTGGCTACACGTGTCTTCCAAAGAGAATCCGCGGATTTATTGTCAAGAGGAATCACAGTTGATCAATGGAAATGAAGTGACCTCTGGTGGCATGGCCCCGAGTGGCTTCGGTCTGAAAAATGGCCTAAAAAAGTAGAAATTGAAGTAGATAAGACGGAAATGAAATCATCAGCCGTACTCATAAGCACAAAGACTGAGACGTTCGAAGTGCTGCGGAAGTTCTCCTTGTTCGGCAAATTACAGCGAGTGATAGCTTTCGTTCTCAAATTCAAAGCCAATGCGTTGAGTGGAAAAAAAAATGGTCCACTTTCGGTTGAAGAGTTTAAAAAAGCAGAAAAAGCAATTATAAGACTGACTCAGCAAGAAGCATTAGCAACAGAGCTTCAGTCCATCGAACAAGGAGCACAAGTCATCAAGACAAGCAAAATTGCTTCTATCAACCCATACATCGACAGTGAAGGTCTTCTTCGGGTTGGCGGAAGATTGTCGAAGGCTGATATTCCGGAAACTCAGAAGCTTTCGATAACATTACCAACTCGACACCTCATCACGAAGATGATTCTCAAGAAAGAGCATATCCGGCTGCATCACTGCGGTCCAGAAAACTTACTGTGTTCCATACGATCAAAATATTGGCCACTGAGTGGCAGAAGAGAGGCATGAAAGGTTACGAACGGTTGCCTGCTGTGCTTCCGAAATAAACCGAAAACTCCAGAAGTCATGATGGGCGATCTACCGAGCGAGCGTGTTCGTGGATCTTTGAGACCACTTACTTCTACTGGGGTAGATTACGCAGGCCCGTTGCAAGTACGTGAAAGTCGTCGACGAGGTCTAGTTCACACATTGAAAGTGTGGATTGTTGTATTCACCTGCTTCGCGACAAAGCCAGTTCATCTGGAGCTTGTTACGGAGTTAACATCAGAAACATTCTTGGCAGCACTACGGCGATTTGTCGCTAGACGTGGCGTTTGCTCACAAATTATATCCGACAATGGTACCAACTTTGTTGGCACAGTTCGAGAATCAAAAGAAGTTTTCGAGTTTCTCGAAAAAGAAGAAAACACGATATCGGAGCATCTCTCACAACAAAAAATCACCTGGAAGTTTATCCCACTACGGGCACCGCATTTCGGCGGAGTGTGGAAGGCGGCTGTCAAAACTACAAAACGACAGCTTAATACAGTTACCATGGGCTTGGTCTCAACGTTCGAAGAGTATTATACTCTTTTGGTCGAAATCGAATCGATCCTGAATTCCCGACCGTTGACTCCACTATCCAGTGATCCCAATGATACAACTGCCATGACCCCTGCCCATTTCCTTATTGGGGACACACTCATATTGCCTGCAGAACGTAACTATCTTGAAACATCCGACAACAGACTGTCGCGATGGCAACACCTTCAAAAGGTTCGCCAACACTTTTGGAGGAGTTGGCATGCGGAGTATTTGTAGCATTTGCAGAGACGAGGCAAGTGGTGGACAAAAACCAAAAATATCGAGATCGGAGCTCTCGTGCTTCTAAAAGAGGACAACGCTCCACCACTTCAGTGGAAACTTGGACGAGTCGTGGAGATCCATCCGGGCACTGACGGTGTTGTGAGGGTGGTAGCAGTGAAGACTGCGACGGGAACCTTCAAGCGGGCGGTGAAGAAGATCTATCCGTTACCAATCGACCGAGATAATTCGAAATTTCAAAATTCTTTATTAACATTCAAACATTCTCTATTTGTATTCGGACATTTACCATGTGAATGTCACGTTTATTATTTTGTTTCATTTTTTATTTCTTGATTCTGTGATATTTATAGTTCACATAGGTTATATCATTCGTTTTGTTTATTCATTGATGTTTATTATCTTTGGAAAAGAGCCTTTCAAGGGGGGCGAAATGTCTGCAAGTCAAGCGCCTCTCGCGAGGAAAATTAGTGTAAAAGCAAGATGACGAGGAGGAGGATGTAACGAGAATAGAGACTCTTAATTTTCCATTGAAAATCCCGTGTACATCATCCCAAACAGGTATAATTGGTGAGAAACGGGTTATTTCAGTCAAATATTATACCATAAATTCTTGACTCCAAAACTAAAAAAATAGTAAGGCATTTGCATTTTTTGCGGAAATTTTCGCGATTTTGACAAGTGCTGTAATAGGTTCTTTCATGCACTATTCCGACGTAATTTTGCAAGAGAATCCGATTGGGCGCAGTCTCAATACGCTGCGACCGACGCATCAAAAGTTACAGCCGAAGAAGGAAGAACTTTGCTAGCCATTTTTCTCCGGTCAATTCCACGCTTTTTTCGCTGCGTTTTCTGAGTTCCTGCGTGTCCAGTTAGTCAGGAAGAGGTCATTCGAATCAAATCTAAGAAGGAATGTCTTACCGCTGACATCCTTCGATTTAGATAAAATTTATATATGTTATTCTGCATCAAAATCTGTATTTTATTTTTATCGGAGGAAAAACGTTTCTAGGGGGTGAAATTATCCTTTGAAGTTGAGACCTTCGAGGGGTCCTTTCCAGGTTTCACCTATCTTCACTTGAGGTAATCGAATGCACCCAAATGGATGATTATCTTAATGGTAAACCGTGAAAAATGCAACTGGTTTCATATCGGGGGGTTGCATAGGAAAAAACTTATAGCGGTTGAAATTCATAAAATTGTTATAACAAAAAAACTATTTCACCTATCTCGATGATTTCAATTGCACTTTGAAGAGCGAAGAAAAATAATACATATGGGGTTTCGCGTTTTTCTAGCAAATCAAGTTAAGGGGGTAAACTACCCCTATGTATGTTTACATTTAATCCCAATAAAACGGCAGTATTTCTTTTTTCTTATTCCTTCTCCTAGTGATATGTTTTTTTTTTAATTTATCACAACCGTATCACGTATATAGCATTCAATTAACGGTTTTATCTAGGAGCTAACTTATAAATAGATCGATCTTTCGTTGGAAAAGTATTTATATCTGACTTATCGATAATTCTGACTGATTTACATTTGGCAATAAGATAACTAATCATACGATAAGCGCTTCCACATATTCGTTTCGGTAGATAAGACCAAGTTTTGGGATAACGCACAGAAAAACTTCGTAGTCAAGTAAAAAAAAGAGAACGTACAATATGCTCGTATCTTTTATTGACAATATGTCAACAGTTTAACAAAATAATCACTATAGCAATGAACAGAAGCTAATATATAATCATATGCTCTATCAGCCGTTGTAAGTACTGCAGTAATGATAGTCATTGAAAAAGTGTTCAAAGCGTAACGACGTTTTACATCAGGAACAGCGAACAAGAGCAACATTCTCACATCCTGGAACTTCTTAGTGTGAGTTGCAGGAATCTCCCAATTCAAAGTGTACAGGATTTTCAAGATTCGCTTGTTTTTCTTCTATGTAACAACTTTTGTACCAAGAATATTTGAAAAGATCGATATAACGTGGTGACGACGGTTGGTAATGAACAAGTGACTGAAGCTTTATATTGTTTCTCAAATGCAAATCAATATCACAATTCATCAAAAGACAATTATCAGAAAAATGTCTAACAAAATTTTTCCATACTCGGAATCCAAAAACATCGAGGGGCTGGATTTTTCCGGTAGTTCTTTTGGGTATAAGCATTACTTTGACATCTCTATTTGAGGGTTTCACATTAAGTACAGCTTGGGGACAGTGTCCAGTCCAAGAATCAATCAGTAATAAAGATTTCAAACCAACTTTCGGGAAAAATACATGCTGCACCCAAATTTTAAAATGATCTGAGAATAGAAAAACCTATTATTTTTTCATTCGAAAAAATGTCTATACAAAAACAGTGGGTATAATTTATACCTGAAGTAAGCTTCCCAGACTTGGATACGTCTCTGTATACATTATCTGGTCTGAAAAGCGTTTTCTCCACTATTGGACCAATCTTGCTAGTTGATTCTTTGAAAACCAAAAATAGAGAAGATAGCAGCTTGCCGTCAGCTGATATAGTCGGTTCAGTAGTGTAACTGTGGCTTGTAGAAGAGACTGATTGTACAACACATTGTACTTGCTTTCCTCCTTTGACTGCTAAAGTTCTTCCGGAACGCATTTCTAGTTGGAAGCCACTCTGATCTGCATTAAATGTATTTGACAATCCATACGTTCTATTATTTTGCTTTACGTCGTAGACAAATTTCTGAATCTGTCGTTCCAACACTTTTTCATCTTCGATTGTTTTGCATGTAATGAATTTATTAATTTTTTTCGATACGATATGATGAGCTGCTTTGAATGAGTTCATCCATGTATGAAATGCTTTGAAACGAACATCAGTATGCCCTATTTCTTTTTGAGCATTTATTGCCCATTTTTCCGAGACAGAATCGTGCACTATTAAACCAGCATCCACAGCAGCTTTGAAATTTTTGAAAGTGTAACAACAAATTCGTACTAATTTTTCTTTGTATGTCCCCCTTGTTCTAATTGTGGGCCCACCGGTGCAACTGTCGTATAGATTGCACTTTCTTGAACTTTTGTTGCACACTGCCCAAACCCAAATTTCTTTTCTTCCCGCTGCGTAAGATAAGTCTTCGTTATCATGAGTGCATGTATCAGGTGAAAGTTCTGGTTCATATAGGGCGTTTGTCCATTCTATATCTTCAACAATTTTCATTTCCCAATCCTTAAACGGTCCTTCAAGTTGCGAAGAATTTTCTTTTACCATTTCGAAACCACAGTATTCGTTCATTGCACTCAACAAAATATTTTCAAAGTTTTCTTTCAACTGTTTTTCATCGTTATTTACTGGCGAATCCGGTAAACGCATAACTTTAAAAGTTGCGAGAAGCATTCTAATAACGTTCAAAGGATTCATCTCAATTTTGATTATTATTTGCAACTTCGTTTTAAATAGTCTCGAATTGTAAGTGACTTCATTCGTCGTGTAAAAGAAAAGTAGCCCACTGTGGTGAATATATTCCGCAATCGCAGTTTTATCATTGCGTCTACGTCGTATTTCAAATCTGATTATGGGAGCGAGTCACAGACTGAATAGAGATGACTCCCAGATAACACCCTCAAATGAGGGCGGGGGGGGGGATTACGATGACTATGAAAATATGTCGGCATTCACTAAATTCTTGTGAAAAATATAAGGAATAGATGTTTTTAAAATTCGTCTTGCGGTATATTTAATATTACCTATGAAAAAAAATTGTTATTTGTAAAGTTATCCAATCTGTCATTTTTGGCGGCATGAATAAATAAGTCAATTCTTTCAAACTGTAAATATGATTCATATGAATACCATCAAAAGTTACAAAAAATAAAAAATTGATAAAGTGGTAGAATTTTCAGCGGAAAAATTTGATTTTTTCCAATTTTCTTTGCTCAAGTAGGTAAAATCCATTGTTCAAATAAATTTGAAATGGAATGTTTCAAGTATAACTAGAAGAGTCTCAAATCGCCTTCAAATAAAAAACAAACCATTAAGATTGGATGCATACTTTTGGTGCTTTCACCAATTATGAAAATGTAATTTCGAGAAAAATCTGTCCATCGTTTGACACGTAGATGTTGAGAATTTAGAGAAAAAACGTATTACTAAGAGAAGAAATAAGAAAAAAAAGAATTACTGCCGTTTTATTGAGATTAAATGTAAATATACATAGGGGTAGATCACCCCCTCAACTTGATTTGCGAGAAAAACGCAAATACCCGTATGTATTATTTTTTTCGCTCTTCAAAGTGCAATTGAATTTATCGAGAGAGGTGCAATAGTCTTTTGTTATACCGATTTTATAAATTTCATCCCTTATAACTTTCTTCCTATGCAACCTTCCGATATGAAACCAGTTGTATTTTTCATCATTTATCATTAGGGTAATTATCCATTTGTGTGCATTCGATTATCTCAAGTGAAAATAGGTGAAACCTGAAAAATACCCCTCGAAGGTCTCAACTTCAAAGGATAATTTCACCCCCTAAAAACGTTTTCCGCCGATAAAAAAAAAATACGTCTCTCTTACATTTTGATGTAGAATAACATATATGAATTTCATCAAAATCGACGGATGTCAGCGGAAAGACTTTCCTTGTTAGTATAAGGGAAATTTAAAGAACCTAATAAGAACACGACCGTCAATCAAACGTTAAAAATCCGTTTTAACAGTATATATTTGGTGTAGTTATAAAAAATAATCGTTTCTCATATACGGTTCTCAAACAAACGTATAATGTACGTTCCAGGAATATGTATATTGTAGGTGTATTTTTGTTCAACAAATATTACTTGTATAATATTATCTTAAATAATACAATCATTAAATGGAAGATAAAGGTTCGTCGAAATTCCGGTCAGGAAGAAGAAGAATTTAATACTTAGAAAGACGTGAATATAAAAAGTCGACGTTTCGGCCGGGCCCTGCCGACCATCCTCAGGCATAAATTCTATAATAAATAACAAAAATAAAAATAGGATGCTTCAACACAACAATTCTGAATTGAGCGTATGGAATATGTTTAAAAACAATATTTGTTGTTGTACAAAAATTAGGTGAAAATTAAACAGTTGCACGAAACTGTCAGAGTGACAGTTTTAGGTTAAGTGTCAAAATTTTGAAGATAGGTTAATCAGAGGAAAAATTGGTTGATGAGAAATGAAAATATGTCAGAAAATGCTTATTAATAATTTGGGAAATGGAATTGGGAAAAGATCAATAAATTTTGAAAAGATTACTCACAAAAAATGACGACCAGTACATGCTAAGGTGTTGTTAGTGGAACAGCATTTCAGACGGAAGTGAAGGTTAGCGGGAATCGATCCGTAAATCTATGTTGATCAACGTGTGAACTTGATCTATGTTCGAAAGTCATGGAGTACAAAGGCAGTGACCAATCGGAGTAAGGGGCGCCAATGATTTGAAAACACGATAATGTAAACTAGAGAATGTTAGAGTATAGGTGGCTAAGATGTTCAATATCTGTACGTTTGTTAACAGAGTTCCTTTTGTTCTTAAAGATATGGATCATTTCTTTGATGATACGTTTATACCAATTCGGTTCTGTAGCTAGGGTTATAGAGTTGTTGAAATCGAAATTGTGACCCAGGGTCAAGGAGTGATCTGCTAAAGCGCATCTGTCAGTGACATGGCATTTAATATTAGAACGATGACCAGAAATTCTATTTTTTAGGTGTTGTGACGTTTGTCCCTAAATACAATCATTAAATGTTCATCTTATCGCAATTAAATTTCGTCTTATCAACGTAGATAATACCCGATTTAAACGAATAGTCAACGTAAGTCGACAAACGTCTCTTACTTGTATAAAGATAACAAATAAACTGTTCCTGAGACAATTGATAAACGTTAAAGGATACTAAACTTTATACTGGTCGCATACGTTCACTCGATGCGTTTAATAGATGGTAGAGGAAACGTGACGAATGCCAATCAAACATGAGAAAAGAAACGTGAATGAGAAACGGTTTTCTAGAGTATCGGGTAAACGTACAAAATGCGTTGTCTTGTCGGGATTGTAATCCGTTGTACCTGTGACAATTGGTAAACGTTGAAGGAAAGTAAACTTTACACCGGTCGCATACGTTTACTCGATGCGTTTAATAGATGGTAGAGGAAACGTGATGAATGCCAATTAAACATGAGAATAGAAACGTAAATGAGAAACGGTTTTCTGTAGAATCGGGTAAACGTATAAAATGCGTTGTTTCGAATGGATTGTAATCCGTGGTTCCTGAGACGGTGAGTAAACGTTGAAAGACAAGTTCGAAATTCGCGGACTACTTGTTGTACCGTATAAGTACGTCCTTCGAACTTCCCACTTTCACACTCACACGCTGAGGATATTTCATATTATTTAAATTGAATTTGGAAAGTCCAACCTCAAATCCGTAATCAGTGCGATTTAAAAGCCCTTTGATACAATATCCCATGAGAATCTGACAAGTTTTGGATTTTAGACTTCCACCATACTGAATCTGCCACTAAATTTTGCGCAAATCAAGGATGAGGTTCGTTATCAGCAAGCCAAACAACTTTTAGTTACCAATTTTCTGAATTTTTTGGATTTTTTATCATATTTTATATATTTTTTTTTAGATCCAACTACTCCAGAGGATGTAAAGGAATGAATCTAGTATATTAAGTTCATAGTTATATGCTAGCTGGTTTTTTGATAATTTTTTTCATTTTTCCTATTCATCTTTTAAAGTTATGAAATTTCCATCCTCTTATAATAGCTGTTTTAAATTTTGTTATATTTTAAAAGATTTTTCTTAATTTTTTTGAATATTAAAAGGTTGGGGTTTTTTTCAAGTTTTTAATCTATATACTTCAGACACGATCTGGTCGAAAACTTGCGAAAAAATTTTGATTGCGCTTTTCGTCGTTGTACCTAGACAGCACTTTTTTTTAGGACACAAGTCCTAAAGATGACGAAAAGGTATCATGACGAAGTCATCTTTTCGGCAGGGCGAAATGATGTCTAATGGATGTCTTGCAAAAGACGACTAATCGTAGTTGATTCAACGACGTCTATTTGAAGATGTCGAATAGACATAATGATTATAGTCGACTGAAAGATGTCTATTCCAGGATGACTTTTGTAAACTTGACGAGAAGCTGTCTAAAAAACGTCTTTCAGAAGATAAGTCAGCTAGCGCCAACTGCGGCGTGTAGTCAAACGAAGATTGCAAGATGGCTGCTTGATAACGCGTCATACGAAGTGCGCGTCATTGCTGTGCACGTGATTTCGCGAGCTCGAGAAAAAGTGAGTTAGATTATTACAAACTAGTTGAACATATGATTAAATAACTTTTGATCATTATTCAATATCCGATATGTGATTATCGAGTGCTACATATAATCAGTTGATCCATGTAGGGTATGATCTATCAAATCCACATAACCCCTTCTCATTTCTAGTATGTCGGTTGAGAAAAATCTCAAATTTAATCTTTTAAATAATATTATAGAATACGTCCAAGTTCTATGCTGGATAATAAAATCTGCATCTGACTAATTTTGGTTGACGGCATTTATTTCACATTTACTGAAAATACATAATCGCACGAAAGGTGACGAAACGACGTCTTTTAGCCATGCGTAAAAAACATTTACAGACTTGGCTACCAAATGTCTTATAAGCATGGCTAAAAGCCGTTAAACAGTGGGTCATAAGACATCTCTTCGTTATCTTTTAGGTGACTTAACGCTTTCGCTAAAAGACAACTTGCTGAGAAATTTGTCATCTTTCAGACATCTTTTAGACAACTTTGAGCTGTCTGGGTAATGTAAAGTAAGGAATCAGATAAGTTTCATTCAAAATTTCATAATATATGAGCTATCGTATCTCAGAAAAAAAGAACAACAAACATACGTAGAAAGTTGTTTTTATGACTTACAATAGTACACTGATAATAAATTGAAGAATGTTGGAAACCGATGTATTATACTTATATTTATTGAATCGAATGATGTTTTCCGAGCCGATATTCTCTCCAAGTTTGAAAATCCAGACAGTGCCATGACACTGGCCTGGGACCAAACAGTCCATTGAGTTGTTATACAATGACGTGAATTTTTTTCGCTACAGAATCTTATGATTTGATCGTACACGTCATCCCCTTGATAATTAGAAATTTGAAAACCGTATTTAGTATAAATAATTTCGACAATCGTGACGATACTACACAGATTGGAGTATTAGGTTTCGATTCTGCTCCCAACTATGGCGTTGCTGTCGTTGAACAGACGAATAATGATCGAACAAGTGAAATCTATCCGGATCGTGAACGTCCGTGAAGATTCGGCAACGCTTCTGAGCTCAACAGGCCGTTGACGGCGGGCCTCGGCAGTGAGCAAGGTGTGATGCAGGGGGGGTGCTGCACGCGATTGCCCCACGTACTCTCAGTGTGGTTCCGCCTGTGAGGTGTATTACCTCGTTGAAGCGTCTCTGTAAAGCAATTTCTGCCAACCTTTTCTCCGTAAGTACGTGGTATCATTATAATTATTATTATTCTTATTACGCTCTTTCCATTCAGGATAATTATGGAAATATAACTTGCTGTTGCATTGCTTTATCTTGAATGAGAGAAGCAAGAGTTTACTTTCTCGAATAAAAAAGACGCTTAGTATAGAGACGTAGAAAATAAGCATTTCTATCGAACTTTCAAGAAGGGACATTTTCTTTGTCTTGTTCACGGGAATTTGTTCGTTTGTACAGTAATGCGTCGAATAGATGCGTATTAAACGGTACCTCGTGAAAAACATGGTTTATTCCACGTCTATTCAACGGCCTTAATGTTGATTCCGCGATATATTAACATGGACGATGAATTTTTTTGGAATAAGAGGAAACGAATAGTATGTTTTCCGAAATGATTAGAATTACAATCGGCTGAAAACCATGTTTGAAACAAATTTTTTTTTCTTTTTTCTAGCGTGTACGTAGTGCCCAGCGCGTTCGAAATACTCGACCGTTATTTGCAAAATTATTGTTGAGGAAAACAATTGGTGAATAAGAAATACATTATCTCAATACTGAAAATAGGCATTTCTAACGAAGTTTTAAGAATAGACATTTTCTTTGTCCTGTTCGCAGAAATTTGTTCGTTTGTACAGTAATGCATCGAATAGACGCGTATTATACCGTACCTCGTGGGAAAATTGGTTTATTTCACGACTATTCAACGACCTGCATTATACTGGTTGGGATACACATTTCTTAATACTAGTTTTTTCAATCATCATGAATAAACTTGTGCTTTTCATTTAATATTCTATTTGAACCCCATTTCAGGCAATATTGTATTTCAGGCAAGAGCGCATATGCTAACACCTCTCAAGTAATTCAACATTTTCGAATAATCGATTTCCTCACTAAGGTATTGCCTTATTCCTTCCATTCTATACTAGAGTTGTAAATGAAACTTAAAATTACTGAATATGCCTCTGGAACAAAAATTACTGAGCAAGCGACATTCACGTCGAAAACAGACAACCGCACTGAATCAAACTGATTTTCTTGCACCGCACAACAGCGAAGAAAGTATTAATCTTCACTGTGAACAAGACAATTCTCAATATATCCATTCTAACGAAGCACAAGCATGTAGTAAAGTCAATTTGAATTGTAATACACCGTGTACGTCGCTCGTTTTGCCATCAGAGGAAGAAAATTCCACCACATTAAATTCCGAAGATCTATTTGATAAATTTGATAGTTACAGCCATGATAATGTGGACAATCTAGACAGTTATTGTTACCCTGATTATCGTCAAGCCCATTCTGCTAATGTGGACAGTTTCCTGGGTGCAGATAATTCTAAATCCACTAATTTTATCATATCACAAACATGTTCTGCAACCAATTCAAATTGTGATATACAACATACCTCCCTCGTTTCGCTAGTAGAACAAGAACCTGCCTCCGCATCAGACCAGGAAGTTCCATCCAGTGAAAATAATAGTGATGTTGAAATTAACATAAATAATCTAGAAAATTGGGTTCAACCTGATTTCCCTGAAAGACAGCCTTTTGATATCAACAGTTTCCTTAATTCAGATTTGGGCCTCAATGATTTAGGTAATAAAGGAACTCAAATTGATCAGAGCGACCAGTCTACGGACGATGATAATGAACAGGTTAGGTTTGAAAATAAATTCCAAGAAGATCTGCGAAAGTTGGCTTGTGATCGCAACATTACTCATACGGCACTTGATAGAATGTTAGCTCTCATCCGTCCAAGATATCCATTTTTACCTAAAAATTCTAAAGCTGTCCTGAAAACTAAACGCCAAATTAATGTATCCGATTTGAGAAATGGGCAAATGTGTTGTATAGGCATTGAAGAAGGATTGAAGGTAAATTAATCGGTGGCCTGATTAATTCTGCTAAGTACACAAATATTATAACAATTGATATCAATATTGACGGATTACCATTATATAAAAGTAGTTCCGTGAACTTGTGGCCTATATTATGTAGAAGTCATTCATTAAAAGATAGTCCGCCATTTATGGTCGCGGTGTTTTGTGGAAAAGGCAAACCCGAGTCATTAGATAGTTATTTGCTTGAATTTATCAAAGAAATGAGTTTCTTGCTACAAAATGGCATCGAACATAATAATCAAAATTTACGTATAAAAATTGGTTGCTCTTTGTGTGATGCCCCTGCTAGGGCAATGCTCAAGATGATCGAAAGTCATACTAGCACGTTCGGTTGTGAAAAGTGTTGCATTGCAGCTGTTTCATTGCAAAGAAAACTGCATTATCTAGTCGATCAAACTAATCACCGTAAAAGATGTGATGAAGACTATTTTAATGAAGATCCAGATACGGCGCACATCAAAGGTACATCGCCATTGCTTCGTTTATTTGTTGGACTTGTCACGCAATTTCCCCTAGATCCAATGCACTTGATTGACTTGGGGGTGCTCAAGAGATTATTAATTAATTACTGGATCGAAGGACCACGCTTTGTAAGTTTTCAAAACAAATGTTAATTATCTCTTCTGAAATTGAAAAACTGCAAGCTTGCGTATGTCAGAATATGTTGAAATCGATAAAAAAAAAACAAAAACACACGGTCCTGGGCGAAGGCAGAGATTCTGAAGGGTATCAGGTCACAGGGCGAGAATGCTTTCCAATGTACGACATTAACCACAAAAAGATTTAAACTGTCAATACAAGACCCCGATAACGTTGTAGCACTGAATAGTAAACTTTATGTATTAAAATCTATCATTTGTATAGATGGTGTGTACAAATGGAGGAATTACAAATGATGCGTATAGTCAATGTACAACTTCAATATTACAATATTACTTACAAAAAATTACAAAACTTTCTTAATTTAATGTTTCTTAACGCGATAGCTGGCACTCAATCTATCCCTTATGAGTTATGAGAAGTTCGGTAACGAATCCATGGTCGACAGGATACTCGATGTGTCCTTACTCGACTGCCTCTCAATCAGAACTGCCTCTTCCTTCGCACCTTCTTATTCCAAAAAGCTTCAACGGGCTCATCAGCCCGCTCCCCTTTTTCCTCTTTACCTCTACGGGTAAATAACGGTACCTATCCCGCGACCGTGGCTACGTTCGGTGACCAGATATGTCACCCCGAACCGAATCAGCGAATGTCATAAACGACTACCCTTATGTTTGAATTAACTACGTATTACGGTTATAAATGTTTAAACTAGGGTCTTGGGAATTTCCACTCTCAGGGAAAAACCCGACCATTCTGCTCTCTCCGACATATATATGTATAATTACTTTTTCGATTTGTAGCAATCATGTGTCTCTAATATTTTTAAAAAATTTGCTTTTTGTCTTTTTTTTGTGTTCGTGAAATTATTCGTACATTTTTATGACATACGACAATTCTACAGTTTCTGCATTAAAAAACCAAAATGTGGGCGATAATTGAATTCTTGAGAGGTAACAACAGTAAAGAATGTGCTCTGGTCCCTGTATTGTAGTTGACGGACAACAATACTCAGTGCTATTGGCCTCGGACAAAAACTGAGAAAAAGTTCAAAAACCTAGTCCGAACGAATGCAGCTCTTGAACAATCCTGGCCCGTCTATGCCGTACATCGTGTGCTTGATACTAAAGGTATATAATTTGACAGTTTTCTCGATTCTTCTTAGAGTTTTATTACAGAATTAGAGCGACTGGACACTACCCAAAGGTATTGCAGGTGGTAACAAGAAATTTAACCGACGCATGTATCATTCTTATGCAATTATGTGTGATAAACTGTATGAGGTTGCAAAACTCCCTGTTTTCACTTAGAATTGCTTTGGTTAACAGACGCAATTAGATTTTTTGTTTCTTCCACCAGCGTCACTCTAATAGACGATTATCACACGATCGAATTGAAGTATATGTATTAATTACAATATAATACGACTAGAGGTTGGAATAAAGTATTATTCGATATTGAGTATTTTTAATTAATACGAAAAACTGATTAAAAATTGAAAATGAAATTATATTTGTCATTGAAACATTATGAAAGACTATTTACTGTGACTGTCGTGATTCAATATAAATCTAATCTATTACCGGTGGAGAGTTTCACTTGCAGAAATTTCAAGCCATAAATGTTGTTTTCAAATATATGCGTAAATACTTAATTTTTTCCATCATCTTTCTGTTTGATGATAACATTTTCGTTATAGTTGACTAGGATGTAGCAATAGAGTATATGACTAATGTGATAGACAACGGCCCTTCTGAAGACGGTATTAACATTCAGCCAATAACACAGAAAAAGGTGTCATCTGAAAACCTATCGCCAGAAGACGATACAGTTGATGAAAGTGAGCCTTCAAAAAAGAAAAGAAAGAAGCACCACAAACACCGTAAGCATCATACAAAAAGTAAGCGCCGAAATCGTATCAGTTCATCCAATGATGCATCGAACAGCAAACCCAGTAGTAACTCTACTGCAAGTAGCTCTCAAGGATTTGTCTCGGATCAGGAAAACCGAATTCCAAATATCCCGTTATTCAAAAGGAGTTTAACAGGCATGGGGCAAGATAGTTCAATCATTACGAAGCAGCGTAATACTACTAATCTAGCCGACGGTAGTGCACATGCTGGATTGTCAGGTGTGGCTCTGTCATTTTCCAGCGCAATTGTGCGCTCAACACCAGAAAGAAACCTTGGATCTCCAAGTGAGGCAAATGAGACGCAGCGGTCTTACAAATCATCAGTACCGCCTTCTTATCACTCAAGTCCGCATGTAAGAACACCACAAAGAATTCTTAGTCATCAAGATGTCGCAAGTGGACATTGCAATTGAACGGTGCAATTTCGGATCCTGTTGTTACACAAATGCTGCGAAAAATCTTTGAATACTTGCAGTATTTGAAGCAACAGATGGAGCAGACTCAAGTCGCTCTAGCCACAACGGAAAGAGCTAATCAGGCCCAGATAGCTCAAGTACAAGGTGCTCCGCGGCCAGAATGTTTCCCTGAATGGCCCATTTCTTCACTGGATGTCTTCGATGCGTTCAATGAGATGATACAGATTGAAGAGCACCATAGTTACCTTGTAAGTGACTAATATAATCTACTCACAATTCATTCTGGAATTCGCATACAACTATGTACTTTAAAAAATATGTCTGGTTCAGAATATCTTCTTGAATTTCTTGATAATGTTGTATTGATTATGTCTGTATTTTGTATTCTATTTGCTCGATCAGTCAGGGAAACAGTTTTTTGTTTCTAACTAAATATTGTATAAAACACAAAAACTGAACTTAAGATCAACACAATATTAATAGAAGTTGGTATATTCGGAGGAAAATAGTAGTGAATAGGTGGATGGCATTTCTTTGGAGTTGGATCGACAGCAATTATTGCGTAAAAACTTAGAAATCCTGTGACACGAATTGTAACCCATACATTTAGGCCCGACACATTTGATGTAGATCTTACTTCGGAAAAGATTTGTCCGTATATGCACGAAAAAATTTTTTAAATCTGGTTTACAATTATATATGAACAAAAATATAATTTGATTTTTTGATTCATTTACTTTCTTCAGGTCTGAAGGCTTTCAACGGTAGGTGGCCCATCACAGCGACAAGTCGTCGTGAATATGATGAAACTTTTGATGACGAATACTTTGGCTATGGAGTATAACTGGGCGGAAAGAGAAAAGAGATCATTCAAAAAAACTAAATTAAGGTATATTGTCATTGGTGAGTGAAAAGTCTACGGTTCACGTTTCGTTCATATTGCCCGCAACTAAATAAAGGGCCATTGATTCTTCTTCTTCAAACCTGGTGAACCTTCCGTACCTATACGATGAAGCGGATGATAAATATATATTTTGTTATAGAGAATCTGTGTTTGGTTTGAAATGAATTGAAGGATGTATTTTTGTCAAGGTTTGTTATATTTATAACGAGAAATCGGTTGTCCAAGAATGTTTGAATATTCACCGATGCTCCTTCGATCTAAACCTACAACATTGAAAACTATGAAAAAAAAACATAAAAAAATGTTAAATCAAATCGTAAACAATAGTGTTGGAAATGGAGAATGTAAGGCAAGTAAGCCGAAAGTGCAGCTATTTCCAGCTATATGTCGAATTCAAATGAAATAAGCACCGTCTAATTCGTTTTGACTCAATTCATTATCATGAACTATTTACATCTAACACGACTTTTACTTCCTGAGAGGTTATGCCCTAGAATTGCATAGTATCCTTGCAAAGCAGTAATACTGAGAAAATCAATTCAATTCGAATAGAATTTTGATTTTTATCCTAATTCAAATGTTATCTTGCAACTCATATTCAGTAAACGTTGATACAAGTATTTATGATTATTTTAAATAATAGCATGACTATTTTGACATCGAAAAAAACTAACCTTTAATCTTCGATGGTGTAGACTCAGCGGTTCCACAATACGTCCTATATAGAGCTTAGAGATGGAAGATTAAAAAAATAAGACATTCACACACATATAATAGGTAAATGTTCAATTCAGTTTCCCAATAGTATAAACTCCTCACGATCGGAATCCTATATGCTTTATAACTGCATTAGATTCTTTTCACTCATTTGTTATTCTTAATCTCCTTTGTTCGCTCTTCAACAAATAATTCAAGGATAACTGAATAAGCCTTTTCGTGCACTTTGGCATAATCAACTCTGAACTTCTGATTGTGAGTGGTTCTGCTGCGTTGAGTAGAAATGGTGTCTATTAGTGCACATAATTGAGCAATCAGATGATAAACAATTTTTTTTCACATCTTGTTTCAGAGGCTGCAAAATTGGCGTGTAAAGATGATCCAGTCAAATCTTCAGATTTAATTATAGAAAATGCGATAAAAGACTGGTTTAAGCTAGCCACAAGTAGGTATACATATTCAGTTGCTAGAAAAAAATCCGGAAATGAACCCACGCAGCATCCGCCTTCACCGACCTACCACTCCCGCCAAATTCACCCAACAACCGCAGGGTTCAGCAACAAAACGTTGAAAGATAATCCGCTATTTTTTGTGTACCATTTTGAAACTATTTTAGTTGCTGGCACCATTTTTTTTTCTTCTAATTTTGGCTCCATACACTCTGTTGATACACATATTTTTTAAGTTTAGATGAGTTATTCGTAGTACCTCACTTGTTCATAATAATAAAAATTTTATACATTTAACTTGTTCTTTCAAAGTACAAGTCCGATTCACTTCTTGTGTCCTATTATTTTATATTATATTGGAGTTTTTCTTTTAACCACACCGAAAAAAATACACAATTTTTAAAAGTATATCTAATTCATCTACCTTATTGCTCTCAAACGATTTTGCACTTGCATCAGTCGTAATACCTATTTGCCAGGAAAGTCTTACCACACTACTTTACGTTGACAAACAGTTCCATCTTTATTTTGGATAAATCTTTACCACGGTGTTGGTGATCTATATAATCAAAATATAGCTAGCGCTCATACGCGTTCTACTTATTTTTAATCTTTTTAATCATTTCATGAACTGTTTTAGTGTTACACTATCATATCCGTACATGTGATACCTTATTAATATGTATATTGTATGTCAATGTATGTGCTATGGTATGTACTATAACGCTAAATTCGGTTACCCTCGGATGAGGACTTACCGTTGACACTTTGGCGCGATTCTCCACTTATTCAGAACGTTAAACTATAACAAACTGATGAATAAGAATTCTTGACCTCGTATGTAATCTATTATAGAATCTTGGTGATCGGTCAATTAAGAAAACGTATTTTTAGTTAACGTTTCGACCCGGATATGGGCCCTCCTCAGAACGATTTATTTTTTTAACTGTCAAGAACAACAAAAAGATTTTTTATAAAATAAATAATAGTACTAGAAGTAATCAGACTTAAATATTGTAGATGTAATACTCTTAGAGCTATTATATATTATTGATTAGTAAGAACCTTTTGATTGATTGAAATAAGAATGTCTTTAAGTGTTATTCACCTTTTGAATTAAGTAAGTGGACTGAGATGTAGTCGAATTCACAATTACAATTGGTGGAGACAGTGTTCTTTTGAGTGACGGTAGTCAATGTCAATCTTCAAGTTATTTTACATGTGGGAGTTAATAGTTGGAAGTCATTAATTAAAAAGATTAAAGAACTATGTTTCTTCACAGTCAGTATGTCATTGTGTTAAAAGGTTTTTAAAGAAGGTCTTTTTAGCAATAAAATTAATTCGCAAGTGTCAAAGAAGTGGAGGTAGGTTCTTTATAATTAAGTTCCACATGTCTAACGAAAAATTGTTGGTTGAACCAATTGAGTCAACAGGTGAATAACGACTGATGGGAGAAAACAAATATAATCCAGAGTGAAGGTGAACCTATTATAAACAATTATACAGAAAAACAATAAATATTTTGTGAGAACAGTTATGTAGAAAGGACTGTGTAATGGGGACAAAAAAATATTTTTGTCTGTAGTTAAGGTTAAACAATATTTGTTGTGTGGGCGGAGATAAGAGGTTTGTAAATAGTACTTAAATGTTCAACATCTTGTCTAAGATTAACAGAATTGGTGTGACCTACAATGTTGCACATTTCTAGTAACAGTCTTCTATAATAATTGTGTTCTTCACAAAGGATGTTTGTGTTGTCGTAATTAAAAGTGTGTTGTTTATCGATACTATGTTTCGTTAAACTATAACAAAATCAATTAAGTTGGGCGCCAGACGCGTTAGCGTCGATTTTCAAACAATAATACGAATCAATGAAGATAACACGAAACCGTATGAAAAATTAATAGAGAACCCGTTGCATGGCTGGCTAGGCTCAAGTACTCACACGAACTGGTAGAGTGGCGGTATTCAAGGCAGCTAACAATAATTACAGAATTAAAGAAAATAAAGAAATAAAGAATAAACTCAAGTCAGGAAAAATGA
Source organism: Neodiprion pinetum (assembly GCF_021155775.2). Classification (NCBI taxonomy): domain Eukaryota; kingdom Metazoa; phylum Arthropoda; class Insecta; order Hymenoptera; family Diprionidae; genus Neodiprion; species Neodiprion pinetum. Next base: position 21,205,395 of record NC_060233.1, read on the forward strand.
ACTGGTCAATCGATCATATATTCTCGAGAAGGTTACATGGTTGAGACAGGCAAATGAAATGGTATCGACAGCGGTAGGTAATAAAATAAGCAATCGTTTTTCACAAAAATTTCGGTAGAATTGAATTGTACGGTAGCTTTGAAACGAGAGACGGTAATTAACCGAGAAAAATGAACGTAGGTCGGGAGAAGCGATATAATGCAAGAATTTACATGAAACTACACGTCACTGGGCGACGCCGCGACGGTAGAAAACAAGGTAACGATAGCTCGGTAGATAATACGACGAATTTACCAGACTATAACCAGTACGAAAGATTGACATTCATTAAAAATGTATACAATCGGTAGCGTAAACGATCGACTAGATAATTTTTGGTAGAGTTATTTATAAACGATAGAATCAATAATTTACAATAATTACGCATCCAAGGAATTAAACAATGAATTCCTAAACATAACTTTCGAGAAAATACAAAATACAAAATTAGGAGAGAGTGAGAATTTCGGAGAGTTCACAAACTAAAGAAATACACTAAATACACCGCAGTACAAAAGAATCAAGAATAATACGCAGAACTTAACTTAACAAGATACAGAGAAAAGAATAACAGGCAAAAATAATATAAAATTGCCACTAGCAATAGAAAAAGGTGCGGTAATATTTAGAGGCTGATTCTACGCTCGGTTATACTACAAGGAACTCGATATACAATACAATAGGCACAAAAATAAATAAAAATATAATGAGCAATAACAGAAATAAAATATAAGGCACACTACTATTACAAATAATTATGAAACGAAAGGTAAAGCCACTAGGGCTCAAAATACGATAGAAAATACAGAAGCAGACTAATAGAAATTTACAAATAATCAGAAAAGTCACAAATACAAGAGAATTAATTATTCGGCAGTTACGAGGTCGCTCAGACACGAAAATAATTAATTACACACAACGTCGATAAATACCATAAGAAAGAATAGAAATTATGAGCAACTTCGTAACGATACAATACAAGGCAGAAGCCTCACCTTAATCGGTGACTTCAGGCACACAACACTGAATTTGTTTTGAATTATAACTTAGAATTAGCAAAACGGAAAGGAAGGAAGTAAGGATGAAACAAATTTACAGGAGAAATCTAACGATAGAACAAACGATAGTGGTGATAAAACGGTAGCGGGATGATCAACGAAAAAAACGATAGCGGCAAAGGAGGAAGGATCGGTAGCTCAAAACGGGAGAATAATCGGGAGAATACGGATTGAGATAGCTGTCGCTCAGCGGGTCAAGCGTACAATAGACGAAGATCGGAGTTCGGCTCGCCGATCTCGCGGTTGTCGTGAGGTGATTCTTCTTCCCTTTGATTGTTTGGATGACCCCTACTGCAAATAGGCCATCCCCGTGTGGCGAATATTGGTTACGGCGTGGTCATGCGTTTTCGAAGATTACCGCTAGATATGGCTTAATGTGCTGCTCGCGATTTCATCATTGACACCGTCGATTTAATCGCTGCTTCAGTTTACTGTCCAGGTTGCCTATCATCGGGGACTTCATTGACAGAGGCATACACAGGGTACCTCTCGGTCATAATTACCGAGTGGAGAGTGACGCCTCATTGTTCACTTCCACCGGCTTTTGTACAGGCAGTAGCCAGCTGCCTATACCCGAGGTTATGCAGTCAGACGGTTGGCTAAACCGTGGACCACGACCCACACAATTAGTCCTTGCCGACAGAAAGGCTGCGTCGATCCTCGGAACGATGGCTTTATCAATCTGGACGTAGTGGTTTGGGGTCGGTCCGGCACCAGGCCGGTAAGTCGGAAGATGGTAGGCTACGGTCCGCCCTTCACGCCATCCTTACGACATCCGATAGAGCGGGTGGCTGGTTCCTCCTTGAGGAGCGGTGCCCTCGGCCGTCGGGATGATTTTTATCTCCCTGTTCACCGGCAGTCGAGGCGATACCGAAGGTTCGGGTGAATGCTACCCCGGTAGCAAGAGAAGTGCACCAAGGTAGCCAGTATAGTCTGATTAGACCGTTGGTAGGCGAAGTCGTCGAGAGCTGGAAACGGTAGATATCGGTCCCTCGGTGGTGGGGATCGTTATCGTCCAAGTACCTTATTAGCGTACGCCGAAGCGCGAAATACCGAATTTACAAACAAATAATTAGTTAAAAGTAGTTATTGCATATTTTGTATCTAGTTCGGTTGAAGTACCCCGCTGAGGACGCGTAAACTAGAAATAATAACGGTAGTGTGCCCTTGTGACGGGCGACTCTGAAACGCCACATCACAGCACATTACACATTTGATATTTTTTCGAACCTTCGAGATCCATGATGTTTGTTTCAAAATTACCTAGCCTTGTGATTGGCGATAACACATGTAACTCGTTGATCCAATGCGTTCTATATGTAATTGTTAAGTATATATGTAGTACACATTTATATATGATATGATATAGATGGCAGCACAGCCTGCATAGCAACAGCGTGTAAGCGTAGACGGATACGTGCGACGGATGTAGTTAGTGTAACGCTGATAGTGATCAGAGAGAGATGTGATCGAGATTAGATCCCGTGCATGTAAGACCCGTAGACGCGAAGCATCGTTAGATAATGGTATTAAGAGTGTAATTGAACTATAGATAATTGTTTGAGAATTGGTATTCTCAAAGGCATCTCTCAAGAAGCAGCTGTCTCTCAACGTGGACTAGCCAAAAGTATTCAGTATCTCTGAGAACGCGCCTAGTTACCGGCTCTTCTAGCTGTCAATCAGTATTACTCTTCATCTCATTGTGCTCGCACGTGAATTGACTGTATCATCTCAACAAAAGCTTTATCGTGACATAATCATATTGACTTCTGAATTGATTAATACAATCATATTAGACTTCTCAAGTGAATAACATAAATCATATTTGACTTCTCAAGTGATTCCTAAAATCTAGAATCACCATAAATCATAATCGGGTTCTCAAGGGATTAATATAATCCAGACATTCTCATATTTCAAATAGCACACTGATCAAATTGTAATAATAAATGAAACCTAAAGTTCGTTTCAAATGTTCCAAGTTCTTCTTATCACTCATTTCTCAGCAATAATAAATATGTTATTTCATTGATTATATGTATAATAAACCTGTGATCTTCTCATCACCCCGAGAAACCTGACATTGTTCCTAAGAGCCTAACAGTAATAAAAATATAAATGGTCTAAAATGAATATGATATATCAACAGTTAACTACTTGTGTTTTTTTTTTTTTTTTGTTTTTTTTCTACTTTTGGAAATCTTCTTCTAAAATGGTTAAGTATTTCATTATCATAACCGTACATGCTATCACTATCGGAAATGTAAAATCTACCGTTTTTTGTTTCAAGCTTTATACAGGGTGTCCCTAAATTGAGGGACACGGACCAGCGAGCGTGATACCTGACTGAAATGCAACCGAGAATTTCTTTACCGGAACCTCGTCCGACGCATAGTTTTTGAATTATAAGCGATAGCGTTAGGCCAATCAGAGTGCACCATTTCATCTGGATTTGCCGCCACGGAAATTGCTGTTTTGTTCGTCCGGGTGAATTATTATTATTCGGTTACAAAGTAAATATCGGCACCTCCCCTCACTCGCTGTTGTACCCCTTCTCGAGCGCTGACCTCGGTATTGTTGCCGCGGCACACGCTGCCGGCCGCACACCCACGGACGCACACTCGTGTGTGTGAAAATAAGCGAATGCCCAGCTCCACAATACTACGAAACACACATACACGAGTGAAAATAAAAATAAATCTCGAAATAAATCAGCGGATTTAAGATTTAATGTTATAAAACACTTCCAATCATCGATGTATGCATAAAACTAGAGATTTTAGACGATTGATATGCCGTTAGGGTTCATAATTAGTCATTCAATCAATCTGAATTATGCTTTCCGAACAATTTTTGTGTCTTTGCAACATAACTTTTCCACTAGTTTGAAATTCATCATTGACATCCGATTTTTCAATAATGCGAGGGAACAACTCGTTGAATCAACGTGTCAATAGGTTTGTAAATCAATAACAATTCACCTGAGTTAACACAAAATAACTGAATAAATGAGAATTCACTGAATCACTAAAAATGATAACTGAAATCATGAGAATTATTTGAGATATAAGTGAATTAGGAAGAGTTGTAATAAGTCAAGTTACTTTGAATAACTTTAGATTCGTGCCTAAATTTTATGTTTAGAGAGAAAAATAATTAAATTCAAATAAAAAAGTAATTTTAAATCAAGAAGAAGAAAATTTTCAAATACCTGAATTCAAATGAAGCAATTTGAATTTAATAAATCTATTCGAATTTGAGGAGAAATAATAATTATTATTTGGACCAGAAAAATGAAGTCGAATTACATGAATAAATTCAATTGATTCAACTCAAAAAAATATGGTGTCATTCAAATTCCCAGTTATTTCCTCGTCGATTCAATGTGGGTCTGGAGTGGCAAGTAACGTTGAAATTGTTGAGATCAATGCTAGTGATGGCCACTTATCTGAGAATAATCGATGTATTGATTAATCGATTTCAACAAAATAATCGGACACGGCTCGATTGAATTGGTAAAGATTAATCGATTTGGTAAATTTCTGCGTGTAGTCTTAATATGAGAAGAGATATTTTGATAATTCATAGTCTTATTCAAAATATTTTTAAGTTTGATAAATTTTGAGTAATTAATACCTAAACCACATACATCGATACTGTATTGCATCGTTCGTATGAGTAAACAAGCGGCTTAAGGCTGACCGTGAGCCAGCCCTCGAACTTCCCGTTTTCACACTGCAAATTCAAGGTTCATGGAACAAATAAATATTAATATCCAATTCCAATTTTCCAACTACGAATTCAGAGTCGTGATTGACGATTCAAAAGCCCTCGCATATCATATTACATAAAAAAATATTACGATTGTTTTTATTTTGAACCACTAATAATGGATCGACCATCATAAATTTTAGAAATCTGACCTTGGATCGGTCACTGATGACCGGAAAAATCTCCACTTACGCATTTCTACCAAAATCCGAATATTTTAAGATTTTGTTTCACCATGTGAGTTCGCCATTTCGAATTTTTCAAATCTAACCCCAGATTCGTGATCAGCGACCCCAAAATCCTCATGGTACCAATTTTCATTCAAATCCGTTAATCCATTCTCAATAATATGTAAATTTCCTTTTTTAAAAATTACCTCAATCAAAGACCTATCCGATGAGGGGGGATGCCAACAAGATTTTTCATAAAAAAAAAAACTTCTAAACATCGAATTTAAAATCGAAAAGCGATGAGTCTCAGTATCCCTTCGTGCTTTTGCTGCCTATTTTGCGACAAAAAATGTATTTTATAGCCAGACAAATTAATGCTCGAATTAAATGGGATTTCGTAATTTCGACAATGCTTCATTTTACCTGGAAACATCTTTTCTTATACCCGGACATTGCCAAATTTTAGAAAGAAATTTCGATTATGTAGACAGAGAGAAGCATTTTAGGGCACAATATCCTTTCACGGCAAAGAAGGAATGAATTCAGAGACACTCAAATTTAGATAAACCAACTGAGTGATAAGTGAGTCATACCATACATTATTTCACTGAATAAATTATTGATTATTCGGAAAAGGTTAATTTTGCTAAATTCATGTTACATACTAGATTTATTCGCACTGTTTTCGGCAACACTCAATTGTTCCATAAATCAGTTTACGGCGCTACAAATGTTATTGGATAAAAAAAATTCTCATGTTCTTCCCATTCGAAGTCACAAAAAATCGATATACTCCAATTCCAGAAACATAATTAAGCCGCTTGTTTACTCACACGAACGATGCAATACAGTATCGATGTATGTGGTTCAAGTATTAATTACTCAAAATTTATCAAACTTAAAAATATTTTGAATAAGACTATGAATTATCAAAATATCTCTTCTGATATTAAGACTACACGCAGAAATTTACCACATCGATTACCCTTTTACCGATCTTTACCAATTCAATCGAGCCGTGTCCGATTATTTTGTTGAAATCGATTAATCAATACATCGATTATTCTCAGATAAGTGGCCATCACTAGCATTGATCTCAACAATTTCAACGTTACTTGCCACTTCAGACCCACATTGAATCGACGAGGAAATAACTGGGAATTTGAATGACACCATATTTTTTTGAGTTGAATCAATTGAATTTATTCATGTAATTCGACTTCATTTTTCTGGTCCAAATAATAATTATCATTTCTCCTCAAATTCGGATAGATTTATTAAATTCAAATTGCTTCATTTGAATTCAGGTATTTGGAAATTTTCTTCTTCTTGATTTAAAATTACTTTTTCATTTGAATTTAATTATTTTTCTCTCTAAACATAAAATTTTGGCACGAATCTAAAGTTATTCAAAGTAACTTGACTTATTACAACTCTTCCTAATTCACTTATATCTCAAATAATTCTCATGATTTCAGTTATCATTTTTAGTGATTCAGTGAATTCTCATTTATTCAGTTATTTTGTGTTAACTCAGGTGAATTGTTATTGATTTACAAACCTATTGACACGTTGATTCAACGAGTTGTTCCCTCGCATTATTGAAAAATCGGATGTCAATGATGAATTTCAAACTAGTGGAAAAGTTATGTTGCAAAGACACAAAAATTGTTCGGAAAGCATAATTCAGATTGATTGAATGACTAATTATGAACCCTAACGGCATATCAATCGTCTAAAATCTCTAGTTTTATGCATACATCGATGATTGGAAGTGTTTTATAACATTAAATCTTAAATCCGCTGATTTATTTCGAGATTTATTTTTATTTTCACTCGTGTATGTGTGTTTCGTAGTATTGTGGAGCTGGGCATTCGCTTATTTTCACACACACGAGTGTGCGTCCGTGGGTGTGCGGCCGGCAGCGTGTGCCGCGGCAACAATACCGAGGTCAGCGCTCGAGAAGGGGTACAACAGCGAGTGAGGGGAGGTGCCGATATTTACTTTGTAACCGAATAATAATAATTCACCCGGACGAACAAAACAGCAATTTCCGTGGCGGCAAATCCAGATGAAATGGTGCACTCTGATTGGCCTAACGCTATCGCTTATAATTCAAAAACTATGCGTCGGACGAGGTTCCGGTAAAGAAATTCTCGGTTGCATTTCAGTCAGGTATCACGCTCGCTGGTCCGTGTCCCTCAATTTAGGGACACCCTGTATAATGTATCATGGTTTTTCAACAAGTCACTCAGCTTTACGATTTGCAGTATCGTGTGTCGGTGATCCAATGCGTTCTATGTAATACTAATCTAATCGGTGCAAATATGAATGTGATATATGAATAGTAAACTTCTTGTGTTATATTATTTTTGTTACTTTTGAAAATCTTTTTCTAAAATGTTTACGTACGTAAAATGTAAAATGCATCTCTTTTTTGATTCATAATCTATATATGTTAAATAGTATATAGTATTTTATTCTATTATCGCAGAGAAATATTGTGTACATGTGTATATACATTGTAACGTGGCGTTTCAGAGTCGCCCGTCACAAGGGCACACACTTTTCATTCAATTTCCGAGAATCAATTACCATGCGCCATCGTTTTCTACCCGCAGAATCGGGTTTTTTGGGTACAATCCACACGGGTGAATTATACGGTGAATTTGAAGGAACTATTATTCCGTTGTCAATTTTAATTTTGATTTGGTTTTCAATCTCGGTTTTGTGAATTGGAGGGAACCGGTATTGTCGCGTATTAATCGGTATATCATCCTCGGTTGGTATACGATGCTGAATGCCGGGTGTAGATTTTAATTTATCTCCAGGTAAATGAAATAATTCTGGAAATTCCTCAATGATATCTAATACGTGGTCCCGTTCCTCTATATTTAAATGATCTAAATGCAATTTTGATTGAATTTCTGTAAATCGATCAGTCACTTCAGGTTCTAGATTTAAGTCTTCTGAACTTGAATCGTGATATTCATGCTCCTCCGGAAAGTTGTGATATTCAAAAGGTATCACTTCCTGTGGTGGAATCTCTATCTCAATATCTCTATTCAAGGTATTAATTGCAAGAACATGGCATACGCCATCTTGTACCGAGACTGCAGCCTCACCAATGTATACGCCGTCTATGGTTTCTACGCGTGGCAAATATGCTTCTTTTGTGCCACAACTGATTACGTCAATGCCAATGGCTTGCTTTGTGCGCGCACGAATTTTAAAGAATCGTTTTTGCGGTTTTGTTTCGGTATCGGAATGTTCTTCGTATCCGATAAATCGTAGCGGTCTAATCGGGTCAGTTTTCGTTACCAAGGTGTTATGTGTAGAAGAGATCTCAGCCTTACGCTCGCGCAAATAATCTTTACCTAATATACCGTCGCAATTTAGCAAAAAGGTTGACCGTACGACGTGAAATTTACTTGGTTCGTTTTGTAAAGTTAAAGTTGTTATTCCCAAAGTTTTAACTTTATCGGTTGTTATTCCCGTAATCGTAGAAATTTCATCTACACTGATTAAAACGTCAGGATGTAAAACATTAGCTTTAATTAGACTGATATCTGCGCCGGTGTCGATTAGAAAAATAGCTGAGTGTTCTTTTAATTCAGGAGCTGTCATCCTGATCAGTGGCGATTCTCGATCTGGTCCGCGCGTATCGATGCACCGGCCGGCGGTTCCGCGAAACGGACCGTCGCGTCGGTTGACGCTCGGACGTCGCGTACCTCGCCGTTGCGTCCGGACGACGAGTCGCGTTCAAGTTTAAAGATTCAGCTGTTTCGGACGTTCTACGCCGAGATGGTGACCGTGTTCTGACGTTCGAATTATCAAACCTCGCTTGATTAAAACCGGACTGCTGATTCGGGTCGTATGAACGGGTGTTTGAATTTGGCGAATTCGATCTGCCCGTATTTAAATTTGCTCCCGGCGATCCCGATCTCTGTGGAATCAATGCAGGATTTGTTGTGGGCGGATATCCATAAGGTGGTAAATACGGATATGTCATCGGCGGATAATAATACGGGTGTTGTGGAAAATAAGGCGGATATTGATAACCACGCGGTTGCTGGTGCTGAACCTGTGAGTGAGCGGGCATGCCGTATGGGTAATAACCCCTCGGTTCGGGTGATCGTCGATCGGCGACGTTTGCCGTCGGGTGTCTGTACATTGCCGCATTCGGTGACGGGCTTCTCGCGCGTGTCTCCGCTCCGTCTGAGATGCCATAATTCGAATACAATCGCGGCGCGTTATTTTGGTTATAGATCATTGGAGAGTTCGGTCGCGGAATTTGTACTCTCTGCGTTTCTCCGGAAGATATTATTCCCTGACGCATACGATTTTCTGTTTTTCGCGCTAACTTAAACGCTTCTTCCAATGTCTTTACACGTCCTTCAACATATCTTTCGATAGCTTCAGGTAGTCCTCGAATATAAGCATCCAACGCGTTCACTTGTAGTACTTTCATTACCGCGTCGACTTCGGTTTTTCCGTACTCGTCTTCTAAAGCTACGCGAGCTGCACTGACCAAGATTTTTAATCGATCGTAGAAATCGCTCACGTTTTCATCACGTTTCATCCGTATATTCGCGATCTCTTGTTGATAATACGGATAAGTCTTTTCAGCTGCAAATCGACTTTTCAGATGTTTTATTAATTCATTGACCGTATTGAAAGTTTCGCCATATGTACTGTCGCGAGCTGCTCCTTGCAATTTTCCTAGAACGCACTTTACATATGCGCCTTCCGAATTCGGCGAAACATACACTGAACCATATTGCACGTCTTGTAAGAAATCTTTCAAACGAATGTTTTTCCCGTCAAAATATGGAATATTAAGCGTACTGTGTTGTAGCGCGAAGCATTCCGCCATTGACGTCATCATCGCATTACTCGCGTCTAGGGCGGATACATTGGTTCGGTCCGCGCTCTGGTTTCCCGTTTCGTTAGGCATTTCAAAATCGAAAAAGGTTGTTTATGCACACGAAATAATTCAGGCCAATGTTAGGCAAATATTGGGAACACAGTTAATACACAAATGACCAGTGGAAAATTCGGCAATATACGATATCAGGATATTATGATATATACATACAAATACACAAGTAATAATTCGCAGAGTTTCATGCACAATTTGTCGTTAATTATATAATTATTATCTAGAAAGAAAGATGCCTTGTTTTTTCATGCGTTTGACCAGTTTTTCAATTTTACACAAAAACTAAAATTTTTTTTTTTTATTTCAACAAATCTCACTTTTAGCAACAAAATCCGACCGCTGCCACCAATTCTTGTGTTACGTGGGGGTGAGGGTGTACTGAGCGGTGGTAGTTAATGATTAATTGAATAATCAAGCTCCCACGTAACGACAATGAATAATTATTAAAACTAAGAAAAGACCTACCTTTCGATAAGCCGGTAATTTGTAGGATCGTGTTACTACAGTCCTGTACAGGTCTGCGAGGTTTGTTTAAATTGTTGTGGCAATTTTACAATAATAAAAATGGGAAGAAGGTCGTTCAAAATAAATGTTTAATATGATTTAACTGATAAAAGATGAAGTATATTCTGTTTCGATTTGGTTATTGAAATATCTGGTAACAATCAACGGTGATAATGATATATGAGCCGAAAATAACAATTTATAAAGTGTTCAAGTTTATACAAATCGTGTGTTATACTATTCTGAAGGATATTATTATTTGGTACCAGGAGCATCTACTCTAAACGATGGTTAACTAGCTGGTCGTGATTATTGCATTGTATCTCTCTTTTTAGATTATCTTAAATCAATTATATATATACTATTGTTAAGTCTTATTCGTTAATTCTTCGAAACAATAAGTACGATTTAATTGGGGGTAGTGAAGCTAGCCACCAATTCTAGACTTGGTTTTGAATGAAAATTACTGAAGTAGATTTTGATTATAAAGGTGAAACAAAAATTCGTTCAATTTCGAAGATTAACACTCGGATTGACTTAGCTTTAGGTGAATCGGTCGACGAGATTGAGAGCCGTCGGATCGTGTCGGTCTGCGTCGGTAGAATTCTGGACCAGGGCCTCACCTCAAGTTTGGAAGAGTTGTTCAATCGAACGATGTTGAACGTCGGTCACTTAGTCTTTTTAGATTTGGAATGATATCTTGTTATCGAAAGTTATAGTTGAAAATGTCAATTTCCTGATTTTGATGTATGTTAAAATTGATTGCAACGATTTATTTATTAAAAACGATAGTGTAATTATTATTATTATTACTTAAAATTACCTGATTCGGTTGAATCAGGGCCGAACTCAATTTGATTATGGAAAATGGAATGGCATAAAAATGTCTATTCGCGAAATGATGAGATTTAGTAAAGCACAGAAAAGATGGAAACGTAGAAGATAGTGAGTCTCTTGCAGCTAACAGAATAACCGAATGCTCGAATTTGACGAATTAGCGCGAGACTTTAGGTCGGTCACAACTAAGATTTTCCAAACGCTACTCTTGCTCGAGAGGGCTAATCCGGGTTGACGTCCACGCACTTCGCGACTTGACAGACGAAAGACGCGGCTTCTTGGGCCCGAGGGTCCAAGGAGCTGCAGTTGTAATTAGTTACAACGGTAATTAGCCAATGAGGTGCGAGGGCGACCTCCTGGTGCCCAAATCCACATGGTCAGCGTTACTTCTCGTTCTTCGACGGTGTTCCGACGATTCTCAATCTCGTCGGTGACACATTGAAGATATGAACAAAAGATATTTACATGCAATGTTCACACATTCATTCATACATTCCAATAAGTAATCTATTTTAATTTGGTGGTTCTAAAGGTAGTGGTTTATCCTAGTCATTGATTATAGTTTCAACTCAAAAAGAGGGATATTTCCAGGCTGAGCGCTACTGATGCTAATTCAGCAGTCTCCTATCTCAGTTCTCGGTACCAGTTAAATAGAAGAAAGTTGAACCTTATACTAGGGATTCTCGTTGGTCCCTACGTGACTTTTGCCAGGAGGGGTGGAACTCGCCGTTATTAGAATATGAGATTTTGATGAAATGATATCTGTGCATTGAAGAAATTAAAGAAAGAAATGGAATGAAATGGAATTTTGAAAAAGGTACGCCAAGGCGGTACGTCGGGGCGTAACAAATATACACGTGCTCAATACAATACACTCAGTTACTGAGTCCCGTCTAATCCAAGACGACCCGGTCAGTTTTGACTCACTCGACAGACTCCTTCTATCGTTCGCTTACAGTCGTTTATTACCTATGTATAAGTGACATCTATACTTTCACACGCATTGTACATTTGTATATTTCTCATGATCTTCGCATATATCAACACCTCCTCTCAAAGTCATGAGATTACATGTTTTCATCATTTGACCCTGACATACCTCAATTACTCATACACTCATAATGTTTAATTTTTCCTAGGCCCTTTGTTAGCATGTCAGCGGGCATTTTTTCAGTTCTTAAATGTTTGATACATATAATGCCGTCTCTACATGCATCTCTAACGGAGTGATGCCTAACATCAATATGCTTTGTTCTCGTGTGAAACGCCTCGCTCTCAGTAAGTCTTATTGCACTTAAATTATCTTTAAACATAGTAATACATTCACACGGAAAATCAAGACTTTCAAATAAACCGCGCAAGTACATCGCCTCTTTTGTTGCTTCTGAAATAGCTATGTACTGCGCCTCAGTACTCGATTGTGCCGAGGTTCTTTGTTTACGCGCCTCCCAGCTTATCGGTGAGCCAGCTAAAACAAATGCGTAGCCAAAGTATGATCTACGACCATCAAGGAATGATCCCCAGCTAGCATCAACTAACCCGAATAATTCAAGTCCAGTTCGCTCATAAGCTAAACCACAGTCAAGCGTTCCTTTTAGATATCTCATTACGCGCTTTACCGCTTTCCAATGTGTTTCATCATAATTGTTATTGTACCGACTTAAATAGTTAACCGCGTATGATAAATCTGGTCTAGTAGTAACTGCTAAAAACATTAATGCTCCAATTGCGCTTTGGTACGGATATTTAGACATCACTTTAGTGTTTGGCTTCTTATTTTTTACTAACTTACAACCTACTTCGATCGGCGTAGTTGCTGGGTTACATAGACTTAAACCGAAACGCTCTAGCACTCTCTCAGCATACATTTTCTGATTTAAAAACACACCATGATTTTCATCACGTATAAACTCAATTCCTAAACATTTTTTCACTTTACCTAGGTCTTTCATCTCGAACTCTTTAGATAATTGTTCTTTAATTTTTAGTAACCAGTCATTGTCGTCCGTCGCAAACAGTAAATCATCGACGTACACTGTTATTAACATAATTTTCCCATTTCTACGTGCTATAAACAAGCATGGGTCTTGTATCATCGATTTAAAACCCAAAGACTTTAATTTATTTACTAGCTTTACATACCACCGTAAACCTGACTATTTTAGACCATACAAAGACTTTTCTAATAAACATACACAATCTTTGATTTCACTTAAACCCTTTGTCCACTCTTTGGCGATCGCAACTACTGAACTCGTATACTCACTACTATTTTCAATCATTCTATCTGTCACCTCACATAGCACTTCAGGAACTTCCATGTAGACGTCCCCTTCGAGTTCGCCGTTGAGGTAAGCAGTGACGACATCCATCTGGTGAATATCAAGACCTAATTCTGCTGCAAGTGCCGCCAATATTCTAATCGACGTTGTTCTCACTACTGGGGAGAATGTTTCATAAAAGTCTTCCCCTGGCCGTTGAGAGCAACCTTTTGCTACCAGTCTAGCCTTCTTGATCTCTCCTTGAGTCGTATCTTTAGTGCATAATACAAATCTGTTACCTATGACTTTTCTATTTATGGGTCGAGATGCCATTCTCCAAGTACGATTTTTAATTTGTGCCACCATCTCTTTCTCGATGGCCTTTCTCCATTCTTCAGCTTCTGGACCTTGCTCAGCTTCTTTCCAACTATAAGGTGCGTTCGTCGTCATGTTGACGAACGCGTTATCACTCTCATGTGATTCTGAGTCTGTATTTTTTTCTTCGCCGTCCTCCTCGAAGCTTTCATGACCGTCCCTCTCTGGATCTGGTTGACTTGAGTACCCCTTTCGAGGTCTACCGGCTTTTCCTGTACGCATGATCCTCGGACGTCCTCGTCCTCTCTTCGACGGACCTACCAGTCTGTCCCATGAGAGTGTTGCTGCCCTTTTCTTTGGTATCTTTCTCTTTTGTATTGTATCGGACTCTTGGTCTTCTGCGCGTACCTTTCGCGCCGCCCCTCTTACTGCTCTTAGGGTCCTTCTCAACTCTACTGTCGGTTCTTCTTCTCCTTCTTCACGATTTTCTCCGCTATCACCTCGAGTCTCTTCATTATTACTCGGACTTCTAATATCCACTGTAATGTCGTCTCCGTCATCCTCTTCAAAAATTTCTTGATACTGATGTCCCGTACCTGACTCTGTCATGAATTTTACATCACGACTTACTATTATTTTCTTCGCGGCTTTATTGAAGATTCTGTAGGCTTTTGATTTGGTGTCGTATCCAGTAAACATGCCTTCTATTGCTCGAGATTCAAACTTGCCTAGATTTGGGCTTTTATTCTTGATGAAAACTTTCGCGCCAAAAACTTGCATGGAGCTTACTGTCGGAGTTTTTCCCGTTCACTCGGTGAAATGTACTCCACCATCTAGCGCTGAGGTTGGGCACCGGTTTCGTACGTAACAAGCCGTGTTTATGGCTTCTGCCCAAAAAGCTGGAGAACTACCTGCGTGGCGCATCATGCACCGCACCATTTCCACCAAGGTCCTATTTTTCCGCTCGGCGATTCCATTCTGCTGTGGAGTGTAAGGAACCGTGAGCCGTCTTTTAATACCATTTGACCTTAAAAACCGATCAAAATCTTGATTCACATATTCTAGGCCGTTATCTGACTGAAGAAACTTCACTTTATGCCCGGTAAATGTTTCTGCTTCTGCCTTATACTTTTTAAAGACTTCTCGCACTTCACTTTTGTTCTTAACAAAATAAACTTCACACCACCGCGATTTATCGTCAATAAAAGTGACGAAATATTTTTTACCACCCATGGATACGTGTCGCATAGGCCCACATACATCCGTATGTACTATCTCTAATAGCTGGTGCGTGCGGTCTTTGTCGCCTAAAGGGAAAGGCTTACATGTAAGTTTTTCACGGGCACATACTTCACACTCAGATAACTTTTCACTATCATTAGTGTTCAGACCTTCCACTAGTCTATTTTTGATATTAATTTCAGATCGTGTTCATTTAGATGCCCGAGTTTTTCATGCCAAATGTCAATCGCTTTCTTTGACGCACTATTCACTTCAACATTATTTATCACGTCCCGAGATTGTCTAACATAGTATAAGTTTCCAATGCGATCAGCTCGCGTACACACTTTGTTTTCTTTATTAACAACAATTGCGTCTTTTTCACGAAAAACCACTTTATAGCCGCGATCCGTTATCGCCGACACTGACAATAAGTTCGTGCATAAATCCGGTACGTACATTACACAAGTAATATCTATCTCACGTTTGTCGTGTCCTGTGTCCACTGGTAAACTCACCTTACCCACACCAATGATTCTCGTACTGTTGTTGTTCGCCAATCTCACTTCACTGTGCATACTTGAGTGTTCTTGAAACATCTGTATTTCCTTGCACATATGACTCGTACAACCACTGTCTATGCACCACGAGTCACTTACACTTTGACTATAATTTGTCTCTTCACTCGTGCCCAGCATAAAAGTTTCTCTTGTCCCTTCATCGCAGTCTTGGGCTTGCTTCGCCCACTGGCGTCGTCTCTTATTTTTCTCCGGACAGTTTCTGGCTATATGCCCATGTTTATGACAACAATAGCACTCTGGTCCCTTCCATGGAGGTTTGTTACCTTTCTCTTGATGCTTATCCACATGATTTTCCCTCTTGGGCTGCGTGCGCCGTTCATATTGGTTCCGCCATTCCGTGTACATGGCACCGTGACTTGTTGGTTCAGTTTCTCGTCCCTCGATCTCCTCGTGTATTTTCACCTTCAGTGTCTCCGTCGTCGGCAGCTCATCTCTGGACTCTATCGCAGTTCTAAACATGGAAAATGACGCTGGCAGGCTATACATTAACACAATTGCTAATACCTCGTCATTTATTTTTAGACCAATCTCTGAAAGTTCCTTCACTGCATCACTGAAGTCTGTTACATGTTTTCGAAGATCCCCACCCTCAGGCAATTTAGTTAGGATAATCCTTTTCAATAGGGATGCTTTCCTTGCTGGGCCTTTCGACTGATGTAGACTCTGCAGTTTTTCCCAAAGTTCACGTGCTGATCCCAGGCCATCCACCGCTGCGTAATTACTCTTGCAAATCGACAACATAATTTTAGCCTCTGCTTTTGAATCAGCTGTTACCCACTTATTATAATTTTCTGCCGTTAACGCGGGTCTCACTGTATTCGGACCTTCTATGTGATCCCAGAGGTCTGCTTCTTTAAGCACCGACCTCATCTGAACCTTCCACGTGTTATAATTCTCACCAACTAGGGTCTCAATATGAAACGTTGACGCCATATTCGTCATCGTGCTTCTTCCACAATCCAGTGACAATCGACGATCCACCCACTGGTACTTTACTTTTCCGCACTCTCTTATTTGAGTAAACTTTTACACTACACTCCCGAACAGCGAAAGAGCACACCAGAATGTTCTAGACGCGTCACCTGGGCCCATAACCTGATATTTAATACTGGTGTTTGGTGAGAGTAGGTATGGATAAACTGTTCGTTGTTACAATTAACGTTTATTACAGAGTAATCAAGTAAAGACAAAGGTGCAAAATAAAAACGTTGTAATACAATAGGTGCGTGGAATAAATATACACGTGCTCAATACAATACACTCAGTTACTGAGTCCCGTCTAATCCAAGACGGCCCGGTCAGTTTTGACTCACTCGACAGACTCCTTCTATCGTTCGCTCACAGTCGTTTATTACCTATGTATAAGTGACATCTATACTTTCACACGCATTGTACATTTGTATATTTCTCATGATCTTCGCATATATCAAGATACTGAAATTGAAAATTCAAGTAATATGAGATTCATTAAAATGATTTCTTTATATCATGTTAGTGCGGTACGGAACGAAGAAAATCTAATCGGAAGCGTAGAACTCAGGAACGTAAATCACATCCTGTGACACAAGTTGAAAATCAAGTTTGTCAAAATGCGCCTCAATGTCACAATTAGCTCCAAGGACAATCATGTTTTGGAATAATGTCAGAACATTATTACAAGGATATTGACTTATCGAATTCAAGATTGTGTCCCTTGTTACATCAAAATAAATAAATATCTAATTTTTAACGAAGTTCATGAAGATTTTTTTCCAAATAATATAATCTAATACAATATCTTGTTCATAGTCCTCCGAACATCACCTTGTAACAAGGATATTTGGAAAGAGTCCCTTTGTTGCAGGAACCATTATAAAATTCTTGGTTTTAAATTCGTACTACTGAATAACTTCTGCGTTTCAGGTTCCATTTCCAATCTCAAAATGAAATTTTTTTTGCTCGAGAAACATGAAACGCAGAAATAATTGCGGTAAATGGAGATTCACAAGCTTTCAGTCTTAGCGCAGGACCCTATAAGGTGTGTAAAATTGAATTTGGTTGTCAGTTATCGTGCAACTAGCTAGCCAGATGACACCGTCAAATAAAATTAAATTTGAAAACATTTTCAACTAAAGTTATTTAACAATTCCAGATTCAGAATAATTCAGTTCGCCTCGCAAAATTCAACCCTACAATCTGATTGTGGACTTGAAAAACTATTTATTTGAATTTAATGCTAAGGAGAGTAAAAATAAGCTTCAAAATAGGATACCAAATTAAATAGTATGAAGTTTGAAAAACAATGCTGGTCAATAATAATGCTTAAATTACAATGGTGCACAGAATGATTCCTCGGTAGTATGAATTGGCAGCTACGGTTGAGTAACAAACTTATCGCTCGATCAAAGTAAAATGATGGGATATTCAGCCATGTTTGGTCGGGTTCCTACGTTCGAGGTGACGGCCCTGGTGGGATGTTTGCACAAAAGAAGGGGGGAGAGAGAAACGAAGCAGTGGGCACTCGGACACGGTCGCGAGCGAAGCAGTTATAACCACGTGATCTTTCAGTCATTTTTGTTTGTTCAATTTAATAAAATCGTTTGCTTTTATCGATTAATTTGATCTTCACGATTATTACTCCCTTCTCTCCCGGTCCCTACAGCCATTATGATCCGTAGTATATCCCGCTCTTCAATTTTGCCTCAACTGATGTTAAGAAGGTGGCGATGGCCTGATGAAATTCAATCTGGCACCTGATGTCTGACGGAACAACCAGATTCGATGGTTATAATGATTGCACCGCTCGAGAAACCAGGATCCTTGCCACCTAAACGTTTTGACCATCAGGTAAGGCATAATTTTCCTCGTGTGAATCAAAGTTGAAACTTCGAGCCTGCTGAAAAAAAACGAATTTTATCATTGAATCCATGTTAAAATATTGTAATAGTCAAAGATCACGTAATTAGGAATTCACCTACATGCTTCCATGCTTGACAAATTCAGTCCCGCTTTGACAATGAATTATTTCATACTTGAAAATATTAGAAGCTATTATTATCAGACAGGATCTTTTGGTATTTTTGGATACAACTAATTTCCAATAAAAGGCACAATACATAAATCCTTATTGAGACGCATATTTAATTTTATGTAAATAAAGAATCTGTTCGCAATAAACGTTGTTTTCACTCACCTACATCTGTTGGATGAGACTCCTACCTGTTAATGACATTTCAGATTGAATTTCAGATTTTTTCTTTCAATAGATAACATTCAATTTCTGTATCTTTTGATATTCGCTTTTCCGTTGAATTCTTTATTGCGTCGGTTGAATATTTTCCAATATCGATTACGGTATTGCTGAATGATACTATTTTTCCGTGACAATTCACGCTACGTAAAAATAAACAGCAACATAACCTTAATCCACGGCTTCATGCGCGAGAGATTCACAGCTTTAGTTTCATTTCGTGTACATTGGCGCCCTGCTCAAGACACAAAAACATCGCCGCGGGGCGATTTCAGCGACCAATCAGATTGAATTATTAGGCGCATGCGCATTGTATGTATAGTTTTGAGAAATTGTCCCGGTACACACAAAATGGATTGTTATAAAGTCTATATGGAGACGATTTCCGCAGTGCCTACTACAAATGTTTTACTCACGCAAAATTTTTTATGGTCAATATTGAAAGTCTCATCTTGTTGAATATACGCCAACTGTATGTGTTCCTATATGTCAAAACTTCATACATTATATAGAATAAATGTTACCCAGAGAAGGGCCCATAGTGAGGGCCAAAACGTTGGAGAAAATTCATTCAACCCTCCGCCGTCTATCCATGATGATATCGTCATATTTGACTTTGGCACGACCTGATTGATCAAACATTTTGAAGTGAAAACTGCTGGAATATTGAGATAAGACCCAAAACTGGTTCCCCTAATTTTTTGGGAATTTTTGAATACTCCTAAGTGAGTTAAAAACACGAACATGAACTTGGCTCGCCAATTGTCGAAAATGTGAATTCGGACTATTGCATAATTTGCCGTTAATTAGCCGTAAATTAGTCGCGCGACTTATTTTTTTGTCGCACTCAATTTCCAAAAAAAAAGCGGATGGCGTGCTAACTTTTCAAGAATCTAGCACGCCATCCACCAAAATAACGCACAGCGAGTATCATGCGTAACTCTGACTTGGTTGATAAATTGCCGTAAATAAGCCGCAAATGAGTCGTTGAACTTTTGTTTTTGTCGCACTCAATTTTAAAAAAAAAAGCGGATGGCTTTCTGATTTTTCAAGAATTTAGTGTATACATATATAGGAATGTAATAAGGATTGAAAAGGGTAAACACATCATCTACACATCACATTCCTATGTATACACTGTGCTTGAAGAGACGAAAATTCTAATACATTCATACCAGGCATACGAAAAAACAAATTCGAACTCACTGGTGATGAGAGAAATTAGCAACAGAGTCAGGCCGGCTAGGTGGTCCAGTGGAGTAAGGCTCCGGCTGAGCATCTCTGGACGCCGGGTTCCTGGCTCCGTCGTTGATTTTTCGAAATCACCAAATTTTCGAATTGTCAATTTTCAATATTAGCTATCATTTGATCAACTATCGGCACACAGATAGATAGAGAGACTTGTTATTGTATGCAGAGTTGTGAAAATAGTAATGTGAAAGTAATGCATTACTCATTACTTCAAAAAATGTGTATTGGATGAGTTCTCGATTATAAATTACAAAAGTAATAAGTAATGGATGAGTGTTCCATAAGAAATTAAAAAAAGTAACGTGTAGTTGATGAATGAACTATTACAAATTACAAATGAAAAAAAAAGTAATTCGTAACGGAGAGTATTCCATTACAAAAGGAAAAATTGCCGTACTCGCATAACGATTTGTGCGAAACAAAATCATGAAAATTAAAAACTTGTCCATATTGCTACCTCGTCATTTCATTTCAGTCACTAAATGTTTCTGCCGGACAGAATTCCGCAATTTTATCGATATGCATAATTGAATTCGAACTGTGCGTGCTCGGACTACACGGTGTTGAGTGTGTGTGTGTGTGTGTGTGCATATATATATTAAGTATATCAAATATAATCCAGAATTTGCCGAATATCACATATATATATGTATATAGGTACATCCAATACTTTTCGACCGGAGCCTGCGGGCTTGGGTCAGCGATTCGGCTGCTGATTTTTTTCAAGACAGTAGGTTACAAGAAAAGACGATTCTCCAAATTTGAGCTTAATATGAGAAAATCTGATGGCTATAGCAATTTTTAAAGTTTTTATTAATTCAATTTTTTCGTTATTTTCACGATTTGTTCATGGGAGCTTTGTGGGACTTAAAGACTTGAATCAAGAGGGATTCCCCTTCTCCGACCTTGTATTTTAAGGAAAAAAATAGTTTTTCACTCCAAAGCAAAATCCAGTTTAATCAGAACCCTTTTCATGAACTACTATTTTAGCAAAATTTCGCATAACTTTGAAACGCTGCCAAGTCAAGAATTTTCCAAGTAGACGGCCAATCGACGGTTCAAATTTTTACATCTAAGTATACTTTATCACTACCTACACGAATTATTATTAATTCCTACGTTCCTTTTTATATACGGCCTCGTAAAACCAACTGATTTCTGGAAAATCGCTGTTTTCAGATAGCTGTAACTTTTTTCCGTCGACTCAAAATCGCTTGAAATTCTCAGGGAAAATACTTCATTCTTTCCCCAAACAACGCTAAAAATTTCCAGCTAGGAGTCGATGTTGTTAACGAGCTGTGAATTTTCAAAATGTTCAAGTTTCCCACATAATATTTCATGTTTCATGGCATTACCAATTATATAACAAGTATTGAGTATGACATAATGGGACACAAAGAAACAAATATTCATCTTCAAATAAACGATTACAATACGAATATTTTATACTGCTATAAATATCCTGTTCTCGCAGTCAATGAGTTTTTTTCTTAAGGCGATACAATTTATAGGGATGTCAGCCATATTTTTATAACATTACTTCAGTATGTAGTTTTGCAAGCTCTTCATTTTTTATTTATTTAGGTTAATAATCGACAGGTATAAATTTTCCACGCGCAATTCAAGAAGTCGTTGATAATGCCATGGAATACGGAATATGATGTGGGAAACTTGAACATTTTGAAAATTCACAGCTCGTTAACAAATTCGACGCCTAGCTGGAAAATTTCAGCGTTGTTTAAGGAAAGAATGAAGTATTTTCCCTGAAAATTTCAAGCGATTTTGAGTCGACAGAAAAAAGTTACAGCTATCTGAGAACAGCGATTTACCAGCAATCAGTTGGTTTTGCGAGGCCGTATATAAAAAGGAACGTGTTAATTAGTATTTTTTTATAACCTACTGTCTTGAAAAAAATCAGCAGCCAAATCGCTGACCCAAGCCCGCAGGCTCCGGTCGAAAAGTATTGGACGTACCTATATACATATACATATATGTGATGTGAAAATTGACAATTCTAAAATTTGGTGATTTCGAAAAATCAACGACGGAGCCAGGAACCTGGCGTCCAGAGATGCTCAGCCGGAGCCTTACTCCACTGGACCACCTAGCCGCCCTGACTCTGTTGCTAATTTTTCTCATCACCAGTGAGTTCGAATTTGTTTTTTCGTATGCCTGGTATGTATGTATAGGAATTTTCGTCTCTTCAAGCACAGTGTATGTTGTGACGTTGCACCTAGAGTGCAAGTCATAACAAACCCCAAACCCGCGGGGAAGAGCCGAACGGGTGAGTCCTGTCCCGTCGGGAAAGGCCCGAACACAACCGAAGCCCCCCGACGCTCGGCAGAGCCGAGCGCCAGCAGCATTACGACCCCGACCTGCGAGGCAGTATCACGTCGCCGAAGCACAGTCCAGGAGAAACGAAGAGGGAGAGAAAGAGAGAGAGAGAGAGAGAGAGAGAGAGAGAGAGAGAGAAAGAGACCCCGACACACATACACACCGTCACACGCACACCAGTCTACACCCACGCCGACGACGCCAGGTTAGCCTGCATTCTACCGCCGATCTGCTCCTCCCCTCGCAATACCAACCCTTTCTACCTCACGCTCCCCATCAAACTACACCACCCTCCCCTCGCAATACCAACCCTTTCTACCTCACGCTCCCCGTCACACTACACCACCCTCCCCTCGCAACACCAACCCTTCCGACCTGGTATTCCCCGTCACCTCCCACACTCCCCCCCCCCCCCCCCCCCCCCCGCGCGCGTACCTGTAAGTTAGTATTAAGTAACGCTAAGGGCTGAGGCGTGATCAGCCCCCGCTCAAGTCTACAACCCTTCTGTACCTCCTAGTTTAAGTCGACCCCCTTTTTGCAAGAATACACTCACCAAGTTTTACCTATTACATCCGCCCCGTCTCTAATTGTCTCCTCCCCCCCCCCCCCCCCCTCACATTATTCGTGCGGACTCAAACCCGTCACAATGTATAGGAATGTGATGTGTAGAAGATGTGTATACCCTTTTCAATCCTTATTACATTCCTATATACCGGGACAATCTCTTGAAACTATACATACAATGCGCATGCGCGAGTTTTATCGGCTGCTCGGGCAGGCTGGCCACTCCGAGTTTCAGCTGTCAAACTCTGTTTCTGGCGGCGTTGTAGTTCATACGAGTTTTTGAGGTTAGAATCTCAAACAGTCGAGGTAGTGACTCGGAAAGTTGATGCTAATGCTCTTTGAAAATTGGCTTTATTCGACTAAAATAAGAAATCTGTTTCAATGTTGGGTGCTTGGAAGATACGCAGTAGGTAGGTGCGAACACTTCATTTAATCATTTTTATTATTTCGTACATTAGAAATAACAATGGAATTTTTATCTATCAACAGGTGATACGGCCAAAATAATTACATCTCTGATATTCACTGTTATCTGCCCATTTAATTTGTCAGACGTACAAAGATCATCGCCACTTTCAAGCAACTAAGCAACTTTCTCACTCTTTTGTGATTTCAGGCGGTAATATTGAATTTTATCACTTTCGAAAATGAGACATTAAACCGAGCGTTCAAGAAATTTAAATATCTCACTATCTGTAACGGAACTGTGAATCTTTTTTTTCTTGAAAATAGTTCAACAAAATTTACGAATAGTCGATAGTCAATGTATTTTTTCCGATTAACAAATTATTGCTACTACTATTCAAAATTTTCGAATGATTATCAGAATTTATTTCGCAAATTTTCAATGATGTTCGATTAAATAAATGAAGGGAACCTAATACTCAAATTGAAAATTCAAATAATCTTGGATTTATTAAAATGATTTCTGTATTTCATGTTAGTGCGGTTCGAAACAAAGAAAATCTAATTGAAAGCGTAGAACTCAGGAACGTAAATCACATCCTGTGACACAAGTTGAAAATCAAGTTTCTCAAAATGTGCCTTAATGTCACAATTAGCTTCAAGGACAATCATGTTTTAGAGTAATGTCAATTCTAAACTAATGTAAAGATTGTGTCCCTTGTTCCATCAAAATAAATGAATATCTAATTTTTAACGAAGTTTATGAAGATTTTTTTCCAAATGATGTAATTCGATACAATATCTTGTTCATAGTCCTACAAACATCACCTTCTAACAAGGATATTTGGAAAGAGTCCCTTTGTTGCAGAAACCATTATAAAATTCTTGGTCTTCAATTCGTGCTATTGAATAATTCTGTATTTCAGGTTCCATTTTCAATCTCAAAATGGGATTTTTCTTGCTCCAGATAATGCTAACATGAAATGCAGAAATAATTGCGGTACATGGAGATTCACAAGCTTATAGTCTTAGCGTAGGACCCTATAAAGAGTGTAAAGTTAAATTTGGTTTCAAGGTATCGTGCAACTAGCTAGCCAGATGACACCGTCAACTAAGATTAAATTTAAAGACATTTTTAACTGAACTTATTTAACAGTTCTAGATTTAGATTGATTCAGTTTGCCTAGCAAAATTCAACCCTACAATCTAATTGAGGACTTGAAAAACTATTTATCTGAATTCAATGCCAAAGAGAGTAAAAGTAAGCTTCAAAATAAGATACCAAATCAAATGGTATAAAGTTTGAAAAACAATACTGGTCAATAATAATGCTTAAATTACAATGGTGCACAGAATGATTCCTCGGTAGAATGAATTGGCAGCAACGGTTAAGTAACAAACTTATCGCTTTTGGCTCGATCAAAGTAAAATGATGGGATATTCAGCCATTATGATCTGTAGTATATCCCGCTCTCCAATTTTGCCTCAACTGATGTTAAGAAGGTGGCGATGGCCTGATGAAATTCACTCTGGCACCTGATGTCTGACGAAACAACCAGGTTCGATGGTTCTAATGATTGCACCGCTCGAGAAACCAGGATCCTTGCCACCTAAACGTTTTGACCATCAGGTAAGGCATAATTTTCCTCATGTTAATTAAAGTTTAAACTTCGAGCCTGCTGAAAAAAAAACGAATTTTATCATTGAATCCATGTTAAAATATTGCCATTGTCAAAGATCACGTAATTGGAAATTTACTTACATGCTTCCATGCCTGACAAATTTAGTCCCGCTTTAACAATGAATTATTTCGTACCTGAAAATATTAGAAGCTATTATTATCAAACAGGATCTTTCGGTATTTTTGAAGGCAAAAAAAAGGCAGCACTTTTTGAAAGGCAACCAATGGCCAGACGAGGGGTGATCAGAAGAGTGGAGATTGGTCTCCCAGTGTTATCGGACGATTGTCTTGTAAGTTATTGTTTTGTTTCCTAATTTTTCATTAATAGCATGATTTACACTGTGATATTAACTGTTGTTCTTTTTCTCTTTTTATTCTTCGATATCTGGTGAACCCTCTTTGTTAACGGAACATTGATTGTTGTACAATGGAGCTGCAAAAACTTTGTCCACTCATCAACGATGTCGCCGAGGGTTTTTGTGAGTATTGCGTCGGGTACGTTTTCTGTTAATTGCTACTCTTTGTCCTCCTAAGCTTCGTGTTTAAGATAAATAATTTCTTTATTCCTTGTTACTCATTTCTTTTATTTATTTTATGTTCATCGGCACTAATTACTGACTTCTGGAGCACTGCACCGTAACGAACCTACTCTGGAAATACCTTCTACTGGGTCTCAACCATTCATTTATTTTTAATTTTATGTAAATAAAGAATCTGTTCACAATTAACGTTGTTTTTACTCACCTACATCTGTTTGATGAGACTCCTACCTGTTAATGACATTTCAGATTGAATTTCAGATTTTTTCTTTCAATAGATAACATTCAATTTCTGTATCTTTTGATATTCGCTTTTCCGTTGAATTCTTTATTGCGTCGGTTGAATATTTTCCAATATCGATTACGGTATTGCTGAATGATACTATTTTTCCGTGACAATTCACGCTACGTAAAAATAAACAGCAGCATAACCTCAATCCACGGCTTCACGCGCGAGAGAATCACAGCTTTTGTTTCATTTTGTGTACGTTGGCGCCTTGCTCAGCAGATGAAAACATCACCGCGGCGCGATTTCACCGACCAATGAGATTAAATTATTTGGCGCATGCGCGTTATATGTATAGTTTCAAGAGATTGTCCCGGTATACACTAAATTCTTGAAAAATCAGAAAGCCATCCGCTTTTTTTTTGAAAATTGAGTGCGACAAAAAAATAAGTCGCGCGACTAATTTACGGCTAATTAACGGCAAATTATGCAATAGTCCGAATTCACATTTTCGACAATTGGCGAGCCAAGTTCATGTACGTGTTAAAAACAGCCGATGACGATATTGTCATGGATAGCCGGCAGCGTAGTCAAAAAAAGGGATAACTGGCGGACGGTTAACAATGAAAAATATCCCTCCGGCCAAACCTTGTGAAGACATAAATAATACCTGGAATGTTGCATACGCTGGTCCACCTGCAGGATTTCTCATACCACATAAATACCTGGAATATTCCATTCCCTGATCCACGTGCAGGATTTTCTATAACACATGAATACCTGGAATATGTACCCTGATTTTTCTATGGAACAACAACAAGTACCTATAAACACTGACTTGCGCATGCAAAGTCTTATAAGAGATTGAAAAAATATATGAAAAACGAATTGCTAAAAAAAAAAAATTCACAGAAAAACGTATTAGACGCGAACTGTGAACCTTCAGCGTTCTAGTCCGTCGTCTCACCGTGTCAG
Organism: Neodiprion pinetum; assembly: GCF_021155775.2. NCBI lineage: Eukaryota > Metazoa > Arthropoda > Insecta > Hymenoptera > Diprionidae > Neodiprion > Neodiprion pinetum. The sequence goes on from NC_060233.1 coordinate 21,232,299, forward strand.
CTACGCCAATTCTTGGTATAACCGTCCACGCTTAACACACTTCATGCGCAAGCCGAAACGGTCCCCACTCGGCCAAAAAATCTCAAATTTTCAAATCGCGATATCTCAGCAACCAAGGCCTATCCGGTCAAAAATCAAAAACGACGTTAATTCGGAGGTCTTAAACTTTCACCGCGGGAAACGGGAACCCGATCCGCGACATCGAAGGTACCTAATCTCCTTGTAAGCCTATTCACCCTAGCTATAACTGTTTGTACGTAATTTCTTAATGCCGCTCGTATTTTGATTTTACTATTCAACTCTTTTGTAAATTGCTTCTTCTTTTCTTTATCGTCCTCTAGTAAGTCGGTTGGTTCACTTTGCTCCCACTGATCACTAAAATGAATCTTATTACGGGGAGACTTTGGTGGAAAAAAAACCCCGTATTTTTGAATCAATTTCACTGAAATTTGAATCAATTATTTACAACCCTAAAACTAGAGTCTCATCCAAAATTCATCTCAATAGGTCAAGTAATTCCAAAATTATGCATTTTTTTCTAAGATTTCTTCGAAACATCTCTTGCGCATTAGGTTTCATCGTAAAAGGTTGAAATTTTTGGTTGTTACCTTAATACTATAGACTAAAAATTTCAGCAGGGAATTTTTGATTAGAGATTTCTGAGTCATTGAAACTATTACTTCAACAGTTTGAATTTTTTTGCTACAATTTTGGTATATTATAGACTGGAAAACGAATTATATTCACCGGAGCTAAAATTCCCTACAACGATTCCAAGATAATATGCCTAAGAATATATCTGACAAAGGGCAAAATGATTGGATGAAACCTAATGCGTAAGGAATTTTTTGAATACCTGAAAACATAGTTCTGAGATAAACGCGTTTAAATGAATTCAGTTTCACGACCTTCCAAGAAGGAAATATGAAGTATGCTCAAAATGAGACATTTACTGTAGAAATAAGACACTTCAACGTAGTTGACTTCAACGTTGATTTGGACCATGTAATATTCGGCCGAAAAGAAATAATTCAATATTCGGTAATTTTTTTTTTTTAATTTTATTTATTAGAATTGAGTTCAAAATTCATTTCAGAATCTAAGTAATATATTGATAAATCATGTGTCGCTCGTCAGTGCCTATATGTTTTGATTGATCTTCAATTCCATGCCGTGGTGCCAATTTGTATCCAATCGGCTTCTGCGTATCTGTTCTGAGGTCAACCCTCTTCTTACTCCGTTTCGTCCTTCAGAATCATTCAATTTTCAATGAACTTGCTCCGGGACACGAAAGTAAAGAAAAATCCAATTATTTTATTGCAAAATGATTATTAGGGCTAGATAAATATTTCAATAATATGTTGAGTAAATGAAACCGATCAAATAATACTCATTTAGTCCCCGCTTGAGTTTACTATACAATAACGCACCTGAATTTAATTTTGGGGCTGACTACTTGTAAATTAGTCCTGTACAGAAACCGTTAGAATTCTCCGGCACCATACGTTGTCCCTTCTGCTTCTGATTCAGTGTTCTCCGCTGCGGTTTTTTTTTTTAATTCGCACTGCTGGTCCGGCTTTCTTGGACTCCGTCACTGCTTTCCATTCAGCCTTACGCTTTCGTCTGGCATCTCATTGCTGGCTTATCTTTTTTGAATTATCTGTCACCTACTTAGACCTCACTGACATCTTTGCCTTTTATACATGCAGCGCTCCCATGTTGAATTCAGCAACTGAGGTTGCTGATGCTAATTCTATTCTCTTTTTTGAGATTAATATCTCTTTCGAGCCATCTCGCAAGATCGGGGAGTGCAAGCTTTCGGTAGCATTCTGTGTCGCACCTCGGACACACCGTGCTAAGAGATGATTGGTCGACAGGCGTTTGTACAGAGGCTTCAGCTTTTCGACTACTCTCGGATTGAGCTTCAGTCGCATCTTTTCATAGCTCTCCGGCTCTTCTGCCTTGGCGACACTTTCATTTTAGAAATACCATGAATCTGGTCCAGTCGGGCATTGATCGTGCTGAGGATTCCTGTCGGTTGACACACAGTGGCTAATCGTTGCATCCATTGCTCGTTTTATGGCTGGTATGTTAGGAATATTTTTTACAATGGTATTTCTGTAATATTTAGTCAAGGATCGAATCGTCGACTTCTTGAGTGTGCCTATACCGCGCCCTCTGAGAAATACTCTTTTCACTTTCCCTTCTTTGACGAGCTTTCGGAGTTCGGCGCCCAATCATTTTGCGATGTGATTCACACACTCCTCCTTTGTAACGGGTACATCGTCTCCGTATGGGGCGATACTCTTCAGATGATTCAATGTGTCTCCGTCGGATAGAATAGTCGTGTATCACATCTGGTTTTTCTCAACAGATCTGTTCCACAAATACTCAGCTGTCTTCGTTTCCATCATACCAAAGGTTTCGTTGTAGTTTTGACTGCACTCTGATTTGTGAACATCTTGCCGCACTGCGAAATCAGGCAAAGTAGCATCTAGTTGGGCTGCGACAACGGCACACACCTGGCAGTATTTCGAGAGTACTTAGTAATCGATGGCCAGTCTAGTAAGGATGTCGATGACTATTTCTACTCTATATAACGACGTTAACCCTCGTCTATGCCACGTACCGTCGTAAGATACTGCGACGTCAAGTATTGCACCATTCTCGTTTGAAGGATCCATTACTCCATGCGCTCTACTAACAGCTTTTCTTGCTTTCTTAAAAACTCTCGCTTCTGACTTCTCAAGACTGAGAGACCTGCAGAGACCTGCAGTCAATTAGTCGACATGACTTTTAAAGCTACTAATACTCATGCCTTTCATACCCATAACGGTACGGAATTTTTCCATACTTGAGTGCCCTGGTCCAACGCCGATCATTCTATCAAGTACTCGCCTGTTTATTTCAAAGGGTGGCCTGGTCGTAGTGTCTTTGGTTCGTGGGCTTGTGTAATTTTCACCCATTTTACAACCACAGCTGTGGCATTTGACAACGAGCTTCGCACAGAATCGAGAGTGGTGTCTTTGCATTCACTACAGGTAAAGTTCCTAAAAAGTCCTGTCAAACAGTTACAATGTACGAATAGAAACTCGTATTTGCCTCTAATTTGAGAGCTCTGTTCTTCTGGAGTACACAGCATGTCGAACAGACCGAGTTTTCCAAAGCTTTCAGTTGCCTCACACTCTACCGGTTCAGCTGAATCCGAGATTTGGGGTGATCTCATTTGAGATGGTCCAACCACTGTGCCGTTTTCTATATTTCGAACACCTGTTAGAGAAATATTAGTAGTGGGAAAAGGAAGGTTGGGGGAGGAGGTAGATTGTTTCGCTAGTGATCCAATTTTTTTGTTGAACGCTTTTTGGAAGGGCGCCAGTGAGTGCTGACTCCACTCATTTGAAGAGGCAGAATTCTTCGTAATTCATGTCGGAGTAGTTCAAACCACACGAAAAATTTGCCACAGTTCGTACAATCTATCGTTCGAAAAATGGCATGGTGAACAAATTTGCGGGAAACGACGACTGAACGACAAATATTTTACACCTAGATGGTTAGAGTATATATTAAAATAACTGGTACGAGAGTTATCGGCAATATTACCAACCGATGATGTTGCACACAGGCAGGCCTGTTGACTTCACGCTCCTTTATCTCTCTATCTAATAAAAAAGTTTCGAACAAATGAAGAGAAGCCTGAAGCCAAAGAAGCCTGAAGCCTGTAATAACAATAGTATACGCACGAAGTTAGCGGTGGGGTGAGATGCCGAAAACAAAACAAAAAGCATCTAGCAAACAAAACTTCCTTTGACAGCTGTCATCGGCTGTTTATGACAGTCTTTGACAATCATTTTTATAGGTATCTGTTTCTGACACGCGAAACATAAACATGCAAATGAGAATTATCAAGATGATTCCCGACGGGAATTGTGTTTTTCGCGCGCTGCGTATTGTGTGTACGGCACTCAAGATCGGCACGTGGAGGTGAGACTGAGTATCGTTTCAAATATATCATACTGGCAAACATGTCAGTAGAAATAATGAAACAGAACTCGAGGAGAGTTATATCAGAGAAGAAATAGGTTTTTGCGGATCTTGTAAATCCTTGATCCGGTTAACCACTAAGTAAGGGCCTTCCCAGTTTCTTTGTAGTGTCGGACATCGTCCTTTCTGTCTTCGAGGTTGAAAAAGTCAGACAGAATCGCCGGGGTTAAATTTTATATCCCTGGGTCGAATATCATAACGAGTTTTTAATTTGTCTGAAGCCATCGAAATTCTACTTAAAATTCACATGTCTAACAGACACTGTGTAAGGAAATAGTGAGGCGCGTAGCGTCGAAGTGAGGTTGGCGCGCGAAGCGTGCAGGGGCGAAGCCCCTAGTTATTTGTGAATGAACAAATATCCACTTTTTTCCTTAGGTATCTTTTAACTTGAACCTCCAAGATACTAGAAACGACTTAGAAGTATGAAGGTATTAGAAAATAGAACGGCAATAATGAAAAAAATGCAGAAAAAAAGGCGGTACATATGTGTACCGCTGCCCCTCAAAGGGTTAAAACATTAAATTTCATGAAAACACTAATGCAGTTGAAAAAATAATGCATTATTTGCAACCCTGAAATGAACACAGCAGGAATTCAAAAATCCATAGATTCGTTGGGAAAATTTAGTTCACTTGAAAAGGAGGGTACATATAGGGATTCTAGACCACACGATGACGGCTAATCGCTCGGGTCGCCCCCGATCCCAACCTTACCGAGAACCTCTTTATCCATTGGTCGCTGTTTCATCAGTTACGACAGTTTCGTTTTCAACTTCCGCCGCAATATGGAGTAACCTCCACCCTTACCGACAGTTGGTGATACCCGTGTAAGCGTTATCATGGGCTTGTCGTTAATGGCGCCCTCTTCATCGATCAATCGTTGTTCCGTCGATCGATTCTGCTTCGTTTTCAATGTCAGCTGCAAGACGGTCATTTTTTACAGGGTGGTGATGGGGGAAATGTGTCGTTCGAAAAATGGCTTTGGATGCTTCGAATAGATGTTTTCATTCATCATAGTATCAATTATGTATTTGTTCATTTATTTGTTGTTATTTATTTGTGACTTTGCAAACTTTACATGAAATTCACGGTAAGTCATATTTGATAGACATCATGTTGGGGAAAGTGCCATCAGAGGTGCCCCGAGCGGTGAGCCGCTATAGTGTGGTCTAGAATCCACATATATACCCCACTTTTGAACACGCAGGTCGATCTTCGTCATGATCAACATACGTTTTCTTGATCTCTGTGCTGTTCAATGAAAAATGATGTACAAAGCATTCAGTATCTTGCTCGTCGTGAGCTAGGGGGTGCTCCAGTCTATTCCGCAGACCCCCAGAAGTTATTTTAACATTATCTTATATACTTATGGTGGACTCGTGTTGATTTTTTTAGAATACTTATCAACAAAAAAAAAAAAAAATCAATCCAAAGAATATTAAAGTGTTCCGGAGAAAGACTTGATTTTCAACAAAAAAAATTAAGTAATTTCAGAATTGCCATTTGAATATGTTTTTATTGTAGTACAAATATAAAAATTCCACAAAATACTGATTTTTATGTCCCGTGACTCTCAATTCTTTTCAATTTTATCGAATTAGCGCAACATTGCGAAAGAAAAATTAAAACCGTTTTCATCCATTTTTTCATGTCATACCACAAATTATTCGCTATCTTGGAAATATAAAATTACAATTTAAAAAAGGAAATGAAAAATTCACAAAATAGTGGTCAAATTTGTGACAAGTATAGTGTAATGATAACGATTGATTCATAAAACAGAGCTACAAAATTTCTGCGCAAAAGTTCAAAATGAATGAGTTTGTGTATTTGCGATATATTCTAGAGTGTTAAATGCGACGGCGGTGCCTATTTTTTCCATTACGTCATGATCTCATGATATTCGATCAAAAATTTGCTTTTTCGACGAAACTAATATTTTTCGACTCGATCAAGCATCTCTGCACCTGCTTTAAAAAGTACGGTGAAAAACATTTATGTAACATGTTGTAACGTGGCATTTTAGAGCCGCACGTCAAAAGGGCACACAACCGAAGGAAATCTCTAAGAAACGCGTCTCTGGCGGGGTACTCCAACCGAACTCGATACAAAATAGGCAATAACTAGTATTAACTAATTCTTTCTTTGTAAATTCCGTATTTCGCGCTCCGTTGCACTCGAACAAGGCACTTGGACGGTACTTAGATCAACAGCTACCGATATCTACCGTTTCCAACTCTCGATGACTTCGCCTACCGACGGTCCAATAAGACCACACTGGCTACCTTGGTGCACTTCTGAACACCTGAGGTAGCCATCCATCCGAACCTCTCGTATCGCCTCGACTACCGGTGAACAGGGATGTAAAAGTCCACCCGACAGCTGTAGGCGTCACTTCTCAAGGAGAAACCAGCTGCCTGCTTTATCTGATGCCATAAGCATGGCATACAGGGCAGACTGTAGCCTGCCATCTTCCAACTTACTGGCCTGCTGTCGGACCGACCCGAAACCACTACGTCCAGTTTGATAAAGCCCTCGTTCTGAAGATCGACGCAGCCTTCCTATCAGCAAGCACTATAATTATGTGAGTAATGCTCCACGGCTTAGATTTGCGGTAAGCCGCCGTGTGACTGCATGATTTCCTCGATATTATGGACAGCCGGCCACTGCCTATACGACGAAGCCGGTGAACGCGAAGTATGAGGCGTCACTTTCCACTCGGTAACTTTGACCGAAAGGCACCCTACGTATGCCTCTGTCAAAGGAGTCCCCAATGATAGGCAACCTTGACAGTAAACGGAAGCAGCTGATAAATCGTACAAATTGGTGTCAACAACGAAATCACGAGCAGCACATTACGCCACATCTAGCGGTAATCTTCGACAACGCATGACCACGCCGTAACCGATTTTCACCAGAGGGGGATGGCCTATTTGCGGTGGGGGTCAAATCAACTAATCAAAGGGAAGAAAAATCACCTCACAACAGCAGCGAGATCGGCGAGCCGAACTCCGACGTCCATCTATTTTACGCTTGACCCGCTGAGCGACAGCTACGAGTTTTCCGTATTCTCCCGGTTTAAGCTACCGATACTTCCTTCTTTACCCTATCGCTATCATTCTACTGTTGATTATACCGCTATCGTTATCTATCTTTTATTCATCACCCTCCATCGTTGCACTACCGTTAACTTCATCCTTTTTCCGTAAATTACCTTCTGTCCTTCTCGTTTTCTTTCGCTATTTCTCCATGTTTTTATTTAAAATAAATTCAGTGTTGTGTGCCTGAAGTCGTCCATTAAGTTAAGGCCTTTGTATTGTATTGTTGGGTAGTTGCTCATAATTTCTATTTTCTTTCTTATTGTATTCATCGTTTCTTGATTGCATCGTGTGATGCCGATTTTATGTGAACCATGGTCCACGGCTTAGGGTTGCGGTAAGTCACCGCGTGACTGCATGATTTCAGTAATTAATAAATTTCGTATCTGAGCGACCTCGTAACTGCCGAATAATTAATTCTATCGTATTTATGAATTTTTCTAATTATTTATGAATTTCTATTAGTCTGCTTCCGTAGTGTCTATCGTATTTTGAGCCCTATTGGCTTAATCTTCCATTTCATAATTTTCTATAGTAGTATTATGTCTTATATTCTATTTCTGGTATTGCTTATTATATTTTTATTTATATCCTGCCTATTGTATCGTATATCGAGTTCATTGGAGTATAACCGAGCGTAGAATTAGCCTCTGAATACTACCGCACCTTTTTTCATTGCTATTGGCAATCCCATATTATTTTTGCTGGATATTCTTTTCTCTGTATCTTTCCACAGAATCGTATTCCCTTGTTAATTTGAGTTCTGCGTATTATTTCTGATTCTTTTTGTACTGGGGTGTATTGAGTGTATTTCTTCATTTTGCGAACTCTACGAATTTCTTACTCTCTAGTGGTGTATATATGACAGTTCTGGACCACACAATGGCGGCGCTCCCCCCTAGCTCCCCCCTCGTACCACGGCCCACACACACACCCACACACACACCCACACACACACACAATAATCAATAAATACGAAAATAAATAAATTAATTAATTGTTACAAAATAAAAATGAAATGAATAAAATAAATAAAATAGATGAAAAGAATAGAATGAATAAAATAAATAAATAAAATAAATAAAATAAATAAATGAATGAAATGAATAGAATGAACGAAATAAATGAAATAAATAAAATAAGTAGAATAAGTAGAATAAGTAGAATGAATAAAATAAATAGAATCAGTAAAATAGATAAAATGAATAGAATAAGTGAAATGAATAAAATGAATGGAATATATCAAATAAATAAAATAAAAAAAACAAATAAAATGAATAAAATAAATGAAATAAGTAAAATAAATAAAATAAATGAAATAAATGGAATAAATAGAATGAATATAATAAATAAAATGAATAAAATAAATATAATAAACAAAATAAATATAACGAATATGTTACGTCCGCCGGACTTCTTATTCCTTTCCCACACTCTTAGTTACCTTACGCTCTGTGGTCTACTCTAATCGTCCCCGAGTCAGCAGATTCTTCTGTAACTCGCGGCTAGCTTGCCTTCTACATCCCGCTAAACCAGGCAGGTCCACCCCAGCGCTCAAGCAAGACACCTATGCCTCTAAACCAAGATCATACCTTTTTCCCTCGACCGACTCCGTTGCATTGACTACTGATAAACAATCATATACTTTAAATCATTTACCTTCCCTTAATACCGATCCCTTTCTATTCCATTCACTTTCTGCATTGGGAGTAGTAGCACGCGAGTGCATAGTCGACGTGAACGGACCCTATAATAGCCAAATAACACCTTGGCTGGGCGTGGAGTAAGCTCCGATTACCGCTCATCGGAGCCTACGCAATCTACCCCGTAACATTTTGGTGGCAGCAGTTTTGCCCGTCGACCTACCCGTCAGTGCAGTGCTGCATGTTTTCTACAAAAGTGTTCAGTGCTCAAAATTTCTAATGCCTTACCAATCAGTGATAGCCGTGTTATGAACGAACTCTGGCCCACAAAGTACTGTGACAGGCATGCAGAACCTATTCAACTTGCCACGGACACAGGCTCTGCGAAGAGTGCCCAATTTCAATAACTCTGTCACATTTTGGTACTATTGAAATTCATCGATACGTACGACGTCGAATAACTGTGTAGCGAGTGGAAATTCAGTGCGATAGCCCAGTTAAGCCGCACACCGCATCTGAACACATCACTTTTTGAACCGACAAATATTGAATGGACCCTTCCCGCTCATTCGGACCTCTGCAATCCTGTTAAGACAAGAATCTGGACCCGAAGGTGGCATCCCCCTAAGACCTGGATTGCCAGACTTATTTATCAACACGCCACGGAGTACCTCATCTATACCCTCCTCGTGCCGACGCATGACGTGTATCGCCTCTTCAAGTTTCACCTGCGTCCAGCTGCCTACAACCATGCTGTACTCTGTTTTTGCGTTTACCTTCGCCCTGTGAGTCTATTCTAAGTCTAAGTGTTGAGTTGATATTTTCATTCCTGTACCTGCAATACCCTGCTTAAATCAACATAGCACCAACTAACGAAACCGGTTCAAATTTTTGGTCGGTAAAAGATATCTTGCCGACAATCCCCCCTTTCGACGGCTAAACATGCCCTTTGTAGAGACGTAGAGACTCTTATAAAAGCTTCGGATAAAATGACTTTCGCCAAATTTGCGCAATCAAAGGTTACAGGCCCCGCTTCTCAATATTCAATAGGCATTAACTGTAATGACGTCGAGGACCTCATAACTGCCCTCAGCCGAGCATAACGTCCGGATATCCCCATACTCCAGTTATCTGCTCAATTAGATAGAATGACAAAACAACCATATGAGCGCATCATAGATTACTCGTGCAGAATAAAAGCAATATCAAAAGAAATACGCACAGCGATCATAGCCAAGCACCCACCAGACTTAGCAACGCTTCTACTGAATGATCCAAAAAAGGATACCTCTGGATCGTTCATTAGAGGGCTTCGGCCAGAATTGAAGTGGGGAATCGCTACTATCAGACCATTACCGACCTTCGAAACTGCCGTCACCATCGCCGAAGGTGAAGAAGCCGGGCTAATTAATCGTCAGATGCAATTCTCTGCACAATATTTTACCCCCGCTACACCCATGTGCCTGCCGTTACCACCCCATACTGCTCCTCCGTCTCAGGTGCCCGCCGCGGCCTCCTTCATACCCCCCCCCCCCCCCCCCCTGATGTCATTGTCCACACCTGGTTACGCTCATCAACCAGCGCCTTGTACTGAGCCCAGACCTTACGCCCAAGCGCTCGATCCGAACACCTGTTCTGCTGGCCACGTTAATGCTCTGCCCAGCAGTGGTCAATGTTGTAACCACCAGGGTCACTCCATCACGGAATGTCACCGTCTGCAAAGTAAAAGATATTGTACCAAATGTCGCAGAATGGGCCACTTCCACAATAAATGCAACATAAACCAAGAACTACTCTGCGACAATTGTAATCGCAGAGGCCACATAGCAGACCGATATAGATCCTCTCCGCGTAATAATCAAGGCAATGCAGGCTCAAATAAACATTTAAACGAGAACATCGCCCACGGGGAGAACGCGTCCGCGAGCAATGCAAACAACTAGCGTTCCGATCTTCAAGTCATATCCTCATAACAGCTTCAGCTGACCCTCCACAAATTTCGATCGACACCCCTCAGCTATTAAAAATATCTACATTTATTATTGACATCGGTGCAGACGTCGACTTGATCAAAGAAAGTTCCGTTTGGCCCCTCGTACAACGAACAACCGACGAATGTTTGACGCTGATTAGTATAACAGACAAAAATACGCAAACTATCGCAAAAACTAAAATACGTTTCAATAATAAATCCCATACCTTTGACTTGATCCCTGACTCGTTTCCGATTCCACACGACGGTATCTTAGGCCAAACCTTCTTACGAAAAGAGAAAGCAACTATTTCTTTTAACTCAAACTCGGTGATGCTTGGATCCTCATCGCCGATCCACTTTCATAAATTCGATGAACCCTCGTCCGCACCCGGAAAAACACGCGTAATTACGATACAGGCTCGTACCGTGAAAGCCATTTCAATAATAGTTGCGAACCCAGACACTAAAGTAGGTTACTTTAGACGCATCGATTCAGGCAACAATGTTCTATGTGGTAAAGCGTTAGTTGAAAACCAGAACTGCATCGCTTACTCGTACGCGTTCAATTGTAATGAATCTGCCGTAGAGATAAGACTCCCAACAGTAAACCTAGACGACTTCGACGAGCCACTGAGTACAGTCATGCCCAACGTTACGCCCACTGCACCGAGTAACCACCACAGCGATGCCCGCGCCAAAACCCTCGTATCGCACCCAGGCCCTCTCCTCAGCAATTCATTAATTCTTTCCTCCGCCAAGCGTACATCGCGACCGACTAATAATCCCCCCCTCCTGCCCTATCCAGTCCACTGACCTGGCGCAACTGCAATCCGATCCTCCTATCGCTGACTACAGTATACCCTGTCCCGGTGCCGCAACAGTGCTCTAGACTGACAGTAGGTCAGAAAGATTGGACGTCCTGAAAAGCGGCTTACATCTTGATCATTTGAATGACACCGAAAAACAATCGATATTCAGCTCGTAACAGAATTCAACCATCTCTTTTATCTTCCAGGTGATAGATTAGGCCACACCAATTCATCTTATTACACTATCCCCACGACGGACAATAGGCTCATCCATACCAAACAATACCGTTTTCCCAAGATTCACAAAAACGAAATCGAATTCCAAATTGACAAACTACTCCAGCAAAATTTGATTAAACATTCCTCATCTCCATATAATTATCCGGTGTGAATCGATCCCGAAAAACCGGATAGTGACGGCAATAAACGATGGCGTATGGTAATCGACTACAGAAAACTTAACGAAAAAACAGTCGGCGACGCATACCCCATGCCCGATATCACGGAAATCCTTGAACAGACTGGCTCAGCTAAATACTTTTCCACATTTGACCTTGCTTCCGGGTTCCACCAAATTCCCATGCATCCGGATCTCAGCACAAAAACTGCATTTTTGACACCTAGAGGCCATTATGAATTCTCTCGTATGCCCTTCGGACTAAAGAACGCCCCTGCCACGTTTCAACAGCTAATGGACCAAGTCCTACAAGGCAACGAGATGGTCGTATATTTGGATGACATAGTTATTCACGCTCGAAACGTTTAAGAACATGAAATTAAATTTCGGAAATTAATGAAGCGACTAACCGCTGCTGGTTCAACTCTACAGCCGGATAAGTGCTAATTCTTGCGCAAGGAAGTCGTTGACCTCGGACACCTCATAACTGAGTCAGGAGTAAAACCTGACCCTAGTAAATTAATAGCTGTAAAAGAGTATCCTGTTCCCAAATGTCCCAAAACTGTTAGACAGTTTCTTGGCCTTTTAGGTTATTACCGAAGATTTGTTCCAAATTTTGGAAAAATTGCTAAATGTCTCAACAATTTAACGAAGAAGGATACCCCTTCCATCTGGACGTCCGAACACCAGTCCGCCTTCGAAACCGTACGCAATCGTTTATGCAAAGAACCAATTCTACAACACCCGGACTTCAACAAACCATTTGCGCTCACTACAGACGCGTCAAAATTCGTGATAGGTGCAGTTCTCAGTCAAGATGAAGACGGTCCCGACCTACCGGTAGCATACGCATCCCGAGCCCTCAAGCCCGCTGAATTAAACTACTCGGTACCTGATAAAGAATTCTTAGCCGCCTACTGGAGTATGAATCACTTCCGCCCCTACATCTATGGTCAGAAGTTCACTTTAATAACAGATCACGAGCCACTCAAATGGGTAAAAAGCATCAAGAAGCCTAATACCCGTTTATTACGATGGAGCTTAGAACTGGCAAAGTAGGACTTTGATACGAAATACAAGTCCAGAAAATCTAATACCAACGCTGATGCTCTGTCCAGGAACGCACCACCCGACACCGCTCAAATTCCTCCTATAGATGCCAAACGCCCCCGTCCAACGACTAAAGCCTCTAGCGATAAACCGAAAAAACGCAATAAAAAAACTCATCAGTACCCCAGACGCCCTCAACAGACGACAGACGAGTCCACCAACCCAGCTCCGCTGAAACACCCTAAAATCTCACAACCCTGTAGGATGATATACTCCTCTGATTCCTCAGATTCCTCTGATCTCTTGGACTATGAGTTCAGCGATGAAGAAACTCTGTTGCTCCTCAAACCCCCTTCGTTACCCAGGCACCGATCCTAGTACATCGCCAACCTAAACGCCATCGCGAAACAAATTCTTCAACAAATCCTGGGCCTCATAAAAAACCATACCTGAGCTATTTTTCAGATTCTTCCCTTAGCTCGGATGACTTACAGACCCCAGAAACTGAATCAGAAATTGATGATTCTTGTCCAGCCACTGATTCACCGGGCCCTTCTTATAGCGATTTCCTCATAGAAAGCGAAACTTTTTCTCTCATGCGTAATAGACGTATCAAAGAAATAAAAGCTGACCTTGTACAGCAAAAGGATAACTTGGCTCATTGAATATTGGTTGATTGCCAAATGTCAAAAGGAATTGCTTCAAAACTGACAGAACGTAAATTCATAAACCGCAAACAACTTAGAGAATTCGACCCGACTGTGACTGAGGTTATTTCTATTGTACATGGAAACCGAAAAATCTATAACCTAGTTACAAAGCCCAAATACAGTGACAAACCTTTGCCCCACGTTTTTTTTGACACCTTGGTTAACTTTAGGAAAACCTTGCAAGCAGATGGCGTAACATCCGTCTCGATACCATCAATAGGTTGCGGACTCAACAAATTAGAATGGAGTGCGGTACGCAGAATGATCCATTATGTTTATAAAAATTCGAAAATAAGTATCACCGTTTGCCGCCTCGACCCTCCGCTTTCTGCCACTGCGCGCCCCTGCATTACCCCCCCACCCGTTTATACTAACCCCCCTGACCCCTTCCCTTCCACATCTGTATTACCCCCCCCGCCGCTATGTGCGAAAGAAATCGGAACGTCCGACTAAACCTGCAGGACCTCGTCCGATTCTATCTCCGCCCCCATCCACTGACGTTATTTTGCCTCCTACCCCCCCCCCCCCCCCCCCCCCTGTCGGGCCTTCGCGTCGCGCTAGGCGATACCCTCTCGCTACTTCAAGGCCGACAAACCCTTTCTTACACTCTTGTTCTCTTCCCCCCTCGCCTCTCCCGCCCACCACTGATAACGACGACAGTTCCGACTTGCTTACAGATACCGAATACTATACGTGCACTCAACAATTCGATTCCCGTACGGAAATTACTGACCATAACCATGACAGTGCTCTCAACACTAACGATGATCAAATAAATGACCCTAACGATTTCGCATATTTCATCGACAATTTAGACGACGTACCAGTATCAGACAATGTCAAAGATATCAATGATGGAATTTTGATGCTCAAAACCAATTACGCGCACTTCATATCCACAGACTGCGCTTGGATTAAAGGTATACCAGTCCAACTTGCCGACGAGAATATCGTTGACTCAAAAATAGTAATGAGACCTCGTCCGCGAAAATTTGATGTCATTGAATCTAAGCACAATAGTCGACGTATTCTCACCCTATTATTGAAAACAAAAAGCTCAGATTAAAGCAACCTTCACGATATCTTCAAGCTATTGTCCAAACTCAAAACGGTTTCAGCCGATTTAAACCTAAAGTCTCTTGCCCTCCCGATAACCGATGATAGTTAAGACGTTCTCGATCCACGCGTTTTCCGAAAACTTCTACCCAATATTTTCGCAGACTTAGAAATTCAAATCATGCTTTGTCGAAACACGACTGTCATCCCAGACGAATATTCACGAAAAGAAATAATCAGAGAATGCCACGAATCGTTAGTCGGCGGTCATCAAGGTGTAACTCAAATATATAACCGCATTGGACAAGAGTATTTTTGGCCGCGTATGAAAGAACAAATCCAAGATTCCACAAGACCTTGCGAGAGTTGCCAAAGAAAAAAATTGGTCAGAGTAAAAACCAAATTGCCAATGATGATCACGGACACGCCTGCTAATGCATTCGACAAAGTGGCATTAGATATTGCTGGACCTCTACCCCTTACCAAATCGAACAACAAATATCTCTTGACGATGCAATGAAATTTGTCAAAATTCCTGGACGCCATCCCTTTACCTGATGCCACCGCCAAAACTATAGGCGCAGCATTCGCAAAAGAATACATTACACGTTACGATGCTCCTCGAACAATACTTACAGACCAAGTACAGAATTTTATGAGCACAGTCATCAAACAACTTTGTAAACTTTTTAAAATTAAGCAAATACGAACTACAGCTTACCGCCCACAGTCTAACGGATCGCTAGAACGCAGTCACCTTGTTCTCACTGAGCACGTCAAACACTACACGGATGCTGGTAACGACTGGGACAATTACATCCGCTTTGCAATTTTTTGTTATAACACCGCGAAGCACGAAGGTACTAACTTCACCACCCACCAACTAATTTTTGACTCTCGAGCCAGACTCCCAACAGATGCGAACCCTGCCAGCACGTATACTCGTTCCTACGATTTCTTCCTTCTAGACCTAATCGCTTATCTATCCAGCATACGAAAACACGCCGCGCGAACCTACAACAAGCAAAGCATCGTTCCAAGACGTATTACGACCGTAATGTCAACAGCCAAAGTTTCGATGCAGATCAAAAGGTCTATCTACTAAATGAAACCCGATCCAAATCGGACGATCACCATGAAGGAGTGTATACGATTGAACGTATAATTGACAATATTAACGCTGATATTTGGATTACCCCCCGAAAAACTGGAATCGTCGATTTCAATAAATTGAAATTGGCATACTTAACCGACTAATTGACCTGGACCGACGCTTGAACGAATACGAACTTGACCTGTCCAGCTTCGTAGACGCTATCCCCTTCGCCCAAAAAGGTATCGTCCGCCCTAAAATTCTATCACTAGAACAAATTATTTCCGGCCTTGAACATATCCCTCACCCGCGTCGTACAAAACCCCAAATTCCTACGCGCCATGCCATCCACCACCCGCACCTAGAAATAATACCATTTCCCGATGACCTACCTCCTCGCTCTTCGTTGCTGCTCCGGACCCAATCGGAAATTAAAATGACGGAACTAGGCATACCTAAGCCGCGTCAATTGCTCCCCGAGCGAAGCCTTAACGATAGCTTCGAACCACTCGAAGTCTGGCGCTAAGCCCTTCGCTATTAGCAATCATATTCTTCCATTGCCTTATTCTGCCCGTGATAATCTGCAGCCATAATATAATCATCAGCATGTTGCATAAGTTTCGTTTATAATATACACAATATCTATCATATATACCACCACATTTATGCGATGTCATTCAAAGAAACTTTGTTCAAATGTATACTAACCAACTTAAACGCGCACCAACATCTAGGCGCTATATTTAAAGACTCTTCTTTGTAATATTCTGTAAGTGAGTCAGTACGTTTCATGGCATTCCACTTCCTTCTGAACATCCTATTCCGTACCCTCACTGAATGTTTTTCCCCAAGGGGGGGCATGTTACGTCCTCCAGACTTCTTATTCCTTTCCCACACTCTTAGTAACCTCACGCTCTGTGGTCTACTCTTGTCGTCCGCGAGTCAGCAGATTCTTCTGTAACTCGCGGCTAGCTTGCCTTCTACATCCCACTAAACCAGGCAGGTCCACCCCAGCGCTCAAGCAAGACACCTATCCCTCTAAACCAAGACCATACCTTTTTCCCTCGACCGACTCCGTTGCATTGACTACTAATAAACAATCATATACTCCAAATCATTTACCTTTCCTTGATACCGTTCCCTTTCTATTCCATTCACTTCCTGCATTGGGAGTAGTAGCACGCGAGTGCATAGTCGACGTGAACGGACCCTATAAGAGCCAAATAACACCTTGGCTGGGCGTGGAGTAAGCTCTGATTACCGCTCATCGGAGCCTACGCAATCTACCTCGTAACAAATATAACAACTAAAATAAATAAAATGAATAAAATAAATAAAATAAATGAAACAAATAGAATAAATAAATAGATAGGTAGATAGAGAGAGAGAGAGAGAGAGAGAGAGAGAGAGAGAGAGAGAGAGAGAGAGAGAGATAGATAGATAAATAGAAAGAAACAAATTTTATCATACTAGGGCCGTATGCCCACGAGTACAAAAAAATACATTATCAAAAAGGAGAAGAATCCAGTATTTATCTCAAATTAACTTAATTCTCATTGACAATAGAGCAGGTAGTAAATAGCAGATATTGAATAAAGCAAGACTCGTGATAATAATAATAATAATAATGATAATAATACTCTAAGAAATAGTGAGAGAGAAAATAGTATGAGTGAGAGAGAATAATACTCTGGGAAATAGTTAGCAACAAGCAAATAGTAAATAAAACAACCCCAATGATAATAATTTTTGGAGAAAATAGTGCGAGAGTTTACTGTTCACGAGGTACAAGAGATTGAGCATTAATACGGTAAATTTGAAGTTCTATAGATATATTGTTTTGTTTGTGGTGTGGTATAATAGTGAGGCCTGATCGAATCAATTTAGGGAATCGAGTTGATCAGTATGAGTAATACGGATGATAGGCGTATTCTGTGTTTTCTCTATGTTGACGCTACCGCCACGTGTCCAAACGTGCCGATATTGTTTTTCTCTGGCCACTTGCTTAGCCATCATTAGGAGACTACGGACCATGGCTGGCAGAAATTCGTTAACGTAGTTAGGACTTGAAGAGGAGTACGTGGAGTGGACATGTTTCGCGTTTAACGGTCCTTTAGAACGCTTGGCGGTGAAAATGGAGTTCCGTAACGAGGGTGAGCAGACTGAGAGAAATAAGGACTGCGGGTTATTCGTGGTTTTTGTGAAACGCATGCGCCTCACTTCTAAAATTTGAGTGCGGTCAATCGCGACGTCCAGAACAGTACAAAAGGAGATAATCTGGTCATGATCGTTCACAAGACCTTCAGGGAGACCCGTGATAATGAGATCAGAGGCGTGTAGAGCGCATTGCAGTTGTCTAATACGGTCAAGAGCTCGCGTGTCCAGGGGCGGTACACCTGTGGGAGAAGGACGCTGCTCAATTTCATCTTCACGCCGAGACAAGGTGTCAACTGATTCGGACAGTGAGGCTGTAGTTCCTTCGATGTTATCTAGTCGATTGGAGACAGAATGCAGCCTTGCCAGACAATCGCAAACATCGGAGTGGAGTTCGTCGAGACCGGTCACTTGTTCTTCAATGGATGCTATATCCCCGAAAACATTTTCGATTTTGTTGAGCTTCTCCGATAATTTTGGAATGACTTTGACAGTGGATGCAATGCCGTAAAGCTTATTAGTGAGAGAGAGGTGATGAGATTTGAGAACACAGCTATTTGATCACTAAGAGCCGACATGTCACGATCTTCGGATGTATTAGGGGGACCGTCTGAGACACTAGACGTACTGGTTGACCGTTTTCGGCACGAGAAGCAGGTAACACCGGAGGCCAGAGGTAGTTCAGACACGGACGAGATCCCGAGTTTGCGCCTAAGGCATTCTCCATGGACGCCATGCGTCTCCACCAAGCACAAACGTACGATGTTATCCGTCCCGATGAACTTCGACCAGATTCCACAGTTGACAGCTGGCATATTGCTGTATACACATAGCGGTAAGCGTATACACAGCGGAGGAGTGCGAAAGGCTCGAGCGAGACGTGAAGGTGCACACACACACAGTGGCAGAAGCTCACGAACAAAGAGGCAAACGCACACGTAGAGAGAGAAGCACGAAAATAAGATATAGCGAGTCCAAAGTTCAAATAGGCGTAAGACGGTCAGATAGTGTCGATGTGTATAACAGTAGATTAGTATAGCACAGACCGTTAATAGACGGCTGAACAAAAATACACAACACACCTATATCGGATAGTCTTCTATATGTATACACACACAAACAGTCAGCGTCGTAAAAACACCAATGGCCCGTTGAAATGCCACAAATTATACGAAGATGTTTAGTTGCAGGAATTATGTAAAACTGCACTGCGTAGGGTCAAAAAATCGTGGCAGTTGAAACTTACAGACTCCACCCACCGAATGGTACACACCGCGAATTTTTCTGATACGTACTTTGGTAAATATGTGAGATAAAACGCGGAGCTCACTGTGACACGTCTAACCACCAGAGATGGGAACAGAGAGAGAGAGAAAGAGAGAGAGAGAGAGAGAGAGATTAGATTAGATTAGATTAGATTAGATTAGATTAGATTAGATTAGATTAGATTAGGTTTATTATGCCCTACCAAGGCTTTCGGGCAAGTTATAGACATAAAGTTGAATGCGTTGGATTTTCAAAATTACATAAGTAAATAGCAAGTTATCTTAATAATAATACTAGCTGAAAAAATAATAGCGAGGCAAAGTGAATATTAGCTGTTAGAAATTAATTAATAAAACAAGAGAGAACGATGTGCCCTCCCTCATCGTCTTGGTAGCTTTTTAGAAGTACTGAATCAGCGGAAAAAAAGAGGAAAAAGAAAAATCATTGTTTACAAAATATGAAAATATGAGTTTTGTTACAAGATATAAATAAGAGTAACCTTAGATGATAAAATATTAATTCCGCAGAATTAACACGGGACATGTAAAGCAGGTAAAAAAAAAGGTTGAAAAAAAAATAATAAAAAACGCAAGACCAGTAAGGAGCAGTTTGAAATGACCATACATAACAAGCTTAGTTGAGAAAAGAATTAAAAAATACCTTGGGTAACGAGCGTAGACAAATCAGAGTCCAACTTTAGTATAATCGCTGGTAAGCCATTGTTTTTGCGCGCAAAAATTTTACCTGACTTATACCAAACGTAGTCAATATCTCCAGATGAAACCAGCAGTTTCGCCTTTCGTAAGAGTTTGTAATCATCGCGAGACAGAAATTCATTTACAAATATTTCACCTTTGTTTTCCGATTCAAAAACAGTACTGACAGGAAGGTTTTTTATTTGGCGCTTTCTACCGATAATGTTGTCGCGAGTACGGCTGGATTTTAGTTTTACAATGACAGATTGAGTCAAGTGAGTAATATTATTATTATGCAAAGCTACACCAGATGTCCTTGAAACACTACGAATGTCGAGTATCTCGGACGAGAGTTCCGAGATCTCCAATGCATGAAAGACTTTTTCGATCATTTTTGCAGAAGAATCTTCAATTTCAAGCGGAAGGCCACTCACAATAATCTCAGCCGGCTCACGAAAACAGCAAGCAGGAAACGCGGTTTCACGGAGTTTTTCAATTTCGCGAGTTAGCAAATTACATTTAGTCTCCAACGATGGTAATTTTTCGGTATGTTCGGCCACTATAGCGCTCTAATGACTAAAAGCCTCGAGCTTTGTGGTGATTTCGCGAATAGTATTGGACTGAGCTTCTATCAAGTATATGAATTTTGAATTATGGTCTTCAATTTGCGCTACTAACAATTTAAGCAGTGACTCAATTGAAAAAGCCTGCATGACTGATTTCGAGATATGAATATTTGTTTGAATACAATAGTCGTTAAGTTACCGATCGAATGATGAGACGTAATCGATTGTCGTAAGAGTCGAGTGATATAGCCGACGAAAAAGTTGCAGATGGCGCAAGCAACGCTGCGAGATCGAGCAGTCACGGGTCAATATGGACAGCAGCATCATGAGCCGTAGATTGAGGTTAGATTCCAGACACTTTTCACCTCAAAAACCCAAAGAACCATGCAGGTAGATGGCGATAATAATATGTTGAGGTAAAAAAGCAGAGATTTGGCGTGCTTGATTATCTGTAGAGAATAGGCCCGAGGGCAGAAAGCAGCAGAATCAAGTCGAAAAAAGACCAAACGATGTGACAGATGACTTGCGTACTCACCAAGAAGAGAGAGAGAGAGAAAGAGAGAGTTGAAATCTTCGGGTTTTCGAATGAGCACCTTTTTTTCGCAGCCACTTTCTCAAACACCTGTGTGTCTACACGAGGGATTCATCTACACTGGAGAAGTTTCAAACCGCTATTCGAATTTGTATGACAGGAGACACGCTCACCCTCCACCTCAGACTTGTTTTGTCTTAAAATTTTTTATTCTTTGATGGCTGCGATGGTCCATCACTGCAGCCCTCCACCCAATCACCACTGCGTATTGCCTACTACCTACTTTTTTGTTGGATGGTTTTTCACTTCACTTCACATGCCCCACGTTGGTTGGGGAGTGCAGGTTTTTCATTTTTGCTGAGCAGCATAAACAGCCATATCGATCAATTTCACAACCTCTCCCCACTCACAATCCTGGATCGGTAAGCACACCGGCTTGCAACCCGATGCGTGCACATTTTTTACACGGATACTGTGAATCGTCTAAGAATTACAATAAAATATTCAATTATACGAAATATCTCCACATTCTCTTCCCTTATGCATACAGGTGTTACGTGGAGGTGAGGGTGTGTACTGAGCGGTGGTAGTTGATGGTTAATTGAATAATCAAGCTCCCACGAAACGGCAATGAATAAATATTAAAACTAAGAAAAGACCTACCTTTTGATAAGCCGGTGATTTGTAGGATCGTGTTGCTATAGTCCTGTACAGGTCTATACGATTTGTTTCAATTGTTGAGGCAATTTTATAATAATAAAAACGGGAAAAAGTTCGTTCAAAATAAATGGTTTAATATGATTTAACTGGTGAAAGATGAAGTATATTCTGTAAAATTTGGTGATTGGAATGTCTGATAACAATGAATGGTGATAATGACATAAAAGCCGAAAGTAACAATTTATAAAGCGTTTGAGTTCATATAACGATCCACGCCGACGGACGAATTTATATTCAAATGCAGAGAAGCTTCAGAATCACTAAATTTGACCGTTTGCGGGTTTTGGCAAATTATGTGTTATTCTATTTTAAAGGATATTAGTATTTGGTACCAGGAACATCTACTCTGAACGATGGTTATAACTAGCTGGTCGTGATTATTCGATATTGTATCTCTCTTTTTAGATTATATTAAATCAATTATATATCCTGTTGTTAATTCTTGTTGGGTAAATCTTGGAAACAATAAGTATGATTTAATTGGGGGTAGTGAAGCTAGCCACCAGTTCTAGACTTGCTGTTGAATCAATATTACTAAAGTAAATTTTGATTATAAAGGTGAAACAAGAATTCGTTCAATTTCGAAGATTAACACTCGGATCGACTTATCTTTAGGTGAATCGGTCGACGAGATTGAGAGCCGTCGGATCGTGTCAGTCTGCGTCAGTAGAATTCGGGACCAGGGCCTCACCTCAAGTTCGAAAGAGTTGATGAATCGAACGATGTTGAACGTCGGTCACTTAGTCTTTGTGGATTTAGAATGATATCTTACTATTGAATACTATGGTTAAAAGTGTCAATTTGCTGATTTTGATGTATGTTAAAGATGATTCCACAGATCATTTATTAAAAATGCTAATGTAGTTATTATTATTGGCACTTGAAATTACTTGATTCGGTTGAATCAGGGCTGAACTCAATTCAATTACGGAAAATGGGATGGCATAAAAATGTCTATTCTCGAAAAGATGAGATTCAGTAAAGCACAAAAAAGATGGAAACGTAGAAGATGGTAAGTCTTTCGCAGCTAACAGAATAACAGAATGCTCGAATTTGACAAATTAGCGCGAGACTTAGGCCGGTCACAACTAAGTTTTTCCGAACGCTACTATTGCTCAAGAAGGGCTAATACCAGTTGACCTCCACGCACCTCGCGACTTGACAGACGAAAGAACGCGGCTTCTTGGGCCCAAGGGTCCAAGGAGCTGCAGTTGTAATAAGTTACAACGGTAATTAGCCAATGAGGTTCGAGGGCGACCTCCTGGCGCCCAAATCCACATGGTCAGCGTTACTTCATGCTCTTCGACGGTGTTCCGACGATTCTCAATCTCGTCAGTGACACATTAAAAATATGATCAAAAGATACTTACATGCAATGTTCACACATTCATTCATACATCCTAATAAGTAATCTATTTTAATTTGGCAGTTCCGAAGGTAGTGGTTTATCCTAGTTATTGGTTATAGTTCTAAATTGAAAAGAGGGATATTTCCAGACTGAGCGCTACTGATGCTAATTCAGCAGTCCCTTATCTCCGTTCTTGGTACCAGTTGAATAGGAGAATGTCGAACCTTATACTAGGGATCATTGTTGGTCTCTACGTGACTTTTGCCGGGAGGGGTGGAACTCGCCGTTATGAGAATATGAGATTTTGATGGAATAATATCTGTGCATTGAAGAAATTGAAGAAATAAAATAAAATGGAATTTTCAAAAAGGTACGCCAAGGCGGTACGTCGGGGCGTAACACAAGTGTAACATATCATGAATAACAATAATGATAACAATCATGATAACAATAACAATAACAACAAAAACAACTACGGCAATAATTGAATCTCCGTACATGCATAAATAACGATCTGGCAAAAATACCGAGTCAGTCATACGATACTAGACGGGCACAAGATGAAAATCAAGACGTGGAAATGCAAACAATAAACGGTATCACGAATAGCACAAACGTTTTAGTAAATCCAAATACCATTAAAAATTTCTCAGGAGAATCCCGAAACAAAAAGATTACACAACATCGAACCAAATTTTACCAACGTTACGTAACCAAGATAAACGACGCTATACTTACAAAAATTCACAGCTAAACCTAAAAATAATCTATAAATAACTTACAGGTTATTTGGAGAGCAAATGAGTTTTAATTCATAGACACAATCAAATATGATTTACCGGGACAATCTCTTAAAACTATACATATAATGCGCATGCGCGAGTTTTATCGGCTGCTCGGGCAGGCTGGCCACTCCGAGGTTCAGCTGTCAAACTCTGTTTCTGGTGGCGTTGTAGTTCATACGAGTTTTTGAGGTTAGAATCTCAAACAGTCGAGGGAGTGACTCGGAAAGTTGATGCTAATGCTCTTTGAAAATTGGCTTTATTCGACTGAAATGAGAAATCTGTTTAAATGTTGGGTGCTTGGAAGCAACGCAGCAGGTAGGTGCGAACACTTCATTTAATCATTTTTATTATTTCGTACATTAGAAATAACAATGGAATTTTTATCTATCAACAGGTGATACGGCCAAAATAATTACATCTCTGATATTTACTGTTATCTGCCCATTCAATATGTCAGACGTACAAAAATCATCGCCACTTTCAAGCAACTAAGCAACTTTCTCACTCTTTTGTGATTTCAGGCGGTAAAATTGAATTTTATCACTTTCGAAAATGAGACATTAAACCGAGCGTTCGAGAAATTCAAATATCTCACTATCTTTAACGGAACTGTGAATCTTTTTTTTCTTGAAAATCGTTCAACAAAATTTACGAATAGTCGATAGTCAATGTATTTTTTCCGATTAACAAATTATTGCTACGACTATTTGAAATTTCCGAATAATTATCAGAATTTATTTCACAAACTTTCAATGATGTTTGATTAAATAAATGAAGGGAACCTAATACTAAAATTGAAAATTCAAGTAATATTAGATTTATTAAAATGATTTCTGTATTTCATGTTAGTGCGGTTCGAAACAAAGTAAATCTAATTGAAAGCGTAGAACTCAGGAACGTAAATCACATCCTGTGACACAAGTTGAAAATCGAGTTTCTCAAAATGCGCCTCAATGTCACAATACGCTTCTAGGACAATCATATTTTAGAGTAATGTCAATTTTAAAGTAATGTAAAGATTGTGTCCCTTGTTCCATCAGAATAAATGAATATCTAATTTTTAACGAAGTTTATGAAGATTTTTTTGTGTAAATATAATGTAATCCGATACAATATCTTGTTCATAGTCCTCCGAACATCACCTTCTAACTAGGATATTTGGAGAGAGTCCCTTTGTTGCAGAAACCATTATAAAATTCTTGGTTTTCGATTCGTGCTATTGAATAACTCTGTGTTTCAGGTTCCATTTTCAATCTCAAAATGGGATTTTTTTTTGCTCCAGATAATGCTAACATGAAATGCAGAAATAATTGCGGTACATGGAAATTCACAAGCTTTCAGTCTTAGCGTAGGACCCTATAAAGAGTGGAAAATTGAATTTGGTTTCAAGTTATCGTGCAACTAGCTAGCCAGATGACACCGTCAACTGGGATTATATTGAAAGACATTTTTAACTGAACTTATTTAACAGTTCTAGATTTAGATTGATTCAGTTTGCCTAGCAAAATTCAACCCTACAATCTAATTGAGGACTTGAAAAACTATTTATCTGAATTAAATGCCAACGAGAGTAAAAGTGAGCTTCAAAATAAGATACCAAATCAAATGGTATAAAGTTTGAAAAACAATGCTGGTCAATAATAATGCTTAAATTACAATGGTGCACAGAATGATTCCTCGATAGAATGAGTTGGCAGCAATGGTTAAGTAACAAACTTATCGCTATTGGCTCGATCAAAGTAAAATGATGGGATATTCAGCCATTATGATCTGTAGTATATCCCGCTCTTCAATTTTGCCTCAACTGATGTCAAGAAGGTGGCGATGGCCTGATGAAATTCACTCTGGCACCTGATGTCTGACGAAACAACCAGGTTCGATGGTTCTAATGATTGCACCGCTCGAGAAACCAGGATCCTTGCCACCTAAACGTTTTGACCATCAGGTAAGGCATGATTTTCCTCATGTTAATTGGAGTTTAAACTTCGAGCCTGCTGAAAAAAAAACGAATTTTATCATTGAATCCATGTTAAAATATTGTCATTGTCAAAGATCACGTAATTGGAAATTTGCTTACATGCTTCCATGCCTGACAAATTTAGTCCCGCTTTGACAATGAATTATTTCGTACCTGAAAATGTTAGAAGCTATCACTATCAAACAGGATCTTTTGATATTTTGGAAGGCAAAAAAAAGGCAGCACTTTTTGAAAGGCAACCAATGGCCAGACGAGGGGTGATCAGAAGAGCGGAGATTGGTCTCCCAGTGTTATCGGAAGATTGTCTTGTAAGTTATTGTTTTGTTTCCCAATTTTTCATTAATAGCATGATTTACACTGTAATATTAACTATTGTTCTTTTTCTCTTTTTATTCTTAGATATCGGTGAACCCTCTTTGTTAACGGAACATTGATTGTTGTACAATAGAGCTGCAAAAACTTTGTCAACTGATCAATGATGTCGGCGAGGATTTTTGTGAGTATTGCGTCGGGTACGTTTTCTGTTAATTGCTACTCTTTGTCCTCCTAAGCTTCGTGTTTAAGATGAATTATTTCTTTATTCCTTGTTACTCATTTCTTTCATTTATTTCATGTTCATCGGCACTAATTACTGACTTCTGGAGCACTGCACCATAACGAATTTACTCTGGAAATACATTCTACCGGGTCTCAACCATTCATTTATTTAATTTCATGTAAATGAAGAATCTGTTCACAATTACCATTGTTTTTACTTACCTACCTCTGTTTGTCCAGACTCCCACTTGTTAATGACATTTCCCGTTGAATTTCAGATTTCTTCTTTCAATAAATAACACCCAATTTCTGTATCATTTGATATGTGCTTTTCCGTTAAATTCTTTATTGCGTCGGTTGGATATCTTCCGAAATCAACCACGGTATTGCTGAACGATACTATTCTTCTTAGGCAATTCACGCTACGTGAAAATAAACAGAAGCATAACCTCAATCCACGGCTTTACGCGCGAGAGAATTAAAGCTTTTGTTTCATTTTGTGTACGTTGGCGCCTTGCTCAGCAGATAGAAACATCACCGCGGTGCGATTTCACCGACCAATGAGATCAAATTATTTAGTGCATGCGCGTTATATGTATAGTTTCAAGAGATTGTCCCGGTATGTATAACGGGTCGATGTATCACCCTTTGTTTTCATTTTGAAACATTTCAAAAAAGAGGCATCGGGGAAGATGTTTAGTAATTTGAGCGGTAAACCGCCCGCAATGCCTCCGGCGCGTGCCATACCGGGTGATCCCAATCCTCGAAGGGGCAGCGTTGCCCCCATCACCCATCGAACAATCATCTGATGCCGAAGAAATCCATGAAATCGTCACCCTGCCATCGGCAGTCGTCAGCTAGCCCTCGAAAATATGCAATTTCGCTTCAAATTTCCGCCCTACCTTGGCGGCGTTTCTTAAAATCCTTTATACTGACCCACCCTAGGGGCTCTAGAGTCCTCAGCAGATACTGTAAACAAGGATGAACAACCAAATTTGAATTAAAATGCTACACAAACACTTCGAATAAAAAGGGCGAAGACCATGTGCCGCAGAACACTATCATAAACAATGAACAATAAATCGAAATGAAGAATTCCCAAAACTTGAATACTTTTTCTTTGCACATATTTATGAACGCGCATAATTAAACGATTCAAAAACTCTTAAACATGTTACGATAAAAACATTTATAATGAGCAAGATGATGAAACTTTGTACTTACAGAAATCTTCTCTAATTCAAGAACCATTTTTTTGTTCTTCTGTAACTATGTACTTTTATAACTCGTCAACTCAGTGACGTTTGAAAAATGTATACAATTTTTCACACAGCGACGCGATCTCAATTTCTTTGCCTCGGCTTTACGGACACTTTCTGTACGCGGAGATAGTCCTCCTTACCTATATCATCCATAGCTCTAACCCGACCTAACCCAGCGGAGTAGAAGCTAACCTGACCTAAGACGGTAGGACTTGACCTAACGTAACCTAACTTGACCAAAGACACTACAACCCAACCTAATATAACCTATCCTAATCCAAGACTGCCCAACCTAACCTAAATTGATAAAATACTTTCTGGAATGATTTATTCGATCAAGCTTGATCGCTAGCTTCGATAGTTTAATGATTCTTGAGCAATTCGCGGTTGGCGCGACGGCCTCGAGGTTTCTACAACCTGACCTACGTCAAGGCTACTCCAACTTTACATAACCTTTTCATTTTTTCAGCGGCGAAAGGGAAATCTTCAAAAAGACATCCGGATGTTCAAGTTGGTGTCTTCGGATAGTGCCGGATTTGTACCGGCTAAAACCCCTCCGCCGCTCATCACCCAGGACGAGGCGGAACCGCTTTCGCATTACTTTACCTCGTCCCTGTGGCCGGCCTGTTCTTCTGGCCTCTCACCCGCACGCACAGCGTGTCTTGCTGCCGGCTCGCGGAATCTGCTGTCACAGCAGTTCCGTGCTGGCTCATACTTAGTTACCTACTTAACTACCTGCTACCTGCTAACGCAATAGCGTTTATTATTATTGTGTTAGTATGCCTTATACTACCTTAGTTTACCTATTAACGCAATAGCGCATCATATTAGTATACTTTTCCCTACCCCCGCGCAATAGCGCATTAGCTAGCCTATGTTAGAGAGTATGTTTATGTTAACACTCGCAACAAATTTATTGCTTATAAATTCAATCTTTACGCCACTTATTATATAATGCTGCGCTGAGCGTAGTCAGGTATCATGCTTACCGCAGCCTGTGGCCTACTGCCGGCGCGGAATTTGCTGGCACAAGTGTTCCACGCCGGCCTGTTCCCATTTAGCCCTTCATTCGTTGTGGTCGCTTCACTGTCAGCTTGACCCACTGCTAGCGCGGAATTCGCTGACGCATTGTTTCGCGCCGGCCTGCTCGCACCTGTCGCAACTTGAGTCACTTAAGTTTATATACCCACTGCCTGCCGGAATTGCTGGTGCAATTACTTCAGTGGCCTGTTCACATTTCGCTATACCATTTAATCAATTGTTTTGGTATTGTTCGCGTTGTCACTTAAGTCGGTCACTCGTCACTCCTGTCCCTTTCAATCCCTTCGGATTAGTATCCCTGCCGCCACTCCTCACCAGCATGTTGTTCGCGCTTTTGTAGTGGCCTTGTCCCCTCCTGGTCGCACTGCTTGGCCTGACCTCCCTTGTCAGCCTCCAGTCAGACCTGGTGACCCTATCCTCCACGGTGTTGCGATAGTGCGGGAACATTCGTTCATGCTCCGCCGAGCTGCCACACTGACAGCTGGCGGTGAACACCGTTCGGTCCAGCACTACCGCGTGTCGCCCGGGGGGTCGCAACCCCAGCGAGCTGGTCGAGTTGACCAATTTCTGGGTCCCCCCCCCCCCCCCCCCCCCCCCCCCGTCTCTTGAGGTAGAGGATTGCCCGGTTGTTATCTAGGTAATTCACATCACCGTAGGTCATCTGGACCATCGTTCCCTTCTCCGCTGTCCTCGTAGCCGGGGGCCAGGGCTCCCCTCGTCGGATCAGCCTGGCTGCGTGTTTGGTCGCCAGGTTCTCCACTCTTCTCATGGTGTCTTCGATACCCCCACTCGCTAGTTTTATCTCGTCCTTCCGGTCGTGTAGATGGCCTCGTCTGAGGAAGCAAACCGAGTGTGTGTATGATAAATAACACGCGCACCCGGCTGCCCCCCCTCTCAGCCTGTCCGCTGGTCTGCTAGCAGGCCGAATCGTCGCTGGTGCGGGCTGTTGCTGGGCGGTTGCCCCTGTCGTACCCTCTATGCTTCTTCCTTTGCGCGCAGAACCCCTTCCGCGTACCGCTGCGCCGCTTCCCATTTCGTTGGAGCCTCCAGCATCGCCTTGACGAGCTCGGCGATGCCTTCGACTTTCCCGGTGACACCTTCCATCTCATCCCTCCGATCCTTCCATGCCCGGCAGCGGAACCAAGTGTGGTCCGCGTCGTCCTTGGGCTCATCACAGTGGTGACAGCTCGGTGTCGCCTCCTTACCTATCCTGTTGAGGTATTCACCGAAGCAACCGTGTCCGGTGAGCCCCTGAGTAAGGTGGAAGCTCAGCTGGCCAAACCTCCGCTCTACCCAAGGCGCGACAGATGGTATGGCCGCCCTGGTCTACGCCCCCTTCTCCCCGTTGGCCAACTTAACATAACCTAACTTGACCCAAGACACTACAACCCAACCTAACATCACCTATCTCAACTCGAGGCTGTACAACCTAGCCAACCTAATATGACTTAATCTTTTGCAGGTTTCTCGGTAATATGAATAGACTTCCGTTTCCTCTATAGACGTGGAACCTCTTGTTAACATTCGCTCATTTTACTTGTTCTGTCGTCTACTGGTTCTCATTTTGTTACACGTACTACTTCTCATGCAATATAGGTAATGTAACCGGGCTTATGCATGTTTGAAAATACAAATTCAGTAGATTCTAGCGGAGCTGTCGAGAGTGCGGTATGCATCACAACATTTTCCAATCCGCATTGTTGTAGTACGATGACATTATGTGAAGCAATAATTTGATTTCTGACATGTCTTTCAAGACAGATTAATTTAGAATTAACGTATGTAAAAATATTCATATTCCTGGCCGTTATAAACATTAACACGATTCACAATTCCATCAGTTTTACACAATTCATCAACCCTATTGGATACGCAATTTTTATTAAAATCCCTAGCATCAACTTTTCCCCATAAAATTATGCTGCTGCCAATAAATGAGGAAAAATATATCTCATTCACGAATGCGTTGATGGAACAATAATGTGCTCGAGATTCATCGATTCGTTTTGATTTTTATGGCTAGCAGCATCCTTTACATAAACTTTTCACATATTTGAATGATGAAGATAAACATACAACGCGTAAATTCTGCAATAAGCAGACTCAGTTCAGTTTGATGACTGGCAACGACGTTTTCCCCATGAATACGTTGATTGCTGGGAGAAGCTCGATGAAACTCAGCTACCTGCAAAGAAGCATTTCCACTCACACCTATGTAATGCAAATATCTCAAACGACGATTACAAGCATGCTAAAAATGTTTGGGAAGAATTCCATTCAGAGCCAATGAAGAACTATAGAGATGGATAAATGCAAAACGGTGATCTGACCAGATGTCTCAAAACATGTGATTTAGATTCGTTGCACTACTACACAATGCCGGGACTTGCTTTTGACGCTATGCTCAAATACACGGGAGTAAATTTACAATATTCTGATCGACACGCTCGGGCCAATAACAGGTTTGTGGGAAAAGATTTTGACCCTAGCAACGTGGAATCGTATCTCATGTATTTTGACGTGAAAAATCTATACGGTTCGTTCGAGTGGTGGCATAATCCTATCGATAAATCAACTCACTCGGACGATCCATCGATTGGTTACATCCTGAACCGATAGATATCCGAATATCCTATAGAGCTTGACAAGAATCATAAAGATTTGAATTATTTTGTCTCGAGCATTTCACCCCTCGGGTTCTGATGAAGGAGGGAAGCAATGGAAAAATTATGAGCGAATTCATCGGGGATCCAAATAAAACTGAGCACATTTACCATCAAAGTGAGCAAACGTGTTAAGGATGCCGAAAGTGCAACGTTGAAAACCGTCACGTTCAACGGTTATAAGCATCGCATGGGGAGGCTTACAAAGAGTTGGTCCATACCACACTGCCTAATACGTAGTAAAAAACATGAAGTTAGTCCCATTGTACTGAAAAATTGACGTTGAGTTGGCAAGAGTGTGATATGCAACTGGTACCTGGACAAACAGACGCAATTGAGGGGTTTACCACCGCCCCCACAATAAACTGACAATAGGATAGAACTGAGGGCACAGAACTGCGGGCATAGAACTGCGGTAAGGACAACCCATCATCAAATAGAGATAGTTCTTTAACAATACAATAGATCCGTGCGAAACTATACACATTCACCACCACGGATGGAGACCAAAACGATACATATCAACATCATCAAAGTGAGCAAACGTGTCAAGGTATGCGAAAACTGCAACGATAAATAACATCACGTTTAATGATTATAAGAACCGTCTGAGGGGCGTACCAAGAGTTGATCTTCCCCACAGTGTTTGATACGTAGTAAAGAACGCGAGGTTAGCCCAAATGTACTGAAAAATTGATCAGGAGTTGACAAGACGGTAATATGCAACCGATACCTGGGCAACTAGGCACCAGAACTTGGAGGGTGAGCTGCAACCCCGCAATAAACTAGACGTAGGCTGGAACTTAGGGCATAGAACCGTTGTAAATATATGCGTTTGACACCCAGGGCGATCCTTCATGAAGGAGAGACGTTTCGCCAGCAATACGATATTGAGCAGATCGAAGTTTCAAAATTCGAATACCATGTAAATTCATGTATTCATTGATTATTTATTTATTTATTATTGATATTGTAACGATTTAGGCGTTACGTTAATAAAATATGGATCCGCGAGTTTACTTATTATCAAATCAAAGGCGTGAACAAAAATATCGTGATAAATGCTTTTAATGCAATATACGTGTTTCTTGTTTAAAGTCTGAAACAAGACTGTTTTTACAATAATATCGGTTGGCGCAGCAACCTTATTCTTTTTAAAGACATAAGAGGTTTATAAACGTCTTTTATCTATGCTGACTACTAGATCATCAAAGAGGGGGCAAAACGGGTGATTTCACCCTTTGTAACACTACTCCCCCCCGAGGAAAAGAGTCGTCCCGACTCGGGAAAGATAAAATGATCATAAAAGTATTCTAGTAGTCAGTGCTCAAAGGTGAGTTGGAGCTGTGGCTCTAAAATTTAAGAACTCCCTTTTTTACTATCTGGCATTTGCCCACAGTCTCAAGGTAAACCACAGAAAACCTTGAGCAGATAGTTGAGCGTTAAATAATCTCAAAAATTTATGTGCCATGTTTTATAAAGGTTAGTGTTATTAAGTGTTATGTGGCTTCATGAATTCAAAGTTATCCGCAACGGCCCAGATTGATGTCGGGAAGAAATTCGATTTTCTTCATGAAGGATCCCTCCGAAACAGGTTCGGATGAAAACATCGAAACGGGAACCGACAATTCCAGGGCCAAATAAGACGAAAACAGACTTCTCTTCATAGGAAATAAGGAAATCGGGGGGTGACTGAATCTAGAGCTTCTTCTGAGACAGCACACCCTAGAGTTTGGAGGACAAATGTGAGTGGTGGTATAACAATTCAAATTCACTGAGTGAATTTGGGAGAATACTTGAATAAAATAAATTGAATATGTATTCAAAAGAAAAGAAACGATCTTATCTGAATTATTTCTGCGTCCTTCTTCAAAATAAAACCACCAGTCATCCTCAGGAATCGGGGAAGATTGGAAGGAAAGGGCTGTGTCAAAAAACCTGAAAAAGTGCTCACAAAAACTGACACTTAAGGTTAATAAAATGTGAAAATCAAGCAATCGCTCATCAACCTCGAAAAATAATCGTGGCTCATTTCACATTATTCCTTAAACCAAAGCCTATCCGACACAAAACTCGATTCCAGAGAAGAAGTTTCTAGAAAGAAACAATCGAAGAAAACAAATTTCAAATTGATTAGCAACGCAGAAATAACAAATCATTATAAGAAAAGTAGTCGTTAAAGACAGACAAGACATGGATGCAAAAGAACATACTTCGACGAATGCAGCTATGCTGCTAAAAGTATTTTCTCTCGAAAATTCGGACGACCTTAGTGAAATGGAAAGGTCTAACTATTTTAACTCTCTTTGGAGGGAGATGTCTTGCGGCCAGCTGAATGCCGTTTCCGTAAAAGGAAGAAGCGGCTTGCTTTGCCTAAGCTGCTTTGAGTCACAGTGAGTACATCATCTCGAATAACATAAATAAATTATAAGAAAATAATTTTTTTTTTTTTTTTTTTTTTTTTTTTGTTTCAATCATTCCTTTTTAGTTCTAGACCCGAATTTCTCCTTCAAGAGGTCTCTCTCCATGTGACCTTTTTGAAAGAAAAAGTGCTTTGTCGCTCTTGTAAACAGAGTCTATTCGATATAGTAAAAAAAACGGAAGGGTGCGAGGGATGCGAAAATGTCAAAGAAGAAATTAAGAAGATTTTAAACATTTCTCGCCTTTTCCCCTTAATATAGTTTAATGTAAATTTTTTAAGAATAAAATTTTTCCAATATTAAATTCAAAGGTTTAACTTTGTCCGTGTATCATTGCAAGACAAAAATTAGAATAAACTTGGTCGGCTGTGGATTCTGCATTGATAACCAAAACAGGAGCCGATAAAGAAGAAAAGGTTTGTTTCACTAGCCAATCTTCATGAACCTCATGGATAGTTCTGAGTAGTTCTAAAGAAATACTCGATTCTTCCTCACGAGAACGGGAACTAACTCGAGCAAAAGAAGTTTCTGGGGAAACTCGCAAATAAACAATCAAATCTACTCTGAGCTCAGACGAGCGAATGAGAAGATCAAAATTTTTTGTCAATAAATGAGATTCGAAGTCGCGAAAATTACCTAACCTTCGACGAGCTTCTACAAAACAATTGCTACTGTATATCGATCTTTCCATCACCTTTACAGGCAATGAAGTCGTCTGCAGATGTCTATCTAACATAACCATTTGAGCGAAATGCTGAAAATAATAGCAATAACGATCTGGGTTCTGATACATCAAATCTAAAAGATTAATTCCAGCTACATTTCGATATTCTTCAAGAGGTTCTAAAAGTGTACAGACCTGGCGATCTGCTAAAAACCTCTTGGTGAAAGTTGTTTTTCCGCATCCGATATTTCCTTCTATAATAATCGTAAGCGGTCGAGTTTTACTCAAATGAATTCCGAAAGGTAAATTCTTCTCCCAATCGATAATCGACTGTAAAGAAGGTCAAGTCGATCACAGTCGTCAAGGGTGTTCGGTTGAAGATCTAACCTCGAAGGATGTCCCTGGTCTTGGAGAGACTGTTCCAGGTTGATCCTCTTCAAAAGGAGCAAGACGATCCAAGTGAACCACTTTTTGACGCGAATGAGGAGATCTTCGGATTCTATAAACAACATCATTTATCCGGTTAACCACTAAGTAAGGGCCTTCCCAATTTCTTTGTAGCTTTGGACATCGTCCTTTCTGTCTTCGTGGTTGAAAAAGCCAAACAGAATCTCCAGGATTAAATTTTAAATCTCTGGCTCGAATATCATAGCGAGTTTTTAATTTATCTGAAGCCATAGAAATTCTATTCCTAGCAAAGTGATGAATTTCTTCTAAACGTTGTTGTAATAAAAAGGCATAATCTGTTTGATGCTGTCTTTGCACAGGAACAGGGCCTTTCTCTAAATCTGACGGAAGTCGAAGATTTCTTCCAGTAAGCATGAGGGCTGGCGTCTGTTTCGTCGTCTCATGAATCGCAGATCTGTAAGATAAAAGGAAGAAAGGGATCCAGGAGTCCCAGTCTCTCTGATTCTGTTCTACGAAGGACGACAAATATTGTAGCAAAGTCCGATTCAGACGCTCTATCATGCCGTCAGACTGCGGATGCAAAGGAGTTGTACGAGTTTTTCTAACCCCTAAAATCTGAGTAACCTCTTTCATTAAGGTCGACTCAAAATTTCGGCCTTGATCAGTATGAAGTTCTAGAGGAACTCCGTGTCTACAAATAAATTCTTTAACGAATGCCTGCGCTACAGTAGAGGCTTCTTGATCAGCGAGGGGAACCACTTCAGGCCACTTAGTAAAATAATCAGCAATAACCAAAGCATATTTATTTCCAGAATGGGTTATCGGGAGAGGTCCAAGAATATCCATTGCTATCCTTTCAAATGGAGCTCCCACGTTATAAATTTGAAGAGAGCTTTGTCCCTTCGCTCGAGGTCCTTTCTTTGCCGTGCAGATTCGACATCTTCGACACCAATCTTCAACGTCCATCCGGCAACGGGGCCAAAAGTAGAAGTTGCGAATTCTGCCTAGAGTTTTATTTGAAGCGAAATGTCCGCCTGCAGGAGAATCATGATAAAGAGCAAGAATCTCTGGAACTCGTGACCTGGGGACCAAAAGTTGCCACCTGATTTCTTTCAAGTCTGCAGATTCCCATTTCCGGTATAAAATTCCATCAATTAAAAGGATAGAGTCCCATTGAGCCCAATAAATTTTCAAATCTGGCTCGGCTAAAGATATATCCTGCCAGTCTGGGCGAGTTTCTGCTTCTTTCCAAGATTTCACTTGATTCAAAGTGTCGTCCTCTTGTTGCGATTTTCTCCATTCCTCCTGGTTATTTTCGAAAGAAATCTTCCGTACTGAAAGAGAGGGGTCACGATTTTTCTCTAATCGTGCACACTGTTTACACTCTGGCATTTCCTCGCAGGGTCTTCGAGAGAGAGCGTCGGCGTTTCCATGATGAATTCCTGCTCGATGACGAATATCAAAATCGTACTGACCGAGCCTTTCTAACCATCTAGCTACCTGACCTTCAGGAGATTTAAACGAAAGTAGCCACCTGAGAGAAGCATGATCTGTACGTATCAAAAATCTCCTGCCGTACAAATAATGGTGAAAATGTACTACGGTCTTAACAACAGCTAAAAGCTCTCTACGAGTGACACAATAATTCCTCTCGGTTTTACTCAAAACTCTGCTGAAATAGCTTATCACTCTCTCTTGACCTCCCTGAATTTGTGACAGAACCCCGCCTATTCCTGAAAGAGATGCATCCGTATCTAAAATAAAAGGAATTTCGACCTCTGGATAAGCTAAAATCGGCGAAGAAATAAGATTTTCCTTTAATTTCTTGAAAGCCTCTTCGCATTCCGGGGTCCAGTCAAAAAGAATCTTGATTCCGGTCAAATGATGGAGAGGTTTAGCTATACTAGCAAAACCTTTTACAAATCTTCTGTAATACGTACAAAGGCCTAAAAAGCTTTGAACTTGTTCTTTATTCTTAGGTGTCGGCCAAGAAGAAACCTTCTCTATTTTGGATGGGTCGGTCTTCACACCTTGTGCTGAAACGATATGTCCGAGGAAGCCTACTTCTTTCTGGAACAGATGGCATTTTTTCGGGCTCATTTTCAGACCTGTTTGCTTCAGCCTAGCGAAAACTTGTCTGAGATTTTGAACTTCTTCTTCAAAGTTCTTGCCAAAAACGATTATATCGTCTAAATAAACGAGGCATATTTTGCCCGTGAGCCCATGGAGAACAGCCTCCATCATTCGTTCAAAGGTAGCCGGGGCATTACTCAAACCAAACGGCATAACCTTGAACTGCCATAATCCTCCTAAACCCGTAACAAAAGCTGTTTTTTCTTTATCTAGAGGATCCATTTCGACCTGCCAATATCCGCTCTGAAGATCTATGGTGCTGAACCAAGTTGCACCAGCTATCAGGTCGAGGGTCTCGTCGATTCTGGGTAGAGGGTAAGAATCTTTCTTCGTTATATCGTTCAGCTTCCTGTAATCGATACAAAATCGTTTGGATCCGTCCTTTTTGTTAACAAGGACGATTGGTGAAGCCCAGGGACTAGACGATGGCTCAATCACATCGTTCGCTAACATGTCTTCCACAAGCTTCTTCACCTCTTCTCGGGCGTTGAGAGCGAGTCTTCGAGGAGCTTGTTTAATTGGTGAACTCTCTCCGACGTCGATCTTGTGCTTGACAGAAGTACATCGGCCCTTATCACCACTATCTTTGGCGAAAGAATCTATAAACTCTAGCAAAAGAGATTTAAACGATTCTGCCTGAGCTGAATTTAACGAAATCGAAGATTTCTCAACAAGGCTCTGTAAATGCAAAGGAAAACGTTGTTGCAAATCATCCTCCGAAAGTTCCATTTCTCGAATTCTAGGAGGAGTCCAATAAATTCCATTTCTATTTGTACAAAGAGTTATTTCACGATTGTTTGAAGCTAGCGAATTTCTCTTAGTCGAGATAACATAGTTATGAGCTGTAAGAAAGTCTATTCCCAAAATACCTTCATCCTCTATATCTGCTATAAAAACCTTATGTGGAGAGTCGATACACCCAAAAAGGTTAATTTGGACAGTAGCCTGTCTCAAAACCGGGGTCGTCTCTCCAGTGGCTGTTCGCAGAGAAAAAGAGGGAACAATCTGGTCATCGGATTTAAAGAGATCCGATCGAACTACGGTTACTTCCGCGCCCGTGTCTATTACCCACAGACAATCGACGCCATTAACAGTACCACGCGCGTAAAGACCAGACTGTCGCAGACTTCTAATTAAAAACTGTTCTCTAAGAGGGCTTCCACTACCAACAATCTGCGATGATTTCCGCCCTGACAAATCATCTGAAATTAGTTTTTGGGTGAGTTCCTGTTGAAGAACTCAATTGAGGATTTGCTTCCCCTATTTCTATGTTTTTCTTACGCCAATTATACGAATTTGGATTCGAACCTTGCATCGGTTTTCCACTAATTTTCTTAATTAGAAAACAATGATTGGCGTCGTGGCCTGTTTTTTTACAAAATATACAAGTCAAGCTAGTTTGACTTGTCACGACCACGTTTTTATTTATACGCTCGTTTCGACGGTTTTGAAAAGAACCTCGATTTCTTGATTTAAAATTGTTACCGTTATTTCTATTTTTATAATTTTGAGGTTTTGGCTCCTCCGAGTATTCAAAACTCTGTCTTCCTGAGGTGTTTTCAGACACCTCAATCCGACGAAGTTTGCTTAACCCAAAATATTGCTTTCTCATTGCCTCCACCTCGAGGGCTTTGGCGGTTGCCTCCCGCAGAGAAGTGAGGCCCGACGTTCCAACGGCCATTTCAATTTCCGGATCATTAATCGCATTCAAAAAAGCTTGCGTTGCTAATAAGTTACGAGACGGCTCGTGATCCGGCAAAGCTATACGAGAAAGCCGTTCAATGTCCTGACTAAGAGACGCAAGGTCTTCGTCTCGTCCTTGTCTTCTCGTCTGTAATTGTGCTGTGTACAGTTTTGTTAAGTGGTCATTTCCGTACCTCAACTTTAATGCAGAACTAAGTTTTTCATAATCAGAGATTTCTTCCTCAGACAACGCCGTTAAAACGTTCAAAGCCGGCGTTCGAAGACAGGAGGCAAGACTGTGGGCCCTCATGGCGGAGTCCCACTGATTATGTTTAGCAATTGTATTAAACTGGCGTTCGTAATCTGCCCATGGAACTTTTCCGTCAAAAATTGGCGGTTTTAAAGGATAAAGAGGCTTCTCATTAATCTGAGAAGCAACCTCAGGAAATCCTGAATTATTTAATTGATTAAAATGAGAATATTGAGGTCGAACTTGAGGCAAAGACTCGGAAAAACCAACCTCATTATTTACTCTCCTTCTACTAATTGGAGATTCAACTACTTCCCTAGTAAAAGGCACAGACCTTGAATCTCGAACATCCTGGATTCGTCCTGGATGTCGGACCTGTCGAACAGCGGAAACGGGAACAGGAGAAGGAACAGGAGAGAGAAGCGGCGTAACGACTCTGGAACCTCGTGGAGTGACAGCCGGTTCTCCTGAGCCATTCACCTGATGAACAGCCTGAAGAGCTGCCACAGTCGTCCGGAACAGTTCGTGTAGACTAGTTTCGGATCGTTCTTGTGCCTCTCTATCAAGCCTGCGCTGTTCCAGCTGTTGTTCCTGTTCTCTTCTTCGCTGTTCCAACTGTTGTTCTTGTTCTCTTTTTCGCTGTTCCAACTGTTGTTCTTGTTCTCTTTTTCGCTGCTCTTGTTGATCAAGAAGCAGCTGAAGAAGTTGCTGTTGTTGGCGCTCAGCAGCCTCTTGCTGTTGAGACATGATCTTCAGCAGATCAATTTGAGAGATTGTCGAAGGAATTGGAAGAGGGTCCACTGAAGGCGATGGAATTGTTTCAGGGACCCGCGGATTCTCCATAACAAAAGGTTCTTCTCCGCTACTTTCTCTTCTTCGTAAGCGCGTCAAACGACTGTTACTCATAATTAAAGTTCGCGCACTGAGTTGATTCAATTAATAAGAACTCAAGATCCCGCTTCTGACACCAATTGTAACGATTTAGGCGTTACGTTAATAAAATATGGATCCGCGAGTTTACTTATTATCAAATCAAAGGCGTGAACAAAAATATCGTGATAAATGCTTTTAATGCAATATACGTGTTTCTTGTTTAAAGTCTGAAACAAGACTGTTTTTACAATAATATCGGTTGGCGCAGCAACCTTATTCTTTTTAAAGACATAAGAGGTTTATAAACGTCTTTTATCTATGCTGACTACTAGATCATCAAAGAGGGGGCAAAACGGGTGATTTCACCCTTTGTAACAATATATTGAGCGAATATCCATATTTATTCGTTTACCACGAGAAAAAATTTCAGACAATGGAAAAAAGTTTCCAGAAAACGAAAAAAAGTTTTCCAAAAACTTTTTTCCCATTGGATTAACACGTAAAACAAGTTGTCAGAAAACGAAAAAAAATAAAAAAAAGTTTTCTTTTCATCCTCGTCGCCGTCGTCCAATAATGATAATAATAATTATAATGATAATGATTATAATGATGATGATAATAGTCATAGTAACAATAATCTTTAATTTTTTGATACGATTAATGTTCATTTTATTTTTTGGTGAACTTTTTTTCAATTTCGGAAATTTTTTTCCGGTTTCTGGAAACTTTTTTCCATTTTCTGAAAACTTTTTTTCATTTTCTGAAACTTTTTTCACGTGTCAATCCGTTTGAAAAACCTTGGCTACATCTTTGCTTTTTTTATGATTGGACTGGTAACTTTCTGTATGTATGGATTTACGCTGTCAAATTCGCTTTCGTCTACAATGAGTGAATGAGCACCTAAGAGTATAATTCTGCAAGGAAGAAGATAATCTGTCTGTCGCTATTCACAGAATTGTGACGTCACCGTTCGACTGCTGAACGCTCCATGATACGACCAACCACCCCATATAAAAGCGTCACCGCGAAGCGGCGCTCACTTCTAGTCTGACCACTGCCGAGTTTGTTCAGCATCGAGAGTTACAAGACCCCATATTTTGGTTGACTCACAGGTTGACACTGAGTACCCTCTGTTACTTTATCGCACCGAGTTCGTGCATTGTTTGTTCTAGCCGACCTGCTTCGTGCACTGTTGTCAACGCACCGAGTTCGTGCACCGTCGTCAACGCAGCTAGTTCGTGCAACCTTCCTGAGATCATTCAAGGCACCCAGTTCGTGCAACCTTCCTGAGATTCTTTCAAGCACCTAGTTCGTGCACTCATTCAGGGCACATAGTTCGTGCAACCTTCCTGAGATCCTTTCAAGCACCTAGTTCGTGTACTCATTCAAGGCACCCAGTTCGTGCAACCTTCCTGAGATCATTCAAGGCACCTAGTTCGTAGAACCTTCTTGAGAGCATTTAATCCACACACTGAACAAGATTGCACGAATAGTCCGCAGCGCCTAGTTCGCGCTCTTCTCTCTAGTCGACTCGTTCGATTACATTCATAATACGCATTATGTGTACTGTTTTCTTACAGCCTGGATATTGTCTACTTACATTGGAAAATAACCAGCTTGTGTCTACATCCCTAGACGAACCTCCTCAACCAACAACGAACTAATGCCATTTCTTTACTTCACAGTTTCAATACCGACCTACTCACGCTATGTTATAATACCACTCTTATTCTTCCAATTGCATTAATTGCCTTGTCTTATGTCAGTCACTATAATTCTCTTAAAAATATATCTTTTATTCTCACAGACACAGTTTGGTCCTTTAACGAAGCCATCCGAGCCGTTTCCTTCTCTTGTTCTCAAACACAATCAAATGGGAGAAAAGTTTTTGGAAAACTTTTTTTCGTTTTCTGGAAACTTTTTTCCATTGTCTGAAATTTTTTCTCGTGGTAAACGAATAAATATGGATATTCGCTCAATATATCAATAATAAATAAATAAATAATCAATGAATACATGAATTTACATGGTATTCGAATTTTGAAACTTCGATCTGCTCAATATCGTATTGCTGGCGAAACGTCTCTCCTTCATGAAGGATCGCCCTGGGTGTCAAACGCATATATTTACAACGGTTCTATGCCCTAAGTTCCAGCCTACGTCTAGTTTATTGCGGGGTTGCAGCTCACCCTCCAAGTTCTGGTGCCTAGTTGCCCAGGTATCGGTTGCATATTACCGTCTTGTCAACTCCTGATCAATTTTTCAGTACATTTGGGCTAACCTCGCGTTCTTTACTACGTATCAAACACTGTGGGGAAGATCAACTCTTGGTACGCCCCTCAGACGGTTCTTATAATCATTAAACGTGATGTTATTTATCGTTGCAGTTTTCGCATACCTTGACACGTTTGCTCACTTTGATGATGTTGATATGTATCGTTTTGGTCTCCATCCGTGGTGGTGAATGTGTATAGTTTCGCACGGATCTATTGTATTGTTAAAGAACTATCTCTATTTGATGATGGGTTGTCCTTACCGCAGTTCTATGCCCGCAGTTCTGTGCCCTCAGTTCTATCCTATTGTCAGTTTATTGTGGGGGCGGTGGTAAACCCCTCAATTGCGTCTGTTTGTCCAGGTACCAGTTGCATATCACACTCTTGCCAACTCAACGTCAATTTTTCAGTACAATGGGACTAACTTCATG
Organism: Neodiprion pinetum; assembly: GCF_021155775.2. Lineage (NCBI taxonomy): Eukaryota > Metazoa > Arthropoda > Insecta > Hymenoptera > Diprionidae > Neodiprion > Neodiprion pinetum. The sequence continues at coordinate 21,274,852 of NC_060233.1, forward strand.
TTTTTTACTACGTATTAGGCAGTGTGGTATGGACCAACTCTTTGTAAGCCTCCCCATGCGATGCTTATAACCGTTGAACGTGACGGTTTTCAACGTTGCACTTTCGGCATCCTTAACACGTTTGCTCACTTTGATGGTAAATGTGCTCAGTTTTATTTGGATCCCCGATGAATTCGCTCATAATTTTTCCATTGCTTCCCTCCTTCATCAGAACCCGAGGGGTGAAATGCTCGAGACAAAATAATTCAAATCTTTATGATTCTTGTCAAGCTCTATAGGATATTCGGATATCTATCGGTTCAGGATGTAACCAATCGATGGATCGTCCGAGTGAGTTGATTTATCGATAGGATTATGCCACCACTCGAACGAACCGTATAGATTTTTCACGTCAAAATACATGAGATACGATTCCACGTTGCTAGGGTCAAAATCTTTTCCCACAAACCTGTTATTGGCCCGAGCGTGTCGATCAGAATATTGTAAATTTACTCCCGTGTATTTGAGCATAGCGTCAAAAGCAAGTCCCGGCATTGTGTAGTAGTGCAACGAATCTAAATCACATGTTTTGAGACATCTGGTCAGATCACCGTTTTGCATTTATCCATCTCTATAGTTCTTCATTGGCTCTGAATGGAATTCTTCCCAAACATTTTTAGCATGCTTGTAATCGTCGTTTGAGATATTTGCATTACATAGGTGTGAGTGGAAATGCTTCTTTGCAGGTAGCTGAGTTTCATCGAGCTTCTCCCAGCAATCAACGTATTCATGGGGAAAACGTCGTTGCCAGTCATCAAACTGAACTGAGTCTGCTTATTGCAGAATTTACGCGTTGTATGTTTATCTTCATCATTCAAATATGTGAAAAGTTTATGTAAAGGATGCTGCTAGCCATAAAAATCAAAACGAATCGATGAATCTCGAGCACATTATTGTTCCATCAACGCATTCGTGAATGAGATATATTTTTCCTCATTTATTGGCAGCAGCATAATTTTATGGGGAAAAGTTGATGCTAGGGATTTTAATAAAAATTGCGTATCCAATAGGGTTGATGAATTGTGTAAAACTGATGGAATTGTGAATCGTGTTAATGTTTATAACGGCCAGGAATATGAATATTTTTACATACGTTAATTCTAAATTAATCTGTCTTGAAAGACATGTCAGAAATCAAATTATTGCTTCACATAATGTCATCGTACTACAACAATGCGGATTGGAAAATGTTGTGATGCATACCGCACTCTCGACAGCTCCGCTAGAATCTACTGAATTTGTATTTTCAAACATGCATAAGCCCGGTTACATTACCTATATTGCATGAGAAGTAGTACGTGTAACAAAATGAGAACCAGTAGACGACAGAACAAGTAAAATGAGCGAATGTTAACAAGAGGTTCCACGTCTATAGAGGAAACGGAAGTCTATTCATATTACCGAGAAACCTGCAAAAGATTAAGTCATATTAGGTTGGCTAGGTTGTACAGCCTCGAGTTGAGATAGGTGATGTTAGGTTGGGTTGTAGTGTCTTGGGTCAAGTTAGGTTATGTTAAGTTGGCCAACGGGGAGAAGGGGGCGTAGACCAGGGCGGCCATACCATCTGTCGCGCCTTGGGTAGAGCGGAGGTTTGGCCAGCTGAGCTTCCACCTTACTCAGGGGCTCACCGGACACGGTTGCTTCGGTGAATACCTCAACAGGATAGGTAAGGAGGCGACACCGAGCTGTCACCACTGTGATGAGCCCAAGGACGACGCGGACCACACTTGGTTCCGCTGCCGGGCATGGAAGGATCGGAGGGATGAGATGGAAGGTGTCACCGGGAAAGTCGAAGGCATCGCCGAGCTCGTCAAGGCGATGCTGGAGGCTCCAACGAAATGGGAAGCGGCGCAGCGGTACGCGGAAGGGGTTCTGCGCGCAAAGGAAGAAGCATAGAGGGTACGACAGGGGCAACCGCCCAGCAACAGCCCGCACCAGCGACGATTCGGCCTGCTAGCAGACCAGCGGACAGGCTGAGAGGGGGGGCAGCCGGGTGCGCGTGTTATTTATCATACACACACTCGGTTTGCTTCCTCAGACGAGGCCATCTACACGACCGGAAGGACGAGATAAAACTAGCGAGTGGGGGTATCGAAGACACCATGAGAAGAGTGGAGAACCTGGCGACCAAACACGCAGCCAGGCTGATCCGACGAGGGGAGCCCTGGCCCCCGGCTACGAGGACAGCGGAGAAGGGAACGATGGTCCAGATGACCTACGGTGATGTGAATTACCTAGATAACAACCGGGCAATCCTCTACCTCAAGAGACGGGGGGGGGGGGGGGGGGGGGGGGGGGACCCAGAAATTGGTCAACTCGACCAGCTCGCTGGGGTTGCGACCCCCCGGGCGACACGCGGTAGTGCTGGACCGAACGGTGTTCACCGCCAGCTGTCAGTGTGGCAGCTCGGCGGAGCATGAACGAATGTTCCCGCACTATCGCAACACCGTGGAGGATAGGGTCACCAGGTCTGACTGGAGGCTGACAAGGGAGGTCAGGCCAAGCAGTGCGACCAGGAGGGGACAAGGCCACTACAAAAGCGCGAACAACATGCTGGTGAGGAGTGGCGGCAGGGATACTAATCCGAAGGGATTGAAAGGGACAGGAGTGACGAGTGACCGACTTAAGTGACAACGCGAACAATACCAAAACAATTGATTAAATGGTATAGCGAAATGTGAACAGGCCACTGAAGTAATTGCACCAGCAATTCCGGCAGGCAGTGGGTATATAAACTTAAGTGACTCAAGTTGCGACAGGTGCGAGCAGGCCGGCGCGAAACAATGCGTCAGCGAATTCCGCGCTAGCAGTGGGTCAAGCTGACAGTGAAGCGACCACAACGAATGAAGGGCTAAATGGGAACAGGCCGGCGTGGAACACTTGTGCCAGCAAATTCCGCGCCGGCAGTAGGCCACAGGCTGCGGTAAGCATGATACCTGACTACGCTCAGCGCAGCATTATATAATAAGTGGCGTAAAGATTGAATTTATAAGCAATAAATTTGTTGCGAGTGTTAACATAAACATACTCTCTAACATAGGCTAGCTAATGCGCTATTGCGCGGGGGTAGGGAAAAGTATACTAATATGATGCGCTATTGCGTTAATAGGTAAACTAAGGTAGTATAAGGCATACTAACACAATAATAATAAACGCTATTGCGTTAGCAGGTAGCAGGTAGTTAAGTAGGTAACTAAGTATGAGCCAGCACGGAACTGCTGTGACAGCAGATTCCGCGAGCCGGCAGCAAGACACGCTGTGCGTGCGGGTGAGAGGCCAGAAGAACAGGCCGGCCACAGGGACGAGGTAAAGTAATGCGAAAGCGGTTCCGCCTCGTCCTGGGTGATGAGCGGCGGAGGGGTTTTAGCCGGTACAAATCCGGCACTATCCGAAGACACCAACTTGAACATCCGGATGTCTTTTTGAAGATTTCCCTTTCGCCGCTGAAAAAATGAAAAGGTTATGTAAAGTTGGAGTAGCCTTGACGTAGGTCAGGTTGTAGAAACCTCGAGGCCGTCGCGCCAACCGCGAATTGCTCAAGAATCATTAAACTATCGAAGCTAGCGATCAAGCTTGATCGAATAAATCATTCCAGAAAGTATTTTATCAATTTAGGTTAGGTTGGGCAGTCTTGGATTAGGATAGGTTATATTAGGTTGGGTTGTAGTGTCTTTGGTCAAGTTAGGTTACGTTAGGTCAAGTCCTACCGTCTTAGGTCAGGTTAGCTTCTACTCCGCTGGGTTAGGTCGGGTTAGAGCTATGGATGATATAGGTAAGGAGGACTATCTCCGCGTACAGAAAGTGTCCGTAAAGCCGAGGCAAAGAAATTGAGATCGCGTCGCTGTGTGAAAAATTGTATACATTTTTCAAACGTCACTGAGTTGACGAGTTATAAAAGTACATAGTTACAGAAGAACAAAAAAATGGTTCTTGAATTAGAGAAGATTTCTGTAAGTACAAAGTTTCATCATCTTGCTCATTATAAATGTTTTTATCGTAACATGTTTAAGAGTTTTTGAATCGTTTAATTATGCGCGTTCATAAATATGTGCAAAGAAAAAGTATTCAAGTTTTGGGAATTCTTCATTTCGATTTATTGTTCATTGTTTATGATAGTGTTCTGCGGCACATGGTCTTCGCCCTTTTTATTCGAAGTGTTTGTGTAGCATTTTAATTCAAATTTGGTTGTTCATCCTTGTTTACAGTATCTGCTGAGGACTCTAGAGCCCCTAGGGTGGGTCAGTATAAAGGATTTTAAGAAACGCCGCCAAGGTAGGGCGGAAATTTGAAGCGAAATTGCATATTTTCGAGGGCTAGCTGACGACTGCCGATGGCAGGGTGACGATTTCATGGATTTCTTCGGCATCAGATGATTGTTCGATGGGTGATGGGGGCAACGCTGCCCCTTCGAGGATTGGGATCACCCGGTATGGCACGCGCCGGAGGCATTGCGGGCGGTTTACCGCTCAAATTACTAAACATCTTCCCCGATGCCTCTTTTTTGAAATGTTTCAAAATGAAAACAAAGGGTGATACATCGACCCGTTATACATATATCATATTTGATTGTGTCTATGAATCAAAACTCATTTCCTCTTCAAATTACCTGTAAGTTATTTATAGATCATTTTCAGGTTTAGCTGTGAATTTTTCTAAGTATAGCGTCGTTTATCTTGGTTACATAACGTTGGTAAAATTTGGTTCGATGTTGTGTGATCTTTTTGTTTGAGGATTCTTTCGAAAAGTTTTTAATGGTATTTGGATTTACCAAAACGTTTGTGCTATTCGTATTACCGTTCATTCTTTGCATTTCCACGTCTTGATTTTCATCTTGTGCTCGTCTTGTATCGTTTGATTGACTCGGTATTTTTGCCAGATCTTTAGCTTCGCATGTACGGAGATGTAATTATTGCCGTAGTTGTTGTTGTTGTTATTGTTATTGTTATTATGATTGTTATTATTATTGTTATCGATGATATATTACACCTGTATGCATAAGGGAAGAGAATGTGGAGATATGCCGTATCATTGAATATTATATTGTAATTCTTAGACGATTCACAGTATCCGTGTAAAAAATGTGCATTCATCGGGTTGCAGGCCGGTGTGCTTACCGATCCAGGATTGTGAATGGGGAGAGGTTGTGAAATTGATCAATATGGCTGTTCATGTTGCTAGGCAAAAATCAAAAATTTGCACACCCCCAACCACCGTTGGGTCATGTGATGGGGAAAAAATCGGTCAACAAAAAAGCAGGTAGTGGGCAGCGCGCAGTGGTGACTGGGTGGAGGACTGCAGTGATTGATTACCGCAGCCATCAAATAATAAGAAAATTCACGGCAAAACAAGTCTGAGCCTGCAAACCCCAACCCTCATCAGCGTGGGGGCATGTGATGGCGAAAAAATCGGTTATCAAAAAAGCGTGTCGCGAACACCTGGGCAAATTTTTCCAGCCTATGCTGTTCCCGCATTACATTTTTGCCTGCACATCACGTGGTGTACACCTCATGAACGATTGGCTGGTTGGTTTTTGCTCGGTGGAGGGTGAGCGCGTCTCTTTTCATACAGAGTCGAGTAGCGGTTTGAAATTTTTCCAGCATTCTGAAAAATCCCTCGTGTAGACACAGGTGTTTGACAAAATGGCTGTGAAAAAGAGGTGCTTATACGAAAACCCGAAGACATCAACGAGTTTCTACTTTTCTGTATTCCGCATCACTCCCTCTCTATCTCTCTCTTTCACTCTATCTATCTATCTATTCATTAATTCTATTCATTTTATTTATTTTATTTATTTCATTTATTTTATTCATTCTATTTATTTTATTTATTTTATTTATCTTATTTATTTCATTTATTTCTTTTATTTTTTTCATTTTATTTATTTCATTTATTCCATATATTCTATTATATATATGGTGATTTATTTGTTTCATTCTCACATCGAATGTTATAAATTGAGTTACAGGTATATGCTTAATTCTAGAAATTGTAAATAAGACAAAACCCTCTCGCTTACATGAGGCCGCATTTGCCCTTAGGACTCTCTTTTCTTTCTTGCAGTCGCTGTCTATCCATGGTTTGCGTATCTGGAATTTCTGACCGCCAGTCCTCATACCCACTGTATCAGCGGCATGAGTAATAGCTAGATTTAGCGTGCCATCAAGTTCATCAATATCCTTACCAGGCGGGGATACTAGTGGGGAAAATTTCATGTTGTCAAAGAACGCGCCAGCTATGTTATCTTTCCATTTCAAACGTGGCTGATCCTCGTCTGGTAGTACAGGTTGAAATTTCAGTTTAATGGTAACCGGAAAGTGATCCGAAGCATTTGGGATTTGGCGAACTTCCAGGTGACTAACCACTTCTAGACAGTTTACATTGGCCCATACAAGATCTATTACAGAGTTCCCTTTGCTGCTAGTAAAGGTATATTGCGCAGGTGTATCACTTCTTGCCCGTCCGTTTATCGCCAAGGATCCTGCCTCCTCCATAAACTCTATTAGCACCCTTCCCCTTTTATTGTATTCTGGGTCTAGCGAGGTTCGTTTGCCTAAAATCTCTGATTTTCCTATAATTTCCTCCTCAGTAAAACTATTTCCCTCACGGACTCTGGCATTAAAATCGCCCCCAAAAACAAACAGTTCGGTGGAGTATTTCTTCATAATATCCATAAAGACCTGCCTCATACTTTCAAGTACAGTTTCTAGTTCTACAGGTGCACTTGTATACATTACACCCAGAATGAATTTACAATTAACGTTGGTAAAAAGAACAAACATCACCTGTTCAGAGATGTGAAGCTCCTCTGAATTAAAAACATTATCATTATGAATTACCATTATTCCCCCCTTTGCTCTGCCGAAATCCGCGCTCCTTGTTGCCGGACTGTAGATGGTCTTTAGATGTTGCCAGTTTGGAGATATTGAGTTTCTTGGATTCTTCTCACACCATGTCTCGTATATACATACAACGTCTTCTGCTTCTACATCATCCTCAACGTCGTCCAGATTCGCAATTCCTCTGCAGTTCCAAAACATTACCCGCGTGTTCGATTGTATCTTCGGTAATCTCCTCCGATATTTTACCGGTCACTACTATCGCAATGTCATCCGCAAATCCAATAATCTTAATATTGGGAGGCACCGGAATCCTCAATACCCCGTCATACATGATGTTCCACAGTGTTGGGCCCATGACTGACCCCTGTGGAACGCCTGCTGTAACGCCGTGTTTCACAATACTGTCATCCGTGCGATATTGTAGTGTCCTATTGCTTAAGTAGCTTGCCACTATTTCCCGAATATAGCTTGGCACCCTTAGGCCTTCTAAGGCACTGATGATTTGGGGCCAAAGTGCAGAGTTAAAGGTATTTTTAACGTCCAGGGTGACAATAGCGCAGTACTTCTTAGCTCCCCGCTTCTATCTCTTGCCACTAATTGCCTCGCGTGCTGTGTTAACCACTAGCATGATCGCATCTGTGGTGGATTTGGCATTGCGAAAGCCGAATTGACGTTCCGATAACCCTAAAGGCCCCTCGGAGAAATCTTCAAGTCGACCGACTATGATTTTTTCAAGAATCTTCCCTGGGGTATCTAACAAGCAAATAGGCCTGTAGGACGACGGATCTTCCGGTGGTTTGTCACCTTTTGGCAGCAGCACCAGCTGTTGTAGTTTCCAGCGTTCGAGAAAGATGCCCTCCTGAAGGCACGCTTCAAAAACCCTTAGAAATACCCTTGGGTTAACTTTTATTGCCAGCTTGATAGCCTGATTAGGGACACCATCTGGGCCGGGTGCAGCTGCGTCCCTGGTCTTTGCACAGGCTCTTCTGAGTTCCTCTTCAGTTAGAGGTGGGATATCATCTGCTGATGGGGCTTTCAAGTGAACCTGACATTGATCGTCCTTGGGAAAGAGAACTTCGATTATGCGGCTCAAGAATTCAGCTTCACCTGGCGGTGCTGCTACTTTGCCCTTGAGTCGCGCCATGACCACTTGGTAAGGGCGGCCCCATAAGTCCCTGTTTACTTCCTCACAGAGTTCTAAATTACAGCGTTTTTTGCTCGATTTTATTGCTTCACGGAGCCTTCTTCGTGCCAGCCGGTATTGTTCCCTCAGGTTTTCTCGATTGTTCTGGGCTCTTTGAGCGAGTCTACGTGCTCAATGGCATTTCTTACGCAGATCGGCTATTTCACTTGTACACCAGTATGTTTCCATATGCCCTTTTTTCGTTTGTTGGAATCGTGTCATGGATGCGTTACACGCCTCTGTAACGAGGACCATAAGAGAGTCGGCCATGGAGTTGGGTGTACCCGCATTGAGCCCTTCCCCTTTCATCATGACCTCAAAAGATTCCCGATGAAGTGATTTGGCGTTCCATTTACGCATATTGTACGTCTTCGGCCCACTCGCAGTCTTTTTGCTATCAACTATTTCGTACAATATAGCCCGGTGGTCACTGTGCGTGTATTGATCGCTTACTTTCCACTTCTGCAGGTATGTGCAAAGATCGTCGCTTACAAAGGTCAGATCAATTACTGAGGTTTGTTAGCCTCTAACGAACGTTGGTTCAGATCCCGTGTTCATTAGACAGACCTCAAGTCTTGTCAGACTTTAAAGAAGTAAGTTTCCTCTGTTGTTAGTTGAGTTACTCCCCCAGATGATGGACCACGCATTGAAGTCTCCGGCAATAATTAGGGGCCTTTTAATGACTGCTTCATCCACTACTCTGGTAACTAGCATTGCGAACTGGGCTTCAGTAAGACTTGGAGGAGCATACACGCGAAAGATGTATATTCCCCTCACTTTTACCCAGGTATATAGCTCTCTATGGTCGTGTGGCCGTTCCTGTACATGGATATTCGCACTAACCCAGATTGCTGCCCTACTGCAGCAATCGGTGAACCATTGTTGTGTGGCGTCCCTGTCTTTGCACTGTTCCGAGATGATAGCAACATCTATGGAAGATTCACGAACGGTCTGTTCCAGGAGATCATGTGTAACTTCGCAATGATTTAGGTTGAGCTGCAGAAGTCTCATCCTCTAACCTTTTTAATGTACTCCTGGGTGAACGGGCATGCATAACTGTATGATGCATGCTTCGTCTGGGATATTCCGGCCTCTTGGCACAGCAAACAGCATGGCTCCTTGTTGCACGACGCGGCTTCGTGCTCTGTGCTACCACAGCGTCTGCAGACTTTTGACCTATCTGTCCCTCCACATTTGGCTGCAGTGTGACCTATTTGCCAACATCTGTAGCAGCACCTTATTTCTATTTTTCTCCGGACGCGACAGTTCACCCATCCTATGCGAACTCTGCCTTCCCTTATAAGGTTTGCAGCCGAATTAAGTGGAGCACTTACGACTGCTATCTGCGTTCCCTCATAGGCTGGTCGTAGGGATCTTTTTACTATCGATCCAGATGACCCATCTTTGATGTGTTTGGATAGGATCTCCCGAACTTCTTCCTCTGTAGTGACTTCGTCGATGTCTTTGATCTCCAGAGTGATTTGCTGGGACCTTGTCATAGCCTTCTCTTTTACTTTTCCCTTCACCTTGAGAGCCAGTTCTTGCGCTTTCGTGCTTTTGCTATCCAGCTCCAGGATTAGCGCACCTCACGCATTTCTTCTTATTTTTGTGACCTCTTTTTTGAGGTCAACTAGCTCCGGGTCACTTTTGATATCCTTTAAGATATCCGCGTAGGACACACCGTCTTTGGCCCTTATCACAATGGAGTTTGGTCTGGCCCTACTTGGAAGCTTCCTCTCCCAGGGAATCTTATCTCTCCCTTTCTTCTTCCTTGCGACCTTGCGCCACTCTTCTTCTTTCGACCCTCTCTTGTCAGTATTTTCCTCCTGTTCTGTTGCCCCTCCAGCGGCTTGCCGACTCTGTGGTTGGGTCTTTTTTACTTTTTGCGGTTGGGGGGTAATCGCAACCTTCCTAGTGCCGCCCTGTTCTTTTCTACTGCGCAGACTCGGAGTGGTTTGCGTAGTCTTTCCCTCCAATCCTGGTCGTTGACACTGTTGCAGATTGTCATCGGCCGCGCACACCGTTCTGTATATGGCCCTTATACTACGAGCAAGATCCTTTATCGGCTTGTGGACATTGTGTTTGTCCCTTACAAAATCAATAAGCTCATCAATTCTAGCGCCCAGACAGTCGAGCTGGTCTTGCTTGCGTTGAACGCAACTGTTTCAGTTAGATTCCCCTGACGCAGCTCCTAATGCAGTGGCAGATACTGAATCCAGACTGGGTACTACCTCCATACTGGTGTCGTGAGTTTGGCCCCCCCCAAAATCCGTGGGGCCAGCGTCGGCCACCGGGGCTTTCACCCGATCGGAACCGACGGCGGGACTGGGCTTTTCAGCTTGACCCGCTTGGGGTAGTGTTGTTGTTAACTCACTATCCATAATTCGGGGTGCCTTCCCCTAGCTGGTTCTTCGTCCGCCTCGTCTATTTTATTTCCACGATACCCTCCACAAGTGTGTGTGTGTGTGTGTGTGTGTGTGTGTGTTTTTTTTTTTTTTTCTTGGGGGGGGAATCCTTTTTACGGATTCCAGGCCTAGCTGTTTGGCCTGGATATGTGGCGACTCGACGCAGCGTCACACTAAAACTCGACGCTAACGCCCCTACCCACTAAACCCTAAGCCCCTTCTTCCTTCTTTCCTCTAATCCCTCATGGAAACCGCCGTCAGGCATCACTTCGTGAAGGGAGGATCTAACTACTGCTCTTCCTTCTGGTGGCTAAGGTGTCATTTTTCCTTCCTTCTAGTTTCTATCATTCGCTCTTTTTCTTTCAATGGAACGGAGCTCTGTAAGGACTTCTGTGGTAAAAGTGCTTGTAGCGTTCCAAGCAGTTTGACTCGACAACATTGCCTCTACTATTGTCTCTGGTTGAATTCTCCTGTTCAGGATTCTTTCCAACTCATTTTGCTGAGGATCAAACCGTGGACACACAAAGAAAACGTTCCCTGCGTCCTCAATAACCCCTGACAAGACGGGCACTCCGGAGAATCGTCGTGCTTAAAGCGGTGCAGGTACTCTCGAAAGCACCCATGTCCTGACAACATCTGAGTTAGGTAATAGTTGACTTCGCCATGGTTTCGGCTCAGCCAAACATCGATCTTTGGTATGAGGAGGTGTGTCCATCTTCCTTTTGTTGCGGTATCCCACTCAAGTTGCCATCGCGAGATGCTGTGCTGCCGTTCTTCTGTTCCAAGTTCTTCAGGGCTCAGTGCAGTTGACCTTTTTCGTTGGTAAAGGGCCCGTCTTTCCTCTGCTAGTACTCTAAGCGGTAGGGTTCCAGCAATGACGCACACCGCTTCTTCTGATATTGTGCGGAAGGCACTGGAAACTCTCAGAGCGCTCTGTCTATAAATTGGACCCGCTTTTCTCCATGATTCTTGCGTCTCTAATGTATCAGCCCAAATGGATATACCATATGTGAGCACGGATGTTACTACTGATGACAGCAGTAGTCTTCTGCTCTGCTTTGGTCCACCAACGTTAGGCATGAGTCGTGCTAGGCTCGCTCTAACTACTGATGCTTTGGCAGTCACATGTTCGACTTGTCGCTTGAAATTGAGTCGAGCATCAAGTATCACTCCCAGGTATCGAATGTACGGTTGTGATGTGATCTCAAGTTCCCCAACTTGTAACTTGATGGTTTCCATCGCTTTCCTGCTGGTAATGAGCACTGCTTCGGTTTTATGCTTAGCTAGTTGCAAGTTTACCGTATCCATCCATAAGTTAATCCGTCTAAATGTAATGTCGAAGGCCAGATTTATCTCTTCAAGATGCTTCGCGACAATCAGCACGGCAACATCATCTGCATACGCTACCAGTTTCACTTCTGCTGGCAATGCTATTTTCAGGAGACCATCATACATGATATTCCATAGCAGATGACCTAGAACTGAGCCCTGTGGTACACCACCAGTAATATCATACTCCTTAGGACCACTTTTTGTGTCATATTTGAGGACTCTGTTTGTGAAGTAGCTTGCTACCATTCTACGCAAATACCCTGGAACTCGTTTCTCTTCAAGGGCGCGCATTACGCAGTCCCAGTTAGCAGAGTTGAAAGCATTTTTGATGTCTAATGCAGCCACTAAGCAATACTTTTTTGTGCCGCGATTCCATCTCTTTCCAGCAATCGCATCCTTAGCTGTGTTGACGACCAGGTTGATTGCATCTAGGGTTGACCGCCTTTTTCGGAAAACAAATTGGTTGTCTGCAAGGAGTGGATCAACTACTGCTTCTATTCTTTGGTGAATTATCCGCTCTAATATCTTACCCGCCGTGTCTAACATGCAGAGTGGACGGTAGGATGATGGTTCGTCAGGTGGCTTCTTTCCTTTCGGGAGCAGTACAAGTCTTTGCCGCTTCCACCTTTCAGGGAAGACTCCTTCCTTGAGACACACATTGTAGGTATCTATGAATAATGCCGGCACTGCTTTGATAGATGTTTTTAAAGCAATGTTTGGAATTCCATCCAATCCCGGCGCCTTATTATTCCCTACACGATTGCATGCCTCCATCAATTCCTCCTCTGTGACAGGTGGGATGTCTTCAGGGTCAGGCTGCGGTAACGAATAGATCAACTCACGTTGCTGAGGAAACAACGTACAGACGATTTTCTCTAGTAGCTGTGGACATGTAGGTGACGGCATTGGTTGACATTTCAGGTGGGTCATGACCACCTTGTACGGTCTGCCCCACAGATCTTTCTCTACCTCTTCGACGAGTTCCTTCCAACAGCGTCTTTTGCTATCCTTGATGGCTCTATTCAATTCTCGACGGGCCTTTTTGTACTCCGCCACCAGTTCTGCAGAGTTAAGTCGACGGTAGCCACGCTGAGATATTCTTCTTCTTTTAAAACACTCTTTACGAAGAGTGCTGATGTTATTGTTCCACCAGTATGCCGGAGATCGATGATTCATGCCACGTTTCCGGGGCATACAAGCGTCGCAGGCTTGGGTCACTCTCTTCATTAGTTCTTTTGCTTTCTCTTCAGCAGTCCCTGTGGTAGTCGGGTTGCTATCTAAAGCTATTATTAAAGTAGCTGGGTCAAAAGCTTTGACTTTCCATCCGACTGCGTTAGTTTGTCTGGTTGCTCTTCGAAGGCTCTGGCTAGTTGATACTTCCCAAAGGACAGCGTAGTGGTCGCTGGCAGTGTAGGTGTTCATAACTACCCAAGAATAGCTTCCTCTCGTAAGACTGCTGCTGACGAACGTAAGATCCACTATAGAGCTTGCCTCTCCTTTTAAATATGTTGGTGTCTCGCCAGTGTTAAGGAGGACAACATCTAGTGTGGCCATCGCTTCAAGTAGAGCCTTTCCTCGTGCATTGGTGAGCTTACTACCCCAGTCTACTGCCCAGGAATTGAAGTCACCTGCTATTGCTACGGGAAAGTGTTGCCTTGCATCTTCGGTTAGACAATCAAGAAAATCGATAAATTGTTCCAAAGAAAGACTCGGCGGGGCATAGCAGCTGTAGAAACGAATTCCATCTACCCATGCTGCTACAAATCCGGCTTCTCTGTTGTTGACTGCCTTCTGGAAAGGTAATTTGTCACAGGACCAAATGACAGCTTTGTTGGTACTGTCCGATTCCCAGGGTTGGGTACTCAGATGTTTATATGGTTCTGCTATCAGTACTAAGTCAAGCTCTAGTTCGCGCACGGTTTGTATGAGCAAGTCCTGCGCAGCCTCGCAATGATTGAGGTTGAGCTGCAGTATCTTCATGCTCCTTTGTTTATCATTTTTTCGAGCGCCTCTTTGAAAACCCGGCATCTGTATGTGCCAGCATGGTGGGCAGCGTCCTGCGCACCTTGATTGTCAGCGCATAATACACATTTGGCTGGATTTTTGCACTCAGCAATCTTATGTCCTTCTCTTCCGCACCTTATGCAGTGCTTAGATCGGTCGATTTCACTTTTGCACTGGGATACAAAGTGCCTAAAGTGCCAGCATTTGAAGCATTGTATCGGCTTCTTTGTTGCTCTCATTCGGCAGTTGACCCAGCCGATCCTTATTTTGCCGTTTCTTTCCAGTAGCTGTTGTGCTGCAGCTGCTGGTAGTGTTACTGTGGCCGTTTGCGTACCTCTGTAGGCCTTACGGATCTTGATAGCCTCTAGTGGTATTTCGCAGGTTTCTCCGGTTTTCGTTTTCAGGGCAGTCTGAATGTGCTCCTTTGTCGTGTCATCATCAATGTCTCGGATTTCGATGATCTCCTGCGGTCCTTTGCAAATTACTTCGGCCTCTTTTTGAAGAATGTCCGTGATAGCCTTTTGCAGGGCTTGGCCTTTGTCAGTACTCTTCTTTGAGAGCGTAATCAGCATGTCACCAGTTTTGGTTTTGTGGATCTTTTCCACGGTTGTGCGGACCTGGTCGTCAGGGACGGCCTGCTTTATACGACGCAATATTTCGGCGTACTTCTCCTTCTCGACCGGACGGATGATCAGAGCGTCAGGCCTGATCCACTTTCGAGGTTTCTTCCTCTTGGGTTCCGGCCGTGGCTCTTTCGGCGGTTGCTTTGGGAGCTGCTCTTTCCGTTGTCTTTTCTGTTCTTTTTTAGACCGAACTCGTTGCCAAGCTGGCGCTTTCATCTGTTCGTCGCTTGGCAGTGCTGCTCTTTGCAGAGGGCTTTCCTTCAGGTCCTTCTTTTTTGTTGCTTGCCTGAATGTTGGGTCTGGAGAGGGTCTTTCTTTTCTCTTACCAGGCTTGCCGAAAGTTTCACGCCCGTCTTCAGCGACTGATTCACCGTCACCTTCGGCTCCGGTGTCTATTGCTTCGTCAGTTCCGACGTCAGCTTCGGAGGTTTTCTCCGGTGTAGCACGGGAAATGCGCTGCAATGATGAGCGCCATTCTTCGTCCAGTTTCTCAAACCTTTGTAGGGCGCTAGCTACACTAGTCGTCTTGGACTTTATCTCCTTGTGAATGTTGACCTTTGATTGAACGAAATCATTCAGCTCACTGGTCAGTTTTTTAAGGCGTTCGAGCGCTTGCGACCGCTTCATTTCAGCGCTTGCGTCAATCGCTGCTTGTTGGGCATGAAGCCCGTTTCCACTCTTGTTTATTTCCTGTAAGTTACTCATACTTTTTTGGTTTACCAGCGCATCGTACGGAGTGGAGCGGGTTGTCATAACTAGGAACGGGTGTACCCTCGGAGATAGTACTCCTACCCCAGTTCCCTGAGGCCTAGTCGACACTTAGCCAATCCCGGGATACACGGACGGACTAGACTCGCTCGGGGCGGTGAAGATTCCGATCTCTAACACTCACTGCGTACTTCCTGATCAGGGTCCGAAGTGGCTGGCTCCTGATCCACTGTTGCAACTTACACCTCGGCAGAGCAAGCTCACATCAGCCGTGGCCCGCATCGTCGGAAATAATCGACACGGGTTCCGGACACTCCCAGTGAGTTGCAGCAGGGAACGATCGTCTTGTTAGGTCAGTTAATGTGACCAACCCATTGAAGGGGAGTTTTGTCCACGGGAGCGTATTTTATTTAGCTCCTACCCTCTGTACCTCATCAGCTAGGAGGCCTAGTGTCATCCAAGGACAGCGAGTGTCAACCCATCCGCTACGGGGAGACGCGCCTGGTAGCAGTTTCTCCTCTGCCGCAGGTGTGTGTGTGTGTGCGTGCGTGCGTGCGTGCGTGCGTGAGTGCGTGCGCCGGCATTGTGTAGTCCAGAACTGTCTTATATACACTACTCTCTCTCATACTTCTCTTCTCTCGAAAGTTATGTATTAAGATTTCCATGTATAATTCTTCGAATTCTAAAGTATTATGAATTATTAATTGTATTGTTTATGAATAACTCTCCCGAAAATTATCTCTTGTACTCGACCGTTGAATCTAGTCTATCGTTCACGCTACCGATTTTTGTAAATTATTAATGTATGTCAATCTTTCATACTGGTTGGAATCTATGGTAAATTCGTCTTATTCTCCCGTTATTACCTCCCGAACTGTCGTTTTTTTGTTTTCTACCGATTGCAAGAAAGTTCTTACTCTCGTTTTAATTAACAGAATAATAATTCGCGTAGCGTCATTTGCAATTTGGTTAAGATCACGTCGCCCAGTGACGTATAGTTTTAAGTAAATTCTTGCATTATATCGCTTCTCCCGACCTACGCTCATTTTTCACTGTTAACTATCGTCTCTCGTTTCAAAGCTATCATTTAATTCTATTCTACCGAAATTTCTGTGAACAACTATTGCCTGTTTTATCAAATACCGCTATCGATGCCATTTAATTTGCCTGTCTTAACCCTGTAACTTACTCGACAATATGAGACTGATTCACCTGTTCATTTTTTCTGACTTGAGTTTATTCTTTATTTTTTCATTTTTTTTGATTCTTTAATTATCGTCAGCTGCCTTGAATGCCGCCACTCTACCAGTTCGTGTCAGTTCCTGAGCCTAGCCAGCTATACAACGGGTTCTCTATTAATTTTTCATACGGTTTCGTGTTATTTTCATTGATTCGTATTATTGTTCGAAAATCGACGCCAACGCGTCTGGCACCCAACGTAATTGATTTGGTTATAGTTTAGTCTTCAGAATAAGTGGAAAATCGCGCCAAAGTGTCAACGGTAAGTCCTCATCTGAGGGAAACAGAATTTAGCGTTACACTGTTGTAATCTATAAAATGACAGTAGTTTTCAAAAAATTTTATCACCCTTGTTGAAAGTATTAAAAATTATTTCAACTGAAAAATTTCATACTTTCCATCTTCATCAAAATATACTTTCTACCTATTTGAAACGATTTATCCAAGATAATTTCATTGTGACAAGGGTATTTTCAGTTGATTCGAAGAATAGTTTAGGTTGTGTCCAGGCAAAAACATCTGAAATGTGAAAATATCCGCCAAGTTATCGAAACCAAGTCACAATAAAAATTCAAGAACACCTTAGGTATTGCCAGTCTCTGTCGTGAAATTAGGAAAGAACCCCAAGCCCTACGATCTTTCAGCAAGTAGGTATACGTCGTCGAGTCGGACCTCGCTGTTTCGTGTAGTGATATAGAAACATCATTCCAAGTGCTACGTACTTGGCGGGCACATTCGCTTTATATTTTTTATCGAAACGGTCATACTTGTTCGTGACGTGTGTGATCCCGTGTAATAATTCCGTCTTCAAGACTACCTGTTACCATCTATTAATGGACTGAATTTTTTTTTAACAAAAGGAATGGTGTATCGAAAGGACTGGTTGATGACAGATTGTTTAATTTTACGAACGTATCAGATTCGTTACTTTTCCCTACCACTTGTAATTTAATTGCATATTTTATAGAATTGAGGACTTCATGAGATTCAGTATATTGATCAGTTAGCTTTGAACACTACTATTATCTTATAATTTCAATTTTGGAATGCATATGCGCGCTTTATTCATTTATTCAAAATCATTTGCTGTTGATTGCAGTGCGAAAACCGTTGCGTGCGAGTGTACGTACGCGCGTGCGCAACGATTTTCAGAAAATGTATACTGTTTGTAACGAAGTCATGTTCACACTCCTTATACACCCTGGCAGGGCTGATGCTAATATAATATTCAGTGATCTGAGTCATCAAATGTTTAATCATTTGTCTTCAAATGATGAAGATCGCTGCGTAATGGCGTCAGCGAATATTACTATGATAATGGTCAATCCCCAGACTCTAACAGAAGCTTTTCGATTCCAAATATATTCGCTTTTTTGCACACATATTCTTTGCTGTGAGATTTCTTCGAGACGGCGTGTGCTCATTACGCACGGCGAACCCATTAATTCCTCTCGATGCAATTCTTATATTGTCCTTTATTACGTTATTATAAGCATCTTTGAAAATGATTAATAAGAATTAAAATATTTTTTAGTTAGCAAAGCAAGGACAGGATATTGGCAGGTAAATTGGACATATCAAAGCTTTGGCTGCTTGTGCCACGTAAAGTATTTAATTGAGTATACTGTTTCCATGAAGCATCGAATTTTTATTCCGCATGATTAATTAAATATTATCCCGCGCAGTGAAAATATGTACAGTTTATATTCTCATGTCATTATTCCGCGAATTGATGCCATGGATTAAACTCCATGATTGCTCTGTCGCTTTGGTATTCGTAATTGATTTTCAATAAAAATGTGCCCGTCAAGTACGTAGCGCTTGGAATGATGTTTCGATATCACTACACAAAACAGCGAGGTCCGACTTCACGACGTATACCTACTTGCTGAGAGATCGTAGAGCTTGGGATTCTTTCCTGATTTCACGACAGAGACTGGCAATATCTAAGTTGTTCTTGAATTTTTATTGTGATTTGGTTTTGATAACTTGGCGAATTTTTGTACATATCGGATGTTTTTGCCTAGATTTCATTACTTTTTGTAAGTATGCGGGAATGATAATGCTGTACCGTAGTAAACAATGAAGCCATTGTAAGGGACCACACTCTTATACCTATTCAGATATGTAGCATTCATAGTTGAAAACGTTCTGTCTTATGACTATCATGAGAATACAAATAGTAATAGGCGTGATCCAATTTTCGCACGTTTACATAAATAATATTAATATGGCAGTAGTATTCCGAAGACTCGTGTGGTGCAACGGATCATATTACGCGTCTGTACACCGTGTCAAGATGTTTAATAGAAACACCCGCATTCGCATGAAGGATTAAGAAAATTGCAGGCAACCTAACCTAGATGTAGCCGGACTAAGTCTAAGCCTCAATTCGCTGATCCAGCACGACCCGGAACGACATAATCCGTAACCACAAACGTCTATCTCAATTTTCGAACAAGTAATGAATACATTACGGAGTGAAAACTATGAACTAAAATTCTTTTTTATTCCATTTTATTCAACCGCCTAGCACAACAAGTATAGCTAAAATTTGTCAGTTTCAGTGAATACTCCCATTTTTTACAGTCTCCAATTTTTAACACTAATTTGTCAATTAATAATACATGTCGCAAGCTCAGAACAACGGTGCTAGACCTTTGATATAATGTATTATTTCGGGAATTCGCGCAAATTTGAAAGTAAAAGATGCAGTACATGCAATTTCATGTTATGTTGTCTAAAACGAAATTTGTTCGAGATATTACCGATGGATTTCGGTTCCGTGACGGGTTCGAAGAAATGAATCAAACGAAATGGTCAACAACTTTGACGCTCGATTATTCGTGAAACATTCATGAATACCTATTTGTAATCATGTTGCCGGTGGAACATAAATTTGGAGCAAACGCTACGAACATTACAAGAAAGGTAATTGCCGTTCTGAGAAAATAACCAACGTAATTCAGCATTTATGTGGACTGCACTAAGTTTTTGTAGATTAATACCATTGTGATTGAATATTTTTTATCGCACCACAATATTTCTTTTTTCGAAAACAACAGATTGCTAGCGCAGATAAAATTGAGATTCATCTATCTTGCGTTCACTTGTTCGTACAAAATAATCTCACTATATCTATAAAACGTTAAGAGGTGATCCGCGATATTAATTAGACATGAGAAGTTATTTCTTTACAATTTTTGTGTGCCAACCACATGTTATTAGTATAGAGGAAAATTTATGTCTTAAACTGAAAGTGATTCAAAGTTCCAGATAGTAGTTATTTGTCCAGGGCAGCATTTTACTGCTTGTTCAGTACTTTATAGAACCGTGCACAGGTAAGCAAAAGTATTGTTTTGAACCTTATATGAAATTGGTGAGAATACAGAGCTTAAATTGTGAGTGATGAAATGCATCGGGTGTGGAGCTCGTTTTTGTTCATTAAAAGCGTTCCATGATTGAAAATGGAATTCATGCTGGTAAAGTTATATTAGTTGTCGAAATGTGCCGCGTAAGCGCGGAACATTGAAGCCTTGTAGCGCTGAGTTCATTGAAAGCGAGCAACGTGTTGGGGTCGATACGCGAAATCTTTAGTATAATATAATACGCCATTCATAATACCTTGGTGTTGACTTTAGTCTATTGAAATATTTGCCCACTTTTGCTCTGAACTTGTTTGTTCAATTTTACACCAACAGGCTCCGCAGATTACATTTCTGTTCGATGGACATTTGGGAGACGCTATTCTATAATGTTCTATTGTATTAAATGATTGTCATTTATGAGTGGTGTACGTTAATTTCGACAAACGATAGTTTACACGAAATACTGCCTTCTATGTATCGTCTCTTATTTCAGGATTCACGTCTGAATCTGAGAGTTACTCAAGTCCATTGAGGTGCTGTTATGATTGAAACAAAAATTTTTATACAACTGGATACATGTCTATTAAGGTCCAGAGAAGATTGAAAAGCGTGATGATCTGCTCATATAGTCAATTTGACACCGTCATATATTTAAGCCAATTTTAGAGATTAGAAAAATATAAGAGCATAGATTAATAACAATATAGTCACTTTGTGGTACTTTCTAATACGACTCTAGTACGTCAAATAAAGCTGAGGGTAGCAGCTGAAATTAACAGTCAAACGTGTTTAACTTTTTCAAAATAAAATAATGCAGTTTAGTTTTATCGTCATGATGCTAGAAAATAGTTGGGAGTTCTAGTTATTTCACCACATTTTGATTTTCATACTTCACTACCTTATTTGAATGAACATTAGAATCTCAAATGCTAATTTATGCTGCTATCTACAGCCTTGTGTACTGCCACAGTCGAAGCGGATAGACATGCTTGAGAGATATGATCACAAAAGACAGCACGATCCGCACAGAAATTCACAAGTCCTCAGTGGGACATTCACCATATTTCATGGGGGTTGAAGTTTTTTATTCAAAGCATCCAGTTAATTCACATCCTAATTCTTGCTGTCGTTAAAACTGAGCACAGTTTCTGTCACAAACGTATTAGTAAGAACAACACAAGTATCTGTAAAAAACGGACAGTACAACAATCACATACAAAATAAAAAACATTCAATTCGTCGTTTATTTGTACTACAATTATGTTTATGAAGTATATAGTTTGTTTCGTAAAGTAACCAATGGTCTATTAGTAATAGTATTGTGGTCAGCGCATACCGCTTGTTGCTGGAAAGTTAATAGTGCTGATGGATAGGTAGATGAAGTTAATGATTGGCAAGTCAATGAAAGACGATTCGAGACAATGAGAGATACATAGAGTGCCAATTTCTAAGTAGCTGTCCTTTTGTGTTGGGACGTAGTTATGCCGCAGCGTAATGTTAGTGAGTTTAACAGATCAACGGTCGGATAAGAACGGGCCAGGTGAATGCGAAACATAGAACAAAAAACAATCAGGGTTTTATTATGTAGGTATGTAGCTTAAACAAAGGAAATGATTTTAGCTTATTACATGATGCTGAAATTAGTAATGTTATTGTAACAACACATCGAGGAAAAAAGTATCATTGCCAATTCTAGAATGACTTTTCAAGGAGTTGGCCTTTCAACGTAGGAGTATGTTTTGTTTATTATGGTTTAGTAAATATTGGACATTCTCAAAGATGCAAAGTGACGATTTTTCTCAAACATGCATCGTTACAGCAACGTTATTAACTTCATCCTCATCTTATTATCGTGTTTGTAAATATCATATGAGGTTAGGTGATTCCATCAATATGAAAATGTATAGCGTACCGTTAATTTAAGTATTGACAAATGTACACTAGTTTTCTTGGTGAGTAGTTGATGGTGCTGAACAACAGATGAATGAAGTAAATGCTTAGTAGTCTGATGACAACCGGTTTAATCCAATAAGATGTGTAGAATATTGAGTTTTGCACAGATGTTAGTTATCTTCTCTTTGGATTATCGGCTTGGCGAAGTTTAACATTTACAAGTTCCAATGGATTCAAACAGAATAGGAATGTTCCAAATGACTGTGAAATAAACGAAACAACAAACAACCAAGGAAAAGATTTCATTTTATCAATGATAAGTACTAAACCGTGCGACACTGAATCAAAGTTATATATTGAACAAATACATACTAAACATACAAATTAATTAACAAACAAGTCATGCATTTGGTAGAGATGACGAGGTTGATGCTAAGCTATTCATATATTAAATGTTAGGTGTAATCTAATGAGAATTAACGAAGTATCATACCGTCTGATATGGATGAAGCATCGTGAGTATTCTTCCAATAGCTTTGGTTAGCATTGTTCTATCTGATGATTCATGATGAGCGAAGAACCTCCTTCTTGGCATTTGCTTAATAGTCATGTATGCTTGTCACAAATGTTGCTGATTATATTGTGTTTGTTATTCAGGCTGTTTGTCGAATTTGTATTCAATTGCAGAATATCTCATCTTTTCTTTGGTTCGATTCTGTGTTTATACCCAACTCGGATGATCCATTTTGTAAAATCACAAGAGCCCATAATGCAGATGCCACTAACAACTGAGCTTTAGAGGGCTGGACTGGCTCTCTGAGGAGTCAGTAAATTAATCGGAATCTCCACTGGATGTGTTGACTGTTTATATACACAAATCATACCTCTAAGAAATATCGTATTTCAAGAGAAAAATGCCGGCCCTCTAAAGGTTAATAATAATAATCATCTGCTCGAAACCACAGTGGTCATTCTATTTCACTCTTACGACACTCGATCATTGATTCAGTCACTCACTTATTTTATAAGTTTGCAAATTGATTTCAAGATTGGATAACATATAAATAACTAAATGATAATAATTTATCATGAATATTTTACGATCCACGACGTGACATCGTCATGAGGCGGCCATTTTGGTTAAACGGTTTGCAGCGCGAGTAGCGCCATCGGGCTGTTGCATTATTAATTAATAACTACTTTACCCAGCAGTCATTTTGATTTATCCACCCACGTCACAAGTTTATAATATTATACCGGCCGAATACGGATTCAGACTTATACCAAAATCAATAGGGGTCGAGATTGCGATGCCGAGTATCTGCGTTTGAAACTTAAAGTCGATTCATACACGCGTTCGAGCGGAATCGTGTCCACAACGTGCTCTGGCGTGAAGATGAAAAAGAAAAAAATCATCATTTCCATCATCTTTGAGAGCTAATGCTGCGGAAACCACTCGACAGATTTCGATTAAACTTTCTCACTAAGGTTATATCGGCCGAAACTACCAGCTGTGTAAGTCTCATTTCAAAATATTCACGCGTTACTGAGATGTAACAAGATGCTTATACACGGGAAGATAGGAAAGTAATTAGGCCGGGTAAATATACCCTCGGCTAGCTTTCACCTTTATAACTGGGCGGAATCTAGATACTTCGGCATAGGAAACCTAATTTTTTACCCCTAAATTGCAATGTATATCCGTGCTAAATTGGGGTTCGAAATATTTTTTTTTATCGTTATTGGCTGGATAAATTTTTTAACGAATAGTATGACATTCTATAGATCACAGCACATACCATACATTTTTTTCACGGTACTTCATGGAGCCGTTTGGGAGATACTATGGGGCAAAAAGTGCAGCTTTCGTCATAAACATTATCTTTCGATTGCAATATCGCGAAATCGTAACGGGATTGAAAAAAATGGGTAGTACCATTGTATTCAGTAACACTTTCATTTTGCAATTTCATCGCGAATATTTTCTAGCCTCGTGATTATATATTATAATTCTACCTCGCGAGGAACACATTGGAATGGCAATTTTCAGTTTTCTTTTTTTTGTGAAAAATCAAGTTCTGATAAGAAATATTGGAAAATCTGTTGGACGATTTTTTCAACAGGCATTTAAAAAAAATCAAAAAAATTCCACCATAAGAGGGATGTCCATAAACTACGTAACTTTATTCTGCATGATTTTGAACCCCCCCGCCCCCACACGTTGTCTATTGTAAATGTTATTCTCTTTGTAGAAAAACACAAGGCTTAAAAAAATCATAAACTAGGAGTGTTTTTTTTAAATTTTTTATTATGTAAGACATCTTTAGGAACTAATGTCGAGACTTGTTACGCACGCACATCATTGTTAATGAGAAGAGAATTATTTTTAGGTTTTTCGTGATAATCAAGGGCAGGGAAAAAAATTATCCCCTGAAACAATACCTCCCGAAGAAATATCACATCAATTACCGAATACATTAATTATAAAACCACGTTTCGCAGACTAAGGCATCCCCTCTCCTCCACCCCCCTTTTCTTTATAGCCTAGTCTATCATTTCATTAAATCTCCGCCCTCTTCCTCCCCCTCCCCAAAAACCCAGCTACGTGGTTTATGGACAATCTCTAAATGTATAATTTAATAAAGAATCAAACATGGTAATCACAGTTTTCTCGATTATTCAGTAAATAATTGGATTGGAGAATTGAAATTTTCAGGATATTTTTATATCGGTGAGAATACGATAGGTTGAGTGTGACTTATAAACTTGCTAGAGACAGTTTCAGTACCCTTATGCGGCTATGCTTTTTAGAATAATTTCGAAATAGCAAAGTTTGCACAATGTGAGTATCAAACTCGTGACTATAGTTTTTCTATTTGTTTACATGCAAATATAAACGTTGTGATTTCCCATATGGAAATATGACACATATAAGAGAAAGTCAAGTGGTCGGATATTCAGAACATTAATCGAGGAAGTCATTACAAGTTAGGGCTACGCAACGAAAGGAGGGGCGAACTAAATTTCACCGAATGATTATTGTCCAGTAGAATATTTTTTCAACTTGCTGCAATATTACTTTGCAAAAATAATCTCGGTAGACAATTTTATTTCGCATCTTTTCCCGAAATAAACTATATTGTTAATAGTAGTATAGCAACGGGGATTCTGCGTAAAAGCACCTACTTTACCGGGAAGCTCCCCATACGTCAACCCTTTGAGGTTACCCCCCACCCCTCGTAAGAAAAATGTGCTCTGCCGATCGATCGTCAGTACAAAATCCCCGAAGTTGCCGTAGTTTTTATTCCTCGTGCGTTCTTCGTCGGTGAGAAGTGCTTTAAATTAACTATCAATTACCGTGGGTAGGTAGCTATCCATTACCCTTACCAGATGAATAGCACTCTCGGTTACCAAGCTCATCGAGCGTGAATCCTCAGGCGTTCGACCGCATCCCGCGAGTCCTCGGACGTTCGACCGAGAATCCTCGCACGTGTCGGGTTTTGAGAGCTTCCAGAAGGTTCGAAAAGTTTCTCCGACGATCGAGAAGTTTCAAGGGGGAGGTACGACGTTGGAGGGCCCATGAAACGACCCTGAACGAATTTTAGATCGACAAACAATTCTCGGAATCGTCCGACGAGTTTCGACTTGACGTTAAGCGGCCTGCGGTCAAAGTATATCGGTGCGACGTTGAATTCTGAAAGTTTTTGAAATGAACTTTCAACTAGCAGGACAGAGGTTCTGAACTGAAACGGTTGGTATTGACGATGAAAAATATTTTGTGGGAAAAAACTTGAGATTAACGTTTTACATAGAATTCGTAATGCTGATGAATGAGTGTAATTACATTTTTCTTGCTCAACGGTATCGTGACCATGCTTTAGACAGTGGGAATGAAGAACTGTTCGAGTAAACACCGATCGACTTTTGTATTCCAGCAGCAAATTTCGCCGTAACAATACGTTTTGCGCTGCACAATTTGGACGTAATGTAGCATGATGCGCACAGTTCAAATTAGTATCTGACATTTTGTTCAATTTCTATAACGACGGACAACTCAAATCCTTCATTCAAATCAACGACTTCAACTTTTTCACCCGGAATCTTCTGCAGCAAAATTTTCTTTTCCAAACCTTGTACGTAAACTGTTGAAGCATCACGCAGCGACACGCATTCGATGGCGAATTCAAGCTTCTCGAAAGTTAAGTCGCCACCTTCCTAGGATAGTCCGTGATAATTTCGTGACAGCCACAAATTTTCGCTTTCAACTGAAGCGAGTAAAGAATTCCAATTGTACTAAGGCTCGAAGAGAAAAATCGACGAGCCGGTATATTTGTCGAGTGACACAACTGCGAACTCTTTGGGTATAAAACCGGGACGCGCGAATCCTTGCGCGTCGACTATGAACTCCATTGTTAAAAATGCTGAATCGACTGTCGCAACCTGCCAGGTTTTTATCCCAATTGCCTCACCCCACTACTTGGCAGATTATATTTGATCATACGATCATATAAAATCAATCAGTAGGCAGATGCACCAATAGGAAACTTATTTTTAGTCTTAAATTCGATACGAATATCTACTGGTCCGGATTTCAGAGCCTTGTTTTGTTTCGAACAGTCGATGAAAATCAAAGGGTCGTGCTGTAGGAATTCGCTCTTCGTCAATAAAGGCTCGGATTCTTTGTCGTGATAGGTGGCTTGAAGGTTTGCGTACACTTCGTACAGCAAGGCAAAGCGATTGTGACTCATGTCTAAGTTCAGATCACCGTACCGATAATACTCGGAGTTCAAGGAGAGCTTGACGTCATTAATGTTACAGTGATCACGATGACTGGCATTTTTGCCGGCTTTCCTTGTTCGATTCATTTGAAAACCGAGCATCACTACTCGTGGTTTCTGCAAGTAGGTGGACGTTTTCACAGTCCAAACGTGTTTCGTGGTTGCCAGTAGCGAAGGATATTCGTACAACTCCCAACTCCGGAAGCTGATGGAGGCAGATGTATCTTCCTCGATGAAATTTAACAGTGTGATTTTTCGTCCATCCGAGAGCTTCACATACAGTACTAACTATTCCACTTGATCGATCACGATTATAAAGTCTTCGTCTTGATTTTGAACGATGACAGTTGAATCACTTTTTGATCTTGTACGAATCGGCTCATGTTTTGCGTTAACAATGATCTTGCGATAGTCTTCAGTTAACCCTAATATCATGCTTAAGGAAATAACTACATCAAAGTTGCCATCGGTCTCAATTAATTTCTTCGTTTCCTGAACATCGAGCCATCCAGCATTTTCCATATGCTAACTCTAACCAGCTGACCTCTGAACAGGCTGATCAGACCAACGTTTCTGCATTTATCAATCTCTACAGCGTTTAGTTCGTACCGTACATCTTCGTAAAAATCGCAGATGGCGTTATTGACTAAGGTTGTGATCGTTGCGGCAGTACCATCAGATTGGACCAATTTTCAATCATATAAGATCGGAATGATCAATTGTTTGGTCGACAGAGCGGTCAGATTATCCAGTAGTGAATTTCATAATAAGAATTTGTCTTTGATAGACGATGTATTACGTGAGAACGCTTATCCCCCAGTCCTTCTTAAGAAACACATACAAGCGAAATATAAATCACTTGTGGAGGTTATTGATCCTGACAACATCAACATGACAACCGTCGTACCTATAATTCAAAAAAACTTTGTTTGTATCCCATATCTGACTGGTTTATTTAAAATACTTGACAGAATATTTTCTAAATTCAACCTTCAATTTGTCGGTAGAAACACTCAAGATTTATCTTCCTTATTCGACTCAGGAAAAGATTTGTTACCTTTGGATAAACGTTCTTGCGTCGTGTAAAAAATTCCTTGTAAACAATGCAACAGTTTGTACATAGGTCAAACCAGCAGGCAATTGCATACCAGAATGAAGGAACATAAACGCAATGTTTTTGAAAATGAGGACAATCACACAGCTCTTACGAGACATTCTATCGAATTTGATCAAAATTTTAATTATGATCAAGCCAACACCTTAGAAGTTAAGCCACATTATTATAAACGTCTACTGTTAGAAATGTGTAATATTTTTGCTTATCCTAATACAGTTAACTTAATACAGGGCATCAAACATTTTAGCTTAATTTACACTCCACTGATACATAGACCCTAACCTTAACTGACTGAGTTTACTCCCAACCCTGCTATATCTTATCTATTTAACTCTTTGAGTTACTGCCGCGCTGTCTGTTACTTGAGTATTTATCTCTTTTCCCGCTCACACGTCAGAGGATCCACACGTGCCGTTCCAAATTATTCTTCGTCCTTTCGGTCATAATAATTTTTAAAAGTTTTAAAATTCTTAACATCATCAATTTTTAACATTTGAAACGTTTCACGTTTTCACGAGCGCCGAATATCACGATTTATCCACACGTGATACGAAATAACCCGGCGATTGTGTCTAAACTCGATTATTTTAGTTATTTTACGAATTTCCTTTCTCGTGAGGAGAAAAGCAGGATTCGGTCTCTGGACTCGGAAGGAAGGTGAAATTTATTTGTTGATTATTTAATGAGTTCCTGGAAGAGGTTCTATAGTTTGCACCTTTTAATGGTTTTTTTGAGGTGGCCTCAGCTGGTGTTTCATCACTCTCATATGCCGTAGCTCAAGTGAAATAGATCCATCATCACAGGCCGTATAAACAGTTTTGGGTCGAACTTATTCTATGCTCGTGAAGCGAGGCACAGAATTATCGCAATGAACAGAGGACTCGTGAGACGAGAGGTCTGTTTTCAAAAAAATCTGTAAATAACGATAATTTAGTGTTTTGTCCCCGAGAAGCGGGAGACACGAAAAACGAGAGTATATGTGAATTTATTATTATTTATATGAGAATGGTTTGCTCGTGTAATCGCTCACACGTGCAAATATTTTATAAACTCTGACGACGGAAGATCGTCGCTGGTGAGTTATTATTTCGTGGTGATAATATCTTGTCTCGCGAACGGCAACGCGGCATATTATATACGTGAAAGCGTGGTTGTCAGAAGAGCGGCAATTATTCGCAGTTATATCATTACCTGCATCGAGACGGCCTGGCGCAATGCAGGTAGCTCTTTGCAGGTTCTTGGGCCCTACCTAAGGGTAAACGAATTCTGTGAAGAATACCGTGTCTGAGATTCAACGTCAGACACAATGTTGGGCTTCACCCAGACACGGCTTCCTAATACCTGAAAACTTTATTACAAAAACTGAGTTTGTTCTGTACGTTAAATTCCCTCCCTCAGTTGAGAGTGGTAGTCGAGGCTCCTTGGAGTGACGCGTCCTTGCCTCTTGGTCAGTGGCTCGTGTCGACTGCAAGTTCCTCGTTGAGAAGTGGTGATTCGCAGAGTGGATATTAGAATGTGTCCGTACTCGGAGAGGGTAACTGATCAACTGAATGTCGACGATAGGTGTCGAGAATGAATGAATGAATCTGAAATGGCGTATAATTGTAATTATGTTAAGTTTTTGTTAGAATATTATAGTTTTTACTCAAGTTATCTGTTCCTAGCTAATAAAATAATAAGCTTTTACCAGATTGTACTAGTTTATGTTTGTTTTGTTGTGTATGTGATTTGCATTTTAATTGCGTTGTTGTTCTAATTTTAAGATTTTGGCTGTTTTGCCTGGCTTAATCACCTTTGTTAGTTTTTTTTTTTTTTTTTTTTTTTTTTTTTTTTTTTTGTAATGAGTGTATTAAATGAACTGTGTTTGTGGGAGTTTGTGTTTTATTTTGTACGGTATTAAGTCTGCATCCACTAGAAG
The DNA here is from genome assembly GCF_021155775.2 of Neodiprion pinetum. Lineage (NCBI taxonomy): Eukaryota > Metazoa > Arthropoda > Insecta > Hymenoptera > Diprionidae > Neodiprion > Neodiprion pinetum. The sequence goes on from NC_060233.1 coordinate 21,304,298, forward strand.
GCTGTCCTCCAGGGATTTAACTCCTAAGTTGGCGTAAAAGCTCTCGGCTTGATTTGTGATTATGTCGCGTACCATAGGTACGTCGGCTTCCTTGTGCAGATCTTCAATCTTAGTGGATTTTTCGGCTTTGAGAGCTAATCTCAAGCATTTGTTCTGAACTCTCTGCAGCGATTCCATTGTTGAGTTGGAAATAATTCCTCCCCACACTGGAGCTGCATAGATCAGTGCTGGTCTTATTATCATTTTGTAGACAATAAGCTTGTTTTTTGAGCTCATGGAGCTTCGTCTGCCCATTATGGGCATCAGAGCACCTATGGCTTTATTAACTTTGCTAATCGTTGTTTGAGTGTGTTTCCGAAAGTCGAGCTTTCGATCAAGTATCACTCCCAGGTACTTGACCGAATCGCTCAGCTTCACCGGCGTGTCAAATGCTTGAATGCACTTTGGATCTGATTCTTTCAATTTTTTGCTAAACAGAATTGCTTCTGTTTTGTCCTTGTTTAGTTTGGTTTTTGATTCCTCGTAGTAGGGCTCTAGCTGTTCTACGTGGTCCTCGATGTATTTTACAGCTTTTCGCTTTCTCCAGGAGTGAGCGTAAGAGGCTGTGTCATCGGCAAAAAGCGCAATTTTTGTGTTTTTGTTCTTTGGTATGTCATTGTTGAATATTATGTATAGGACTGGCCCGAGTATTGATCCTTGCGGTACTCCAGCAAATATTTCTTTGCTAGATGAGAATACATTTTCGACTTTAACTCTAAAAGTTCTTTTATCCAAGAAGCTTGCTGTTATTTTAGTGATGTACTTTGGCATGTTCGAGTCATCCATCTTTTTTATGAGACCATCATGCCATACTGTGTCAAAAGCTTTTGCTGCGTCTAGGAAGAGCGCTGCAGTTGATCTATTTTGGTTAAAGTTATTTGTCACGTCAAAGACAACCCTTGCAAGTTGCTTGACTGTGCTTCTTTTTGGGCGAAACCCAAATTGATGATCTTCCAGTTTCGTTTCTATTTTGCCTTCTGTGTTTATTCTATTTAGAATAACTCTTTCTAGTGTTTTTCCAAGTGTTGGTAGCAAACTTATTGGTCTGTAGCTTGAAGCTGATTTTGTGTCTTTGCCGCCTCCTTTGTAAAAGGCAAGTATGATAGCTTCTTTCCAAATTTTTGGAAAGTAAGCTTTTTTCAGACATGCATTAAATATGTGCGTGAGCTGAATGTATGCTTTGTTGTTAAGATTTTTTAGTGCTATGTTCGGTATGTTGTCGTTTCCTGGAGCTTTGCCATTTTTGAACTTCTTCACGATTTGCTTTATTTCTCGGGGGCTAACCAGTTTAACCTCCTCTTCATCGTGATCCTCGTTTTTAATTGCATCAGCTATTTGCTCTACAATTTTATTCGATTCTGGATCTCCAAAATCTTTCGTGAGTTTGTGCACACTTTCAAAGTAATTTGCCAGTGTTTCTGCTTTTTCCTCGTTCGAAATCGCCACATCTTCTCCACTTTCAAGAGGTGGAATAGTGGTTGATTGCTGTTTTGTAAAATACTTTGTCATCTTCCACAAAGTATTATCTTTGGTGTTTAACTTCTCTAGTCTTTCTTGCCACTTTTTATTTTTCCACTTTGAAACTGCTTTGCGGATCTTGTTCGTGAGCTTATTCATCTCTTGTTTTAGGTCTCTTGTTCTGTGTTGTTGATATTGCCTTCTTACCTGATTTCTGTCCTCTATAAGCGCCTTAATGTGTTCAGGTAAAGAATGATTGTGTTGTTGTGATGGAGCAGGTGTGCTTGTTGTTAGGGCTTCTTGAATGTTTTTTGTCAGCAAATCTATTTCTTTGTCAATATCTTCTTGAGTGTGGATTTTGTTGTTGATTTTTATTTTCTCATGCAGAGAACTTCTAAACTTTGTCCAATCAGTTTGTTTAAAGTTTAGTTTTGAGCTTGGCTCAAAGAATGTCATGTCTGGATCAGTGAGTTCCAATGTAAAAGGCAAGTGGTCTGAACTTAGTTCAGTGTGCACAGTTACTATTGGGATCTTTTTCGTATTCTTCACTAGCGCTAAATCTATTGTTGATTTGACTGCTTTTGTGGAATATGGGCAAGTAGTGGCCGTTTGGGGATCTGCTACTGTCACCAGATGTTGATTGGCGAATTGAAATAGTGTATTACCATTCCTGTTGGCTCTTCGGCAGCTCCAAGCTCTATGTTTAGAGTTTAGGTCGCCTAGAGCTATCACTGATGGTGCAGTGTTAAAAACTGCATTCAAGTCATTTCTGTCTAATTTGCTCTGGGGTGGAGCATAGAGGCAGAAAATGCTAGGTCCGTTTTGAATTCGAATCCCAATAGATTCTAATGAGTTCGTTGTAGGTGTCGAGACACATTTGTGCTCGACTTTTATACATGCGTTGGCGTATGGTTTCGCAGATTTAAGAAAATGCGATTGGCCGTGTCCCTTGAAGAGGGAGCACGGCAAATCGCGTGATTTAATTGGTCTCTCGGTGAGTGGTGGGGTCACCGAGTGTACGTAGAGACTTTCTTTGAAATTTGTATATGGACTATTGTCACCGATAAGCCTAATGCTCATCGCGCACTATGCCCTGCTGACAATAGTGTCTTGAAGTTCAGGTTGACTGTCAGGTGCCGGTACTCCGGTAAGGCGTCCCGTCACACATTATCACTTCAATTTCAAATATTTATTTGACTAAGATGTACGCTTGGAAAAAACGCATCGCTCTGTTTTTACACTATAACGTTAGGCTTGTCATCCCATTGTGTTTTATCCTGTGATGTTCGTCGTGTCTGCGTTCATTATTTATGCAACATACATCGTTACGATCAGGTATTTACCGCTGGTTTTTCTTTTTCTTGGTTTTTCGTTTTTTGTTCGGCACATATTGCCTCGATACTGATATTTTTTCTTATAAAATGATTTTAAATCTAAGTTTACTATATTCATGCTATCGATATTCTGTTTTCATCTTTTTATCTGATTTTTCATCTTATTTTTCTTCTGTTACCTTTTGTTCTCACTTGACACATATGTGGTCAATAAATTAATATTCGTTTTGAGGAGGGCCCCCACTCGGGCTGAAACGTCAACAATTTTTTGGTTGTTCTGTTGAATGACCTTCATAATCAAGATTAAAATTTTAATTCAGTATGCATAAATCCCAATGCTGAAAGATGATTTGAATCTCATCGCTGTTGTCAAAAGTTGACATGCGTATGGTTTGTGTGCATGTTTTTCTCGGTGTGCAAATGATTCGTTGAAGACGACAGGCGTTGAAATAATGAAGATTTCCTCCTCCATGGCACGGAGCAGGCAACGAAACAGCATTATCGCTGTTTCGTTTGTCAGAAATTCATTTTGCACAAGGTGTTAGCTTGAGACCCAGAGCTATCAGGAACTCCACGTTCGGACGTGTTAACGGTTCGGGATTTGATCTATGACTGACTGATCCGGCCATGCTGACTTACTAAGATAACTCTTTTTGGGTAATCTGTTATATACCATACATATCTTTCATTGTGATTTTATGTGTAGTCTCAGAGTTATAGGTTCTCTACGAAAATTAACTAGGTCTCCGTCTTGATCGACTTACCGGAGCTGTATGTGATCTATGGTCTTAGCGGTGATCGGAAGGTAAATGATGTGCGTTGGCACTTGCATAATCTTACATCTCCGCGGAACGATAGGGAAAAATTCATGAATAGTATGCACTTTGCGTTCGTTGACATAGGTACCCGTTGTAATGCTGCATTCGACTCGCAACGCATTGACCTTGAAAATAGCTACAGGAATATTCGATTAGTGAGTTGGGTCAGCTGCCAATACGCGCGGTGTCAATCCGAGAAGCTGACCAATAAAATCGTCTGGTTCAAAATTTATGATGTGGTTACGTTGGATTTTGCTGCATAACGTATTATTGTTGGGCCTTATATTGATTTCGATATCGGTATTTTTTAACGCGTTCTGACTATACTTTCCAATATCCTCAATTCCGTAGCTGGCAGTGGATATAGTGACTACCTCATCAGCTACGTATATTTTATTTTGACCGACACCAACGTTGGGAATGGAATCGTAGGTTAACAGTTTAACGCGGCCGAGGACATAATTTTTGTTGAGAGGAAGTTCGATCGGAGGAAAATATTACGCTTCGAAAATCGAAGACGTTCCCGATATCGTCAACGTTAACGAATGATCCATGACCGCAAGTGTTGGACTCACGTTATTAAATTGCTGGTTATGTGTATATAGCTCACCGCTAGAAATTTCAGACACAAGTGTCCGCTATCGAATGTATCGTTATCCTGATATCTTTTATCGTTGTACTTAACGCTACCAACACCGAGATATTTCACGAGGTCTAACTGAAGTTGAAGATGAGCGAAACTGTCGAAATATACGACATCGTTGCCGCGTTTCTCATAAGCAACCCAGTGTGTCACAGGGTCATCCTTATCGTTAAGATTAACGACGGCTGTCTCGTTTCCTCACTGCCCGTTCTTGGGCATTTCATTGCGCACAAAAACATCTTGGAAGTAGGGAATTTTCATTATTTTTGCCTACTTTAGCAAAACCCAGTTGCTTAATGCTCGACGTGGTAGCTTCACACTTAGTTTTTCAAAAGATGAAGACCGAAACCCTTCTTGTACGGTTTAAGGTGTGGACCTTTACCTTATGTGATCGATTCCATCCTTTTATCATGCCGTTTGCTTTCTATCAATTTTCATTGGCCGCAGGCGTGTCATTTATAGCCTTTGCTATACCCGCAGCACCTCCCGCTAACACACCCGTAGCGTTGAGATCAGTAAAAGTAGGTATGAGGAAAGGTAGATTTCCGCCAACTTTTGAGGGTACCGGTAGGGCACATGGTGATCGGACGTTATGTTTACTGCCTGCTTTTTTCACAGCTTCTGGAGCACCTTTGAGTATAGACTCAACGCTTGTTTTCACATCGTGGTTCAGAATCATAGACTGTTTTGCCGCACGTACGATTTTGTTCCAGGAAACGTTCTTTGGATTTTGACACACCATGCCTAACTTTGTTTTTACCTTTATCGTGTTAGCTACAGCCCAAGCAGTTGCTTTTTACCTAATTTTGCGTGCTTTGCGATAACCCGCTCCAGACTTTTTCGGTTGTCATTTTATCCGCGGCGCTTCTAGCTTCAAGGTTCTCGCGATATTCCGGATACGCTATATCGTGTCCCTTGCACGTTGCGTCGAGAGGATTGATACCGGAATCGTCTCTTGCGAGTCTTTTCGTCAACCTCGTACCAGGTCCGCAGTATTGGTAAACGAGAAAATGCAACTTGATCAGTTTGTTGATAATGTTATTCACCAAATCCTTCCCACCTTATCCCTTTTTTGAGGTTCGCTCACGATCGCATGTATGCGCAATCATGTCCACTCTGTGACCGAGGGAAAGTTTTTATAAACGATGCATTCATAGAAAATACAGCCAGTCACGTCCGAGATGAGGTTCGAAACATAATCGACCAAGTTGCCTGTGGTGAATTTCGACAAATTTACGCAGCAAACTACAAAACGGAAAAACACCATGGTAAATTGTTACCGAGTACTGTACGTGCGGTATTCTGCGAATCATCCAACTGTGGTAAAACCAACGCATTATTTGCGCTGAAACCGCATCCAAACAGTTTGAGGTTCGAAAATCTCTACGTTACTATAAATCTCTTAATCAACCGAAATACAAGTTTCTGAGTCAAGTGCTCGTAAGTGTCGACGGTGTTGAGTACTTTCCCTTCAACGAACATGAGCACGTCATTGCACCGAAGGAGACGCAACCACACTCAATCATGATATCCGATGGCGTAGTGCGCGAGAAGCAGGACAACATACGCTCTCACTTCTGCATGGGTTTTCATAGGTTCTGTATGGGAGCATCTCGTGCACGACAATGCCAACTTGCTGGTCTCATTTGAATGAGATGAGATAAACCTGAGACATGTATACAACGATCACGTGAACACCGATATGTCGTACACACAGTTCGATGACTTGTGTATTGCATGCTGAAACGGTGATACATATGGGTTCGTAGTGATCGACAAGATAGCGAGATCAGTATGTATGTGTATGTATGTAATATTTATTGTTCCCCTTGGGGTTACAAAGACTCCCATTTTCCTCTCCCTTTACAACGGTTTTACATGTTTTCTTAACCTATTCTTATTCTATTCTTACATCGTACCTTATCGTTATTTATTCTCTGATTGCCTGTGCCCTGTGCCGTTGCCTTGCCATTCCCTTACTTTCCCTCTTATCCTTTCCTTATTCTTTATCCTTATCTTCACTTAACCTTATCCTATCTTACCTTATTCTATTCCCTATTCGTCCTCATCCTGCTTGACTTCCGTTTCCCATTCATCTCTCACTCTTTCATTCTCTCGTACATCCCTGATCCTTTCCAGTTCTCTAATCCAGACTTCTCCCGCCCCCTCCTCACCTAACATCTCCCTCACCACCTCCTGCCAGCTTTCCCCCCTTTTATCCTAGCCCGCGCACCTTTCCCATACGTGCTCCCATGTTTCCTCCTCCCCCCCCCCCCCCCCGCACACCCTACACCTTCTCTTTTCCTCTTCTTCCCAGTACCTTGCCTCCTTCATCTCGCTTCTTGATCTGAATCTCACCCTTGTTCACCTGCTTTCCCCCCAGCCCTTTCCCAGATAGCCTGGTAAACCTTCTCCTTTCACTAACCTGTACCATCTGTTGTATCTCAATCCCCCTGTTTTCTCCCACCTCTCTTTTCTCTGTTCTTCCCTCTCTCTCTCCTCTATTTCCCTAAAATCCACCACTCCCCTCTCCCTTCTCGCGACTACCTCTCTACTCTCTTCTCCCCTTTCCGCAAAGAACCTTTCCCATTCTCTTTCCCATCTCGACCCCTGCCTCCTAACTTCTACCTTTTCCTTTATCTCTTCACAGCATCTCCTAGCTAATTCGCTACCCTCCCCTCACTACATCTTCCTTTTAAAATTCCATGCCCTTCTTCCTGCCCTAATCCCTAGCTTCACCCTCTGTTGCTCCTCCCTTACTAAATATCCCGGTGTTCGTCCATCCACTCCTAACGTCCATCTCAAAAATCTATCCTGTACCGCCTCAACCGCCCTCCACTCTCTCTACCCCCATTTCTCCGATGCATACTCTATTACCGTCCATACTAGCCTGTCAAATAACCAAATCCGTTTTTCCCAATCCCTCCCAAACCTTTTTCTTTCTATCCCCCATACCTGCCTCATTACTACCCCTGCCTTCCGTACTCTCTCTTTCACGTGTGCTTCCTGTCCCCCGTTATACTTTATCATACCCTAAGTAGCTAAACTCTTTAACCTCCTCTATCTTTTTCCCTTTTTATCTCGAATCCATTTCTTTCTTTCTGTCACCTCCTTTCCTAAATCTCATAATCCTTGATTTCCCTACATTTACCGTCAGCCTTTTCCTATCTATATACCTTTCTAACTTCCTAATCATTACCTCCATCTCCTCTTCACGCTCCGCTAGTAGCACTATATCATCAGCATACACCAACGTCCATACCCTGCCGCCAGTCAACTTCGACCCCCCCCCCCAACCATTCTCCCTCTCCCCATTTCCTCTTCTAAATCCGCCAGCAGCAGGTTGAATAGGTGTGGACTGAGCGGGCACCCCTGCCTTACCCCCCTCGCCGTCGAGAACGCCGCTCCTACCTTTCCGCCGATCCTCACCCGACTCTTTGTTTCTTTGTAAATTTCCTCTACCCTTACCCTTAGCCCTTCCCTCACCCCTCTCTCTTCCATAGTCTCCCACATCACCTTTCTGTCCACCGAATCGAACGCCGCCTTCAAGTCCACAAAGAACGTCACCATCTTTCCTTTATCCCTTCCCACCTGTGTATTGATAGAATAGTTCAGCACATACAAGTTGTCAATTGTGCCCATTCCTTTCCTGAAGCCAGTTTGATTATGCGGTATCATCTCCTTCTCCACTACCTCTCTTTCTAACCTTTCCGCTAGTGCCATCGCATACACCTTATACAATGTTGGCATCAACGTCACCCCCCCATACTCTTCTACCCTTTTCCCCTCCCCCTTCTTCATTATTGGCGCTATCAACCCCTCTCTTCAATCCTCCAGCCAGCCCTCCCTCACCCAAACTCTATTACATGTCTTCCATACCCACTGCTCCATCTCTTCCCCCCCCATACCACCATACCTCAGTAACTATTCCATCCCCCCCTGGTGCCTTTCCATCCCTCAGCTTTCCTATCACCTTGCTGATCTCTTTCCTCTGCACCTCCCTTTCCCCATCCCCCTTCCTATTTGCTGTCCCCCCGCCTTCTGTTACCTTGTTCTCCACTCTGCCTAATAATCCCATGAATACTCCTTCCACTCCTGCTCGCCTATTTCCTCATTCACCCTCTTTCACTTCTTTCTTTCCCTGTTAACTATCTCCCATACCTTGCTTTCTGTCCTTGCTTCCGCTGCTTCTTTTATGAATCCCTCATTTCCTTCCTTTTTCCCCTCCTCGCATAGCCTATTATATTCCCTTCTTTCCTTTTTGTACGCTTACCCTTTCCCCTCCCCCTTTCTCCAGTTCTCTAGACTCTGCCCAACTTCCACTTTCTTTCGCCTACATTTCTCACCCCACTCACATTTTTTCACTTTACTTCCCCCCCCTCCTACTTCTGAAGCTCTTCTAAACTCCCCTATTCTTTTCGATAGAGAGATCAGTAATGGTCGGAATAGAATGGGATTCGAGATTTTCATAAACTCGACAATAGCATAAAATACGCTATCATCAACGGTAATAAAACTGTAGCTTTCCAGAGCTAATTGCTTCAACGTCCAGGAAATTCGTAAGGAAAAAGAAGACTTGCGTCATATTGCTCAAGCGAATGATGCAATTCGTCGTAAGCATAGAATTATCAAGACGGGAAAAGAGTCGCCGTAGGAAACAATGACGGATGTCTTTAAACCTCTTTCAACTCCGCTGCAGGAATTAGTCAATGTTTTTCAAGGCACGAAACCTATCAAGGAAGAGGCGAAGACGAAAATCAGGTCTGAAACGAAAGATGAGCCGAAGAGCGAAATGGAATCCGAAGCAGAATATTCTTTTGCAACTGCAGAAGAAGAGGATCAAACTATCACAGAGTCGTAAGATCAAAAATGGAATATCTTGAGATGCTCAACAATAAACAAAGAGAGCACGAGTTGGGTTTCGTGAACAGGGTACGGAGCCTCTCTACTGCCGGGCTGATGGTCGGTGACTAATCGATAAGCTTCGAGCGCAATTCCGTTCATATAGGTGGTACGCTTTATCCGAAAATTCAGGGACTGCTCGAGCTGCTGTTTGAAAAAATGTACAACAGCGCTCGCGTTACCAGCAGGGACAAGGAGAATGACAGAAATATCCTTTTCGCAAGAAATGCTCACAGAAAATACTATAGCGCCACCGAGCCTTTCCGAAACGCTCAGAGGGCCAAATTCGAGCCTTTAATTGCAGAGCTGCTCAATATTTCTACATTAGTCAAAGCCGTATTCCCCTAGTAAAAGATGTCGAAGCGTATGGGCAAAGGTGTTTTGCTACCTCAGGCTTGGGTTACTCGATAAGGTGTTGAAACAGATTATATTTTCTGAAACGACGCTAACGAGTTGGTGCAACGTCTTCGTTTGCTTATAGCCGCTCAAGCAGCTGGGAATACAAGTTACAACGATGAATTATGTCGATTCTCGAAGAATTATGGGAAGCCGGAATTATTTATCAGCCATCTCTCGTCGTTGATGTGTTCAGACGTCAGCTGAATGAAAATACAGCTGCGAGCACTCGCGGGCCTCCGGGTGCTGCCTTTCAAATAACAGCGAACGGATATTTTGATATACAGAACCGAAGACTGTGCAACGTTGCAGATTACGCAGAGCCCAACAATGCTGTAACTTTAAAAATCTTGAGTGAAAAATTCGACCTTCTGCAGAAACAAATTAACAACCTCGATCAAATAATCAAAGCTTCGAGATCCCCACGGGCAAAGCCTTGGATACCTTCTACGAAGATTTTAGAGCAGGCAGAGACCTGTCAATTCGAAAAGCTGAAATCATTTCCAAATTGGGCACCAGACTAAGAGCATTGGAATATGACCGAAAGAAAGCTAGCGCTGGTGCATAACCTGCATAAGCCTGCATGCCGGAATTGCCCGCGTCGACGTGTAGACGTGCGCGGCGTCGACGAGACCTGGCAGGTAGATCTTGTTCATATGACGTCGTACGCTCGAAAAAACAAAGGCTACAAGTATATGCTCACAGTCACTGATATTTGTTGAAAGTATGCGTGGCTGTACCGATACAGAGCAAGTACGGGGATGATGTTACAAAGGCGACAGAATCTATGTTAGTTCAAGGACGGATACCAAAAAAATTATACGTGGACAAAGACACGGAATTCTACAACTCAAAATTTGAATCTCTTATGAAACGCTATGGGATCAAACTTTACTCCACGTACAGTAATTTGAAGGCGCAGATCTGTGTACTCTTTAATCGTACGTTGAAAAGTGAAATGTGGAAACAGTTGAGTACGCAAGGAAGCTACAAGTGGCTGGACATCTTATCTGATTTGGTATCAGCTTACAACAACACAAAACACCGAACCATACAAATGAAACCGTTAAGAATGAAAGACAATTATTACATAATGCGTCCGGAGGGCTTCGAGCGATACTTAACATATCGGTGTTACGCCCCGACGTACCGCCTTGGTGTACCTTTTTTAAAATTCCATTCCAATTTATTTCTTCAATTTCTTCAATGCACAGATATTATTTTATCAAAATCTCATATTCCAATAACGGCGAGTTCCACCCCTCCTGACAAAAGTCAGGTAGAGACCAACAATGATCCCTAGTATAAGTTTCGACTTTTTTTTATTCAACTGGTACCATGAAATGAGATGAGGGACTGCTGGATTAGCATCGGTAGCGCTCAGCCTGAAAACATCCCTCTTTTTAAGTTAAAACTATAACCAATAACTAGGATAAACCACTACAAAAGGGTGAACACAACATCTACACATTATAGTCCTCCGTATACACAGTGCTTGAAGAGGAGAAACTTCTTATTTACACATAAACCGGGCACAGGAAAACAAATTCGAACTCACTGGTGATGAGAGAAATTAACGACAACAGAGTCAGGGCGGCTGGGTGGTCTAGTGGAGTATGGCTCCGGTCAAGCATCTCTAGACGCCAGGTTCGATTCCTGGCTCCGTCGTTAATTTTTCGAAATCACCAATTTTTCGAATTTATATTCTTTCAACAATATTCTTCTCGTAGAAAAATGATTTGCACATCCGCATATCATTCATTAGACGGCAATGCTTGTCTTACTTGGCTTCTCATCGGAAGCAAGGATTCAGAAGGGTAAACACAACATCTACACATTATAGTCCTCCTTATGCACAGTGCTTGAAGAGAAGAAACTTTTTATTCACAGATAAACCACTACTTTTGGAACCACCAAATTAAAATAGAATACTTATTAGGATGTATGAATGAATGTGTGAATATTGTATGTAAATATCTCTTGTTCATATTTTTAATGTGTCACCGACGAGATTGAGAATCGTCGGAACACCGTCGAAGAGCGTGAAGTAACGCTGACCGTGTGGATTCGGGTACCGGGAGGTCGCCCTCGCACCTCGTTGGTTAATTACCGTTGTAACTTATTACAACTGTAGCTCCTTGGACCCTCAGGCCCAAGAATACGCGTCTTTCGTCTGTCAAGTCGCGAGGTGCGTGAACGTCAACCCGTATTAGCCCTTCTTGAGTAATAGTAGCGTTCGGAAAATCTTAGTTGTGACCGGCCTAAGGTCTCTTGCTAATTTGTCGAAATTCGAGCGTTCATATTATCCTATGACTTGAAAAGACTCACTATCTTCTACGTTCCATCTTTCCTGTTCTTTACTAAATCTAATTATTTCGAGAATAGACATTTTTATGATATTCCATTTTCTATAATTGAATCAAGTTCGGTCCACATTCAATCGGATCTGGTAATATTAAGTGCTTATAATAATAAGCAGTTACATTATCACTTTCAAATAATAATCGTTAGAATACCTTCCAATATACATATATCAAAACCGCGAGTGAATCAAATTGACATTTTCAACCATAGCTTTCGATAGTAGAGTATTATTCTGAATTTACAAAGACTAAGTGCTCAACGTTAACATCGTTCGGAATCATCAACCCTTCCGATCTCGAGGTGAGGTCCTGATCCAGAAATTCTACTGACGCAGACCGACACGATCCGATGGCTCTCAATCTCGCTGTATTACATCTAAAGATGAGTCACTCCGAGTGCTAATCTCCAACATTGAACGAATTCTAATGTTTTCACCTGTCTAATCAAAATTTAATATCATAATATCCAGTCAAAAGTAACACAAGAGTTGGTGGCTAGCTTCACTACCCCAATTAGATCAAACATATTGTTTCCAAGATTTAAGCACAACTTGATATGACAGCAGCAAGAATTGGTGTCCAGCTGTAGACAATTCCCTTGGGAATTTAGAGAGTTATTCTCCGGTTTTCAGTTCAGCCCCACTTTAAATTTAATTTAAGATAATCTAAAAAGAGAGATACAATAATCACGACCAGCTAGTTATAACTACCGTTCAGGATAGATGTTCTTGGTATCAAACAATAAAATCATTTAGGATAGAATAACACACGATTCGCTAAAACACGTAAACGGTCAAATTTAGTGATTCTGCAGCTTCTCTGCATTTGAATATAAATTCGTCCGTCGGCGTGGATCGTTATATGAACTCAAACGCTTTATAAATTGTTACTTTCGGCTTTTATGTCATTATCACCATTCATTGTTATCAGACATTTCAATCACCAAATTATACAGAATATACTTCATCTTTCACCAGTTAAATTATTTCAAAATATTTATCTTGAATGACAACCTTTTCCCATTTGTATTATAATAAATTAGCCCCAATCATTTGACCAAACCTCACAGACCTGTACAGAGCTATAGCAACACGATCCTACAAATTACCGGCTTACCGAAAAGTAGGTCTTTCTTAGTTTTAATATTATTCATTGTCGTTACGTGGGAGCATCTTTGATTATTTAATAATCATCAACTACCACCGCTCAGTACACTCTCACCCCCACGTAACACCGGTAAACTTCAAAACTGGTGACAGAGATCGAATCAGCAAATTCAAAAATATCTACGAGAATGGTTACACTCGCAATTGGACGACAGAGATATTTACGATAAGCCAAGTGGACAATACCCATCCTGTGACGTACAAGCTCAAAGATCATTGAAATCAACCCATCACTGGCGGTTTCTACAAACAAGAGCCCCTCAGGGTTGAACATCCGGACATCTATCTCGTGGAGACGGTTCTCAAGAAGCATGGAAAAAAATCATCTGTAAAATGGTTAGGTTTTGACAGTACATACAGTAGTTGGAGAAATGAATCTGATATGTAACATTATAAATTAAATGGATGATATTTTTGTGTAATAAGAATGTCTTTATTCTACACCCTATAAATTGAATATGCGTTGGGATTCGACGCTATACATGTGGGGCATTACACGCCGAATCAACCACTTTTAAATTCGACCCCTTTCAATTTGGCTGAAAGTTTGTTATCCTTCTCTACTCTATGAAAACAGTTTTTCGGAATTTTTTCAAATTCTTCTATCAGATCCCAAAAAAGTTATGAATGTTTAAAAATATGGCTTTTTTTCAATAGTCATGACTTTCCCAAAATTTGAAGTATCGGGCCGTTTTTTTTTTTTTGAAAATTTTTGTTTTTTGATGTCCTTTTTGCAAAAAAATACGAAAAAATTACTCAAACCTATTGTTACGTCCGGCATATCGCCACACGTCTCCCTCATCTTGCCACCCTCCCATGATCCTTGCAGTATCCTTATCATTTCATTCCTACCCTCCTATTTCCATTCTGGCTCACGCCACTCACTTTTTGCCGACTCTGCTACTTGTATTCCCCACCACTTTGCACACCTTACGTCTCATCCTCTTCACCTCAGGCACTCCAATTCCAATGTTTGACACGAACAAGTCTTTCTTTCCAACACTCAACAACCTCACGTATAACTTTACTCATTAATTATGAACTACACCCTCTGCTCGAAACTACTCCACAAATTATCCAACCAAATATATAGTTCATACCTCAAACGCCCAAATGTTATTCAACCATGATTCAAGTTTCTGTTGTCTCCGGATGTAAAGGCCAAGGCGAACCAGTTTGTTCCTCACCGCTCGGGAAAAAACGACGTCCACGGACGTAATATTGGTGGCCAGCGGTGGTCTTCGCTTTCTGGAACCTAGGTCGCCGTAATCAAATTGTAAGGGACATATTACCCGGTCACGAGATTTTAAGGTCACGCTAAATAAAGTTTTGAAAGTCGATCATTACCCGTTGCCTCGGGTCGAAGAAGTGTTAGACGTGTTGAGAGGGGGGAGAATATTCACGAAGCTGGATTCATCTGAGGCATACCAACAGTTGCCGTTAACCGAGAGGGCAAAAAATTAGTGGTGATAAGCACTCACTTGTGTCTGTTTCAATATAATCGTTTGCCGTTTGGAGTGTCCACCCGACCGGGTTCTTTTCAAAGGGTGATGGCATCTCTATTGTTAAGAATACCAGGGGTAATCGTCTTCATTCATGATATTTCGATCGCCGCGTCGGAAGGAAAAAAACACCTAGATTGGGTACGAGAGGCGGTTAAGCGATGCCGGATTGCGGTTAAAGTATGAAAAATGTGAATTTGCGCAACAGGAAACCGAGTATTTAGGATTTCGAGTGAATGATAAAGGAATCCATCCCTCAGGAAACAAAATAGATAGTGTAAAAAATGTGCCAGCACCAAAAAAATGTTTCAGAAGTGAAAAGTTTTTTGGGCTCGATTAATTATTACGCACGGTTCATTGAGAACATAACAGATAAACTTTACCCATTATACGAACGTTGAAAAAAAAAGATTTCAAATGGACGGATGAATGTAATCGAAGCTTCACTTAGATTAAAAAAGAATTGTCAAGTGAACTTACGCTGGCACATTTTGATCCAAAAAAAACGATAGTGGTTACATGTGACGCATCGCCGTATGGAATTAGCGCAGTATTATCACATCCGGAAGAGGACGAATATGATAGGCTGATCTGTTTTGCGAGTTGGACGTTGACAGTGAGCGAAAAGAGATACGCGCATCATGACAAAAAGGGCTTATCGATAGTATTCGAAATTCGTAAGTTCTATCAATATTTATATGGAAACCAGTTTACTATCCAAACGAACAGCACCACGTTGTCAAGTATATTTCACCCTGATAAATCGATCCCTGAGATCTCAATAGCACGTTTGCAGCGTTGGGCTATATTCTTGTCGGTTTTTAAGTATAATATCAAACACATTCAAGGAAGAGAGAATTATACTGGCTGGCTCAGTAGACTACCAATTGAACATCTGCAAAAATTGGAAAAAAAATTTCAAATACTCCAAGATATCGATTATACGTTCATGAATAGTATAAAAGAATCCGATTTTGCCTCGCTCGACTGAAGCATGGTACGGAAAGCTACGCGTGAAGAAGTTGTATTGTGCCAGATAATAAGATATTGGATGGACGGATGGCCAGAAGCCAACCTGAAAGTGGAGGGGATGCAGAGCTTTTGGGAGAAACGCGACGCGCTCTCAGTTAAAAGCAATTGCGTATTGTGGGTGTACCGTGTGGTGATCCCCAGCCAGCTGAGATCGCTAGTGCTAAAGGAACTTCACCATAGCCACTTTGGCGTGGCACGTATGAAAGCATTAGCCCGATCATATGTTTGGTGGCCCCAAATAGATAAAGATATCAATGAAATTACGAGCGCATGTTGGCCTTGTTTAAAAACACGTAAAAATCATCCCAAAGTACCTCTTACTCCCTGGCCGTGGCCACCCGTCCAATGACATCGTATTCATGCGGATTGTTTAGGACCAATCGGCGGGAAAATGATTTTGATAGTAATTGATAGTCATTCTAAATGGCCGGAAATATTCGTTATGTCGAGTATGAGCGAGGAAACAAAAATAAATGTATTCCAAGAAATGTTTGCTAGGCACGGTTATCCTGCGCATATTGTGACGGACAATTTTGCCACGTTTACGGGGGAAAAATTTCAGTGGGTACTCTGAGAGGAGGCATTAGGCATAGAACGATTGCGCCGCACTGTCCGGCCACGAACGGAGCCGCAGAAAACCTCGTAGATACGTTCAAATGAAAAGTCAAAAGCATGATGGATGATGGCATGTCATTGCAGTTACCGGTGCGACAGTTCTTGTTTGATTTTCGAGCGACGCCCCACGCGACGACACAGAGATCTCCAGCCGTTATGATGACTAATAGAGAATTAAAAACCCGATTTTCTATTTTACACCCACCGTTGGCAGCAGAGCATGTTCAGATCCGCCAAGAACGGCAGATAAAAGATCACACGGGCTCGCGAAGGATAGATTTGCGGGTGGGAGATTTAGTTGTAGCAAAAGTTTTAGAGGTGGAGGGGAGGATTGGGCGCCGGCCGTGATGATACAAGAATGGACGCCAGATACGATGTACGATGTTAAGACAGGAGGCGGGTTGATTTGGAAAAGACACATGCCAATCAGTTAATTTCAGCAAAAACGAGCAGGGTTGCGGATACGGTTGACAACGGCCAAATGGTCACAAAAAACAGAATCAACCGTCAAGCGTTGAACCACGACGATCAGAGCGAATTCGCCAAAAGAAAGATAGAAATGCGTGAAGATAGTTAAAGGCAATAGAATTAAGAAAACAATGTATATTCATCGTATACATAAGGTGGTGGTAACTACTACAATATCAGGTACAAGCCGGCTGGCAAACATAGCGGGGGAGGGTGCGGTATCCCGTTCCCGTACGGTGCTGCCACGCACATTAGTAAGATAAGGAACCGAGACTATGGTAAAGAGTGGGGGGCAATACAGTCAGTCGGTCTCGGACGCGCGACGTGTAAGCTCGAAGTGGTCTCGAGAAAATAATAATAAAAGACTACAATACAAGGCGTATACTGTGTTGTTGATTACGTTCCTCTCCTATTCCCAAGTCACCGCATTACCAATCACACGTCAAGTTGGAGACAACAGGCCAATAAGCACTCAAAATATTCGAAAACGACATCAAAACGAACGACATCAGCAACAGCAACAGCATGAAATCTCCCGGAGTAACTACGTGAACACCAAAGTAGTGACTAGCGCTAGACAACCACGATAAAATACGAATCAATCAAGCACCAAGTATGAGACCAATTTGGGAACTCATCTTCCACGAACTCACTTACGACGTCCACCTCTGCTTCACCGACGATCCGACACTGGACACCGGAGACACCACACGCACTTACCCCAGGACAACTACACCGGCAATCTACAAGCCTCACAACCAGTCGACTGTGCATTTTTTTTTTTCGTGATCTTATACTGCATCCACCTGTAAGTTGTTATAATTTACATTGCTAAGTTAACCTACATTTTTCACTACCGCAAAAGCTTGAACACTAAAGTACGATGCCCGACACCCAAGACGATAACATGTCATACGTATTAGCCGAAGACGCTATGCAATGGGTTCAGCCCTTCAACGGGTATAACATTTCAGTAGACGACTTCATCTTCACAATAAAACAGGCTAACTCACTCGTACGACCGAACGAAAAATCAATATTCGCGAAAATGATCTTGCTCAGAATGACTGGAGATGCAGTAAAAATATTACATGGCAAAGAGTTCGTCACGATAGATGATATTATCAAAATTCTCGAACGACCTTTCCAGACTCTCAACGATATGAGCGACATGTTTATTACACTTACAGGAGGCAGCATAAAGCAAGGCTCATACAAGAATGTTCTAGTTTTTGGCGGGAAAGTAGATCGGTTAACAACGAAATTGCTAACCACGATTCTAGCCGAATATTCCCGCCACAGAGTCGATGGTTGGTTGAACCACATTGACCAACAGAGCCTACTGACTTTCATCAGAAGTCTTCACGATGAGCCAGAATTAAGGGTAGTCAGTCATAGATTAACCACACCCAGCGGCGCGATAGAAATTACTTTCGGTAAAGAGCGTGAATTGATGAGGCAACGACTATCAAGTGCTGGTCAGCTCTGTTCAGCCAATCTTCCTCCTCTGTGGCCGTCAACAGCCATTTCTCTTCCATCCACATCTTCACCTCCGACATCATCTCTACCTTCGGGATTACCACCACCCACCCCCTCCCTGCCATCTCCGTTTCTGCCGTCCACTGCAATCCAATAACCTCACTCACCCCCGCCCCCGGCGCCGGCCACATACGCACAAGCAACATCCGAAAACGGAACCAGTGATCAGCCTGACATAGTTCAGCAATTTTGAAGCCGTTCAAGTCACTCGGCCGCGGAATGCCGCCATGTTCTCAAACAATTCTGCACAAAATGTAAACGAATCGGTCATTGACACACGTTGCCGATTTATCGATACTTATAGACAGGACCGGAGTCAAGAACATTACTGTAATTACTGCAGACGGTTCGCACATATAATTGACAAATGTAGAACTCGCGCTTATAATAACGTCAACCGTAATTCAAACTATGACAATAATCAGATAATGACCGAACAGTCCTTAAAACCGAACGACGCCCGGTTTTCTCCCGGCGGCACCAATAAACAGCGTTCACAGCAAATCACGTGCTCATCACAAGATCAATAAAAGACAAACCACCAGTGATTCAAATTAATGCCCCTAAATTGTACGAGAATTTGACATTCATAGTTGACACAGGTGCCCACGTAAATCTAGAAAAAAATAGCGTCACTAGACCAAAAGTTCTGCGTACAGCAAAAGAACGGCTATCCCTTACCGGTATTACCAACCAGACAATCGACACAATTTCTAAGACCCAAACTCACATCAATGAAAACAGCCACACGTTTTATATGATCCCAGATAACTCCCTTACTCAGCAAGACGAACCCCTAAGGGGGTCGCACCTTTAAACGCCTGTCGTGAAACAAAACCCCTCGCGTTCGAACATCTCCTTCACGACTGTACCTCTGACGCTACCAGATCAGCTGACATATTACACGTATGCGATTACGATCTTGCTGGCTCTGACGTAGTTGCACACCTTACATTAAGTAACTTTAAATTCTTTCACAACACATCTCAGCAAATTTTTCGAGTACCAACGTTTGGACTCACCGATCTCACGCAATTAAACACAAAACCAGACCAAGTCTAAGTCCTTCCAGTAAAATTAAACTGCCAAACGTCAAACACTGCAATCGACAAGACTTTCGAAAGACAGAAAGATATACCCTGGACGAACTCGATCAAATACCGACGAATCAGGCAATCCGACTCCACCTAAGAAACGGAGCAACCCACAACCGACGGTTATTGAAAAATCTTTCGATTCTTCACGCAGCTAATCTTCTGACGACGAGGCACTCATGTTGTCACTTCTCCACTGTAAAAATAGCTCTCGTGATCCCGCAGTTGAACGTTGTCGAAAAATCTATACCTCCAGTAACTTGGAATCACATAAAAAACCGAACTTAGCACACCAGGCTGACATATCTGACAGTTCCGATGACTTGATGACACCCGACTCCGACTCAGAGGGCTATGACGCAGACTCAGACGAACGACTGTCCAGGTGTTCTAACTCAAAATACTATAATACACCAACATTCGCCGACTTTTTGCTAGACAGACGGCATCAGCCGTTAAGACGCAACGTCAATATCAAAGAAACAAATACCGACTTATTCGACCAGAATGACAACTTAGCCCACTGCATATCATCCGATTGCAAATTATCACAAGGTGTTGCCATAAAATTGGTGTAAAGAAAAATCGTAGACCGAACCCAACTGAACGGATTTTCTCTGGCAGTTACCGACGTCATTCCGACCCCCCCACACGGTGATAAATACATATACAATTTGGTGACTGAAACAAAGTATTATGAAAACCCACTCCAAAAGACTTCTTCCAAACCCTGACAAATTCAAAAAATATTTTGTTCGAAAACAAGATAAAATCCATATCAATTCCAAGACTAGGCTGCGGACTGGATAAACTAGATTGGAAGTCCGTACGCTGCATGATCCATTATATATTCAAAAACTCTGACATTAACATTAAGATCTGTAAAAACGACAGTTCATCCTGTACCACTTGGAATCAAGCCGATCCAACAGCTGTGCAGGTCAGTGTTTCAGCCACTCTTTCGCCCGCTGCACCGCAGCCACCTCAGCCTTTACCTCGATTTCCCTTCTCACCTGTTCGTGACACATTAAACCCCCCAGTAGCCGGATTCTGCAACTCTTTACCGAGTACTATCGATAACGTTACGTGGCGACGTTTGTCGCTTGCACTATCGATGGTTGAGACAGACAGTGATTCTGTAACTACGCGTCATCGAACAAAATCGTTGCAAGATGTGCTGTGTGTGAAACGACAAAAGTCGACAACTTTTATTGAAATGTGATAACGTCGCATATTACTATGAATTGTATAGGGACTTTAGTGATTTTAGGTAATATAATGTAAAGTGTCGGTCGCATCTGTGTAAATTTATATAAGCGCGGTTAGCTTGCCCGTTGTGTCAACAATAGTGAAACTGCTTATTCCTTTGTTCAAACTACCGTACTTTAATTATTTGAACCTACGATAAATTCTGTTTATATCTTGTTTCAAACTATGGCATCGTAAGTATAATATAACAATTATACATCATTTTAAAATCTGATGAAATTGAATATCAGTATGACATAATTTATAAACGTATATCTAAACGCTTTGTAAAAAAAGAATTAGAAGCGGACGGGCGACGGATGCACAATTAGCGGCAATGGTGCAGTTTTTCGAAACACACAAAGGGATTGCGGAAGAGAAATTCCTAATTATGAATAAAAAGGAAGAACTCCGTAAAAAATAGGATCAATTGGCAAATGCTTTAAATATAGCAAAAGGTGCAACCAAAACCACAGCTCAATGGCAAGTAGTACGTATAATCCAAGACATAATATTTTTAATTATATTTTACCAATTGCAATATAAATAACTTGAACGATCAAATTTCATGTACACAGACTTGAAGAGATATGAAATGTCGAACATCACAGAAAGTACGTAAAATTACAAATCAGCGTAATGCAACAGGCAATAAAGAAATTGACGAAGTTCCATTGACACCATTAGAGCTAAGAGTCATTGGAATCATTGGCAAAAACTACGTTGCAGGTAGCTTTGATTGTCCAGGTAGCGTTCCTGAAAAAGAGGTATTTATTATATAGTTTGTGGAAATTATATTTAAGTTGACATTGAAGTAGTTGAATACATGATTTGTAATATACTATTAATACTCCCATTGTAACATTGAATTTTTGTTTCGTTGACTTGAAATAGGAGTTACAAGAACAGCTTGCTGCAGGCGACTCCTCACCATTATTAAAACCTCCACGTGTAATTAGCATCTTTGACCACATAGCGAGTACATCAACATGCACTGATGTTTTTGAATCAGACGTTGCCAATGACTATGGAGATAACGGTATGACTTTGTTATTATGAAGTATTCTGAATCGTTGTTCCATTTCAAACATTATTATTTTTAATACCGATAGAAAACCCCAATGTTGACCTCATTGACTGGGAATATATGGAATTGAGCAACACCGATGAAGGCATTGCAGAAAGTAAAATGCAAGTCAAAAATATAAAAGAAAATATAGAAAAACACGCACTAATAGAAACATTGGATGTACAAAACAAATCGGCAGCAGTCAATGCCAAGAGCCACCGATACTTCAAAGATTAACAAAAAAAAAAACCTTACACAACCGACAGTGCCCCAACTACAGGACCAAGAGAACGTATGTATTCTCAATTTACATTGAACTTAGAATGTTGTACGTGATTCTGTCATAAATGTTACATGTGTACAATATCATCATTTATGAATTTTAAAGAACACTGATACGATATCGAATATAGACTATGTAGTAACAATTATGCTATTCTGTTTCAAGGAAGACAATCTAAACAATTATCTTCTACACGGGACCAGTTTGCAGCAATTGCTGAGTCACATGCCCAATCAACGATGGTTAGTTGTAATTTCAGTAGAACTGCTATCTATTTACTATATGATATAGGATAATTTTCATTTACACAAACTATTTTCGCAGATGCTAGCTGAAGCTGCAAAATTACAGGCAGAAGAGACAAAGCGTCATGCTGATGCTATGGGTCGATTGACAGAAGCGATGGAACGGCAAGCTGATGCAGCTGTGCAAAACGCTGAAATGAAAAAACGAGAATCGAAGTCATGCCTCAGCTAGTGGAAGTACTATCACAGATTTTACCAACTCACCAATAATAGTACAGTATAGTGTAGTGTAGTGTAGTATAGGACTCCATCGTAAACAACAAACTATTGAACATGGACCAAAGTTTATATCAATAAGTATTATTTAAATTCAAAATGCCAAAACGTATTCTAGTCAAAATATAGATATTATGTACTCGTCTTATGATATACAAATATAATATCAAAATGTTAAACCGATAAGTGATATAGTGAAAATAGAGATATATGTACTCGTTTTAGAATATACAAATATAATATCAAAATGTTAAACCAATAAGTAATATATAAGAAATTTAAATACACGTTATAGTTTTATAATAATAATAAATACATATATTATTATTCAGATTTTACAAATTTATTGAAAATTCGGTAAACTAAATTTAATATTATGTCGTATTACATTGTGATATGCCTCGGTTTCACGGACGCGAACCAAGCAAGAACTACCCATCCCTTTGCCCAGGGTACCGCTATCCCTAGACGGCTAGCAGGCCCATACACCCGTATACTTGAGTATGGCCTACGCGCCGCGTCAGCCAAGTCAGGGGTACGGAATTTGCCAGAAACAAAAACATAAAACCACCCCTGACTTGTGCCACCTCCACTGCGATACGTAAGCATATCTTGGGTATATAACGAACGGCCGGACCCAAAAGTCCCAGTGTATTGACATTCATAGTAGTCTGCGCTCCGCTCAGCAAAATCTCAAAATTAAATCAATCGATGAAGAGTAACTTGTTCCCCCGTACCAATATTATGCCTCTCATGGTCTACATCCACCGTAACAACATTATATCTTTCATAATCTAAATCATGCATGTATTAACCGATCTTGAATACGGCGAGCAAGTGCAAGAAGCGGAAGATTATTGTCGTCATCATCATCCATGTTCGCCATGTTAGGTATATTTATTACATATTCATTTGGATCCTCATACATATCTGGTTGTAGCCCAAAATCAATACGCATATTGTGTAATACTGCGCAGGCATTAACAATTTTTCCAGCCATTCCAGGCTCATATTGCAAAACTCTGTGTTTAGAAAGACACCTCCACGTACTTCTAAGCGCTCCAAACAATCGTTCAATACAGTTTCTTGCACTACACAACGATTGATTATAATTGAAACGTTGGGTTTCTTCTCGTTCATTAGGTAATGGAGTCAGGCGTGGTTCCAAGGGGTAACCCTGGTCACCTGATAAAATATTCAACATTATGAGTAATTTATTTATCAATGAATCACCATGTTAAAAACTACTATTCATAAATGTTACAAGTTTCAAGTTACAACTTACCAATAAGAAACGTTCTTTCTCCTCGATTATATTCACGCTCCATTATGCGTCGTACAGAGGATGTATTCCATATGTATGTATCATTTCTTGCCCCAGGATAACGTGCATTGATGTTTAATATCGTTAAATTAGGATCACATATCTGCATGGAAAACGTTTTCATTATCCATAGTTGTGTGTTTTATTACACTCGTATTTGCTACGTATCTACGTGATAACGGTTAAAAATTGTACCGCTTGCACATTGAGTGAGTGATATCCATGGTGATTAACATATGCCACCTGATGTTCTCTAGGCCCAAACAATGCGACATGAGTGCAATCAATTGCTCCAATAGCTCCTTGAAATGGTTGACGTGCGGTGACAAATTGAGATGCTGCTCGTTGCCGGTCTTCCGGAGTCATGGGAAATTGTACCCATGGCTTTAGTAATCGTTCATTAATAGCATTTGTGACATCACGAATGCACCGGCTCACTGATGACTGACTTAATGAGATATCGCACTGGTCTCCTACTGGACGTTGATAATAACCGGTAGCATAAAATCTCACAGCTGTTAATACCTGTCACGTGAATATACTAAGTATAGTTCACAATAAAATGCAAATGGGTAATTGGCATGCAAACATAATACTCGTGTTTGGACTAAGAGTCCACTGTCCCTCACACGTTGTAAACTAGGCTGTAGAGTGTCAATCAGGTCTGCTGCAAGTTGTGGGTTTATGCGGTATAATTCAATAAACTCTTCATTTGTTAAATCAAATGAGTCTTGCTCTCTTCGCATCAACTTGCGTTCTAATGTTTGTTCTAAACGCCTGACTCTACAATCTAAATTTAATACATCTATCGCAAGATGACCCTCTGCCATCCTGCAAAAATTTGAATGAATTAAAAATTTAAAACAACTTGTATTACACCTCATAATACGTTTACACGGATGACGCGTAAACATCGGAATGCTTTATAAACAAACATAACCTATCAGTTATCAGATTTCATTGAATCAATCATTTGACTTGAATGATAAAAACATATATGATACAGAAAACTTGGCACTTACCTCAACTATAGCCACTATACTTCAGTATTAATAACCGAATAAATTAATTCACAATGGCATAGAACGTTCTTGTAACTCCGTATAATGGCTTTTAACTCTTTTTCTTTAACCAAAGGCGCCTATTGCGCGTAGCTTATGTAGGTAGTACTATAAAACACAACATTCAAGCCTAAACGAGCGTTCTTCAGTCCTCGTTAAGCTAAGCAACATTCGTCGATAGTTAGCGACGCGGCCGTCCAACAAACATCGACATCACGGCTGTAGAGAATCACTTCAAACGAAAAACGTCGATAGCATTGGTTAACGATAGCGATAATTATCGATAGCGAGTTACAGAATCCGGCTACAGATCTTCTCCCGCACCATAAGCGCGCGTCACACGCTCCTAGCCTCTTTCGCCACCCCCTCTCCCTGCCCAGAGACGCTTTTACAATTCATCCTTCTCACCTTCCAATTACTCCTTCTGCCCCCCCCCCTCGCCGTCACCTCCGCTGGTAGTTTCCTATAACAGCTCCGCAGACGAGCTACAGCAAACCCTGCAGCAACAAAACACAAAACTGACACTTACTGTGACAGGAATTCCCGTCCTCGCGCCTTCGTCCCTAGTTCACAAGTTTACTTACTCAATGAGACCGAAACGAAACTCGGAGACAATTACAAAGGGCTGTACTAGATGAAACGTACCATTAACCATATCAGTGCTGAAATATATCTCCCGAATAACAAGACAAAAGTAGTCCACATGAATAAACTCAATACAGCACGCTGACGTTACTATAAATCAACCCCGACTCTCGTTTCTGAAATCTCCCCCCCACCATCCCGCGCCACGCACATTCTACTTCCAAAATATTATGTCATGACACCACTACATCATGAACAACCAAACGTCGATAATGAAGTTATCAACAGCTCCACAATTAATTGGCTGACCGGATCTTAATCAGACCTTATTTTCATAACGTATTATTACAGGTCCTTCATAACTGTTAACGGCACTAATAACTCGGTACCATACTCCATGAAGCGAATAGAGCCAAATCCGGGTCTCTATTTTGAACAACTAAGAAACCTTCGGACCTTTAACAACCAATGGAGAATGATCAACTTTATCGACCTCGGTAACATATTCCAGGAATTCAATCGCATCTCCGAATATTTAGACATGATTCGTAATGAATGTACCGCAACATGGAACCATTGTAACACAGGTGACCATACACGCATGTTGACCCAGAGATTGAATCCGTCCAGGAAATACCAGACTAAAATAAAAAAATTGATAGGCCACCGCCTCAACAGCAAATCCCATGTGGAATTGGCTAAACTCGTAACACGTCACAAAAAAACGAGGTGCCATATACTTCATAGGCGCGATCGCAAAAGCACTTTCGGGACGCTAGACGCAGAAAACGGACAATGCCTAAACAATCAAATCGACAACTTGTATAATGACATAAAACACTTAGCGACACTACTTAACGAACAAACACACGTTGTACAGTCAACTTTCGCAATCTATAAAAATAAACTCGACAACATTATACAGCGTGGTTGTGACTAAGATGATGTACTCATAATACTTACGAACCAGGGAATTACTTCCAAAGCTCAAATATCAAATAACAAATTCGCAATAGCTCTCATTAACCGTTTAGTCGAGCTAGACGTATATATGAACAAGTTTGAAATTGATCTAAGTAACCTGGTTGAAGCCACCTTATTCGCACAAAATGGTATCATTCACCCAAAAGTCCTGTCCCCAGCACAGATCATATCTAGTCTTCAACACATTCAAAATTTGAAACCTCAACTCGAATTTCCGATACCTATGGACGCCCCCTACGCTGGAAGAACTGAATAGCATATCGAGCTTAGACATCGTTTACATCAAACCACGTCTGATTCACGTCATAACTATCCCATTATTAAATAACGACGCCTTTAACCTTCCTCACCTACTTTCAATACCTGCAAAACAAAAATACGACTCGACAGATAATAATTCGCGTTCATACAGCCCGCAAGCGATTACGTAGCGATAGCCTTCAATCGCACATCGTACTTCCAATTATCGGAACTCAGTTTTTCAAAGTGCATCCCAACTGAAAACATCTACATGTGAGGACTAAACCAACCTCTGTTCCATATCGGAAACCATAAACTTTGCGAAGTAGATCTATTCTTGAATCCTTGGCAATTAGCAACCACAAACTGCGACATGAGACTGGCATCATTCACTGGCACGTACTGGACTGCATTGCCTAACTCGAATTCATGAATCTATTCTGCTTCCAAAACAGCAACGCTACATAACTTATATCCCAGCGACTTCACGTACCGTGTTTCGATTTCAGGTGCTGGCACCATACATCTTAATAACACGTGTACTGGACATACTAGAGAGACGACCCTGACTACTAGCAGACGTTTCTAATCAATTGAATCCAACTCATATATTCCTGACTTTCATCTTGATCTGCAAGCAATCTACAAAAATCTCAATTCAAACCCTTCGACTAATCTATCAACGGTATCTATCTCTCCATTAAGGAAACCCTCGTTTGTTAACATCCATGACTAAGCCGTCACTGGTATAACTTTACGCGAGATGGAGAGACAAAGCACTGACATCAGTACTTGCTATCGCGCGCGTCAAGGTACTTACCTTCTCACAAACAACCTTACCTACGCCCGTATATCCCTCATCGCTTTTGCCCCCATATACTCAATCTTAAAATTTTTGCTGTTCTCCAATATCCTGAAATTGTGTGCCGCATATGCCACCGAAATTCGAAACCCAAACAATCGCGGCCCCACCATTTGACCGGATCTGCTGTACCCACTATCTCACATCCTTACATGTTTCCTGAAAACATTGAGCATACCCAACAGTCCCAAAAATCAAAGCGCCCCTCCCAATCCCCGGCCAGGCTAGCGCTATCAGCTAATGACGACCTTGCACGCTCTCCGTGGTTAGATTACGGGATGCTTGACCGACTTTAACATCTCGCCACCATGGCTCCTGTATCGCAGTTAATGTCATATACCGCGTTATCGTTTCTACCCAATCTCCGGCTCTCACACGACAATAATTGCTATATGTTTACGCTTGTCTGCTATTTACAAATCTACATTACTGTATACTTAGGACGTAAGCCAACTCCGACTATAACTACATCAAATGGAATAAATCCTACACTGCCTACAAAACCCCTTGAATTCTTTCAATACTTTTAAGAAGTATTGTAAACTAGAAATAAGTATACTAACCCGCTTAAACCCGCAATAACCCTAGGCGCTCATCATAAAATCATTCGATGTACCATCATAATATGTACTACCTTCTGTACCGAATATCCATCTTCATAACAATGATAACATGACAAATCAACCAATCTGTACCTAGTTTAAGCTCATGTTCGATAAATATTTCAATTACCTTCCTTTAGTATAAGCCCAATTTGTAAACACACATGTTATAATTCTCAAATGTCTAATTCGTGAAGGTAAATATTTCGATTGATCTTTAAGTTCAATTCACAAGTAACCACATACTTATGGGAACACATATATTGTTATATCTAGGTATCGTTCAATATCCAACGTTTTAAACTAAACCACTATGAACATATTCACCTTGTAATCATACATTCTCAAAATATTGTATTCACAACTTTCGCATATGCATACCATGTACCATCTTAATCATTTATAATAATACGACACACACACAATCGAAGCTTCACTCACTCATCATAACGCAAACAGATTACAAAGTTATGTACAACAGATTATAACCAGCGACTTCAATCGTTTCCGGCTATTCGATCCCCGACTTCTTCTAATTCTAAACATTCGCTCGCTCTCCATCATCAATGTTTCCTTCAAGGGGAGGGGCAGGGGGGGGGGAGGTGTTACGTCCGGCATATCACCACACGTCCCCCTGATCCCTATCATTTCATTTCTATCCTCCTATTTCCATTCTGGCTCACTCCACTCGCTTTTTGCCGACTCTGCTATTTCTATTCCCCACCATTTTGCACACTTTACGTCTAATCCTCTTTACCTCAGGCATTCCGATTCCAAAGTTCGACACGAACAAGTTTTTCTTTCCAACACTTAACAATCTTAAGTGTAAGTTTACTCATCAATTGTTAACTACATACTCCACTCAAAACTACTCCGCGAATTATCCAACCAAATATACAGTTCATACCTCAAACACTCAAACGGTATTTAACCCTATCCCAAGTTCCGGTTGTCTCCGGACGTAAAGGTTTAGACGTAAGGTGTGCAAAATGGTGGGGAATAGAAGTAGCAGAGTCGGAAAAAAGTGAGTAGCATGAGCCAGAATGTGAATATGAGGATAGGAATAAAATGATAAGGATACTACAAGGATCGTGGGAGAGTGGCAACATAAGCGAGACGTGTGGTGACATGCCGGACGTAACAGTGTTACGAGAAATAAGGCTAGTAGAAGAAATTTATTTTTTTTTATTGAAAAAAAAATAATAGAAATAAAAAAAATACCACCCTGAAAAAATTTGAGGATTTACAGAAAATGTCAAAGTTTATTATGATAAAAAGAAAAAAAAATCAAAATTGGTTATCATCGAGAAATTTTCGATCTTTTCCAAAAATCCAAAAACAACGATGAAGATAGGTTTCAATAATTCTTTTGTAGTTTTTTCAAAAAGCGCATTGTAAGACAGAAATTGTTTCAGAAAAAACGTTCCGATAAGTCAAATTTTGGAAAAGTTATAACTATTCCAAAAAAGCTATTATTTCAACAATTCATGACTTTTTTTGGCGTCGTAAAAATATTTAAAAAAATTCCGAGCAACCTATTTCATAAGGTAGAAATGGAAAAAAAAACTTTCAGCCAAATCGAAAGGGGTCGGGTTCAAAAGTGGTCGATTTGGCGTGGAATGCCCCATACATATTATATACATCACTGTACAATGTCGAATTGTACCACATACGCTACGATGCAGTAAATATAAAGCCAAAGCACATCTCATAACTTGAGGTCCAGTTTATTTACATGGCCTACAGCCCCACGGAAGCGTGTAGGTCGTGTCGTGGAATACGATCCGCTTGTCGTCATTCCATCTCACAAGGAAACTGCCTGAGGTGTCCCACTCCCGATTTCGACCATTTGACGATATGTTGTTCTTCATCGAAATCTAAGCGACACATTTTTTTTTTTTATCGGCGGAAAAACGGTGTAAAGCGGTGAAATCAGCCGCCAAAGTTGGGCATCCTCAGTGGTTGTTTCATAGTTTCGCATACTTCCGGTTGCGATATTTGAATGAAACCAATTAGAGAATAATTCTTATGATCAATAATGAAAAATGCATTTTGGCCGGTTACGACGGGGTTGAATAGTCGAAAATAATAGAGGTTGAAAGTTGAAAAATTTTTATAACTAAAAAACTATCATGCGGATTTTAATGAAATTGATTGCATTTGAAGCAGCAGTAAAGTAAAGGATACATGTTTTTGCGTTCTCCGAAATAACGTCACTTAGGGGGTGAACTACCCTTATACACGTGCAGCCGAATTCCCATTAGAATCGCACTATTCTGCTTCAATTCATCTTATCTAACATTACAAAGCTTTTTCTAAGCTACAATTTAGGAGCTTCTTCATTGCAATAAATTTCGGTTACATTTATAACAAAAACCACTCCCACAAATTGCAAAACGGTTTCTGGAATAGTTTCTCATACGATCGTGAAATCTTCCGGAGCTCGGTATTTCAGTAATTTGTGAGGTTACTGGAATCGATTCCGAGCTCACAATTTTGGAATCAACATGGCTAATGATGGAAACACTTAGGACTTTCATTATTATTTTTTCCAAAACATCAAAAGAAATCGGAAAGTTAACATGGAATGGCTTGTATACCATTGAAGAAATGAAAGTTATTGTGTGACGCAGAAGCACCAAAACAATTAGATTTTGTTTCGGCGAAGTTCTAATTTTATCTGCCTATTGCGACGTATTATGCGAGACATATGATAAAAATAAATCAGTTGTTCTGGTTGACTGGCCAGACAATAAATGCAGTCGTTATGTGCAGCCGAGCATCAATTGATATTATTGATTCTGACCTTGCAATTTTGGAATCATCACATAGTAGATGGCACAGAATTATATAAATATGATATTGTTAGATTTATGAAATAAATACAACGAATGAGGGAAATCGGGATCTATTTTATTTTATAAATCCAAACACGTCAGTGTTGCTCTAAGTCTATAGTCTAATAATTTTTTTCTTTTTCCCGTCCGATTTCTTCGCTATCCGTCCACCGTCAAGTGCACATTATTGTACACCGATGAATAAAAATCTCGACTTACTACGAACCCTACAATGTATTGAATGACAACAATAATTGGTTATTCTTCGGCAAATTATTCCTGTATACGGAGGAATATGCATTGCATTACTCATTATAAGTACTGCAATAATGGTAATCGTCGAAAAAATGACAAAAACATAAGGACTTCTTGCACAAGGAATGACGAGTAATCGCAATATTATCGCATCCTGTAATTTCACAATGTGAGGAACAAGTTTCTCCGAACCCGAAGTCCACAGGATTTTCGAATCTTTCTGGCTTCACTTTGGTGTAACTACTTTTGAACCAAAAATACTTGAAAAGGTTGACATATCATGGACATGATAATTAATTGTGAGTCAGGGATTGCAATTCAATAATGTTATGTCTCAGATGTAAATTTAGATCATAATTCATCAATAAAACACTGTGAGAGCAAAGTCTGATAAAATTTTTCCACACCCTACAACCATGAACGTCAAGGGGTTGGGTCTTTCCGGTTGTTCCTTTGAGGATAGTTTGCAATAAAACGTCTCTACTTGGAGGTGTTGCCTCACGTACAGCTACAGGGCAGTGGCCACTCCATGAATCAATCAATAGTGCACTTTTTGAACCAACGTTGGGGAAAAAAACATGTAGCAACCAAGTTTTAAAATGTTCTGAAAATATAATAATATGATATTTACTACTGTACACACTACTTTTCCATTTCCATAAAGGAATAATCATGGAATTTATAACACGTTTATACCTGAAGTAAATTTACCGGACTTCGATACTTCTATGTACATATTATCTGATCCAAACAATGTCTGTTGCACAATTGGACCGAACATACCACTTGGTTCTTTTAGAACCAAATAAAGTAGGAAAAGAAGTATTCCTTCAGCTGATATAGTTGGCTGAATTGTGTAACTGTGTGTAGTAAAAGCAACTGACTGCACTAGACATTCCACCTTCTTTTCTTCTTCGACTGCTAAAGTTCTCCCAGAATGCATTTCTAATTCGAATCCACTTTCATCTGAATTATACACATTCGATAAACCGTATATTTTTAAATTTTGCTTCACACCTGGTAGAAATTGTTCAGCTTGTTCTCTCAAACTTTCGGCATTTTCAATCGTTTTTTTTTTTTTGGTAATAAATTTATTAATTTTCCTCGATACAATATGAAGGGCAATTTTGAATAAATTCGCCCAATGTTCAGATGCTTCAAACCAAAAATCTTCATGGCCTATTTCTTTCTGGGCTTGTAGCGCCCACCTTCGTAAATCACTATCGTGCACTGGTAATCTATCATCAACAGCGAATTTGAAGTTCTGCCATGTGTAGTCACAAACTTTAGCAATTTTCGGCTTTCATGTTTCGCCCTTATTTAAATAATGAGCCCAGCGGCGTAATTGGCGAACATATTTCACTTTTTTGAACTTCTGGCGGACACTTTCAATGTTCAAATTTTTTTTCCAGATCTCCAATAATCAACTGCTCTTGACTTGTATTCGTATGACATGTTCTTGTCATTGCTGGTGCATGCGTCTGGAGGCGATTTTGGTTCATAAATTGCAGATGACCATTCTTCATCCGCTACTATTTCCATTTTAAAATTTTTATAGTGTTCTGCAAAGTACAGGCAACTTTCTTTCCCCATATCAACGCCAGTGTATTCATCCATTGCATTTAATAATATGCTTTCAAAATGATTTTTCAACTGTATTTCCTCATCACTTACGAGCGTTTGATCAATATTGAAATGTTGTCACAAGTAACTGTATAACGAATAAATATTTGTTTCTTGCATATAGAGGTCAATGAAAATGATGTCAATTTGTTAACCGCAACAGGCAGATAAAATTAGAACTTCGCCGAAACAAAATGTCATTCTTTTGGTGCTTCTGCGT
This sequence comes from Neodiprion pinetum, assembly GCF_021155775.2. Taxonomy (NCBI): domain Eukaryota; kingdom Metazoa; phylum Arthropoda; class Insecta; order Hymenoptera; family Diprionidae; genus Neodiprion; species Neodiprion pinetum. Next base: position 21,337,381 of record NC_060233.1, read on the forward strand.
CACAAGATAACTTTGATTTCTTCAGTGGTATACATGCCATTCCATGTTAAATTTCTGATTTTTTTTAATGTTTTGGAAAAAAATAATAACCAAAGCCCTAAGCGTTTACAGCATCAGCCATGTTGATTCCAAAATTGTAAGCTCGGAATCGATTCCAGTAACCTCACAAACTACTAAAATATCGGGCTCCGGGAGATTTCACGATCGTATGAGAAACTATGCCAGAAACCGTTAGGCAATTTGTGGGAGTGGTTTTTGTTATAAATGCAGCCGAAATTTATTAAGACGAAGAAGCTGCTACATTGTTGCTTAGAAAGAGCTTTGTATAGTTAAATATGACGAATTCGGCTGCACGTGTATAAGGGTAGTTCACCCCCTAAGTGACGTTATTTCGGAAAACACAAAAAAACGTGTCCCCTACTTTTGTCTGCCGTTTCAAATGCAAATAATTTTATCAAAATCCGAAAAACATTTTTTTTGTTATAAAATTTTTTAACTTTCAACCCCTTTAATTTTCGACTACTGAACTCTGTCGTAACCGCCCTAAATGCATTTTTCATCATTCGTCATAGGAATTATTCTGCATTTGGTTTCATTTGAATATCGCAACTGGAAGTATGCGAAACTATGAAACAACCACTGAGAATGCCCAACTTTGGGGGCTGATTTTACTCCTTTAAACCGTTTTTCCGCCGATAAAAAAAAAATACGTGTGGCTTGGATTTCGATGAAGAATGACATATCCTCGAATGGTCGAAATCGTTGGGGGGGGGGGGGGGGGGGGCGAGACCTTAGGCAGTTTCCTTGTCAGTGTTAGCTTCTTCTGTTCCACAGTATAAACTTCATGCTTCTGACTTAATACCCAATTCTGATGTTTTATTACATTTTTATGTTGTAAAGCACATTCCTTATAATCGTTAAAAGTTATTGTTTTTAATGCTTTCACACCCTTGACCCGTTTTGAATCTTTCTTATCTCCTAACACTCGAAATAAATATAATTTAGCTCCTAATCCAACGAATTCTAACATCATCTTTCCATTATTCTCGTCTTTCATTAGGCCGAGGACTTTTTTTATTTCCTAAAGGCATTCCATAGACGTTACCATGTGGGCAAGGGTACGGGACACGTGTCGAATTTGTACAAGTCCTTCTTTCATACACTAGTATATGTGAGGGACAGTGAATTGATAGATTAAACTAGCTGTAACAGTGTACATCAATTTTGCATAGTTTCCGAATTTCGTTATAACATAATTATAGTGGAAATCGTGAACGCAGGTTTTCGAAAGATCTAGAATGGAGAAGCCTGCATACAATGGCTTATTTAATTCGACTATCGTTTTACTTGATTCAACTATTATCATATTATCCTCCAAAATCGTGCAGCTATGGAAATTTGGTTTGGCAACAGCAACACTAGCACTGTATCTTTCATCCTATTTCGTTATCAGCCTGAAATCCTTGTACTTCCCAACATTTTCCATCGTTTCATTGGAAAGTGCGGGATTCATTGGTTTATAAAAGTTTTTTTCGAATTCATTAATGAATTTTTTCCGTAAATCGGTATTCAAGTATACATAATTTTTGATTCATGGTGTTTGCTGGAATTTCAGAACCTTGTGAATCTTAACTGACCTTAAGCCCGATTGCAAACATTGTTTGAAAACGCGATAATGAACAACATCGTTTTGTTTGGAAAGTAGCTTGGTGGTCAATTTCCACTGTTTACTATTTGATGGATCAAACGAATTTACCTCAACTAAAGTTCGATCTAAATTATATGCTGGTCTCGTTCCAGAGGATGACAAAACGTAGTATCTCTAGTTCCACTGCGAGGCCGTGACGTGTACAGAGTAAAAAGACAGAATACCCTGCTTCTCTATCTGGTTACGTCTATGCTTCATACTTTTTGTAGTTTAAAATAATAGAATTATAAAATAAGGAAATAACAGTTCGTTACTTAATATTTCCTTGAGGTGTGGTGCAGTTTTAAGTAGAGCTTTGGGGTGGGTTGTAATCCTCTCGAAAGAGACCAGCATATAAATTGGATCGAACTTCACTTGAGGTATGTTCGTTTGATCTATCAAATATATCTGGTCTCGTTCTCGGGATTACAAAACGTAGATGTTAAGAGTTCCCTTTTGTTTCATAATTTTTTGAAATACGATCTGAAAATACACTTTTTTTCACATATATCTCTTTGTATTTCTATATACACATATGTAGACAGTAGACAATACATGAGATACAGCTGATAGGTTTTGAGTCGCGACACGGGCAAGCGGCGAGATTTGACGCAGAGACAGCAAGTAAACATTGCACGCAAGTATGCGTCCATGCGTGAGGCCGATTTTGAGTTTTGTGATACACACATTTAACTAATTCGATACTTTGCCGAAACACTTTGATTATTACTAATACACTAATAGTAATAGTTTGTCATTAATGAATGAAGATTTTTATAAGAACACGGCCTCCGCAAAAGCTTTTCCGGTTTCTTTGAAGGGTCGGTTATAAAATCTTGCAAATACTTGCGAGGATTTCGACCAACCAGCTGTTTCTTCAATTCCATCAATATCTACGTCCTTTCGTAAGGCGGACGAGGTCGACGCGTGCCTAGAACTATAGGCTATAAATTCCTCGTTTACCTTGCTCTGCGTTAGAACAGTTCTTATCCACTGTCTAATTTTTTACGTAGAGGCCTTTTTGTACGGTTTCTTATGAGTGATTGATAACTCGTCACAGTCTTTTCTCAAGTCTTTGGTTACTTTCAAATATATCCCTGTTGTACTGACTGTACAGAGATGATGTTTTTCTGAGAAGGGAAGTTTCATAACCGGTTATTTAACTCCTGCTCTGGACGTCTTTATAAGGTCCATAATCTCTTCCTCCAGGCTATCAAATAGTCTTTTAATATTTCTGATTTTAATGAGCGAAAGCGTCTGGAGTATGTGAGCCGTGCCTAGAGCCAATAAGGTAACTAGCTTACCAGTCAGTTCAGATAGTGTCAATGTTTTAAGTTGGTATAACTTAGATAGGTAATCTAAAACTATAGACGGGTCCCACGTTCTATTGTATCTAGGTTTCAACGGACGGCATTTGCATACCTCTCTGAAGAATCTGTTCAGGATTATACTTGATGAAAAATTTTCTTTCAGTATCAGATATATTGCTGCTCTCATAGAATTCAAGGAAACCGTAAGATGCTCCTATCTGAAATTTGTCCGAAAGAAATTCCAACAAATCTGTTTCCTTGAATGATAAGGATCGATCTTCTTTGTTTTACAATATTGCCAACAGCTCTCAATTGGGCTTGAGTATTGCCTTACAGTTGCTTCGGATAAGGAAGCCATCAGTGTTTCTGTTGCAGGAATCGAGATTTTCCTCTTTGTAAATGCTGTTGTTACGCCCCGACGTACTGCCTTGGCGTACCTTTTGAAAATTCTATTTCATTTCATTTCTTTGATTACTTCAATGCACGTATATCATTTCATTCAAATCTCATATTCTAATAACAGCGAGTTCCACCCCTCCTGGCAAAAGTCACGTAGAGACCAACAACGATCCCTAGCATAAGGTTCCACTTTCGTTTATTTAGCTGGTACCAAGAACTGAGATGAGAGACTGCTGAGTTAGTATCAGTAGTGCTCAGCCTGGAAATATCCCTCTTTTTAAATTAAAATTGTAATCAATAACTAGGATAAAACACTACCTTCAGAACCATCAAATTAAAATAGATTACTCATTGGAATGTATGAATGAATGTGTAAACATTGCATGCAAATATCTTTTGTTCATATTTTCAATATGTCACCGACGAGATTGAGAATCGTCGGAACACCGTCGAAGAGCGAGAAGTAACGCTGACCACGTGGATTTGGGCGCCAGGAGGACGCCCTCGCACCTCATTGGCTAATTACCGTTGTAACTAATTACAACTGCAGCTCCTTGGACCCTCGGGCCCAAGAAGCCGCGTCTTTCGTCTGTCAAGTCGCGAAGTGCGTGGACGTAAACCCGGATTAGCCCTCTCGAGCAAGAGTAGCGTTTGGAAAATCTTAGTTGTGACCGACCTAAAGTCTCGCGCTAATTCGTTAAATTCGAGCATTCAGTTATTCTGTTAGCTGCAAAAGACTCACTATCTTCTACATTTCCATCTTTTCTGTTCTTTACTAAATCTCGTCATTTCGTGAATAGACATTTTTATGATATTCCATTTTCCGTAGTTAAAATTGAGTTCGGCCCTGATTCAAGCGAATCAGGTAATCTTAAGTAATAATAATAATAATTACACTATCATTTTTAATAAATAATCGTTCCAATCAATTTTAACTTATCATCAAAATCACAAACAGACACTTTCAAACTTTCGATAACAAGATATCATTCTAAATTCACAAAGACTAAGTGACCAACGTTCAACATCATTCGATTCATTAACTCTTCCAAATTTGAGGTGAGGCCCCTGGTCCAGCATTCTACCGACGCAGACCGACACGATCCGACGGCTCTCAATCTCGTCGACCGATTCACCAAAAAGCTAAGTCAATCCGAGTGTTAATCTTCGAAATTAGACGAATTCTTGTTTCACCTTGATAATCAAAAACTACTTCAGTAAATTCACAAAAACCAAGTCTAGAATTGGTGGCTAGCTTCACTACCCCCAATTAAATTGTACTTATTGTTTCCAAGAATTAACGAATAAGACTTAACAATTATATATATATATAATCGATTTAAGATAATCTAAAAAGAGAGATACCATACAATAATCACGACCAGCTAGTTATAACCATCGTTCAGAGTAGATGTTCCTGGTACCAAATAATAATATCCTCTAGAATAGTATAACACACGATTTTTATAAACTTGAAGACTTTATAAATTGTTATCTTCGGCTCATATACATATATTTATCACCATTGATTATTACCAAACATTTCGATAACCAAATTGAAACAGAATATACTTCATCTTTTACCAGTGAAATTATATTAATCATTTATTTTGAACGACCTTCTTCCTATTTTTATTATTGTAATTGCCTCAACAATTTAAACAAACCTCACAGACCTGTACAGGTCTATGGCAACACGATCCTACAAATTACCGGCTTATCGAGAGGTAAGTCTTTTTCTTAGTTTTAATTATTATTCATTGTCGTTACGTGGGAGCTAGATTATTCAATTAATCATTAACTACCACCGCTCAGTTCCACTTTCACCCCCACGTAACACAAGAATTGGTGGCAGCGGTGGGATGTTGTTGCTAAAAGTGAGATTTGTTTAAATAAAAAAAAATAAAATAAAAAAAAAAAAAAAAAAATTTCTTTAGTTTTTGTGTTAAAATTGAAAAACTGGTTGAACGCATGAAAAACAAAGTATCTTTCTTTTTAGATAATAATTATATAATTAATGACGAATTGTGCATGAAACTCTGCGAATTATTACTTGCGTATTTGTATGTATATGTCATAATATCCTGATATCGTATATTGCCGAATTTTCCACTGGTCATTTGTGTATTAGCTGTGTTCCCAATATTTGCCTAAAATTGGCCTGAATTATTTTGTGTGCATAAGCAACCTTTTTCGATTTTGAAATGCCTAACGAAACGGGAAACCAGAGCGCGGACCGAACCAATGTGTCCGCTCTAGACGCGAGTAATGCAATGATGACGTCGATGGCGGAGTGCTTTGCGTTGCAGCATAGTACATTAAATATTCCATATTTTGACGGGAAAAACATTCGTTTGAAAGATTTCTTACAAGACGTGCAAAACGGTTCAGTGTATGTTCCGCCAAATTCGGAAGGCGCATATGTGAAGTGCGTTCTAGGAAAATTGCAAGGAGCAGCTCGCGACAGTACGTATGGCGAAACTTTCAATACGGTCAATGAATTAATAACACATCTGAAAAGTCGATTTGCAGCTGAAAAGACTTATCCGTATTATCAACAAGAGATCGCGAATATACGGATGAAACGTGATGAAAACGTGAGCGATTTCTACGATCGATTAAAAATCTTGGTCAGTGCAGCTCGCGTAGCTTTAGAAGACGAATACGGAAAAACCGAAGTCGACGCGGTAATGAAAGTTCTGCAAGTGAACGCGTTGGATGCTTATATTCGAGGACTACCTGAAGCTATCGAAAGATATGTTGAAGGACGTGTAAAGACATTGGAAGAAGCGTTCAAGTTAGCGCGAAAAACAGAAAATCGTATGCGTCAGGGAATAATATCTTCCGGAGAAACGCAGAGAGTACAAATTTCGCGACCGAACTCTCCAACGATCTATAACCAAAATAACGCGCCGCGATTGTGTTCGAATTATGGCATCTCAGACGGAGCGGAGACACGCGCGAGAAGCCCGTCACCGAACGCGGCGATGTACAAACACCCGACGGCAAACGTCGCCGATCGACGATCACCCGAACCGAGGGGTTATTACCCATACGGCATGCCCGCTCACTCACAGTTTCAGCACCAGCAACCGCGTGCTTATCAATATCCGCCTTATTTTCCACAACACCCGTATTATTATCCGCCGATGACATATCCGTATTTACCACCTTATGGATATCCGCCCACAAATCCTGCATCGATTCCACAGAGATCGGGATCGCCGGGAGCAAATTTAAATACGGGCAGATCAAATTCGCCAAATTCAAACACCCGTTCATACGACCCGAATCAGCAGTCCGGTTTCAATCAAGCGAGGTTTGATAATTCGAACGTCAGAACACGGTCACCATCTCCGCGTAGAACGTCCGAAACAGCTGAATCTTTAAACTTGAACGCGACTCGTCGTCCGGACGCAACGGCGAGGTACGCGACGCCCGAGCGTCAACCGACGGTCCGTTTCGCGGAACCGCCGGCCGGTGCATCGATACGCGCGGACCAGATCGAGAATCGCCACTGATCAGGATGACAGCTCCTGAATTAAAAGAACATTCAGCTACTTTTCTAATAGACACCGGCGCAGATATCAGTCTCATTAAAGCTGATGTTTTACATCCTGACGTTTTAATCAGTGTAGACGAAATTTCTACGATTACGGGAATAACAACCAACAAAGTAAAAACTTTGGGAATAACAAATTTAACTTTACAAAACGAACCAAGTAAATTTCACGTCGTACGATCAACCTTTTTGCTAAATTGCGACGGTATATTAGGTAAAGATTATTTGCGCGAGCGTAAGGCTGAGATCTCTTTCACACATAACACCTTGGTAACGAAAACTGACCCGATTAGACCGATACGATTTATCGGATACGAAGAACATTCCGATACCGAAACAAAACCGCAAAAACGTTTCTTTAAAATTCGTGCGCGCACAAAGCAAGCCATTGGCATTGACGTAATCAGTTGTGGCACAAAAGAAGCATATTTGCCACGCGTAGAAACCATAGACGGCGTATACATTGGTGAGGCTGCAGTCTCGGTACAAGATGGCGTATGCCATGTTCTTGCAATTAATACCTTGAATAGAGATATTGAGATAGAGATTCCACCACAGGAAGTGATACCTTTTGAATATCACAACTTTCCGGAGGAGCATGAATATCACGATTCAAGTTCAGAAGACTTAAATTTAGAACCTGTAGTGACTGATCGATTTACAGAAATTCGATCAAAATTGCATTTAGATCACTTAAATATAGAGGAACGCGACCACGTATTAGATATCATTGAGGAATTTCCAGAATTATTTCATTTACCTGGAGATAAATTAAAATCTACACCCGGAATTCAGCATCGTATACCAACCGAGGATGATATACCGATTAATACGCGACAATACCGGTTCCCTCCAATCCACAAAACCGAGATTGAAAACCAAATCAAAATTAAAATTGACAACGGAATAATAGTTCCTTCAAATTCACCGTATAATTCACCCGTGTGGATTGTACCCAAAAAACCCGATTCTGCGGGTAGAAAACGATGGCGCATGGTAATAGATTTTCGGAAATTGAATGAAAAGACAATTGGGGACGCGTATCCATTACCTAACATTACAGACATTCTTGATCATCTCGGTGAAGCGCGATATTTTTCAACTTTCGATCTTGCCAGCGGTTTCCAACAAATTGAAATGGACCCCCGAGATAGAGCAAAAACCGCATTCACAACACCAAACGGTCATTACGAATATCTCAGAATGCCTGAAGGGCTTAAAAACGCGCCCGCTACATTTCAAAGATTAATGGATCAAACATTACGCGGACTACAAGGTGTCGAAGTTTTCGTTTATTTAGACGACATCGTAGTTTATGCAAAGAATTTAGAAGAACACGGGAAGAAAATTCGCCGGTTATTTAACAAATTAAAAGACGCTAGATTAACGTTACAACCAGATAAATGTGAATTTCTAAAAACAGAAGTGGCTTATTTAGGCCACATTATTGGCAGATCAGGAGTTAGACCGGACCCGAAGAAAATTACCGCGGTTCGACATTTTCCACAACCCAAAAATCCTAAGAACATTAGACAATTTCTGGGACTCGCCGGTTACTACAGGCGTTTTATTAAAGATTTTGCGGGAAAGGCTAGGCCTCTCACAGACTTGTTAAAGAAGGAATCACCATTTATTTGGGGTAAAGATCAAAAGAAAAGTTTCAAAATTTTAAGGAAGTATCTATGCCAATGTCCTATCTTGCAGTACCCAAATTTCAAGAAGCAATTCACGTTAACTACCGACGCATCCGACTATGCAATCGGAGCCGTTTTGAGCCAGGAAGTGGACGGTTATGATATGCCCGTCGCCTACCTGTCTCGTGCTCTGAGCAAAGCGGAACAAAATTATTTCACAACTGAGAAAGAGTGTTTAGCAGCCCTATATGCCGTACTACATTTTCGACCTTACCTTTATGGCCGAAAATTCACACTGGTTAGTGATCATGAGCCATTACGCTGGATCGACTCGATTAAAGATCCCGGGCAGCGACTAATACGATGGAGGCTCAAGTTACGAGATTACGAGTATGAATTCAAACACAAGGCTGGACGACTTAACAGTAACGCAGATGCATTGTCGCGCAATCCAGTCCCTGTTACCGACGGCATTAACCAATCGTCGGAGTCATCTGATAGCGGAAACGATAGTGACAACCTAATAATTAAATCTGTAGATTCATTTCCAAAGTATTCAGACTATTTGAAAATAATTAGAACAGCTGATATTGAAAATCCAAACATTATTGAAGTACATGAAAGCGTTTTCGATAAACTTGACAATTATGCGCATACCGTTTCTGTAGATCTTGAAATGAGTTCCGGTATAGCTAGCGATTTTAGGAAAAAATATGGGGTACCGGAACACCTTCGCAGTCAAGCCGATATGCATTCAGTAGCTAAATTAGAACTGCCAGATCAGAAAATTTATTACATTATGACAAAATTAAACTTTTGGGACAAACCAGAGTATGAAGACATGTACCTCAGTCTGATCAATTTTCGGAAAATTTTAGAGGATGACTCTGTTAAAACAGTTAGAATACCTAGAATGGGATGCGGTCTAAATAAACTAGCATGGAATAAGGTAAGAACCATGTTACGATTCATTTTTGGAGGAACGGGAATCAAAATTTTGGCTTGTACAAATTTAAAATTAATAGAAAATCAAAAACTCCAAACGATATTTGCTATTATGAACCCTAGGTCAAACTTAAAGGTCAGGAGTAAACCGAACCAATGGAAGATATTACCCATCGATTCGAAAATTTCAAAATTACCTGCTCCAAAAATAAAGCGACCATTAGCTAAATCAGACTCAGTCCCAAGGAAAAAATCAGCTGACGAAACATTTTGTCCAAAAACAAAGACTACCATAGAGCCTGATGAGAACGCGATCTCAACAAGAACTCGATCGAGAGCTAGGACAACAGCAGGAAGTAGGCAAGCTGTTTCTGAAGACTCATCCGACGATGAATCTTCCGAACCGCCGGCCTACCGGAGGCAAAGAAGTGTATTACCGAATTTAGGTCTTGAACAACCTACTACATCCCAGGGAATACGACAACCTGAACAAACAAACATTCAGACTGACGCACGAACTGACGACGACGTTGAATCTGATTCTGAGCCTGAAAATATAACAGTAAAATTAAAATCACCGCGTGATAGAGATAGCGATTCGGATGATGATGTATTTTTGCAAACAGAAGCGAGTCGTAAAGCTAACTTATCTATAGATCCTAAAGAATTAAGGAAATCATTTGACCTCTTTAATAAATCTTTGCGCGAAAGAAGTAATCTGAATCCAAAGGAGTTGCAAGATTCATTTGAACTCTTTGACAAGACCTTGCACGAGAGGAGTCTTTTAGACAACTCCAGTAACTCGGATGCAGATGAAGTAGAGTTACCAGGCCATATATCAGAGGATGAAGAATTAGACGAAACCATACGTGAGGTACTCGACGAAAAAGACGAGACGGATGACGACGAACTAAATAACAAAATTGAAAAATTTTTAGAAAGAGTTAATAGAAATCAAGGAAACAATAGTGAGGCTGGACAGACTAACACCAATCAAACTAATTTGAATAAGACAGTAGTTAGTCGACCTTTGCAGAAATCGGCATTACCAACACCTATAGTCGCACCCAGACCAATAGCACTCTCAACCCCGTATCCTTTGAATATGATACCCGAGTTGAATGAGACGGGGGATATTTCAGTGAAAAGCAAGGTCAGCAAAACGCCAAGGCGTTTACAGCCGCAACTAGAATTCCGAGATTTACCAACGCGAATTGAAATTACGGAAAGTATACCACCAGACTTAGAAACAGTATCGCCATTAACATTTCCCAAAACAGGTTACCATTCAGGGAATAGAATCTCATTCAGTCGTGAAAATTTGACATACAGAAAAGACAATTATGTACATTTCATATCAATAGATTCAGAATTTTCTACACCAGTCAGCAGACTGTTAAACGATTTGGAATTAATAAATGCAGACGATCATCGTGATGCAAAACCAAAATTAGGCCAAGTCATTATAACAAAAACGGGAAAATATAGCATATTTAGCCTCGTAGTTAAAAGAAAACATTTTGACAAAATTGAATGACATAACGTCAAGGTAGCTTTGGGAAATTTGAAAACGACTTTATTAAATTTGAAAATAAAAACATTTAGAATTTCAAAATTAGGGGATATGACTGACGAACTAACAATAGACATCTCAGATTTATTAATAGATATTTTTGAAGACGAAGACATAGACATTACAATCTGTTCAGGTATAACCGAGATACCACCATCAGAAATACGACCGGGCATAATTTCGGAAATGCATAGTGGACTGATGGGAAGACACAAGGGCGTGACCAAAACATATCGAAGAATCCGCGAAAGATTTTATTGGCCACGAATGAGAGAGGATATCAGTAATTTCATTCGGAGATGCGAAAGCTGTCAAGAACAAAAGCTAGTTCGCGTAAAGACTAGAGAGCCAATGCTAATAACGGACACTCCATCTGAGCCGTTTGAAAAAATTTCGCTAGACACAGTAGGTCCACTTCCGCAGACCCCTAGTGGCAATAAGCATATCTTAACTATGCAGGATAATTTGACAAAATTTTGTATCGCTGTGCCTATTCCCGATATAAGAGCTGAGACTGTGGCTCACGCAATGGTAAAACATCTGATTTTGCAATTTGGATCGCCTAAAACCATTCTAACAGATCGAGGAACAAGTTTTGTAAATAAACTATTACAAGAATTAGCTAAACTTTTCAAAATTAAACATATTACTACTTCCAGTTATCGACCGCAATCAAATGGCGCATTAGAACGTAGTCACATTGTTTTAACAGAATACATTAAACATTATATTAATGAGTTTGACGATTGGGATGAACTAGTTCAATTTGCTATGTTTTCATACAATACGGCAGTGCATGAAGCCACAAACTTCACACCGTATGAGCTAGTTTTCGGAAGAATAGCGCGCTGTCCAACTTCGTTTGATACTGATGAAAATCGTTTAACGTACAACTCGTATCTTGAAGACCTAATGATCAGATTAAACGAAATGCAGGCCTTGGCTGCGACCAACTTAGTGCAGGCAAAGGAAAGGTCGAAAAAGTATTACGATCGGACAGTACATCCGTTCAAAGGCAAAGCGGGAGACATGGTACGCGTACAGATAGAAGCTAGAAAAGGAAAATTTAGCAAGCGATACCAGGGTCCATATAAAATTGTTAAAGTCTTGGAAAACAATAACGTAGTATTAGAAGGTAACAACGGTGAAAGATTCATTAAACATGTAGACAAACTTGAATTGGCTTACTGATGGAACGCATTGTAGACTGATTAATGTGACTACAAATATTAGATTGGGAGTAATGAACATTCATTTTCGAGAAAATAAGGAGGAAGGATATGGATTCATTAGGGGAATTTACCTTATTAATTGTCGGATTTTGGATATTGAGGGAAACGAACTTGGAGGACTACATGATCACATCATTTACCAACAATCCTGGAATATACGATGAAAAGTTACATAACATCAGACTTAGGGAAGCAGATTGGTTGCTCAGGAGCAAGTGCAGTACGAAAAGCACTACGGAAACGATTCTTTATTTCTAAGTAATTTTAAGCTTAACGCCAACGGATGGGGCGTGACCAACCGCAACGAGGGATATCCAACTGTAACTAGCTCTAAGTTTGAAGTCTAACACCTAAGATGGAAGTTAAGCAATGAACTTGATCTGCCCTTAGAGTTTGTTCAGAAGCTTCTGAATGGATCAACTCAGTGTGATGTTAACCTTGAAACCTTTCCTTTCTTTCAAATTCCTTTCATTCCAAATTAACGTTAAAAATGCTACAGTATATTAGGAAAAAAAAATGACCATTGGAACTTCGGCAATTATTTAAGGCAAATGGCAATTTGGTGAAAACTTTTACAAAACCTAACAGGAGAAAAGGCGAGTTCGAGTGGCTGAATGCAGTCGACGGGCTGTTTGGGTCCAGAATGCACCACTCCAAAGGAACCCAGATGCCAAAACAAGGCAGCACTTCAAAGTACTGCCAGGATTCCTGTTCGTCAACCTATTAATGAGTATCCGCTACGAGGGTACACATACGACTACGACTCTCAGTGGGTCACATGATACTGGGCCCACCACAAAGATCTAAATGCACGGAATCCGGCCTCTACCGAGGCGTAAGGCTCTCCAGCTAGCCGAGCATCCAGATCTCGTTCACCAATCAGAGGACACGGTACACCTGATGTTCAGCAGCGCCAAAGCCAAATGTCAACCAACGCAGAACATACTAGGCGTTCCACCAACGTTTCGTATAAGTCATTTTCGCTATGAAGAACTCGGCTGACCAGTCTCACTGATCACAGAGAGTTATTCTCCCGCCGACCTTACATCCTAAATTGCGGTAGCAACGATTGTCACCATGTTATAAAATATTCCACCTTTAATCATGATATTACTCCCTTACGTTAGCCTAAGATGTAGTTGTCCTTAATGTAAAGGCCGGTTGACCAGTTTACTGATCACAGAGAGTTATTCTCCCGCCGACCTTACATCCTAAATTGCAATAGCAACGATTGTCACCATGTTTTAAGATATACCACCTTTACTCCCTTACGTTAACCTGAGTTATAGTTGTTCTTAATGTGAAGGCCGGCTGACCAGTTTACTGATCACAGAGAGCTACTCTCCCGCCGACCTGAAATTTGTTTTTACATCTATATATTACCTTAATTCATCATTATCATTGTCACACTGTCACACACACCCATACATTATCATTTTGATTACTCTCGATTTTTATATACCTACTAGCCTTTAATTATTCATCAACGGGGACGTTGATGGTTTCTAAGTGGGGAGGGATGTTACGCCCCGACGTACTGCCTTGGCGTACCTTTTTAAAATTCTATTTCATTTCATTTCTTTGATTACTTCAATGCACGTATATCATTTCATTCAAATCTCATATTCTAATAACAGCGAGTTCCACCCCTCCTGGCAAAAGTCACGTAGAGACCAACAACGATCCCTAGCATAAGGTTCCACTTTCGTTTATTTAGCTGGTACCAAGAACTGAGATGAGAGACTGCTGAGTTAGTATCAGTAGTGCTCAGCCTGGAAATATCCCTCTTTTTAAATTAAAATTATAATCAATAACTAGGATAAAACACTACCTTCAGAACCATCAAATTAAAATAGATTACTCATTGGAATGTATGAATGAATGTGTAAACATTGCATGCAAATATCTTTTGTTCATATTTTCAATATGTCACCGACGAGATTGAGAATCGTCGGAACACCGTCGAAGAGCGAGAAGTAACGCTGACCACGTGGATTTGGGCGCCAGGAGGACGCCCTCGCACCTCATTGGCTAATTACCGTTGTAACTAATTACAACTGCAGCTCCTTGGACCCTCGGGCCCAAGAAGCCGCGTCTTTCGTCTGTCAAGTCGCGAAGTGCGTGGACGTAAACCCGGATTAGCCCTCTCGAGCAAGAGTAGCGTTTGGAAAATCTTAGTTGTGACCGACCTAAAGTCTCGCGCTAATTCGTTAAATTCGAGCATTCAGTTATTCTGTTAGCTGCAAAAGACTCACTATCTTCTACATTTCCATCTTTTCTGTTCTTTACTAAATCTCGTCATTTCGTGAATAGACATTTTTATGATATTCCATTTTCCGTAGTTAAAATTGAGTTCGGCCCTGATTCAAGCGAATCAGGTAATCTTAAGTAATAATAATAATAATTACACTATCATTTTTAATAAATAATCGTTCCAATCAATTTTAACTTATCATCAAAATCACAAACAGACACTTTCAAACTTTCGATAACAAGATATCATTCTAAATTCACAAAGACTAAGTGACCAACGTTCAACATCATTCGATTCATTAACTCTTCCAAATTTGAGGTGAGGCCCCTGGTCCAGCATTCTACCGACGCAGACCGACACGATCCGACGGCTCTCAATCTCGTCGACCGATTCACCAAAAAGCTAAGTCAATCCGAGTGTTAATCTTCGAAATTAGACGAATTCTTGTTTCACCTTGATAATCAAAAACTACTTCAGTAAATTCACAAAAACCAAGTCTAGAATTGGTGGCTAGCTTCACTACCCCCAATTAAATTGTACTTATTGTTTCCAAGAATTAACGAATAAGACTTAACAATTATATATATATATAATCGATTTAAGATAATCTAAAAAGAGAGATACCATACAATAATCACGACCAGCTAGTTATAACCATCGTTCAGAGTAGATGTTCCTGGTACCAAATAATAATATCCTCTAGAATAGTATAACACACGATTTTTATAAACTTGAAGACTTTATAAATTGTTATCTTCGGCTCATATACATATATTTATCACCATTGATTATTACCAAACATTTCGATAACCAAATTGAAACAGAATATACTTCATCTTTTACCAGTGAAATTATATTAATCATTTATTTTGAACGACCTTCTTCCTATTTTTATTATTGTAATTGCCTCAACAATTTAAACAAACCTCACAGACCTGTACAGGTCTATGGCAACACGATCCTACAAATTACCGGCTTATCGAGAGGTAAGTCTTTTTCTTAGTTTTAATTATTATTCATTGTCGTTACGTGGGAGCTAGATTATTCAATTAATCATTAACTACCATCGCTTAGTTCCACTCTCACCCCCACGTAACACTGTCCTGATAACTTGCCGGCAATCAATGATAGTTTGTTGGCCAGAGGAAGTTGGATTGATCTGCATGGCGATAATAATAAGTACCTGGACGGTTGTAATATTAATGTTTCTTCCAAAAGGAGGGAGTAGAACCTGGGGAACCAAAGCTCTGGGGTCCAAAATGGTGCAACCACAATACCTCAGGCTTTATCAGTTATTATTTTTTGCATGACTCTTGGTATAAGAGAGAACGGAGGGAATGCGTAGAAAGGATATGTAGACCAGTTTAATGTAAACGCGTCAATGAAAGATCTTTCACGATCTTTGAACCATGAGCAAAAAACGTTACATTTAGTATTAACCCTAGAAGCGAAGAGGTCTATCTCTGACAATCCAAAACGTTTAATAATTTGTTCAAAGGCTGTCTCTGTGAGTGCCCATTCAGTGTCTATATTACTGAGCCTTGATTCCCTGTCCGCCTTGACGTTCTCCTTTAGAGGGATGTATGATGTGAATATTCGAAGATTCCGCAGTTCCCACCATTGCCAGATCTTTTTTGCAAGATTATTCAGACGCGGATATTCAATTTCACCCTTACGATTCACCTAGGAGATTGCCGTCGTATTGTCTACCCTCAGGAGAACGTCGCAGCTATTGAGGTCAAGAGCGAATGTTTTTAAGGCTAAAAAGATGACGAGCAATACCAGATAATTGATATGACACGCTTTCTCCTCAGCTGACCACAGTCAATGGCTCCCTTCTGCATTAAAGAAAGTGCCCTATCCCGACTGCGGTGCATCTGAGTAGATACGAATGATACTGAAAAGAGTGAAAGCGTGTAGAGTGGCGTGGTCGAGGCGGCCATTACAGCGTGCGAACAAGGCACGAAGGACGAGTCACAGTAAAAGTCACGGGCATCGTGAGAGTGAGTGCAGTGATAAATACGTCGGAAAATTTTGTGGAATTGTGTGGGTGTGGGCGAGGATTTATTATTCCGCTGGTTGGATTTATTGCGTGCTTGAGTTTTTTTTTTATTCTATCAAAAACAAAAGGATGCCGGACGATGGTTTGATGAACTCGGCGAAGCAGTTTGTTAAAACCGTTAGTATGAGTTTTGCGGGTGTACATGAATGAGAGAGAGAGAGAGAGAGAATATATCTTTTGCATATCTAGCCGCAAGGCCAAGGCGTGGCATCTTGTTATCGAGGAAAAGCAGATAGTAGTCTTCGAATGTTCCAGAGCGATAGACGTATTCTTATACGAGTTATTCTTTTATCAACTTTAAAATAAAATTCATCTTCAATATTGAGTATATATATATTTCCAACGGTGGAAATTCCAAGTTACCGCATTATTTTATGCATACGGGATTTCAGACGTGGTAACCGGCGAGAAAGTAAAACCAACGCAGTTTGGTCAGGAAGTGCTCGCAAAAGCATGGGTAAAGGATGACGCGTGCGCAAAAGTTGTGATTTCGACATCGATCGACGATTCACAATTGCAGCCATTGCTGTCATGTGCGACATCAAAAGAAATGTGGGACATGTTATTGAAAGCTCACGAACAAAAGTCGACTATGAATGTGTTACTCTCAACTCAGAAATTCCATGAGTACAGAATAGCGTCATCGGATTCCGTAGTGCAACATTTCGCGAAAGTGTCCAACATGGCTGCCCAGTTGAAAGACGTGGGTAAGCCGGTGTCTCAGATAACGCTCATTGCAAAGATTCTCGCGAATTTGGCTCCGAAGTACGCGAACTTTTTGACAGCATGGGACAGTGTTGATCCGGGGAGACAGATACTTGATAATCTTCAGGAACGATTAATTCGAGAGGAATTACGGAATTACGTCTAACGTCGAACGACGAAGAAGCGAGTGCGTTTACGGCTTTTCAATCGAAGAAAAATGATAAAAGAAGTGGAAAGCATGGCTCGAGCTCGAGAAGTGATTCACAGAGCTCAAAAAGTGAAAAACCTAAAAATTGTGGAAGTTTTTGTTACAAGTGCAAACAAAAAGGGCATTTTAAAAGAGAGTGTGAAAGCAAAGTATGGGTGAAAAATCGTAAAGACGGAAGTGAAACCGGTAAAGTACGTGATTGCCCGTTTGTCGCCGAAAGTTCGAGAAAAGTGTCCGAAATTGCGGGAAAACTCGAATCAGAGTTACCTCCGGCCGATATTATCGCGCAAGTTCTCGAGACCGAGCATAAAGAGGTCTGGGTGACCGATAGTGGGGCATCGAAGTACATCTCGTGTAATAGAGACTGGTTTACCATTTTTCGGTGTGTTGAAAACGGTGGTAAAATCTCCTTGGGTAATGACACGGAGTGCGACGTGGTCGGAATTGGAACTATAAACATTCTCCAGTACGTGAATCACGAATGAGTGAAAGCCCATATAGAGAACGTTTCATATGTGCCTCAAGTTGAGAAAAATTAATTTTCTGTGGGTATTCTCACGTCGAGTGGTCGCGAAGTCGTGTTTAAGGACAATTTTGTTAAAGTGAAAGACGAAGCAAGAGTGATCGCGTCACGGGGTAAAAATGAGAAAGGAGATAGATCGTATGTTTTTTTGACCGGATGTCGGTAAAGAGAGTGACGAAGTGAATGTCTCGGCTGTTGACGTGAAAATTTGGCACGAAAGATTTGGTCACCTGAACAAGCGTGGAATGTAAGGCATACTGAAAAAGGAACTTGTTCAGGGAATGAAAATCAATCAAAAAATAGATTTCTTTTGCGACTCGTGCCAAATTGTGAAATCACATCGATCACCGTTTCGACAGTGTCAAGAAAAAGAAACAACAACGCCGGGTGAGGTTATTCACACTGATATCTGTGGTCCTATGGCGACTCAAGCCCCTGAGGAGCCCGTTTCATCCTTACTCTTAAGGATGATGCCACGAGTTACAGGTTTGTATACTTTCTCAAACACAAGAGTGATGTGTTTGAGACTATCCGAAAATTTGAAAAAATGATCGAAAATAAATTCAAACGAAGAATGAGAGTCCGTAGATCCGATAATGGACTTGAATTTCGTAATAAAAATATGAATGAGTATCTGGAGTCTCGAGGTATCATGAGGGAGAATTCGGCACCTTATTCGCCGGAACGAAATGGTCGAATAGAATGCGACAATCGGAAAATCATTGAGAGCGCAAGAACCATGATTTTGGCGAGGAGCTTGTCTCCAAGTTTATGGGCTGAAGCAGCAAACACGGCTGTTTATCTTTTGAATAGTCTGAGTGCGTCGAGCATAAGAGAAGGAAAATCTCCGCTCGAAAAGTGGGTAGGAAGAAAACCACGTCTCGATCATCTTCGTGTATTTGGGTCAGATGCTTTTGTAAATACACCGAAGCAACTGACGAGTAAACTTCATGCTAGAGGGAAGAAGATGATATTTGTAGGTTATGAAGGTGAATCGACGAATTACCGTGTCTTTGACCCCGAGAAAAGACAAGTCATTGTGTCACGCAACGTAGTTTATAACGAGAAAGAAGCCGTCGCGAAAAACGAAAAGAGACAAGAAGAAGAAGAAGAAGCAGAATTGATTTTTCCAAAAGATCAACAGGAAATCTTCGTGATCAACAGCGATGAAGAAGAGGAGTTCTTACCAGCGAAAGAGCAAGAGGAAGAAGAAGACGAGGGACCGATCGAAATCTGAATCCAGTAAGAACAAAGCCGAATCTGAGAAATCGAGGTAACATAAAGCGTCCTATAAGGTATGAGGTAAATATAACACAATACTTAGAGCCATTTTTATTCAAAGAAGCACTAAAGAGTCCTCAAGCAGAAGATTGAACGCTGCGATCGACTGTGAGCTGCGTGCTCATGATCAAAACGAGACTTGGAAAATAGTACAAAGAAAACCCGCAGCAAAGATAATTTATTCTAAGTGGGTTTTCAAATGTTTGAAGGACGAAAATGGCCAAGTCAGAAGGTACAAGGTGCGGTTATGCGCTCGAGGCTTTATGCAAGAGAATAGTGTAGATTTCTCAGAGATATTTGCGCTGGTAGTAAGGTATGACTCGTTAAGAGTACTATTGGCAAAAATTGCAGCCGAAGACTTGGAAATGTTGAAATTTGATGTCGAAACGGCATTTCTACATGGTGAACTTCAAGGAGAGATATGAAAGTTTCGGAGGGGCTAAACGTCAACAGTAAACCTGCGAGCGATATACGCGACAGTGTTGTGTGTCGACTAAAAAGGTCGTTATACGGGCTTAAAGAGTCACCGCGCTGTTGGAATAAAAGATTCAGTGATTTTCTTGAAGAATTTAAATTTAGAGAGTCTAAGGCTGATAAATGTATTTTTATACGCGAAATTGAAGAGGAAACCGTGTATCTCGCGCTTTTCGTTGATGACGCTATGATCGCGAGTAAATATCAAAAAGTCGTTAATCCTGTGAAAGATTGATTAATGTTATTCTTGGATATGAAGGTCACAACTCAAAACACTTTTTTAAAGCGTTAACGTTTCAGCCCTGATGGGGGCCCTCCTCAGAACCGATTTATTTAAACATCTGTCACGAACAAAAATAATAAAATAATGTACAACACCGTTATAACAAAATTAAACATAAGTGGTTTAGATAATAATCTAGGATGTTTATGCAGATATAAATGAGAGGAATTACCTAGTGTGGGATGACACTTTCAATTACAGCAGACAGGGCACACTCTTAAGTAGTGAATGCGTGTTGGTAAATAAATAATAAATAGAAACAATAAAAACGCGATACGTAGTTCCCGAGACTTCATCCTTGTAGTTAATTTGATAAAATAAAACACACAGCCGTTATAGGTTTAAATGAAGAGCACATTTGCACATGTGGAACGTCCAGTGTGTAGTGGGGGGAGATCGATATCGATAGTTATCAGAGCAAACGCAGAGTCAACGGGTTAAAAGGAAACCAAAATTTTGTTAAGAAGGTAAAATCGAGAGCAAGCTCAGTCGGTAATGGATAATTACAATGGTTGTATCACAGAGGTGTAAATAGTACTCAGATGTTCGATGTCTTGTCTTCGGTTGACGGAATTGGGATGTGCAACAATATTGCACATTTCTAACAATAGCCTATTATAATACAATGGTTCAACGTCAATAATGCTGGCTTGAGAATAATTGAAAGAGTGGTCGAAATCGATGGCTGCCTCGTCAGTGCAGTATAATTATCCTCGTGTTCATGGATATTGCGTTTATGCTCGGTTATCCTGGTGTGTAGTTGCCTACTTGTTTGGCCTATGTAGGACATGTTGCATTGGTTGCAGGGAATTTTGTAAACTACACCAGAACGCATACCCGGGGGTAAGGGGACCTTACCCGAATCAAACATAGAGGATAGATCATGTGCACATTTACCCACAAATTGAATTTTGTACTTAAAGAATGTTCTGTTGAGTGACTCAAACAACCCTGCAACGTATGGGATGGAAATATAGTTTTTTTGATTAGCTTGTGCAGCAGATGCATCGATATTATTGTTGGAGCTAGTCGATGACAAGATGAAATCGTATTTGAACTGTATATGCTTGTTGAGCAGACGAGATGGATAGTCATTTTTACTCAGTACCTGCTGAATCAAGGACATATTTTTGTTATGAAATTCCATACTTGAGAGTCGGATCGCTCTGTCAACCAAGCAATGAATCGTTCCAATTTTGTAAGATCTGGGATGGTGAGAATGGAAATTTAAATACCTTTGTGACCAGGTAGCCTTATGAAACCAATCTGTTTTGATGAGCTGGTTATCATTAATGATCAAGACATCTAAAAAGCTAATTCGATGATTCAACTCTATATCAGAGGTAAATTGTAATCTCGGATGGAATTGGTTGAAGACAGATGGCATTTCTGCAACTTTATCCGAAGGGACAGCTGTGATTATGTCAGCTACATATCTGAAATAGAATGAAGGCTTGAAGTCCAGTTTGTTGAGACAATATTGTTCATGATCATCCATAACCAAATCCGACAAAATTGGAGAGAGCGGCGAGCCCATCGGTGAACCATAAGTTTGAGCATATATGTTCTGATTAAATTTGAATATGGCAGCCTTAAAACAGATGTGTGATGCTTTTATGAGTTCATTAAGTGGGACAGGAATTTTGTCCACCAAATGATGCCAACGCTGTTTCACCCCGTTGATTGCAAGATCTTGTGGAACATTTGTAAACAATGACACAACATCCAGCGAAACTAATACATGATCAGGTGGGAGACGAAAGTCCCTGATAGCATTAACCAGAGCAAAAATATCTCTCACACGTGACAATGGAGGGACGATCTTGTTACCAATACATTGACTGAGGAAGCGTGCTAGATGGATAGTCGGACTATCTGTGAACGAAACTATAATTCTTACCGGTGATCCGGTTTATGAATTTGAGGTAGCCCGTAGGCTCTAGGTGGTAAACAATCAGTTTTTGCGATTTGACGTCTAAGTTGATCCGAGATGAGTTTACTTTTAGACCAATCCATTGTTAGTTTTGTAACTTCCTGTTGCAAGGTACAGGTAAGATCGTATCCAACAACTTTGTAGGAGTTGTTGTTGGAGAGTTGTTGCAACATTTTTTCCTCGTACATTTGTTTGTTCATCACAACAGTCGTGTTTCCCTTGTCAGCCTTCAAGAAAAGTGAATCCTGGTTGTTGTTTTAAAAGATCTTAGTTTCATTGATTTTATCAAGGATATTCTTGTCAGCGTGAATGAGAGAAGGGGTGTTGATGAACGGACATTCCTGTCGATGTTACTGACGTTCTAAAAATGGAACCCAAATATGGCATTCCTTTTAAGCTCCACCGCATCCCAACCAACAAACTTATCTCCGATTTTGAATCAAGGATTTCTTTCATTCCTTCTGATTGCCGCAATACGGCCCGCCAAGACTTTACCAACGCCATAAAAAAGTTCATCAACACCCCTTCTCTCATTCACGCTGACAAGAATATCCTTGATAAAATCAATGAAACTAAGATCTTTTAAAACAACAACCAGGATTCACTTTTCTTGAAGGCTGACAAGGGAAACACGACTGTTGTGATGAACAAACAAATGTACGAGGAAAAAATGTTGCAACAACTCTCCAACAACAACTCCTACAAAGTTGTTGGATACGATCTTACCTGTACCTTGCAACAGGAAGTTACAAAACTAACAATGGATTGGTCTAAAAGTAAACTCATCTCGGATCAACTTAGACGTCAAATCGCAAAAACTGATTGTTTACCACCTAGAGCCTACGGGCTACCTCAAATTCATAAACCGGATCACCGGTAAGAATTATAGTTTCGTTCACAGATAGTCCGACTATCCATCTAGCACGCTTCCTCAGTCAATGTATTGGTAACAAGATCGTCCCTCCATTGTCACGTGTGAGAGATATTTTTGCTCTGGTTAATGCTATCAGGGACTTTCGTCTCCCACCTGATCATGTATTAGTTTCGCTGGATGTTGTGTCATTGTTTACAAATGTTCCACAAGATCTTGCAATCAACGGGGTGAAACAGCGTTGGCATCATTTGGTGGACAAAATTCCTGTCCCACTTAATGAACTCATAAAAGCATCACACATCTGTTTTAAGGCTGCCATATTCAAATTTAATCAGAACATATATGCTCAAACTTATGGTTCACCGATGGGCTCGCCGCTCTCTCCAATTTTGTCGGATTTGGTTATGGATGATCATGAACAATATTGTCTCAACAAACTGGACTTCAAGCCTTCATTCTATTTCAGATATGTAGCTGACATAATCACAGCTGTCCCTTCGGATAAAGTTGCAGAAATGCCATCTGTCTTCAACCAATTCCATCCGAGATTACAATTTACCTCTGATATAGAGTTGAATCATCGAATTAGCTTTTTAGATGTCTTGATCATTAATGATAACCAGCTCATCAAAACAGATTGGTTTCATAAGGCTACCTGGTCACAAAGGTATTTAAATTTCCATTCTCACCATCCCAGATCTTACAAAATTGGAACGATTCATTGCTTGGTTGACAGAGCGATCCGACTCTCAAGTATGGAATTTCATAACAAAAATATGTCCTTGATTCAGCAGGTACTGAGTAAAAATGACTATCCATCTCGTCTGCTCAACAAGCATATACAGTTCAAATACGATTTCATCTTGTCATCGACTAGCTCCAACAATAATATCGATGCATCTGCTGCACAAGCTAATCAAAAAAACTATATTTCCATCCCATACGTTGCAGGGTTGTTTGAGTCACTCAACAGAACATTCTTTAAGTACAAAATTCAATTTGTGGGTAAATGTGCACATGATCTATCCTCTATGTTTGATTCGGGTAAGGTCCCCTTACCCCCGGGTATGCGTTCTGGTGTAGTTTACAAAATTCCCTGCAACCAATGCAACATGTCCTACATAGGCCAAACAAGTAGGCAACTACACACCAGGATAACCGAGCATAAACGCAATATCCATGAACACGAGGATAATTATACTGCACTGACGAGGCAGCCATCGATTTCGACCACTCTTTCAATTATTCTCAAGCCAGCATTATTGACGTTGAACCATTGTATTATAATAGGCTATTGTTAGAAATGTGCAATATTGTTGCACATCCCAATTCCGTCAACCGAAGACAAGACATCGAACATCTGAGTACTATTTACACCTCTGTGATACAACCATTGTAATTATCCATTACCGACTGAGCTTGCTCTCGATTTTACCTTCTTAACAAAATTTTGGTTTCCTTTTAACCCGTTGACTCTGCGTTTGCTCTGATAACTATCGATATCGATCTCCCCCCACTACACACTGGACGTTCCACATGTGCAAATGTGCTCTTGATTTAAACCTATAACGGCTGTGTGTTTTATTTTATCAAATTAACTACAAGGATGAAGTCTCGGGAACTACGTATCGCGTTTTTATTGTTTCTATTTATTATTTATTTACCAACACGCATTCACTACTTAAGAGTGTGCCCTGTCTGCTGTAATTGAAAGCGTCATCCCACACTAGGTAATTCCTCTCATTTATATCTGCATAAACATCCTAGATTATTATCTAAACCACTTATGTTTAATTTTGTTATAACGGTGTTGTACATTATT
Organism: Neodiprion pinetum; assembly: GCF_021155775.2. NCBI lineage: Eukaryota > Metazoa > Arthropoda > Insecta > Hymenoptera > Diprionidae > Neodiprion > Neodiprion pinetum. The sequence goes on from NC_060233.1 coordinate 21,362,142, forward strand.
TTATTATTTTTGTTCGTGACAGATGTTTAAATAAATCGGTTCTGAGGAGGGCCCCCATCAGGGCTGAAACGTTAACGCTTTAAAAAAGTGTTTTGAGTTGTGACCTTCATATCCAAGAATAACATTAATCAACAAGTCATCAAGGTCAAGAAAAATCGTCTTCAACCTGTGATAGATTATTTGAATAGTGCGTTCAAAATCACTCTTGGCTATGCAAGTATGTTTGTTGGAATGGAGATTAAGCGCGAAGGGAAGGAAAAATCGATATATGTACACCAAAGCTTGTATGTCGAGCGCATATTAAGAAGATTCAGAATGAGTGAGGCTAATCCGCTCTGTGTACCTGCAGATCTAAATGTGGTTTTATGTCCGATGAGCGAGAGCGAGGATCCAGTCGGCAAATTGCCTTATCGCGAAGCAGTGGTTTCGTTAATTTTCCTTGCGACAATATCACGACCTGATATAGCCTACGCCGTTAATCTAGTAAGCGTATTTCTCAGCAAGCACAATAATGAAAATTGGCGTGCGGTTAAAAGAATTCTCATTTATTTGTCCAGTACGAAAGAAAAAGGAATAACATATTGTGCGGGTAAAAGCGAATGCAAATTAGTAGGTTATTCTGACGCCGATTTTGCTAGCGATATGAGTACGAGAAGGTCAACCACTGGGTATCTTTTTGAATTTGTGAACGGTCCAGTGACTTGGTCATCGCAGCGCCAAAAACTGGTGACCTTAAGCACAACGGAGTCAGAATATGTTGCGGCAGCGGCTGCAGCAAAGGTAGCTGTATGGTTTAGGAAACTGCTGAATGATATTGGATGTCAATGTGTCGAGCCCACTCAGATATATACAGGGTGTCCCTAAATTGCCTCCCACGGACTAGCCAGCATGATACCTCGTTAAAATCCAACCGAGAATTTCTTTTCCGGAAGCTCGTCCGACGCATAGTTTTTGAATTATAAGCGATGGCGCTAGGCCAATCAGAGTGCACCATTTCATCTAGATTTGCCGCCACGGAAATTGCTGTTTTTTTCGTCTGGGTGAATTATTATTATTCGTTTACGAATTAAATATCGGCACCTCCCCTCTCTCGCTGCTGTATCCCTTATTCTTGAGGATGCGCTTCTGTTTACACACACAAGTGTGCGCCCATGGATGTGCGGCCGGCAGCGTGTGCCGCGGCAACAATACCGAGGTCAGCGCCCGTGAAGGGGTACAGCAGCGAGAGAGGGGAGGTGCCGATATTTAATTCGTAAACGAATAATAATAATTCACCCAGACGAACAAAACAGCAATTTCCGTGGCGGCAAATCTAGATGAAATGGTGCACTCTGATTGGCCTAGCGCTATCGCTTATAATTCAAAAACTATGCGTCGGACGAGCTTCCGGAAAAAAAATTCTCGTTTGGATTTTAACAAGGTATCATGCTGGCTAGTCCGTGGGAGGCAATTTAGGGACACCCTGTATAGATAACCAAAGTGCAATTAAATTGGTGAAGAATCCTGCGAATCATAAACGTTTCATAAACTTGTGTGATTTTCGGAACGAGTTTGATATCGCACGCTGAAACGGTGAAAGTGTTGAAGCCGTTGGTATGAGATTTGCGCGTGCTCATGAATGAGAGAGAGAAAGAGAGAGAATATATCGTTTGTATATCCAGCCGCAAGGCCAAGGCGTGGCGTCTCGTTATCGAGGAAAAGCAGGTAGTAGTCGTTGAACGTTCCAGAGCGATAGACATATTCTTATTCGAGTTATTCCTTTGTCAACTTTAAAATAAAATTCATCTTTAATATTGAGTATATATGTATAAAGATACAGATGTGTCTCACCTTCATCTCCGGGCATCCTTCTTATCCCTCCATTGAAAAGTTTAACAGGGTTTAACGGGAAGAATTTCCAAGCGTGGAAATATAAAATCACAGTGGTGCTGAAAGCCAAGGAGATTTTCGACGTGATTAACGGAAAGAGAGAGGTCCCGGAGAACGAAGAAGGTGTCAACGCTGGTCGTATGAAGCAGTGGCTCAAAGACGACGCGAAGGCGACGGCGGTTAACACGTCAGCGATGGAGGATGTACAAGTGGACTGTGTGTTGGTGTGTGCGACAAGCTGGGTGCGATGCACGAGCAGAAGTCTGCGTCGAACGTCGGGGCACTTGAAGAAGAATTGTATTCTTACAAGATAGGACCAACAGACTCGGTAGTTCAACACGTTACTGCAGTTCAAAATATGGCCAGTAGGCTGAAAGATCTCAGAGAGCCAAAATCAGATGGAGCGATTATTGCGAAAATTCTTTCGATTTCACGGCAAAGTACGGTATGTTCAAGACCGCGTGGGCAAGTGTGAATCCCGAGCGACAGACCGTGACATATTTGCTGGAATGGTTAACCGAGGAAGATTCGAATCTCGCAGGAGACGGTGAGTCAGCGAGTGTGCTGGCGGTGACGTCGGACTGTGGGACAAAGAGTTACGCGAAATTGAGAGAAGTGCGTAAGAAAAAGCCCAAGAAATACATAGAGTGTTGGAAATGTCACGAAATGGGGCACTACGCGAAAGAATTCGATTAACCGAAGAAGCCGCGTAAGAACAATGACAGTGGTAGAGGCCAGTCAAGTAGCGGGTGCTCGTTCGTGGTCGAGTCGGGTGTTAAGAGAAACGAAGTGCCGATAACAGATGCGAAGCGAGAGCTACCGTCAGTCGAGCAGATTCGTCAGTTACAGGATGCTGATGAAAGTAAAGTCTGGATTACTGACAGCGGAGCATCTGAGCATGTTGCGAGTGTGAAGTAGCGGGCGTCGGTAATGTTCGCATCGAAAAGCTCGTGGACGGCAGATGGGAGAGCTCTGTTATCGAGAACGTACTACTGGTTCTTCGTGTGAAACGAAATTTACTCTCGGTGGGTGCTCGTATGGACAAGGGTTTTCGAGTAAATTTCGAAATTGGAGCCGTCAAGGTGCTGCGTGGAGGTGCGGTCGAGGCAACAGGACTGAAGCAGTCGAACTGTTGGTTCTGAATGTTTTCCCGAAGGCCGAAGCAAAAGCGTGAAGTTAACTTGACAGCATTCGATCTGAAAATGTGACATGAGAGGCTCAGTCATATTTACAAGCGGGCGCTTGTCGAATTGGTGCGTCGTAAGTTGGCTAAAGGAGTGAATATGAAGAACGCTGAAGAGTTCTTCTGTGAAGCCTGTCAGTTTGGCAAGCTTCACAAACTTCCTTTCCGAAAAGAAGTCGACAGGACGTCGAGCAAGCCGGTAGAGTACATACACAGTGACGTGTATGGTCCGCTGCCAGTTCATTCGATCGGAGGTGCGCGTTATTACGTGATATTTAAGAATGATGCTACGAGCTTTCGTTTCGTGTGCTTCATTCGTTACAAATCTGACGTATACGATCGGTTCAGAGTTCGAGCGTCTGCTGAATAACAAATTTGGACGCACTACGAAGACGTTGCATACAGACAGCGGGACTGAGTTTTGCAACGAGAGGATGAAAGCCTACATGAAGCAGAAAGGCACACGTCGAAAACTACGGTGCCATACACGCCAGAACAAAATGGCAAATCCGAGAGAGATAATCGTACGATTGTCGAGGCAGCGAGAACGATGTTGCAGGCAAAGCAACTACCGGCGCATCTGTGGGCAGAAGCAATGGCAACGGCCGTGTACACTCTTAACAGGACTAGACACTCGAGAGTGGGCGGAAACCGTACTCCGTACGAACAATGGGCCGGAAGGAAGGCAAATCTTCTGCATATGCGAGTGTTCGGATCGGATGCATACGCGTATGTGCCAAAACAGAAGACAACGAAGCTCGACGCTCGAGTTAGAAAGCTTATCCTGGTCGGATATGACAACGAATCGGCGAATTACAGGTTGTACGATCCTACGGTGTGTACGGTCTCCGTTTCCAGGCACGTGACGTTTAACAAGCGAGGTACGAGTCCAAGGGCGACTGCGACGGAGGTCGAGCTCACTTTGCCCTTGACGGACGAGAGCGACGACGAGGATGACGAGAACGGGAACGGAGTCGTTGCTGGCAATGCAGGTGCCAACAATATGGTCACCAAAGAAGCGGGAGTGATTTGGGCACCGGAGAGAGTTATCGAGGTCGTGGACGAGGTTGAGAGAATCCAAGGACGGGAAGCAGTAACGCCAAGGTAATTGCGAAATCGCAAGTCGTTGTGTCCGCCGGCGAGATACGCGTTGTGCTTTGTAGAGTACAGTGTTCCAACGACGTACGAAGAGGCGATATCGAGCCAGGAGGCTGCACAATGGGCGGAAGCAATTGTAGACGAGCTTCAGTCACATGAGAAGATCGAGACTTGGGAAATTGTCCCAAGAGTCCCAGGAGGGAAAACGATTGACTCGAAATGGGTGTTTAAGATCATGCGAGACATGACACAGAAGGAAACGTAGCAAGGTTCAAAGCACGTCTGTGTGCCAGAGGATTCATGCAGCGACATGGCGTAGACTACTTAGAGACGTTCTCACCGGCAGTGAGATACGACTCACTTAGGGTACTTCTAGCTGTCATTAGGCAGGAACATCTTGAAATTGTGCAGTTCGATGTTCGCACTGCATTTCTTCACGGTGTCTTAGATGAGGAGATACGAATGGAAGTTCTGGTGGGACTTCATGACAGCGAGGAAGCGAAGTGTCCAGGAGGTGTGGTATGCCAGCTCCGGAAATCACTATACGGGCTCAAACAAGCACCACGTTGTTGGAATCTAAAATTCGCGAATTTTTTGATGCATTTCAATCTCGAAGAAACAGACGCCAAAAGTGCATATTTTTTGGCAGCTATGGTGGACACGAGGTCTACCTCGCACTGTTCTTCAACGACGGTATTGTGGCATCGAAGTCACTAGAGACAATATGCAGTATAACAAGCGATCTGCGCAAAGCGTTCGAAATAACTCTCGGGGATTGTAGTTCGTTTGTCGGGATGCAAATCTGTCGTGTTCGAGTAAGCAAGTCGATGTTCGTTCAACAGTCGGCGTACGCAAAGAAAGTCATCGAACGATTCGGGATGAGTCAGGCAAAAGGGGTTTCCGTGCCGGCGGATTCTCACACGGTGTTGTATCCGGTTGAAGACGAGAGTGAAAAACACTCTGCACCATATCGTGAAGCGGTCGGGTCGATAATGTTTCTCGGGGTGGTAACGCGTCCAGATCTTGCGTATTCAATCAATGCTGTAAGCAAGTTTCTTGACAAGCACAATGAGAGTCACTGACTCGCAGTAAAACGCATAGTTTCGTATCTAATCGAAACAATTAGCATGGGTATCGAATATCGCGCGAGTGTGTCAAAAACTGAGCTGATAGGGTACTCGGACGCGGATTTCACTAGCGATGTTGCTACACGTAGCTCAATGACGGGATACGCATTTTGCATAGCGGGTGGAATCGTAACATGGTCGTCGCAGCGACAAAAGCTTGTATCAATGAGCACGACTGAATCGGAGTCAGTTGCAGCGTCAACTGCGGCAAAGGAAGCTGTGTGGCTTCGCACACTGTTGAGTGGAATAGTACAGAGGTGCGGTAAGCCAACGACACTTTATGTTGACAACCAAAGCGCGATTCGGTTAATTCGCAACCCTGAATTTCACAAAAGAACAAAACACATCGATATCAAATTTCATCGTATACGTGAGAGAGTAGAGTAGCGAGATCAACGTTCTGTTCGTTCCAACCGAGTCTCAGTTGACAGATATATTTACGAAGGCGCTTCCGAAGAATCGATTTATCGAGTTGTACACCAATCTCGGACTGAGCATCAAACACTCAGACGGCGGAAGTGTTGAGACGAGTCTTCGAGTTTGATGCACGCAACGAGAGTATTCGAGCGATTACGGAGATAGCCGAAAAAAGCTTTGTGCCGTAGCAAGCGTCCATGCTGCGTATGAGGGGAGAGTTAGTCGTAAGCGAACAGCCGTTCTGTGCAGACGCGTTCAGTACTTAAGTTTTTCTACCATTACAAATATAACCAAATATATATATGTCGGCGTAAAGCCTCGGAAAGGCGGAAAAGATGTAAAGTGTTCATTTTGGCGTGGATTATTCATATTTGAGCGTGACGATCCCGAACATGTCCGGTATGCTCGCTAGCTAACCCGTGACTGTCGATTTCGTCCAAGCTTTGTTATACACAAACCATTTGTTTGTCGCTAAGATTCCGTCATTCAACTATACTCATAGCTTGCTAATAACGCTTGACGCTTGATACGGTGGACTCATCGAGAGTTTAATTTCAAATGAAATATCCTTTTATTCGTAAAGACTAAATACATTTTAAATGGAATTGTTAAACAAGATTTGTGATACTCCGACACGGCCATTCTGATCTATCACACGTCCTCGTGTGATTCATCTGCAAAAGAAAATAAAAACAAAAAAAAATATCAATAATTATTCGCCTCGGCCACCCTGGCCTTTTGATTCAAATTCAAATAGGAAAACTGTGTTTTCTGAAGTTAATAACATAGTTCAGGCCATTCAAGTGAGAAACATTCTTACACTCAGTTTCTCATAAGAACTCAGATCACTTTAATCCAGTGACGAGACCTCCCGCTCTTAACCAGTAACAGGGTACACAATACCTCTGTCGCTTCCTTCCAGTGACAGGTACTCATTTATCATGCCTTAACCACGGCGCACTCTTTTAAATTCAGTTTCATTACGCGTATTCCAGAGTTGGATAAAATATTACAGATTCAATCTCTTGTTGATACTTCTAATCAGAAAAGCCTGTACTATATACCGTCAATTATAAGATTCTAAGTCTGTATACACACTTGAAATTTCATCAGATTCACCCAGCAAGGAGTCTTGATCTTCAATGTCAACTTGAATGCTGGTATCGGGCATTTTTCTTAATCGATCATGAGAGTATTTGTATCTTCTATTCGAATCAAGGGCTGTGAGAACGTATCTGTCTCCGTCAAGCACGTCGACTACTTTAAACGGTCCTTTATACTTAGGGTCGAGCTTCGTTTGATTGCATTCTTCATTTTGAAGCAATACAAAATCTCCAATCACGAATTTGTCAACGTTTGCTTTTGTCCGATCGAATCTAGTTTTGTCATACTCGGCGTTTTTGTCCATATTTGCTACAGCCAAACTTCGGACCTCGTCTAAGTCAATTTGCGATTCAGTATCATCTGCAAGCATCAATTTTAATGGCCTAGCTACCTTGCTCATTGAAATTTCAAATGGACTGGATTTAGTGACTCGATTGACAGTACAGTTCAGAGCTAATTGAACATCAGATAATGCATCCTGCCATGATCGTTCTTTACTTGTTTCGACAGCTGTCAGCGTATTTCTGAGTGCACTCATTACTCGTTTAACTTGTCCATTCGCACGAGAACTTCCAGTTGCTATTAGATGTCGGTTAATTTTGTGAGATTCACAAAATTCCCAGAAATCTGTACTCGCAAAACAACGTCCTTGATCGGAAATCACCCTAATAAGAGCTCCAAACAAAAATACACAATATGACAAGGCTTTGATACTGCTTACTGTGTCAATGCGAAGTGCGTGACGTAAAATTACAAATTTTGTAAACACATCAATCATTACAAAAACATACTCTTTCTTGTCGCTTTTACCACTGAGCTTGCCAGTTACGTCGATATGTATTGTATGCCGGGTATGGCAATCTTTGGAATCGGGTGCAATTCTGCTTGAATTTTTCCTGATTGAGATTTAGTGATTTCACAAGTGACGCAATTATCCACAAATTTTCTGGTAGATTTGAACATTTTTTCAAACCAATAGAGATCATACAACTTTTCTAAAGTTTTCTCCCATCCAAGATGCATTAAGGATTCGTGTGCGGTATCGATGACTGACTATCTAAGAGCTCGAGGTAAAATGGGCAACCACGGTGATCTTCCATTACGTTGAATCTTTCGATACAAAATGCCCGATCGGATCTCCAAGGTTTTACACATTTCCTTGTCTACTCGGTTCTCATTTGAATAACTTATTAGCTTAGAAATTTCAAAGTCCCGCTGCTGCTCAGCAGACAACCAATTTCCAGAAAGATCTGTGGTATAAACTTCCTTTTGCTCGACTTTATTGAAGGTCTTGCGAGGAGCTTCAGGCAAAGGATTTCTAGAGAAGAAATCAGCATGACTCATGCACTTTCCGTCTCTATGAACAATGTCAAAATCCAATGCCTGCAAGAAGGCCCACCACCTATGAACTCGTGGTGTGAGATCCAATTTCTTTCGTGACGCTTGTAACGAACTGCAGTCTGTTATTACGGTAAATTTACAGCCATGTAGGTAATGTCTGAAAGGTTTCACCGAATTAAAAACTGCAAGCGTCTCTAACTCTTATGAGTGATATTTTGATTCTGCAGTCGTAGTGCGTTTGCTGAAATAAGCCACTGCTCAAAGCCTGCCTTCCTTCTTCTGCATAAGAATTGCCCCATAGCCTATTCGCTGTGAGCCGCCGCTTGGAGGGGAGCTGCGAAACGATCGCAGCGCGCGGGGTGGCGAGTAGTGAGTTGAGCCAGCGTGTGTTGTGATAGCATTTTGTATGAGAAACAATAGACGGTATGTGGAATTACACTTGTTGTGCTGTTAACTGCAAAAATAACGGTAAAACTAGTGATTGTATATTTTACAAGTTTCCAACTGCATCACATAAAATAGTTCAAAGGCAAAAATGGATTGCTGCTGTGAAAAGAAAAAAGTAAGTAACATAACTTTACTTTCGATGCCTTAGTTTTCTATATTTTTAAAATCAAGCCAACTATATCAATAGGTAAACTGTTATGCTATCTGCATGAAACACTATATAAATACATAAGTATTATTGTTTTTTACAGTCCTGATGGTTCAAAGTGGACTCCAAAAACTCATCATGTAATATGTAATGCTCATTTCATTGGCAAGAAAAAATCAGATGATCCTGCGAGTCCAAGCTACGCGCCAACTCTATTCCCTCCAGTTTATCATGCAAAGCAAGTAAATGAAAGAGCTGTTTTGAGCAGGTAAATGTATGAGAAGTAAAAAATAATTATAAAATTGAATAATAAATACATCGATATTTACATAATAACATATGTATCTATTTATTATAGGTACAATCCACTCATGAACCGAAGAAAGACTCTTCACAAGCATAACATCGGAGTGAATTGTGATACTGGAAATCAAGTTAATGACGACTCCAACAATGTTGTCAATAATAGTGGACGTGAACCTATGGATATAAGCAGTGCCGAAGTAATTTTAAAAAGTGATTAAGAGTGTCAAGTAGATCTTGTAAGTTCTGCTGGTATCGAACAAACAAAAACTTTCACTTGTAACAGATATATTTACATGACTAACTACTGCGATGCTGAAGTTCAAACTGAAATACCGAAAATTGCCACTCTCAAAACTATTGTGAATAGGAAAAAAATGAAAGATGAAGAGGTACAATGCGGCACATCGTTAACAGATAGAGTAGATAAGTCGGTTGGTTTTAACGAGGCTGTAGTTGAACAAAATAGGAAACAGCGTAGTTTCTGTGGTTTTCCATCTATTAAGACCGATGAAGATTTATTAGGTATTGCTGGAGTGAACTTCCAGAACTTTAATTTTTTATTATCTAAAACTGAAAACCCATCGGAAAGATCTACAATAACAAGAGAACAGAGGCTTTTAATTTTTTTAGTGAAAATAAAAACTGGATTGACATTTTCAGCCATAGCAATTTTCTTTGGTTTACATCGGTCAACTATCTCCAAGATATTCTTTTCAACTTTACAATATTTGAGTTCGTCAACTGCAAATTTAGTGTTTTGGCCAAGTAGAGCTGCCGTACAGAAAACTATGCCAGAATGTTTTAAACCTCAGTACTCTAATACTCGGTTTATCATAGACTGCACTGAATTCAAGATAGATGTTCCGTCAAGTGTTGACGACCGTATTTACTGTTACTCTCATTATAAGAAAGGTTTTACAGCAAAAGTACTAATTGGAATCACACCATCTGGGTTCATCTGTTTCAAATCGAAAGTTGCTGGCGGTAGAAAAGGTGATTCCCAATTAAGTATTGAATCAAATTTGGTAGATTCATTGGAAGATTGTGATGTGGTTTTAGCAGATAAAGGTTTTCCTGAAATCAGATCTATCATTGATGCAAGTGGTAAACAAGTATTTCTTATTATGCCACCATTTTTGGAAAAAAAATCAGAATTTTCGAAAGAAGAAACAGATCTGACTTACAACATCGCAAGAGTTCGAATTCATGTAGAAAGAATTATGCAACGACTTAAAACATATCAAATTTTGTATAAAATTCCAGAACATTTGTTCTTTTGCATCGATAATATTATTCATGTTATCTGCGTCTTAGTAAATTTACAGCCACCAATTTTTTCTAATAAAACAAAAACTATCAAGCAGAATAATAAAAACCTTTATTCGTGAAAGGTAGTGGTTTTCATTGTGTATTTATTAATATTATATTGCTACATACTACTGGAGTTTCAACTCGTTATTATTTTTAACTTTTCACTTCACTGTTACAATGGAAATATCACTTATTTGATAATATTTTGCTAATTTGGATATTTATCAGTATGCCTCTAATGTAAATTAACACGCCGGCTGTTTAGCTTTTGAAATCGCTAGGTGGCGGCACGAGCGAGGCTCACAGCGAATAGAACTTGCGTCCGTGTGTAACTCAGTTGGACTCTCAGGGTTGTATATTGTTAGTACTGGTTCGTTGGTGAAAGAAGTGATAATTTTCTGTCGTATAACCTCGTGATCAGGTTTTCAATTAAGATTTTTCTTTGTAGAACTTTTTAGGGCAAAAAGTGGCGTCAAAATTTGGGAGAACTTAGGCAGAAATTGACGAAAAGAAGACGCCAACCCTATGAACTGCCGTAACTGGGATACGGTCTATGGAGGAGGTCCCAGGGCCCCAGAGCTACCAGGGCCTCGATCTTTCGAGGATTCGGTCTAACTTCACCTCGACTTACTTCATAGCCTAGATATTCCACCTTTTGTTTCATGAAGGAACACTTCTTGATGTTCAAAGAGAAACCTGCCTTTGTGAGTGTGCTTTAAACGTTCTCCACTCGGTTTAAAGATTCTTCTACATCTTGTGTTTCAACAACAAAAATATCATCCATGTAGACTACCACATACGTGTTAGCAAGTTCACCCAGAGCTGTTATCACTGCACGTTGGAAAGCCGCAGGAGCGTTACGAAGACCGAAAGGTAAAGCGAGATACTCAAAGTGTCCTTCTGAGGTGATGAATGCTGTCTTTCCTATTAAATCAGGATGTATCGGCAGCTGATGATATCCACTGGCCATGTCTAGGATCGTAAAATAACAACATCCATGGAGTCTGTTAATTTGATCAGAAATGAGGGGCAACAGAAATCTTTCTGGAACGGTGTTGTCATTCAACTCCCTGTAATCGATGCACATTCGGTCTTTTTCTTGACAAGAAGAATAGGACTTGCGAAAGGAAAAGAGCTGAGACAAATTACTTTAGCGTTCAAAAGTTCATTTATTTTATCACGAACAATTTTCCGTTCTTCTTCACTCAACCTGTATGGGCGACGATAAACTGTTTTATTTGGGTCTTTGAAGAGGATTTTTACGGGTTCAACATCCGCACGACCTTTTGGAGTACCATACACAAATTGATTCTTGAATTTGTTCAAAATTGATACTAATTTTGATTTAAATTCCAAAGGAATATCGGTGTCCACACTGTCAAGGTTGAACTCATGAACCGTTACATTACACGTATTTACAACATGTGTTTTGGTTAACTTCAATGTGTCAACTATCATTAGTACAGATAAACCCTGACTTAAGATTTTCGCACCTATCATAACGTCGTGACGTAAATATCGATCAAGCAGAACATGAAAAAGTATTTCAATAGTAATATCGTCAATGTTGACAGTCGAAAAAATTTGCAAAGTGCTATTAACGCTTGTTTGCCCAATACCAGTCACAGTAACAACATTATTTGATCTCTTTTCACGAATTTTGCAAGAAATTTACTCCTTGATGGGAGAACATTGAGATCCTGAGTCATAGTAAAATGAAAATCGCTCACCGGCTTGTTGTGAAACTCCAGCAGGCGTGTTAATTACACAAATGTCAACACGGCGCTCTATAACTTTGCCATTACCGTTTTTCAATCCTTCCTTTGCAGCTTTCTCAAGACAGCGCGAAGCATAATGACCAATCTTCTGACATTTGAAACCCATGATGGAATCTGAAGATCGAACTGGAGAATTTTTCTTCCCCAATTCCTTTCGAATACCAATTTGTCTCTCCCTTTCATGATTTTCCTTCCTTGACCGACACGTTGATGCTTTTTGGCCTATTTCTCCGCATAGAAAACATTTGATTCCGGGAGATAAAGGCGTAAACTTGAATCGTTTGGACTCGGATCCCTCATTTCGTTCATTTTGACTATCTGCAGATCTTCGTTTAAAAAATGACATAGCTTTCAACTCGTTATCGAGTTGATTTCTTGTGACAATTTCAGTAGTGTAAGCAAGACGTTGAACACGTGATTCAAAACGTGCAATATGCGCCATTATTGTTGATAATGCTGTCATGCGAAAATTACGCAACTATTATATATATTCATACGTTTATTCAAAACAGAGAATTACGTTATAATTGATCACAACAATAGTGAGTGCGGGCGTTAACGCTATATTAAATTTATGTACTAGCAAAATTAGGCGTGCTTAACGCCGGAAAGCAGTATTGAGACTGACTACCCGGCCTCTCGCCGGGCTCAGCGATAGTGCATATAAAGTGCATATAATCGCGTAATTTGAGCATTGCTGCCGATAAGGAAGCCGAGCGCACAAGGCGGGCTATGCTGCACGATGAATTTCGCACTCGTTCAAATGATCCCCGGCATGTACTGTGACGTGGATTTTTCCGCTCCTCGGTCACTCGGAGACAATGACCGAGAACTCACCGCGTGCACAATAAATCGGCGTCCGCGAGGTATCCTGGACCTAAAACAATATCGCGAGATTTGTTGGGCGCCTGGCGTGATCAACACGCCTCGAAATCATTAATGCGCTATACCTCAGGCATTTACTCGATAGCTCAGTACCGCGGAGAGGGAAGGGGTAATTTTTGGGTAGAGAGAGTTACGACACGCGTACGCCAACACGTTATTTTACAAAGCAATAATAAAATAAAAATAATATATTTCCGGCCAGCGATAATACAAAACCAAAATAATAATACTGCAAAAGTTGCTCTTCACGAGTCCAATTACAAAGCTAGAGAAATAATACTTCGTAAGTCGCTATGCTCGATTCAAAATTGAATACTTAGGTTTAACACAAAAAAAAAGAAAGACAAAAAAAAGTAATAGATCTAGAAGACCTCTACTGCCTACGTGCACTGGTCGCTGCCTCAATAATAAACGCTAAATCACAAAAACCAAAAACAAAATTTGCCCGACGCGCTGCCCGCGATCGTCCTGTACGGTATGGCGCTAATCGCCACCTTGGCTATTGTAATAAAGGGCAAACAAACAAAACTATATTAAGGCACACGGGCCGCATTAGTCGCAATCTTAATTACTACCTTAACGCCTTTTCTTACTCCTACTTCGTTAATACTAGTCCAGTCATTACGTCGGAAAAATCGGGTTAGAAATGAAAATGAACCGAGAAAGCCAAATTTTGGATATTACGTGGGAGGCGGCTACAAAAGCTTAAGTTCAAATTGTCGACCAAAATAACCTTCTGCGTTTTCCGCCATCTTGAAAAAAGAGTTGAATTTAGTTTTTTGATCATAACTCGGTTCCCCGTTGAGATACGAAATTTTTTATGAAATATTTTTTTGTTGCTTTCTGCACGATCTACAATTAAGGTCCCATACATTTTTCACGTATCGATCGTCGTTATCGAGATATCGATAAAAAAAACCATAAATTTGGGGAGAAAAAATTGTTTTTCGCTATTTCCTTTTTTCTCGTCAAAGATATTAACCTACAAATTCATTTTTTTATTTTTCATTTCCGACAAAAATTACGACCTCTAGTGCGCCGCAAAGTCAGTAAGACTGTGCCCGGTTTCGATTGAGCCGCTCGCACGGTTGTATCCACACGTAAAAATGGATGAATGGTAGTTCAGGGAATTATTGGTATACAAAATAAATTAATGAACCAGCCAAATTATAAATCAAATTCATGAAATTTATTAATCAAATAATTTTTATACAGCAAAAATAATAATTATTCGTGGTCATTTTTTTCACACGTTTTTCGTCGTTTTGATGGTCCTGGCTGTTGAAGTTCCTCCTCGATACATTCGTGATAATCCTTTTTTTTTTCTCCGTACCATTTATCCGAGAGTATTTTGAAACCGGTATTTCGAAAGCACACCACGCAATCACGTCCTTGTTTTTCGATTATGAGAATGTCGTCTCCATACTTCTCTTGCAAATGTTTTTTAACCGTTCCGATGTGAGGAACGAAATCTCTATTTATTTGGTTCACCAACTCGCTAATATAAAATTGACATTCGTCGGAATTTTCTTTTAGAAAGGAGTAAATTGCCTCCATTGCCTCGTCTACTTTGTCCCCCGTAGGTCGTCCTTTCTTATTCCCCTCCTCAGGTAGTGCATGATATACATGAGAAATACATGTTCGATGGTATCGAGCTCCTACTGCGACGAGATCAGGTATACCATGAATACGCTCGATGATTGAAGTGGCAAATTCATCGTCACGTCCAGACAGGTATCCCATAACTTTTTCTTTCATCGATATTTCTACCACGGAATGAATTTTTTCCGTCTATGCATTGGCAATTTTGATTAGTTGCAAAATATTTCTCCACAAAATAAACATCGATTTTTAAAATCAAAAGTGGGAATGACCTGCAGTTGTTCTTCTGTTTCTGGTTCTTGCGATGGAGACTCGCTTCATCGAGAAGTAATTGACGCTAGCCGTTGGTTTCCATATTTTTTGTAGCACGAACTATGAACACTCACTGAGTCAATATTTTGTAACATCTCTTGATGCTCCACACGTCCTCTTTTCACGCTCGCCGCTAAGAGAGTCTGAACAGCTCTCTTTTTAGCCACATAAACATCGTCAATCAGAAGTTTCTTGAAAATGAAACAATCACCCATTTTCACACAAATTTTCAAACACGTTCGCTCGCTTCAAAAGACTCGAGATACCTGACTGAAATGCTACGAATAAGGAGCAGATGTTCCTGCACGGACACGAAAAAAGGGTCTTTTATACCTGACTCATGCCCAAACTCTAACGGTCGCCGTATAGACGCGCTCCATGGCGAGACGCACATTATTGCAGCGTCGGGCGCGCTGGGGCCGATTTTGCAGCGCGCTAGAGGCCGTAACTTTTGTCGGAAATGAAGAATAAAAAAATGAATTTGTAGGTCTGAACACGCTCTAGAAGTTTCATTTCGGACATTTTTCAATATCTTTGACGAGAAAAAAGGAAATAGCGAAAAACAATTTTTTCTCCCCAAATTTATGGTTTTTTTTTATCGATATCTCGATAACGACGATCGATACGTGAAAAATGTATGAAATCTTAATTGTAGATCGTGCAGAGAGCAACAAAAAGGTACTTCATAAAAAATTTCGTATCTCAACGGGGAACCGAGTTATGATCAAAAAACTAAATTTAACTCTTTTTTCAAGATGGCGGAAAACGCAGAAGGTTATTTTGGTCGACAATTTGAACTTAAGCTTTTGTAGCCACCCCCCACGTAATATCCAAAATTTGGCTTTCTCGGTTCATTTTCATTTCCAAATGTATATAATGACTGGACTATACTTGAAACTACGTATCCGAGTTCAACCTTCTCCGCGAAGTCTTAGCGTGGTTCGCGAGTTTCAACGCTCCCCCTTTGACGGTTCGCGACATACCCGAACGGTGACACTTTATTTTAATGGACTCGACGTGGCCCCGTGCAACGGAATTTGGTTGCACTCAATTCGAGACACTAGTGCCTCGTCTCAAACACGTGGCTCGACTCGACCTTCTCGATCCCTCGAAATTGGCTCTAATTTATTACGCGTAACTCAGGCTACGGTCACCAAACGAAATAATTGGCTAACGAATTACGAGAATTTTTCGACACAAAAATTACAAACAGCTATCCTTTCTCGGACAAGCCCTCGCTCAATTATTCTCGAAATTCGATCGCAAGGATATCAGCAATGCTTACCGCTCCACATCCAGCTTACGAATGCACTGACTCCCTCGTGACGGTGGCTGGCCATTTTTCCTCGCAACACCCAAGATTCCGTTTCCCGCAACCAAAGAAGATGAGAACCAAACTTAACTCAATTCCCCGCAACGGCACCCGAAATCTTTGCACGTAGCAACAAAAAAAAGAAAACTCGAAACTCAATTCTACGCAAAGCTTGACGGATGACACCACGGTGTTTGATCGCCAGAACTAGAGCGATCTCAGATGGCCGATCGGCCGCAACGCCGATCTCGTCACGCTAATCCTTAGTGACGTCATCACCCTAAGAATGCGCAACAATCGATCTGTCATCGATTTTGGAGATTGCGCAACTTGACGCGCACCTGTCGTCGCTACGCGGCGCAGAACTTAAGGCTAGATCGCGATGTCGTCTTCTGCGCAGCTCTACGGGGTCCGGGGGTTAGGCGGGGTGGTGCTCCCTCGTCGCTAGCTGGTCTCTCGCGGTTTCCTCGGTTGGGCGTAGACGGTGTGAGCGGGGAGGCTGCGGCGCGCCGGCCGCCAGCGGGAATCGCGTCCGCCTTGGATTCCCGCGCTGCAGGGATCTGGGTTGCCTCCCCCTCCGCAGCCTCGGTATCCTTCCCGCGAGATCTCCGCGGTTTCGCTCAGCCTCGAAATATCTTCGGCGTCGGAGTTGGTCGCTGGCTTGTGGCCGGTGTACTCGAAAAAAAAAGATAAAAACAAAAGCCTGCAATATCGTATTCGTAATTCGCTATTTCGTCCCTGTCGAAGCCCGGATGCGTGACTCTAGTTCTGGCGCTCTCTATGATTATCTCGCGACTCGATTTCCGAAACCCTTATTCCTGGATTCCGCCCAGGGTTCAGGGAGTACCTTGTAATAGGCAGGCCTAACCGAAATGCCACGTTACAGTCCCTACGAGAGGATATAGAACTGTTACGTTTTATGTCAAATGTTCCAGCTCTATCACAATGCTATCTCTTCAGTGGTCAAGTTTTTCCACTGATTCATCAATGGATTGATCAACGATTCATCATATGACGCAATACACTCACCTTCTTTAGGTTTACTGCTGGATGAATTTATCGAGAATGCAGCAGAAGTTTTCGGACAATCATACCTTGATACGAACAATTCTTTAATTTCAATCCACGTTATTACGGCATATGATACTCGAGACAGCCATGCCGAAGCCTGTCCCCTCATGGCATGACTCAGCACAATCATCAAAGATGCACCTTGCAATGGTTGATCAGCCATACAAATATCCGCGGTTAATATCCATGATCTCGCGTTCACTTTCAGTTTATCAGGATCAAACTCCGGTAGACGCACATTATTATTATCATTCACTGAAGGGGTTTTCATCACTTGTAATTACGCGAGAAAATTACGATTCTGTTGTTCAAGAAGTAATTGCCACTTTTCTTCATTATCCTCACTTGCTCCCTATGGGTTAACAGATCCAGATCCCACTTCTGATGTCGGCGTGAAGCCTCGGAAAGGCGGAAAAGATGTTAAGTGTTCATTTTGGCGTGGATTATTCATATTTGAGCGTGACGATCCCGAACACGTCCGGTATGCTCGCTAGCTAACCCGTGACTGTCGATTTCGTCCAAGCTTTGTTATAAACAAACCATTTATTTGTCGCTAAGATTCCGTCATTCAACTATACTCATAGCTTGCTAATAACGCTTGACGCTTAATACGGTGGACTCATCGAGATTTCAATTTCAAATGAAATATCCTTCTATTCTTAAAGACTAAATACATTTTGAATGGAATTATTAAACAAGATTTGTGATACTCCGACATATATATTCTTTGTATTAATCTTGTTTCCTACTCCTTTCCAGCAGTAAATTTATTCTAAAGCAGGTGCCTCGATACTTGTCCACTAGAAAATATGACAAAACAAATTGTTCTTCTTCATAACTGCAGGGGCTATGGCACCTATATCTATCAAACTTTTGATAGCAGTCTGATAGACCTGCAGCTGTCACGTGCGGAGCGGTCTCGCACGCGACGACAAAACCCTCCAGGTTTCCGCAGAGGTTTAGATTTAATTTTTTCTGTGGGTAGGGAGGTGATCGCCCTCTACAGGACGGTCCTTGAAAAATGGATTGGAGGATTTCGGTATTTAAGTAATATAATATTTATTATGAGTCCCAATGTTTAATGGATGAAATGCAAATAGCAAGCGAAAGCAGCAGGTGAATATTTGAGACGCGGAAGCTTACAATGTTTTCATCTAATACTCTCATTCACTCCTTTGTCTACTCACTCTTTGATTACAAATCCGAAAAACGGCTCTCACTCTTTTACACTCACTTGTCACTATTCTTATTACTACACGTCTCTACAGAGTTCGTGACTCGAGCTTCTAGCACTTATACTAATCTTCGAGGACTGACGCCGCGACGCGAGACGCCTATCCGACCGGGTATAGATTGGAGTGTTACCCTCTAATCATCGGTGGCGGAAAGGGACTTACTACCTCTATTCGCGGTTACTTCGAAGGAGCCGGGTTCCGTTGAGGTCGTTCTTAGCTGTCTCTAACGGGACTGACTTCGCTCGCTCGTGCGACACCCCTTGGAGCGCCGGGCAGCGAGCAAGGTTTTTTCTGAATTCACAATTTTGGAACAAAGGCTTGCCTCGCGACGGTCATCCTCGAAGCGCGTGATCTCGCTCTCGCCTCATCCCGGTGTTGATTACACTCGGGATCTGGCGGGCGCGGAGACGCTGACGTTGCTGACGGTCAACTACGCCGTTGCGCTTTGGTCGTGCCACGAACTGTTTTATAATGAATATATTATATGTATTTAACTGATGAATTGAAGCTATGCTTCCTTTTCTCTTCTAAAAGCGGTATTAACAATTATTGACATTGGTATACATACGTGCGGCGTTCGTGACATCCCTCCCCCCTTAGGTGTCGATGCCCCCATCGTCTCGGTGCGCCGAGCCGACGGTGACATCGGCACTGGAGGGTTGGCTCACCCCTGACCGCATTTTTTGATCAATTGGTATTTACGAGGTTTATACATCGCACATGCGCTCTTTCATAACCCACGCACACATACGACACTTTTTAGTTTTGGTCACTTCACTCAATTCGTTGTCACTTCGCCGCTGGCTCGTCGCTCGGTTGTCCTTGCGCTTCGCCAGCTGCCTCCTCCTCGTGAGCCTGGTCCTTTTTGGGTTGCCTTGGCGTCCTCGGTGTCCTCAGATGGCCTCGGCGTCCTCGTCTTCCTTAGTTTCGGCTAACGGGGGGGTCGCAGGTGGAGTTTCGCCCGGCGATGCATCCCACCGGATCAGGTCTGACACGACCTCCGGTTCACCTTGCAGAGCATCTGCGAGGTTCACCGGGGAGTCTGGTGTCGCGGGCGGTGTTTCGCCCGGCGGCTCTTCCCAGGCGATTAAGTTGCCTTCCTCTGTTGCATCCTCCTCCGCGGGTCCGAGGAGCTGGTCCATTTCTCGCTGGAGCGAGAGCCAGCGCCCCAGGATGCGTGATCGCACCGCGGGAATCATGATCTTGCTCAGCCTGCGAAAGTCTATCAAGAACGGAGCTTCCTCTCCCTCCTGGATCATGGTCGGGTCGGTCTGAGTCCTCTTTTCTTTGGTGTCCCACTTAGTTTGGACACCCTTCTCCTTGGTGCCAACAGTTATACGGCGTCGGAACGTTGTCGTCTGCATCGCGCCGTCCCGTCGGGTTGTCTGCACGGGCGCATCGTCCTGCGAGGTCGTTGGGCCGGGCTCGCGAATGGTTCTCGGAGCTGCAGGGGCAACGGGGGCTTCCTTTGCGCCGAGGAGGCGACCGAAAGCCTCCACACAGTGGCCCGCGTGGAGATCCGGTCGGTCGCCCACGCTCTGGCCGCAGAGGGTGCAGTTACTACTCCCCGGCCTCCGGTGTGAGAGGTAGCGCTCCAGGTAGCACTTCTCACAGTGCTGGTCGCTCGCCTTTTTCCCGCAGGTTGGGCAGACCTCGCGCCTCACCTTTTCCACCGCGAGTGTCATCGTCGTTGATGTCATCTTCGCCGGCGGAGGCACCTTTATCAACTTCGGCAAGGCGGTTGGGGCCGCCGCCTCAGCTGATGTCGACGTCTGTATCGGTGCTGGTGCTGGTGCTGGTGCTGAAGCCTTGGCGTTTAGTGCCGCCTTGTCGTACCTTATTAGGCACAACGTTGGGTGCTTCATTTGTTCGCTGCCCGGCCGTTCAGTCCCACAGAAAGGGCAGGAGCTGTGGTCGGAACCTCCTGCCCAGTGTGCCAATCTCTGGTAGCAGTCGATCCAGCCTGCACATTTGGTCGGGCTCTTGCGGCAGACCGCGCAAGCCTTGTTTGATGCTGCCCTTGAGAAGGTGCTGCGATAGTTTATGCTGGCGATTGACATACTTGTTGTTTTTCGGAACGCGCTGAATTTCTTCGAGTTTCTCGCGACTACTCGGCTCTGGGTTCAAGAGTCGAATGGCGTTTGTTAATCCCTGTGAGGCCCTCTGGGTCTCCTTCTCCTTAATATTGTAGTGGGAGAAGTTTCGGAGTCATCTGGGGTGCTATTCTTCTAATATGCTACCTCAGCTTCTTGGCAGGGGAGAGGGCAAGAAGGTTCTGCCCTTTTTCCTTCGGGCCGACCTATTGCTTCTTCTTTTTCCACCTCGTACTTTGAACGCGAAGCGGTTCCCAGAGCAGCGCTCGGGTTTCCGGCGCCTTCGTTGTCTCGATCCGTTGCCTGTTTAGTCTGGCCTAACTCGATATCTTCATAATGATTTGTGTGAGTTGTACGTTTCGGGCGCCCGCAGGGCAACCCAATCCGCTTCACCATCTTGCAAAGGTTGGTTCGCCATATGTAGATAACCAATACCATTCCTAGAAGGGATTCCAAGGCAAACCCGGTCGTAAACAGAACGTGCTGTTTTTCCTTGTCGCGGCGGTGGCTGCCAATTTCGGAGAGACGTTGCTGCACGTTATCGAGGGATTCGTCAGCACGTGACATTTTCCATGCTGCTCCCTCCCTGGCATATTCCGGCAAGATGTTGTTTTGTCCTGAATTTTCTATTCTTCCCTCAATCGGTTCTCCGAAGCTTGGGGTTATTAGAGAGAAGTTTAGTCAAATCTCTGATGCGTAGAAATATTGCTCGCGACTTTCGTAAATACGCATCCCGGTAAGAGAGGTACTTCGGGTGCGTCCTACACAGTCAGCGCTGAAGTGGAGTATCCCAGCACCTTCCAAAGTAGTGGTGATTTCCATCCTTGCCGGACAGAGTATATGAATATGTTTCGGTGTATGGAGCGAATAGAGCCATCCTCCCTGGGAGGGTAGATGCGTCTAAAACGAGTCGTCCGTTGATTGAATCCTTACATCGCAGAGCCTGTATGCGTCGATTGAGGAGTTTATCAACATCACTACTTCGCATTACTGTGATGTCGATACCTCTTTCAGAGGGGTTTCCATTGAGCAAATGTAACGGTGTTCCACACTGGTACATTCGTTCATATATATGGAGTCTGCCATGAAGTATGTGCGGCGGTCCGCCGACACAACTATATACGGCGTTGACGGTTGAATATGAGCCGTTTCGTTCAGTTCTGCTCCGCGTTGGGAAGCTGGCCACGCGTGCATGCGGTAGAGATGATAAGCCGCTCGCTCCAGCAGGAGAATATGAACCACTATAAGGATCCTGCCCGAGTGGAATACGATATCCGTATTAACAACACGGGATAGCGATTCGATGGAGTATTCGGTCGCGAGGGGGAATTCAAAATCGGGTGCCCGAGACTGTATTTCCCTCGTGATGGCGGTAAGCGGTGTCGCTGTTAACATGCTCGGGTCGTAACGTCCTTCCCTAGCCATTGATATCGCGAGTAAATACTTCTCGCTTGTCTCAATATATTGCTTGACCTCTGCTTCCACCCGGTACGCGAAGTTCGCTAAGACATTACGGCGCATCATCATACTTGTCTGGTTAGAGAGTTGATTGATTCGTTCCTGCAGTTTATCAACCATGTCTAGTTCCATCAGATGTTCTCAATGTAGTTCCTGGAATCTCGAATGGGTCACGTGAGTTTCTCTACCGATTATTTGACTTAGGATGGATTGATCATTAAACAATCGATCAATCTGTGCGTTGATATACGTTGCATCTTCTTCATTTATTCATTGTGCCGAATAGCGATTTATGGTACAATTTCAGTAAACTGGCTAGCGGCTTATACTACCGCCAGTTTTACCTTGTCGACATGCTTCCTTATCCTTTTCCCATTTTCTGCTTCCAGTATTACATTGCTATGGTCAGTTACCTGGACAATTTTATAGGGGCCATGATATTGGGAGTCGAATTTACCCTTACGAGGTTCCTTGAGGACATAGGCAAGGTCGCTCGCTTTACCTGGAAAAGGACGGATTTTCTTGTCATAATATTTTTTGGTTGTTTCTTTCGCGCGATTCTGATTTTCACCGGCCATTTCGCGTATCTCGGAGAGACGTTTTATTTACTCGATGACATACGAATTATACGTTGATAGTTTATCGTCCACGGGGAACTGACTCGGGAGCCGAGGCAGCCTCCCGTACACGATTTCGTAAGGGGTAAAATTTGTCGCCTCGTGCACGCTAGTATTGTATGATAATTCCGCGTAAGGCAACAAGCGACCCCAATCATCGTACGTATCTGCATACTGCTATATGTATTCCGCTAACAGTATGTGACTTCGTTCGAGCGCTCCGTTCGTTTGTGGTCGTTAGCCGGAAGTCGTTACTTATTTCATATGAAAGTTTCAGATATTTCGCGTGATAGATTTCCGGTAAAGGCTGCTCCGCGATCAGTAAGGATCGCACGGGGAGCACCGAATTGCGCAATTAATCGCCTCGCCATAGCTTTGGCGATCACAGTTGCTTCTGAATTGGGTATCGGTTCTGCTAAACAATACTTCGACAGGTGGTCTTGCATGGTTAGTTTGTGTTTATTGCCATGTGGTGTTGTAGGCAACGGACCCGCCGTATCGAGCGATACCTTATCAAAGACGTCAGCCGGCGTATCAGTAATGAGCATCGGCTCGCGCGTCTTTGCTCAAACCAATTTACGTTCCTGACAGCCTTTGCAACAACGGATGTAATTTCGCACTTCGTTTCTCAGCGAAGGCCAATAAAAACGGTCTCGGATTTTGCGATAGGTCTTGGTCACCCCTCGATGGCCTCCGACAAGACTCGCGTGAAATTCTTCAATTATTTGCGAGTGTTGTTCATCCGGTGGCCGTCGAATTGTACCGTAGCATATTGTGGTGACTATGTTGGACTTACCGAGTAACCTGTTCAACCAGTCAAGGAATTTCGTGTTCGGTAGTTCGTCCTTATAATCTCCCGAGCGTGAAATACGAACCAACTTCACGGCCACTCGTTGAAGGGCAAATTCAAGATCCTCGAGTCCCCTGAATATGTGTTCGGCGTTGGTTTTGACGTAGTACTGCTTTTTAATAACAATACTATAACCTTTATTGGACCCATATGGAGTCACCGCTATTTGTCCGATTTTTAATTTCCGGTCTATGATTGTTTGTTCATCTACCCTTCCTAGATTAGCGAGTATTTTTCCTATTGAGGTTAATAGTTCTCCATCCGCAGAGATGAAATGAACTAGATTATCCAGTTTATACGTTAGGCATTCTCGCGAGCCTATTATCGTACTTGTTTTTCCTATAGATTTTTCCCGCTCAGGTTCCTCTTTACTGGATGAGTCTAGTGAGGAGGACGTAATCGAGGACGAAGTCGTGTCCTTTGATCCTTTTATGATGGGATCATCGGGAAAGGTTATAAGTTTCCTTTTATTCCTGCTAGAATTATCGGGAAGTGAAGCACGTGGTAACGCACGTGGTCGGTACGGTGTAGATCTTGCAGCCGAGGCCGCATCGTTGCTGGGCAATGACCATCTCACCGTGTGGCGGGGACCGGGCAGTAGAGAGGTCCGAGCGGGCTGTGAGGTGTCGAGTTCGCGCTCGAGTCCTGCGGCCATACTTGTCTTGGGCCTCTCTCTCGCACGCGGCTTGCCGGGAGGAGTAACGGTAAGGGCAACATACTGCGATGCAAGCGCTGTATGGGTGGCCCTGAGCTCTCCGATTCGGATCCGGAGGGTTTCGCGACAGTGGGAGGTGGGCGCCTTCCGGGTCTTGTAACGACCTTCCCGCGTGTGCGTCTCACCACCGGGCTGGAGCTCTCCGAGATCCCCTCTCCCCTTTCAGGTACCGTTGGCACTGTAGGCACGCTGCGTAGACGCGATCGTGTGCGCGCTGCTACGATTGATGCATCGGCATTGGACGGGCCAGCCGCAGTGCTGCCAGAAAGCGAGTAAAAAGTACCCCTTCCCTAGCAGCTTGCGCGCATCTCACACAACGTCAACGGTGCACGTCGGTGTGTCGGGATGGCGACGGAAGCCGAACGATGCCGAGTCAGCTGACAAATCGAGGGGAAATGTTCCCCTACCAAGCAATGAAGAGAGCGCATTGCTTGGTAGGGGAACATTTCCCCTCGATTGGTCAGCTGACTCGGCATCGTTCGGCTTCCGTCGCCATCCCGACACACTGACGTACACCGCTGACGTTGTGTGAAATCATGCGCGGGATCTGTGGAAGGGGTACTTTTTACACGCTTTCTGGCAGCACTGGCCAGCCGATGTCTCAGATGTCGACACTTCTGTGCTAGACGTCGGGCCATTACGAGTACCGTAACGTTTTGAAGATGAAGGCAAAACTTGAGCTTCCTGAGTGACGTTCGGCTCTACATCCGAATCACTTGAAGACGAGATTATCATCGGGTTTATGGGATAACTGAAGAGTGCATCGGCATTTACATTTTTGCGCCCTGGCTTATGTTGGAATTCATAATCGTATTTACACAATCTAATTTTCCATCGACTGAGCCTCCTGCCAAGATCGAGCGTAGAACGCATCCATTTGAGAGGCTCGTGATCGCTTACGAGCTTAAATTTCCTTCCATACAGATATGTGGAGAAATGTTCTATTGAATCGATTATAGCCAGACACTCTTGTTCCGTAGTTCCGTAATTCTTTTCAGCATTAGAGAAAATTCTAGAATGATAAGCGACTGATAGATCATGGCCTTCGTGAATTTGTGACAACACTGCTCCAAGTGCAAATTCCGAGGCGTCGGTCGTCAAGATGAAGTGTTTGGACAAATCGAGATACTGCAAAATCGGTTCTTGACACAGTGCTTTGCGAAGCTTGCAAAAGCTGTTTTTCTGCTCCCGCTCCCATACGAATGTTTCTCCCTTTTTGAGCAAGTCGGACAAGGGCTTCGATCTGGCAGCGAAATCCGGAATGAATCAACGGTACTAACCGGCAAGTCCCAGAAATTGGCGCACGTTCTTCTGCGTTCTCGGGCGCGAAAATTTACGCACTGCCGCTAGTTTCTTCGGGTCCATTCGCAACCCATCACGGCCAACGATGTGCCCGAGATACGCGGCTTCGCTACGCAAGAACTCGCATTTGTCTGGTTCGAGGACGAGGTTAGCATCCTCGAGACTTCGCATAAGACGAGGGAATTTAATCTTATGTTCCTCGAGAGTTTCTGCAAACACAACAACATCGTCGAGATACACGAACAGCTCTGTCCCCTGCAACCCGATCAGCACCCGATCCATCAGGCGTTGTAAGGTCGCGGGCGCGTTTTTGAGATCTTCAGGCATGCAAGCGTACTCGTAATGCCCGTTTATCGTGGAAAACGCTGTCTTTGAAGCGTTGCTACGATCCATCGGGATCTGTTGGAAACCGCTTGCTAAATCGAATGTCGAAAGGTACGTAGCTTTTCCCAGCTGTTCGAGTATTTCTATCATATTCGCAAGGGGGTACGCGACGGAAATCGTCTTCTCGTTCAATTTACGAAAATCGATGGCCATGCGCATCCGAGGATTCCCTTGAGAATCGGGTTTTTTAGGAACTATCCAGACCGGCGAGCTATACGGGAAGCGTGAATGAACGATTATTCCCTCCCTTAGCTTTTTCTCAACTTGCCGTTCCAGTTCCGACCGATACACCACAGGAAATCTGTATTGTTTCGCGTTTACTGGCAGCTCATCCACCGTCGGGATTCGATGGTGAACTTGATCCGTGTATCGCAATCTATCGCCTAGTAGCTTGTACATGTGAGGGTATTTTTCAATGAGGTTTATAACATGTGAGCGCTCTACCTCGTTGAGCCTATCTAATCGCAATTATTTAATTATGGCTTCTACCCGATCCGTCGGCGGAGTAGTCTCTCTGCCGCTACCGTCGGAGCTTTTACCGCTTCAATAGCCGTCCTCTCGATAATGCTCGAAGTCTTCGAGTTCCTGAGGCTCGATTTCTGATTCGATGTCGTCGAATAGCGTATTTATTGCTAAGGCATAGCACGATCCTCCCGCTGGAGCAATGATACTTCCTCCGATAAACACTCCCGGTTAAGTCGCGACTTGCGGCGAGTATCCCTCCTCAAAATTCGCGTTTTTCAAAGGGATGTTTATTTGTTCACTTGTACGCGCGCACAATTTATAACTTCGTTTATCCGAAGTGATTTTTACTGCTAACACGCGTCTTGTTGGTTCCGCGTCGGAAGGAGGCAAGCCTGCGAAAGGCTTAGGTCGGATAGAATCACTTGAGGTGACTAAGGTGTTGTGATAAAACAAAATTTCGGCTTTCTCCGCGAAAAAATACGGTTTACCGATTAACGCCTCGCTTTTCAGTGGCAGGTTTCGTAACACATTAAATTTAGCCGGTTCTACGGAAATATGAAGGACAACTGAGCCGAGTGTCTGAATATCCGATTCCTCTAAGCCTTTTACCCATATTTTATCGTCAGTATTTACAATTGACTCTTCGTTGAGGGCACGCAGTTTGATTAAGCTAGCTGAGGAACCCGTGTGAAGAAAGAATTTTCCCTTCTTGTTACGAAGTTCGGGGGCAGTCAGTTCGACTACTGGGCTCTCCTCGTTGGTGGAGGCCCAGAAGACGAGGCATCGTTCTCCAGGAACCTCACTGACTGTTGGTGTTCTCGGGGTCGACTCGACTCGCTTGCTCCAGTCGGGCCCGCAGGGGAATTTGCCCGGCGAGCCCCAGGGCAGTTTAAAGGCTCCCTTTGCGGGGAGCGCCCCGGAGATGACCGACGCTTTAACGGGCAGCACGGGCAACCCCTGTTTTCTTTACAGCAATATTTATATCCGCAAGCTGTTGACGGACGAGAATATGACATTCCCACGGCACCCTCGCGGTTATCAGGCATTTGCGCGGTCTCGCAAAAAATCCCTCAACGGCACATTTTTGTGTAAGCACTGAACCAGTTTAATGAACGATATGTACCACCGCTCGTGTGGGCGCATCGCTAATAAGACCCTTATCAGCAGCTAGCTGCCGCACATACTCACTTGTGTTTGACGGTAGACTGTCATGATGCGGCGTCTCATGTTGGGTTCTTTGTATCAGTGCGGGGTTCCCTTCCAGACTCTTCGTCAATAAACTTTCCAAAGCGTTCAGTTTCTTTCACATTCTCTCCCGGTCTTTTTTTTTCTCTTTTCCGTTTGTGTTTTCCCATTTCCAGCACTCCTTAATTTGTTTTTGACAAGACGTGTTACTCTATACGTGCGATGACATCGAGCACAAAAAAAATTATGAAGCATAGATGTAAACAGGTAGAGAGACAGGGTATTCTCTCTTTTGACTCTGAATACATGGTGGCATTGCAGTGGAACTAGCGATACTACGTTTTGTTATCTCGAGAACGGAACCAGATATAATCGAAATCGGAGGTACATAATGCTGCGGAGACAGTGTGCTTTATTCATTTCATGCAGTTCGTCAGGATATTCCAGATTCACTGCTGATATGTAACCGAACTCCACTTCGTCCAAGGTAGTAAGAACATCGCATTGTCTGAAATTTGATACCAATTCAAAGGAACTGCATGGCAGAGCAAAGCTCATAGCAGCACCGTATAAATTGTTAACATCAAAGTACATGGGACAAGATTCTTCGACTTCCAGATCGAATGCCTTTCTCATATATCTCTTGTTGGCTTTTGCGTGTCTGTACAAGCATTGCGACACACCGCTACTAATACCTTTTTCGGTAAACATAATCATACTTATATCAGTGAAAAGCTGTAGCTCGATGTCGGTACACTTTAACATTACGTCAAACGACAGACGAGGCGCTGTGTAATAATGTAACGAGTCCAGTGTATGTGTCGTCGAACAATTCTGTCGAAAATTTTGAAAAACGTCTGTCTGTAAATACAAGTCCGAATATTCTCCCTAAGTTTGAACGTTAAAAGTTTGCGAAACTTTGCATGCGTAGGCGTAATTGTCATTTGTTATGTCCTGGTAATTTAATTAAGAACGAAACTGTTCTTTGGTTCGTTATTGTCTGCTCTCGAGCTTATCTCAGTTATCGGTGTATTCGTGCGGGAAAACAGCTTCTGTGATCAATACTCGAAATTCATCTAAGGTACTGCGAAATTTGCGTAAAATTATTTTCTGATTATCACCCAAATGCGATGCTTATTTTTCAGGGCTGCTGGGTATAAAACGAAATAATTCTAGGAATCTAATTTTCACATCCGTTTCCTTGACATATTTCGTAAACAAAATGTATTTCCCTTTATTAATGGGTAAAAACTGAATAGTACTCTCGAAAGATGTTGCCAATGCTTCAATCAGATAATGTGCATCGTAACCTGATAGATTGTCGAATATCACTGAAATAGCATGTAAATTTTGATAATTCAAATTGCAGTCGGGACGAGCAACACCGCGATACTTTCCTGTGAAATGACAGTGATCACGATGTTTCACGTTATTGGGTGTGAAAATTTTTTTACAAAAATTACATATTTAAGCGGATTGACATTCGTCAATTCGATCACGTGTCAGAGGTTCCATAGGTACAACAGCTTTTGAATATACTTGTAACAAATGTACCAATTCTACTAACTCATTCATATACCATTAAATGCAAGTCTCTCTACAATTAATTTTGAATTATGAAATCGTTAATCGCACAATGTAGATAATAAGCTAT
Source organism: Neodiprion pinetum (assembly GCF_021155775.2). Lineage (NCBI taxonomy): Eukaryota > Metazoa > Arthropoda > Insecta > Hymenoptera > Diprionidae > Neodiprion > Neodiprion pinetum. The sequence goes on from NC_060233.1 coordinate 21,391,411, forward strand.
ACTGTACGGAATATGCTTTTGATAAATGGTTCATTCTTCTCCGATAATTTTTTGAGTACGTTGCAGTAAACATTTAATATCTGCGTGAATGCAAAACGGAACGGTTTCTTTGTGTTTTAGATTTTCGAATTTTAGAATATCGTCCTCTTCTGTTGGGAAAATAACTTTGGCTTCGTTCAGAGTCATGCAATCAATTCTGTGCTTCAACAAACATCTTTCAGATTGAAAGACTGACAGACACCTATCTTATAACCAAGTCCGAGCACGATGAGCAGAAATTTGTGATCTTGTAAAACGCGATCAATTTTGAATCCATGCAAAATGATGTGTTAGTGACTGTTCATTATTTTTCATTTCATCATCATCATCATCATCATCATCATTATCAACAATTCCAGTCTCTATCACTAAAAGATAAATTACAGGTTTTTTAGACTTGTTTCGGCTTGAAGTAACGGGTACAATTTCACTTTCGTTTTTCAGTACATTCTATACCACAGACTTTAATCGAAAGTACGTTAGATTTCTCAAATTTTGGAATTTGATCTGAAGACATTGGAAAATTCGAACCATCGTACCGTAGCACTGAGCTAAAACGTGGATACGAAGTGACTACGCTGGGATTCTTGTCGTTAGCTGGTAAGGGCTGCGGTCACCGACCAAAGAAAGCAGTATAAGTCACTGTTACGAATGTGACGGCAGCCTTCTTATCTTGAATATCCTTAGGTAGTGCTGTGTATATGAACACAACTCCTCGTAATGGCACGTACTTGTTAATATTCACAGTCAAATTGATCATTTCGGTCAACGACTTGCCATAGTCTTTTTCTTGAAAATCCACTACTTTGGCAAAAACTTTTTGCTTCACGTTCTTTTCAAACCACCGATGTATATCCGTTGGTTGGAGGATGATTCGATTTTTGGTATTGAAAGATTTAATTTCTTCCGTGATTTCAGCGTTTTTCGTTACACTGAATGCACAGGACATGACATAGTTCGCATATAAACTTCCAGCTTTTTGTAGCATCTTCTTCAGTCTTGCAATGACGAGATGTTTAGCATCTTCCAAGAACCTACTCAAATCCTTATGCCGCAGATTGATTACGATTCCCATTCTAATGCGGCTCTCGAAAGCTTTCTCCAAATCTTCTTACCGTACTCGATCGCTTCTTCGTCGACTTTGTAATCCGTCACCCTCGTTTTGAAACTGTCAACGATTTCAAGATTCCAATTGTAGTCGAAATTCGTGTCTTCTGTTCGTTCGTCCAGGTGTTGTTTCGTGAAATTTTATTCATAAGTCTAGTATTTTGGGTTCCAAATCGAATCCACTTTTGAATCTCTGTCGGTGAAGATTTTTCACATAAGATTTTAAACGCTGTCTCCATGATTGTTATTAATTTCAAGCACTTTTCCGAATCCGTGTTTGTTCGTTCTTCTTTCAATCGCACACACTTGACAAAGCTGTAGTCGCACGGCTTGCTTCATAACGACTGCTTTACGCTGGCACGGTCCCTTTTATGGTTAAACAATAATATGACTCACACATTGTCGAAAATTCGCGAACAACCGTATGCAACATTCGTTAACGAAAAAAATTTCAAGATATTTCTCGAACGAGCCTGCAGCGTGTGTAAAATGGTGGGGCAGTTCTTGGAACTTGGCGAAAAACTTTCACATCCCTAGAGATTAGTGGTAGTGAACTAATAGCCAGACTGATCCACGGAAGTGTAGTAGTATTAGTAGATAGGGATGTTCTACGTCGCCTACGGGTGTCAGGTTCACGATTCCGAGGCCTACGCACTAGTGCAATAGGACAGAGTGAGACAGAGGTATTATGCAAACGCAACCGACAAGTCTAAACCAGTTCACAATGTTATGTAGGTTGTAACCAGTATTTTTATTCAATTTAAAAGATAATTGCGAGGGCTTAAGTCTGGTCACCCTACGACGCAGGTACTGATCTGAATAATACGATAATTAAAGATAAAGATACTATTGTTGGGTGCCCGATGCAATAGCGTCAGATATAAGATAATTAGAGAAAAGACAAGAAAAGAAACGGTCAGGTTCTACGACGGTTTTGCACAGTTGGCTCAGTATACACAAGATAATGGCAGAGGGGAGGGGTCGTATCCAACAGATGAACACAATAAAATAGATAACGGTGATAGTATCAAATATAATTGACAAAATTCGAGTGATATTAATTACAAGCATGAAATTCAAGACATTCAGATGCAATTCAATCATGACAGAATTTCAAATACAACCAGAAAAGAGGTATGAGTGAGAATTAACAGATGAACGAGCCAAGAGACATGTGATAAGCGATAGAAATGCGTACGTTCGCGATATTATTAATTAAAATACGTTCAACAAGATTTACAAGAGTTGAGTCAATCAAGGTGAACTGACATGCAATCCATAATCTAAGGTTGTTAAATTAGGTTAACAATGTAAGTGACAACAGAATGAGAAAGCAAGAGAATAGTCAGATCGCAATAAAGAAAAGTTCAGTCGAGATAATCTACAGTTAAAGCAGGGAATATTATAAATAATAAAGAAATTAAGAAATATTATGAGAAACAAAAAGAAACATGAATTACAAATCAATCAGATAATATCAAAGTTAAGTCAGAGGTTGATAAATTCAATCCAGCGAAATATTATAATAATCCACATTCAAGGAATCAAGATACTCAATACAATATTCACCACCCAGAAATTATAATAGAAAAGATAAAGTAATACGTAGTGTCCAACTTGAAATATATGCGATAGATATGAAAGAAATAACGATAAGGTACAGGAAAAATACAGATAATCTTAACGTATTAAGAAAAAAAATTATTAGAAAGATATGCGATATATCACAAGCGAGAATAACTACGGACAAACTATGTGCCGACGATAATAGAAACGAGAATTAACTAGAAAGATGTTACTCACTACGGCGCAATACTTCAGGTTCCGAAAACGACGTATTACACCGCGCAGTGATGGAAGATCGCGCACGCGGTATATTTACGATATCAATTACTTAACAGTATTCGATAGCAAGGCGAATTAATCAAATCTAAGAAAAAGATATGGACAAGCTAATAGAAATTACGGTAAGAGATGGAGATAAGATACTAAGAATAAGACAAACTGAGAGAATATATAAGATAATCAATTTACTGATCACTACAAGGAACGATCGATACGTTATTCAAATAAAGCAGGTAATTAGACAATTGCTATGAAATCAGAAGCAAAGCGATATCAAAACGCTGCAATCCAGCAATATTGGATAACCGAAGTCAAATTAAGAAAGAAAGCAATAGTCACTACAAATTAAATAAGTAAGTCGCGAATTTATTTGCGGTATTAGACAAGAGATGAGGTAACGGATGAGCTCACGTGGCGCACGCACTGCTAGTTGCAAGAAAAGATAAAAGATATAAGTAAGATACGATGCAAATAACTGCGGGCTTTACAATATAACAAAGAAAACCTCACTTCCGTGAAAAGATGATACAGTAGAGAATATTTGAGACAGAAGCGAAACACAGGATATAGAGGCTGCGATAAGAGAAACTACTAAGAGCGAAAACACGTCAAGATGGTTCAGGCACTGGACGTAGAGTGTACCGAGTCAAAGGATGCTCCTCGCGATCCCGGTCGATTTTCGGCGCGCTGCCGTTACGTGATCCTATCCTTGTTCTGGGCGATCGCGATTGGGCCAGCAGGTCACATGAGACGGGTCAACATATAAGACGGGCGGTAGTCTATCTTCTCCCTCGTTGTCATACACTGAATTATCGATCCGTTGAGCGATATCTAGAGGGGGGTTGCCATCGGCTGCATCGCGCTACGCGTGAGAGGGGAAGGTGTACCCCTCACGGTAATGCGGTATCGATGCGGGAATAGATCTTGCCGGTACATGATGTTATTGGGCTGTATAATGATCCTGCTTAATGTTGCGGTATCGATATTAAAGAGGTAGAAAGACGCTGCATGCTCCTCGCTATGCTGGTATTTCCCGCGCAGTCCATTTTTCCGGTGTCGCAGCGCGGTACTCGCCCTAGGGCACCATTGTACCGAGATGTCCTGGTGGTGGTGACTACCACAGGGGCCCTTCATCCAAAACTCACCAATCTGACATGGCCCA